>NC_048298.1:280010534-280610534 GCF_013100865.1 Trachemys scripta elegans
GGGGGGGGGGGGGGGGGGCAAGTGGAGCAATTTGCCCCAGGCCCCGGACCATGAGAATATAGTATTCTATAGTATTGTAACTTTTTTTTATGGAAGGGGCCCCAACAATTGCTTTGCCCCAGGCCCCCTGAATCCTCTGGGTGGCCCTGCTGTTGCAGCTCTGGTCACCCCATCTCAAAAAAGATATACTAGAAATGGAAAAGGTACAGAGAAGGGCAAGAAAAATGATTAGGGGTATGGAACAGCTTCCATATGAGGAGAGATTAAAAAGACTGGGACTATTCAGCTTGGAAAAGAGGTGACTATGGGGGAATATGATAGAGGTCTATAAAATCATGAATGGTGTGGAGAAAGTGAATAAGGAAGTGTTATGTACTCCTTCATATAACACAGGAACCAGGGTCACTCAATGAAATTAATAGGAAGCAGGTTTACCACAAACAAAAGGAATTACATCTTCAAACAATGCACAGTTAACCTGTAGAACTCATTACCATGGGATGTTGTGAAGGCCAAAACTATAACTGGATTCAAAATAGAACTAGATAAGTTTGTGGAGGATAGGTCCATCAATGGCTATTAGCCAAGTGGTCAGAAGTGCAACCCCGTGCTCTGGGTGTCTTTAAACCCCTGACTGCCAGATGGTGGGAGTGGATGATAGGGGATGGATCACTTGCTGATTGCCCTGTTCTGTTCTTTCCCTTTGAAGCATCTTACATTTGCCACTCTCAGAAGGCAGAATGCTGGGCTAGATGGACCATTTGGTCTGACCCAGTATGGCCGTTCTTATGTTCTTACTTAGTCAAGAACTCAGTAACCTTCCCTTGCTGAGAGTGATGAGGATCTAGGAACTTGATGTATCATTTTAAAATTTGAAGCCCAGCAACAAAAATGTGCTGTCAGTTCATCTTTCTGAAAGCTGCAGTGCAGCCACTCTATGATTCAAAGATAGGAAACATGAGGCAAGATTCTGTCTGTTTCTTCTATGTATAATTTACTATGCAACTTAAACTCTGGACCTATTTATTGGTCTTAACAGCAGAGTTTCTAAGCTAACAGCTAAATCAGCTGTAGTGCTCTGCATTTGCAGACAAGCCTTATGATTTACAAAATTTAATAAGCTGGCCGCTTATGACTTTTTTTCAAAGATAATAGCTGCCAAAAAGGTTGTCAGAGGCACATATACCCATTGGTATAATGAAACTTTACTTTTTTGTGTGCAAAAGCATATAAATACTCTCCAACTATTGCTAATTCATTAACAATGATTAAATTCTAGAAAGGTCTGCTGGTTGGATATGGTAATACATTAGTGACTTTTTTAGCATCATTATATGGCAGTGATATTTCCTGGGTAACAGTGCAGTGAGCTGCAGACAAAGACCAGAGGATTTACAGTATCTCATCTGTACTCTACTTCATTTAAATCAAGGTAGCAAGAAGTCAAAGTTCCTGTCTCATCCAGAAGTTACCTTTCAGTATTTAGCGCCCACTTGCATTAGTTGAGTTGAAAAGCTGTAGCCACTATAATACTTTCTGCTTAATAGATCTTTAAAAATAATGTTTTAATAAAAAGATAAATGCACATCAAACACTCAGACACATGTTGCTATGTTTAGATGTACCTGTGGGTGTACATCTATAATATCAGAGTTCGTTGGAAAAAGGAAAAAATTGCAGTGTTTGGGGGTTTTTTTGAGGCATTTCATTTCTGTTTCTCATTGAAATGTCATCAACTCTACTGATGGCAACTTCAAGATAATCACATAATATCTTTAAGGAACTGCATGAGTTTCTGGCCACAAGTCTGCAAACACAAAATATCATGTGAGAAAATTTAATTGTATGAATAGTCCTATTGACTTCAATAGGTCATAAAGTAACACACACATAAGTACTTACAGAATCAAGACCTATATTTGTAGTCCTTATCCTTACCTTCCTCCTTTCTCCACAGATGTTTTCCCTTTCAGTTGTTTTCTTGCCTAATATTTAGGGCCTGATCTCCAAACCTTTGCTATTCAGTGCCATATTTACTGCCTTGACTAGTCCCTTTGTCAACCAGAGGCCTTTTAATTATAATAATTGCTACAAGTGTTTGAAATACCAGGCCTGTATATTGGAAGCAGTTGGGAAGGGGTGGGCAAACAGAGCAACCTCCATTGGTGCCAGCTTTCAAGAGGTGCTGTACCACTGTGACACTTGGTTTTCTTTTCTTTTCTTTTCTTTTCTTTTCTTTTTGCTTGGCCTCTGGAGGGGGCGGGGGAAGGCAGGAAAGACAGGAGAAGTGGGGGTGCTGAAATGTTTTTTGCTATGTCTGGCAAAACGGCTAGGGCTACTCCTGAATGCAAGAGATTCTTCAACAAACTCACCTTGTCCAATTCATTTATTCATAAAGCAGCTAGCATATTTTGGGGCACTGAAGAAATAATACATAGAAGTAGTCATTTCTAGCTGGATTACAAACTGGAAAATATTAAGAAAAAGTAATGCCTTTCAAATGAAAATATTTTTCAAACAATATAATGAAGACATTTTTTCACTGTTTTTTTTTTTTAATTTATTGAACCTTTGTGATCAAAATTGCTTCTCTTTTGACAATAATACTTGGGATGATTCTACTTTTTCATGTATGCATCGCTCCCTTATTTTTATTTTTATACCCACCTATAACTATTACACTAGTCTGTACTTCTGGGTGTGCCAGTATATCATGTTTCCTGGAGGAATGTGAACAAAATCACTTCCTTCTGATCTCCTTTTAATATGTGGAAGGGTCTGATAGTTCCTTTGGGCTTGACAAAATACAGCATACAACATAGCACCTGCTATTAAATAAGACTTGTTTCTTCAACCATTCTGAGATTTGAAATTCCTCATGGAGATAACCCGGAGGCACTGTCTTCCTTTGTAGGATGCTGTTCCTGTTTAGACTACATTTTTTTTTTTGGGTAGCTGTCATTGTTGCTGGCTTAATCACTCTTCCTCCTTAAGATCATTTTCCTCGTATAAAAATAGCCAGTCATTCCAAATCTTTAAATTGGTTTGTTTTCTGTGTCCTGTTTCCTGTCTTCCATTGTTCTTGTCCCTTCTCTTCCCCACACCCACTGCCTTCAGCTTTCTTGATTACACGATTCACATTCATGTAAATTATTCCTATGATTTTTCTCTCAACTTAGTCCTGTGGGAATATATCCCTATTACAAATGTATATGTTTTACAGAGCTGTTTGGGAAGGTTGACTTAAATATGATGATAAATGTGGGAAAAATAGATATGTTTTGTTATCATAACCTTCCTGCTATATTTTCTTTCCACTACAGGGAGTTTCAGGGATGTATGGCAAAACAAACTGCAATCACCTGGGTGTTTTCCACTCTAGTTCTTTCATTTTAAATGATATGTGATTTTTTTTCTGATAAATATCTTTAAGTTTTTTTTCTGTGTGTACTTTGGTCAACATCCTGTAAATATTTAGTCTCTATACCAGAGGAATTCTTATTTTTTGCTTTTTAGCATTGTAATATAAAGGCTGTGTGTGGGACAGCTTTTAAGGTCAAGCAGAAAGGAAGATTTTCTCTCACAAACATCTGTCAACAACCACATGGAAGAGCAGACAGTACTAGCATAATTTAATGTGCTTCCACTGGGTGAAAAATTCTTTTTTGACACTATGTCATGACTTGTACTTTAAGTGAAGCCTTTTCAGGTGGTATATCTTACACTGCATTGCTTTTCTTTTCTTAGACTAATATTTTCCAGTCTTCTTTTTATTGGTTGATGCTACAAACATGTCAAAAAAGGCTCATAAATATTATTTATTCCTTTGGTATTCGCTATCCACTGTGATAAGAATGAACAGTTGCTAGTCTGCAGATGGTAGGAAAACTAGTTTCAAGATTCCATGAACCTGCAGGTCACCCATGGCTATGCTGCAATACAACTAGCCAGTGATTAAGCAGTAGGTTTGATAGGCATAATTGTGAAGAGACCTGTTGGTCTGACAGCTGTCCTTTACCAGCAGGGGCTGCTGCAGAGCAGTAATAATCACAGATCCGTCCTAGGGGAGTTTTGAAATGTGTTTTTTTTAAAGTAACTATATATAATAGTTTTTACATTCCATGATGCTGTTAGTTCTGTTAGGGGCAAGAATTAGTGAGAAACGTAAAAGTCACTGAAGAATATAAAAGTTGGACAGGAGAAAAATAAGTGTTCTTGAAACTTTGTATAAAATACAGAATATGCATAAGATGTATTGAAGTAACTTCCTTAGATGAGAAAGTTATGCTAATATGAGTTATATAATAGCCTAAAATCCTATTCACTACAAAACAAAATCTTTGAAAAGAAAGGAAAAGGAAAAAGATGGATTGTAAGTGAAGTTAAAACTTAATAGAAAAATCCCCTTAGTAATAGTAACCTCTGTTTTTTTAGGGTTCATTATCTTAAACACATCACTGAGAATGTGCAACTATGAACACAGGGCTCAGGCTGGGAAAATTGATATTATTCTGAAGATGGAAGAGAAAGCATAATGATGTAAGTATTTGGTGGCATAACTATTTTTTTCGCGTAAGGGATTTGTTCTCCAATAGCTATGCATCCCTTTGTTTATACTGCAGGATTTCCACAGGCCAGAATGGCTGCCCTGGCTGTGCTCTATTTATTGAAAAGACTATCTCACTATATTGCTTCATATTGCCAGGTCCCTTTTAGAAGAAGAAAATCAATATCAGTGTCAAAGAAACCGATCTACTGGTTCAGATCATGATATGGTACCATTTGCTTGGTGGTATGATAAGTTCGAACGTGAAATCATAAATATATAAGCCGGGACTGGAGTACAGAACCTTTGGATTTTGTAGGAGAATTTGCAGGTAAATCTGACCAACTCAGGGAATAGAACTTTTCTTGCATTGGTCTTAACGTGTTTCCCTAATCTTCTTCCCCTCTTTTTTAGATGGCTCCTGAATTGACTGAGGAGGCAAGTAACTGGCCAACTCTAATGTGGCAGCATAAGTTGCCTACACCTCAGCCAGCAGGAATATCACATGCACTGAGCAGATGAAAGAGTGCTCTTTGGACTCTGAAAGGACTTTGTATGTATCTGACTTTTGCTGTTTTAGCGATTGAAAGCTTTAACCTGTTCCCAAACTCAAGATACCGAGAACTGAGATTGTTTTTGTTGGGCTGTGCAATGCCATTACCTTACTACCTACCTCTACGTGATTAAAAAAAAGAAAGGAAAGAAACCAACATTTCTGATATTTTATGTTTTGGCATATGAGGATGTGTGGGGAGATTTAAAGAGCTCATCTTCCAAAAAGAACTAGATAAGTTCATGGAGGATAGGTCCATCTGGCTATTAGCCAGAATGGACAGGGATGGTGTCCCTAGCCTCAGTTTGCCAGAAGCTGGGAATGGGCGACAGGGGACAGATCACTTGGTGATTACCTGTTCTGTTCACTCCCTCTGGGGCACCTGGCATTGGCCACTGTCAGAAGACAGAATACTGGGCTAGATGGACCTTTGGTCTGACCCAGTATGGCTGTTCTTATGTTCTTATCTTCCGTTTAGGCACCAAAATTATTAGCCAGATTTTCAAAAGAGTGTGTGGTTATGGCCAATAAGTGTCACAATGGGAGCTACTTGGTACTGAATACTTGAAAATATGTTCTTCAGCTGTTTTGAAAATCTGATCTGTGGAATCTCACATCCATGTGCTGGAGTGCCTTACAATATCCATTTAAAAGCCTTGATTGAAATCCTGGTCCTACTGAAGTTGATGGGAGTTTTGCAGCTGACTGCAGTGGGTCCAGGCTTTCACCCATACTCTTTTGTTATGACTAATATCGGAATCAAGGGCATTTTCCTTGAAAGTTTGGCGACTTAGAACTTAAGAGAGTTGGGCATGGGTATCCTTATTCTAGCACTGTGCTTGCAGATCTTGAATTGAAGTATTTGGCTGGCTTTCTAGACTCTCTTATTACAATAGACACATGTACACTTAACCCATTTAGACATCATCTTCCTCAAAGGAGGTTCCTGAAAAAAAATATTGATGCAAAAGTTGCGTTAGAAAAGATCAATGACAAAATGTCACTGACAATCGAACTTGTGTAAAGATCCTTAGAGTGTTAGAATATAAAGTGAAAGCAATGCAATCACATTGCTTTTATGTCTTTGATCCCATGTTCAAGTCTAGCATAGGCCTGCAGCAGTGCTTAAACTGTAACACTATTACAAAAGCAGCTATTGACTTTGGCATTATTGAGAACCTAATACCAGTTATTGAAGTCAGGTTTTACTGATTTTTAACACTGACAAAATTTCTGTAAGGGCAGAACTGGTAAATATTTCTTTTATATTTCTTCGGAACTCCTGATTGTCAAAACTACTATATAGACAGTGTATACAGTAGTAAACTCCATAATTTATATAATACATAATCAAGGACAAAGTGCTATGAGAAATATTTTCACACATTAGGAATAACTTCTCATGATTTGAGTTGTAGAGAGAAACAGAGCCATGAATGGGTTATTATAGGTCATCCTTAATGAGTGGGACTCTTTCTAATATCATACTGCCTGCAGTCATCTGTTTGCTTTATAAAACATATTTATTTATTTTTTCTAATATGACTTTTACAAAGTTTTAGAAAGCAATTTATTGGTTCCTAAGTTTTATGGATTGAAGTTGATTGGTTGGAGGATTGAACTATATATTGTCACTCATAGTGTCAGTTTTAAGGAACACAAAAGGGATCCTTTATGCCAGACTCTCTAAATCTCCCTGGGTCTTAGTTCCTAGTTTGAGGAACACAGCCTATGCAGCACAGAGTTGGTTTAAATTACACCCTCATGAAATGAATTGCTGAGCAGACTAACCTTGAGAGGTAATTGTGGTTTGTGTTGTGTTCATTTGTTAGTGGGTGGATGGAATGAGGGGTCTGTGCAGGTGGAGTTGGGTTTCAATGTGTGAGGTGCTGCTACACCAAACCAGTCAAGTGTCACTTCTTTTGCATGGCATGCACACATTAGGCCCCTTGTCATGCATTGCTGCATTGCCACTGGATTTTTCCACAGCTAATATAGCTGCAGGAAGGCAGCAGAGCTTAGCTGCCTCCCAGAACAACCTCTCTCAGGCTTCCCCATGCAATAATATCCCTAGCAATCTTGGCTCACCCAGCAAGCTCCTAATACCCCCTCCTCCAAAAACACATAAATAAACAAAACAAAAAACTTGACTGCTCAGTGTTCCCAACAAACCTCATCATCTTTCTGATTTCTTTCTGGAGTAACTGCCCAGGCCTTCCATGGACAA
Source organism: Trachemys scripta elegans (assembly GCF_013100865.1). Taxonomy (NCBI): domain Eukaryota; kingdom Metazoa; phylum Chordata; order Testudines; family Emydidae; genus Trachemys; species Trachemys scripta. Next base: position 280,017,861 of record NC_048298.1, read on the forward strand.
TTCCACGTTACCCTCCTTATCTGTCCATGCTTTTTCTCTGTATTGGCCTCTTCTCATTCTGCTGGAGTGATCACCTCACATCACCTGTTTGTAAGCAACTTCCCCAGTGAGTGAAAATTAGGCTACAAATCCCATTAATGTATATCTTGTGTTGTATATGAGCCTTTGGAAACCCATATGACCTTTCCTGTTGTGCTGAGATACTCCTGGACCCCTCATCAGGCTAAGATCATGGAATCATAGAATCATAGAAATGCAAGGCTGGAAGGGACCTTGAGAGGGCATCTAATCCATCTCTCCATGCTGAGGCAAGGCCAAGTATACCTAAATCATCCCTGCAGGTTTTTGTCTAACATGGTCTAAAAACCCTCCAGTAACAGGGATTCCACAACCACCTTTGGAAACATATCCCAGTGCTTAACTATCCTTATAGTTAGAAAGTTTTTCCTAATATCTAACTTTTAATTTCCCTTGCTGCTGATTAAGTTGATTACTTCTTGTCCTATTTTCCATAGACATGGAGAACAATTGATTACCATCCTCTTTGTAATCACCTTTTACATATTTGTTCTCAGGTCGCCATCAGTCTTTTCTCAAGACTAAACATGCACAATTTTTTAACATTTCCTCATAGGTCAGGTTTTCTAATCTTTTTGTTACATGTTTTTTTTTTTTTTTTGCTCTCCTCTCTCCAATCTGTCCACATTTTTAATGTGTGGGGCCCATGTCATGATTGCAATCTGATTGTGGTTTAGGGAGAGGAAAGTGAAGAGAACTAAGAGGAAAGCACAACAGGCCTCTAGTGCTAATAGTGGCTTCATCCTCAGGCCCTGTGACTTGCACCTGCGCTATTTGTGGCAAGGACTGTTACTCATGAATTGGACTTTTTAGCCATTTGCAATGCTGCAATGTGACACAGTCACTCTACTATTTTAGTATTTACACCATTATCTTTTGAGATGGATGGTTGACAATGGGCACCAACAGTGGACACAATACTCCAGCTAAACCCTCACAAGTGCCAAGTAGTAGGCGACAACTACCTCCTGTGTCTTACATACGACAGTCTTGTTAATACACCCCGGAGTGATATTAGCCCTTTTCACAACTGCATCGCATTGTTGGTTAATATACAATTTGTGGTCCATTATAATTCCTAGATCCTTTTCTGCAGTACTATGGCTTATCAATTATTCACCATTTTGTATTAGTACATTTGATTTTTTTATTCCTAAGTGTAGTACTTTGCACCTGTCTTTATTTCAGCGTGTTGATTTCAGACCAATTCTCCAATTTATCAATATCATTCTGAATTCTAACACTGTCCTCCAAAAGTGCTAGAAAGCCCTGCCAGCTTGGCATCATCCACGAATTTTATAAGCATACTCTCCATGCCATTATTCAAGTCTTTAATGAAAATGTTGAATAGTACTGGATCCCGGACAGATCCTTCCAAGACACCATTACATACATCTTCCCAGTTTGACAGTGAACCATTGATCACTACTATTTGAGTACAGGTTTTCAACTAGTTATGGACACACCTTATAGTAATTTAATCTATACCACATTTTCCTAGTTTGCTTGTGAGAATGTCATGTAGGACTGTGTCAAAAGCCTTACTAAAATACAGATATATCATTGCTACAGCTTATGCCCATCTACTAGGACAGTAAGCTTGTCAAAGAAGGAAATTGGGATGGTCTGGCATGTTTTGTTCTTGACAAATTCATTTTGGCTATTCCTTATAACTCTATATCCTCTAGGTGCTTGCAAACTGATTGTTTAATAATTTGTTCCAGTATCTCCCCAGGTATCAAAGTTAAGCTGACTGGTCTATAATTCCCCATGTCCTCTTTGTTCCATTTTTAAAGATAGGAACTATGTTTGCCCTTCGCTAGTCCTGTGGGATGTCACCTGTCCTCCAGGAGTTCTCAGAGATAATCACTAATGTTTCCAAGGTTGTTTGGAGGACATTGGTTGCAATCGTTTATTGCCACTGCTGTAACACAACAGCTACTGTAACAATATAACATCGAAACTCAGCTACTAGAACACAGTCTAAAACCCAGGCCCCCTAAATAATCCTTGTTGCCAACTCCTCAAGTTAATGTTGGTCCTCCCTAAACTGCAGTTGTCCCAAATACTCCAGCCCCACTGTTCCAACTCCCACTGCACCATCATATCTTCCCAATGCCAAACACTGCTCTCCCTAATTTATGGTAATCTGTACAACCAGATCCCTGGCATTCCTACTCTCCTCTTTCACTCTGAAGAGGCAGGACCAACCAGCGGAATGAACACTACTAGTGCCAGATTCGATGATGAGGGGAAGAGCAAAGGTTGGCTTCTTTACCTATCCCCTGGAGAAGAAATTCCCAAATATATATCTGTGCGCTTTTGTGTGTGTGTGTGTGTGTGTGTGTGTGTGTGTGAGAGAGAGAGAGAGAACCCTCTTGCCACAAACCTCCTTCTGGGAGTGGTGAGGGATTGGCTCCTAACTCCATCCATGCCACTTATTCCTCCTCCCACTGCTTGAGAAGAGGCCCAAGAGGAATCCCTTCTCCCTCCCAGCTTTCTGTCTATTTATATACCTGCTTGCATACCTTTGCAGGGGAAAATTAGTAACTTGCTTTTATCTGTAAGATGTGCCACACATGGAACTGCTTAAAACATGGCAGCTATGCCAGCTCCTGTGATAAATGATTCTTTTCAAAAATGTCTGTTGTTTGAGTAATTTTATGATCAAAAGTTATCATTCCTATTTATTTCTTGTAGTTCATTTTTTAAGAACATTATAAAACATAGTAACTGGGAAATGGGAGAGGAGCACCTTGATGCAAAGAGTTAAAAACTTTGGACAGGCCAGGAATATTTTAGGCATCTCCTCTTTTTGATTAAATTTAGCACACTATTATACATACTGTATATTTCAAGAACAGAATATATTTTAAAGAGCTCACAGTGGTTCAAACTCTGAAATATAACAGCAGAAGTAAAAGCATCAGGTTGTGTGTACATATGTATCTGTTATATTCTGTAGTTAATGTATGTATACTGTAGAAGGTACACTGGAAAATCACAAGTCACTTAAAATGTCACAGACTGGAGTATGTCTGAATTGTGCTGTCAGTGTGGAGAATGAATTCAAATAATAGGTGCCATTACTGTAGCATGAAACTATTAGTTAAAGTTCACAGTGCTTGGCTAGACCATTTAGACCTTTATTAGGGAAAAAATGAAATTTTGAATGTTTGAATGTTCTTATATTCTTCCTTAATTTGAGCAAAGGCTCAAAGTTTAACCAAAAGTATTTGGAAATAAGTTCCACTGCTGTACTTTTAGTCCAAGTTCCACTGAGCAGAGGACACAGCTGCTTGTGCATGGTGCTCACTAGTATCATGAGAATGTTAAGCTTGACTCAAGGTGGACTGACAAGTTGTTATTCCTCTCATTCTTACTTCTTTTTAATGATCTGCACCTGAGCTCCACTGTATTGTGTGACACTTATTAGCAATCTACAGCTCTGAGACAACTGTTGTTTATCCATATCTCACCTGTGATTACATTAACAAGAGATGATGTGCAGCAGTGTCTGGTGCCAGCTGAAGGTCAGGGGGAGAGCAAAGGATGTATCAGGCATTTGTCTGTCACTGTGGGTATTGCAGACTCAGTTTCACTGAAAGCAGCAGGCTGAGTGATCTCACACCATTAATATCAATGGGACATAAGTGCATGCTACCTGCATTAGTTCCTCGGTTCCAGGAATGGAAACATGGAGCTATTAGCGCATCTCATTCACATCCTAGATAAGAATGTTGAAATAGTTCCACATGGCAGATGAACAAAAGAAGTCATTAGGCTTATGCTTGTCCACATGTACTCAGCTGGCTGACAGAAAGTGCCCCTGCTATTTTAAATCAAGACTGAGAGACTCAAGGCTACTGATTTACTGAATTTCACTCAACTCTGAATCATTTTTTTTATTTTTCTCGTGAGGAGCTGCTTCAAAGCAACTAAATCTCATTGACTAAAACAGTTACTTTGATTGTCAGCCATGCACAGTCTAATAATATTATTGTGTGGAAGAGAATGATCATATTCTTTTTAATTAGAAATTCTCTGGGAGCCTATGATAGAATATAAGCTTTCAGATATAGTGCAATTTTAAATAAGCATCTCTCTCTCTCTCTCTCTCTCTCTATATATATATATATACACATACATACACTTGCATATATATCTGCATATTATAGATAGATAGATATGTCTGTGTGCATATTAAAGAAAGGAAATAGTTTTTTCTCACTCCTTATTGAAATTCACAGAGTGCTGTTCTGCAGGCATTGTGTGCTTGCATAAGTGGTAACTGACTTCTTCCTTTTGTTTCCTTTCTTTCCTGCATTGTATGCCTTGTTTTTTTCTAGCAACATTTTTTTCCTTTTGCAAATCATGCAGACGCTTGGGCCCCTGCTGGGCTGGCGCAGCCACCAGCAACTTCACAGCAAAACCCTCCAATCTCCTGTAAAGTGCATAAAATGACACCGTTTTGCAGACAGGAAGAGACTGAAAGGTGGTGAGCCCCTTCAACGCCTATTGACTCAATTGGGGAGTTCTGGGGGCTCAGCACTTGCAAGAAGTGCTCAGGATTGGGGGGGCGGGAGGGGGCAAATTTGCCTAAATTGTCTCTGAATGACAAACTAACTGTCCCCGGAGTGAAAACAGATCACTAGATCTCCCTGCTTCAATCTCAATTAAACAGACATTAAAGTGTGAGTGTATACCTCTCCTCTCCATCTCATTGGTATAAGGGCCTGATCCAAACCCCACTGTATGTCAACAGAAAGACACCCAGTGACTTCAGTGGCTTTTGGTTTTGGCCCTACTTTTTGGATGTTTCAGGCTTTTATAAACGATACAAATGAAGCATAATTTTAACCAGTTCTATCACAGAAAAATGCTACTTGTTTTTGTAACTTTCTCTGAGCTGTTTCCATTGAAGCTGGCTTTCTAGAGTATGACATTCTTTTTTTGGCTTGTTCCTCTTGAACCAAACATAAAATCATTATTTTGTTTTGGGGACTCATTGGTATTTAAAACCAACTCCCAACATCTCACAAGATGCAATTGTACTTGTAAGTACAATAATGGGCAACAAATAAGAAAAATTAGGAACACTATAGCCAGGTTGTAGTGAAACAACAAAAAAGGCTGCTGCATTCTTTTTAAACAAACAAAAAGCATAATTGGAAAAAATCATTTTTATGTTCTCTTACATTAGATGGGACCACTGAGTGAAACATTCACTGATGAATTACTCCCCTAATCTGCGGAGGAAAAACAGCTACTGGCAAATTAAAGAGACTTGGAACAGAGCCATGAGAACTAAATGGCTAAAAATGAAAACAGGCAAACATTTGAAGAGTATTCTACAGAACACAGATCTTCCAACACCTCCCCCTTTTCCATGGTTAATTCATTGTCATGGAAACTGAATTTATCAAAATGTTCTCGTTCACTCCTAGTGACCCAGTGAGTCGACTTACAGAGCTGGTGAAAGGTAACTCAGGCTGAAGCAATTTTTACAAATGATACGTAGCAGTTCATAAATTGGTGAATTTTGAATGGTGCCATTGTGCCTCCCAAACAGTTTTCCACAGTCTCAAAAGACTCTTTTAATCTGCAAACCAGAGGGTCTGAAACCCCTCACTAACAAGTTAGCAAGGAAAGTGTGTATAGATTTAGCTCCCCTTTTCTCCCCCTTAATTTGTTTTTCTTCTCACCCTGTTAGAATTTATGTTTTAAATCCTGTTATTTGTGTCTTTTATTTACTACATGCATTCTCCACAGCATTTTCCTTTGCTGATCTCTAGCCCAAGGATACAAAAATCCTTCAGCTCTTCATCACAATCATCTCTCCTTATCTCTTGTTAAAGGTAGGTGTTGACTATCAAGTGTGACACACAATGACTACTTTATGCTGTCACCTTAGCCAAATCTGAATTAACCGTGGAAGTCTGGGTGCCTTCATCCAGAAGGTGGGCTTGGGTGTGTTTTTTTTTCATCAAACAGAAATAATGTCATTTATTATTATTATTATTTTAAGGATTTTACAGCTTCCACGTAGCTGCCAAATTCAGTCAAGGTTGATTTTTACTTTATTTTATGTTAGCAATTAGTGACTTGTTGTCATGGAAACCACACTTCACACGATTCTGGAACTTAAACGGCTGAATGTGATCATGCAACAGCCCTTCCTTCTTTTAGCCTCAGTAGTTAGTCTTTCTTTGTGTCATCTTGATTACAGATTCACATAAAATATCTATAAACATGCAAAATAATAGCAGAAGGCTACATCAATTAAAATTGAGTATTCAATAATTTATTCTTTAATTAAAGCTCTTTCCTTTTCTTATTCCTGTAACCTTTCAAGTGTTAAAGCAGACATAAGAGTTAATCATTTGGTAAGAAATATCTTTTCTCATTAAGAGTTTGTGAGACAATAATGAAGAAAAATAAAAATTAGGATTTCAAATTATTTTTTGGCTTTTCATGTTTAATGTAAAGGGTGAAAATTAGGAGACTTTACTGATGAATCTTTTCTAGGTGAAATATTTGCAGTGAAGGTTATAATCTTTGTGTGTGTGTGTGTGTGTGTGTGTGTGTGTGTGTGTGCAGGGAGGAGGGTGAATGCTACTTATCCTTGCTTGCTGTCAGATGAGGTGAGTCAGGATATAAAAGTCAAAAGGAGGTGACACAGTATGTGAGAGTTGCGTGCATGTTTGCATATGTGGCATCCTGTAAATATGTTGGGATTAGGAATCAAAATTCACTGTGACTTCACATAAAATCTGCATTGTAAAACAGGAAAAACGTGGAAGGAGTGGTAGATTTTATTTGTTGACTTGTGAATGATCCCACAACCCGTTAGAAATACCACAGTGTAAAATATATTGTAAAGGCTTGTCTACATGGGAGATTTTTCCAAGTATACCCATATAATTATATGGGTATATTTAAACTGATATAATTATAGTGGTATAAACACTCCATGTGGACACTCTTATACTGGAATAAAAGTGTCCAGACGAGGAGTTATACTGTTATAACTCTATCTGTTTAAATTCACACCCTACTTTATACTGGTACAACTTTCCTGTGAAGACAAGCCCTTTTACATGTACATATGGGGGCTGTTTTCCTGTCTGTGAGCCTAATCCTGAAAGGTACTGAATAACTCCAAGTCAATGAGTATTCAGGGAATTTATACCTTTCAGGAGTCTCTCAGCACCTTACATGATTGTCTTTTTTATCAAGGAGGAAAAAGCAATGATAACATGGTCAATGCCCCCACATATTTCTTTTACTCATAGTGGAAAACTGATGTACCAAAAATGAATCTAATTACCAAACATGACATACTTCTTAGAGATTTTTTTTTTGTTACTATTGGTCCAATTGTCTCCTTTCCCCCATGCTTTTGTGAAATCAAAGCAGTCTTATTGAAATCAACCTGTTTAAAATCAATGTGATTGCATAGATGTACAGGTCAGAATTTGGCCCACTGTACTACATAGGGATGCACTTTGTTTTGTTGACACGTGTAAGACATGATGCCTCGTAGTAGTGACTCAGTGAATATCAATTTTTTAAAACCTCTTTTCCAACTATTACACCTGCTATCATTTCAGGTAACTGTCCCTTGATTCCAATTTCTTTGGAATAATTTTCAGAACAACATGCCGATGTGACAGCATTTTCTCATGACCTTTTGGAACAGTAGATTCTACAAGGGCAGGATGTAAATAAAGCCTTTACAAATATATTATAAATCATTATACTAGCTGTATAGTACCCACAATTTAATAGAATCTTTCTTGAACAATTCCAGTGCATTTTGGTTTATTACATGTATTTTAGAGGCTCGTATTATATTAACGCCTCTTATTCGTTGTGCTGTTCTAATTTAATTGTTTTTGTGAACTTATCAAATTTTATCTTTGAGTTCATTAAAAACCTGCTGGGTGAAGAAGATCAATTTACTAATTCAAGTTTAGAAAGGAGCAAAGCATTTGCCCTTGAATTTATATCATGGTTCTGTGCAGTAGCTTTGGAGGAAAATAAACCTTACAGTACAGCAGAGTGCTATTTTTCAATATACAAAATTCAGCAAACAAAAGTCCTTTGAAAATCAGATGGAAATGAAATTTGAAAAAAGAGGCTATTAAACCTGGTGATTTTCTTCAAAGTCAGTGGGGTTTTTTTTATTTAACTCTTGTAATCTGTTTAACATTTTTGTACTAGGAAAGACAATAGGATATGACAGGTTCTTTGACAGTTTGCTAACACAAATTAACCTCATTTATGGTAAGACTGGCTGTGTGTGAACATCTACTTTTGCTGTGCTATGTAAAACGTCTCTGAATTGCTATCTGTACTGGGAGGTTTGCTTCCTAAAGCTTAGATGTTTTGTAAAATCGTGTCACTTATGCTATGCTGTATCAAATGATTTACTTATATGAATGACCAGATAGTACCTTATGATAATGGGGAAAAATAAGAAAGAAGGAATACACCTTTTTCCAGGCTGGAGTTTTAATTTTCCACTGTTACTCTTTTACAACCCCATTGATTTCTATGGGATTGCACCAGTGTAACTAGAGAGAAGCATTTGGCCCCAGAGCAGTCTTTAATTAATAAAGAAACCAGTTAGTCCAACTTCAGTGGGAGAAATTTGACAAAACAAATTGTCTCACAAAGAAATAATAGCCCATTTAAGGAACATTGCTTTTGACCCAGGTTTATATTTGTTTCTTATATTTTTGTTCAGTTTGACAAATGAATAAATCACCGCCATCTAGAAAAAAGAAGAAGACTATAGGAGAGTACATGATACTAAAGTTATTCCTTAAGAGGTTGGTGTTAACCAGGATAACTATAAGGGACTTTTTTGTCTACATCTAAAGGTGACTATTCAGTTTTTTAAGAGGTGGTACATTGGCAGAAAGAACTGGTTGAAGACATTGAAAAAATGCATCAAATAAAATAAACATATGCCAGTGAATTTTCTGGGTTGGATATTTACAAATAGAAGGATCTTGGAGATTCTGTCTTCTCCCACCTCCTGAAAGAATGAGTTATGTTTTCCTTCGCACGTTAAGGGACACTACTGGGTACTGAGAGGATGTTGTGAAGGCTGAGAGGATGTTGAGAAGGCCAAGACTATAACAGGGTTCAAAAAAGAACTAGATAAATTCATGGAGGATAGATAGGTTCATCAATGGATATTAGCCAAAATGCGCAGGGATGGTGTCCCTAGCTTGTGTTTGCCAGAAGCTGGGAATGGGCAACAGGGGACGGATCACTTGATTATCTGTTCTGTTCATTCCCTCTGGAGCACCTGGCATTGGCCATTGTTAGAAGACAGGATACTGGGCTGGATGGACCTTTGTTCTAACCCAGTTTGGCGCTCTTATGTTCTTATTTTACTGAGATAAGCAACACATAAAAGATCAAAAGGTCAGGTAAAACATTTCACCCTAGACTGTGATAGTGCCAGATCCCATATATCAACCAAGTTTTGGCTTGGTCAGCTCTTGAAGGGGAGAGCATACTGGAAAACTGATGGTGCTACACGAAGTGGTGTTTAAGGTTTTAGTAGGGGGCACTTTCCATTTTGAATTTACTGCTGAAACAAAGCAGTGAATTTAATAGGATTTTCTTGGTGCTCAGCACTTTTCAAAATCAGGTCTGTTCTTTAGCATGGATTTTAGCACCTAGCTTTAAGCGCCTGTTTTTGAAAATCTTGGCCTTTAATGGCACTGAGTTTATGCTGATAAAGCCTTCAAGGTATAATCATATCGTCATATTTCTTGTACATGACACATATGTTACATATAAACTATTTCAGGGGTATTTTGAAGTGTCTAAAATATGTTTATGGTCTATTTCCTGTACAGTTAATGGTTAAGTTAGATGCACTGGTTTCCTTAGGTCCAACTGTGTGCAGGTCTCACATGGAGCCTTAAAAAGCTCTAAAAATAGCCTAAAAGAGTTTTTCTATACCCCAAAATGTCAAGACATTAACATCCAATATCTTCCCAATTCCCAAGCTTAGAAGGTGGGAAACTGATCCTTTCCAATGGTATAAAGCTCTCATTTCTAGACTTACAGGGATGCACGGAATTGACTTAAAAGTTATGAAAATTTTATATATAGAAAAGCTGTCCTGAATATTACTCATCCCACACTTCAGGTAGGTGTAATTTTGAGGAGGATTTCCTTATTTGGAGGGAGAAGGGACCTTTTTTCTAAATATGTTCATTTTTTAAATGCTCAGGGGTTTGAAGTAGTTCAGGGAGAGATGGAGTAGATAGAGGTCAGGTGACACAGTTAAAGGTGTATGGTAAATTAATTTATCACAGGGCTCTGCAATTTATCATATAGATATCTCCACATATGTGGAGCATGCGTATGCTTACGTAGCTCTATCTGAAAGTAAAGTTTGAACACTCAGTTTTGTACAAATTATGTACGAGCAGAGAAGGGCAATTTTAATTGCTGCTTATTAAAAAGGCAGTTCAATCAGGGGGAAAAATATAGATTTATATTATGCTGAATTCTTTTTTGACCTGGTGTTCATCAGTGGCGATTGTCTGATCTTGGCTTTTTTGATGGTGAGACTGAAATTGTAATTAATTGTAGGTTTGGGAATGAATAAAAATTCACTAGCTCAATTCACTGCAGTACAGCAGTTTAGTGAGTTGAATGATGGGTCACTATCTGAAAGTGTATGTCACAATCAAGCTACTTTTCTATTTAGGCCCTTCTGTAAAGTGGTCGAATGATGGCAGAGCAATTCATTTCCATTTGCTGGTTAACCATGGAAGAAAAGGGAAAAAAAAAATCTGTTTGTGTCTTAGGGACTTAACAGAATTCATGATGAGCAAGAAGGATATTCTTCTTACTTGCATTACCTTGTGTTAAGCCTATTTTGGAGTAGTGTGATGTGGATGGGAGACATCTCTCTGGAGCAGACATGCTAAACCTGTGAAAAAAATGCAGAAATTGCGCTTGTTTTTGGCTTAATTGGCTTGTGAGTTGCTTGTTGGCTAGTTTTTGGCTTGTAGCTTGTTGCTTGTTTGGCTTGTAGCTTGTTGCTTCTTTTTTTTTATCTGCTTCCAGCAAGCAGGGATAAGGGGGGCAAGCAGGACAAGCAGGGGGAGAGAGTCAGGGGTGCACAGCAGGACCACCACAGTCCCAGACTGCACGCCGGGGGATCTAGTCACATAGAGCTTTGGGGTTCTTAGGGATTGTCTTGTTTTGGCCTTGTTTTGAAATGGGATTAGCTTGATTTTTGGTTTATTGTGAAAGTTGGGGTGCTTATTTACTGTGTGAAAGTTGGCAACTGTGCTCCGGAGCAACATTTCATAATAAATAATCCTACCATATATAAAAATATTCAGTTATCTATTTATTTGGGCAGAAAATTACTTACACATTTCTGACCTGATTTAGAAGAACAACGTTGCTTGGTACTGGACATGTCATAAAAAAATTACAATAGTAGATGTGGAATTTTTTTAGCTTGAAATCCAAGATTTTCAAAGGTGGCAAGTGATTTAACACCTTATTTTGTGGATGCCTTGAGACACCTTAAAGGGGTCTGAATTTTAGAACAGTGGTGCTCAGTGCACTCTGAAAATCATGCCCTTTTAAGATGCCTCAAATTGGGCACCCAGGAATTGAGACAATCAAAATTGCTAGTTGTTTGAAAATCCTGGCCGAAAATATTAAGATTTTTACTGATCAGATAGCATTATGTTTGAAATCACCTTAAGTCAAATATGCTGCGTGCTCACTGGAGCTTGGTGAAAAGTGACAAAACTGGTATGTAGATTTCACCGGTTAATATTTTGTCATTTATTTCCAGGCCATGTTGTGACCCTGATATATTGTTTCTTATTATATTTATTCAAAATGGGCATTTTTTGCCTTGAAAGCACAGAAGATATTAAAATATATCCCATGCTTTTTTAGTAGATTGATTTTCATATAAAAGAAATTATGAATTATTGTTTGACATTTTGTCTTTTTTTTGTTTTAAATTTAAAACTAGGACAATTTGGGGGGTATGTCTACACTGCAGATGGAACTGTGCTTTCCAGCCTGGGTAGACAGACCCATGTTATTTCTGCTCGAGAGCTAAAAATAGCAGTGTAGCAGGGAGTAGCATGGGTGGCAACTCAGGCTAGCTGAACTGAACTGGGGTGAGGTCCTTTAGTAGTGGGTGGGCAGAGCCCACCTCCCGGATCCCAACAGACTAGCTGAACTGAGTGCAAACCTTCCCAGATGCTCTGGGTATGTACTTGTGTGGCTAGCCTGAATCGCTGCTTGTGCTACCTCCGACTACACTGCTCTTTTTAGTGTTCTAGCTTGAGCATAATTAGCATATCTGTCTACCCTTGCTGGTGGTCCCAGCTGCAGTGTAGATGAACCCTTTGAGAGAAAAATGCAAAGTTCATGTTTTGTGTGTAAAACCTAAACACATTTGAAGAACTGAAATGAGTCACAAAGCCCTTGATTTCTGGGATTGTGGAAGTTTGTTTTACATTTTTGTGGGCAGCTCTCTCACAGGGATACTATAATGGAACAATAGGTAATAATATGAGAGTTTTTATCCTGGTACTGAATATTTATTAGCTTATTAAAAAGGATTACAAAACGTTACAGATAAGTGTCATAGTTTGAGGATACTAGCCATATTACCACAGGTAGCCATAGACTTGATAGGGCCTCTTGGCAACTCAGGCAGTCTTGTGTAACTGTGCAGCATAAGTGGGAAGGAGATGATTGCAGCACCTCAGTGACTGATGGGAGAGCTCGCCATTAGGAGTGGCGTGGGGAGGGTTTCAGCAGCTGGTAGAAGGGTTGGATAGGGTACCAATCCCTGCAGAAGCATGAAGGGTTGGTTCCTCTCAAGATGGGGAGTCACAACTGGGAAGTCAGCAGAATTGTTCTATTTCCCTTTTGTACTTGTTCCCCTTTTCTTTGTTTTCCCATTTGCTGCTTCCTAATTGTGAAGCTGAGAGCGCGACTCTCTCCTGACGTTAGTGCTACTCCTCCGTGTGTCCAGTAGAATGTTTCATATCAGTTTTCCCTCCAACTTCCCCATCTGTGATGTGCTCAGGGTCTTGGAGGCTGAACCCTGTACTCATTCCCGAATGGGCACGGCAGTGTGTTGCAGCTTCTCTTTTGCTATAAATAATACGTCTTTAACAGGTGTTGACCTTCATCCATGCTGAACTTACCCCCAGAAATAGCTGTATGCAGTGATTCTGAGATAATCTGAAGGTAGGGAGTTCATTGATAATAATGATCAAGCTTACATTTCTAATATATAGCACTATTCATCATGAAGAATCCCCATTGTTCTTTTTCTAACCATCTCAGCAGCCCGGACAGGGTTGCAGCAGTACTGATGTGTGCGTGTATGTAATTGGGGCCTGGCAGCCCCTTACTGATATTTCCTGTCCCTGGAAGGTGTAGTGTATGCAGGATTGATCAAATGGACTCTTGGAAGGGTGCAGCTGCTCCAGGCTGCTCATTTAGGGTGGCCAACCAAACACAAAATAAAGGCAAATAAAATAAAACAGAGCACCCAATGGTAGCTAGAGGCAAAGAAAACTGTTGGTCCAGTCTTTTGTTATAGCTGTGCTTCAAGCATCAGTGCATGTAAGAAGTTCTGAACTGGCCCTAGGATGAAGTGGTGTAATTTGAGGCATGTAAAGCACAGATGCTGGCTTTTATTAAATATCTGCAGGACTTAGCAGGTCCACCAGCTCCTGGGGAGAGCGTGGCGACCCTTCCCAAGATCAGGGCCGGCTCCAGGCACCAGCTTCTCAAGCAGGTGCTTGGGGCGGCCGCTCCGGAGAGGGGCGGCACGGCCAGGTATTCAGCGGCAATTCGGCGGACGGTCCCTCACTCCGCCTGGGAGTGAAGGACCTCCCGCCGAATTGCCGCCGCAGATCGCGATCGCGGCTTTTTGTTTTGTTTTGTTTTGGCTGCTTGGGGCGGCCAAAACCCTGGAGCCGGCCCTGCCCAAGATAGGTTTCATGTTCCAACTGTCCTTCAGACCTAGCTGTCTAATAGGACCATGTGTTGTACACATGTGGCAGAGTGAGGCTCACTGCAATGCGCGGGTAGCTCTGTGCACATGTGCCATATTTAAACAAACATCTGATCATGGAGACACAAATACTAAATGATATCTATAAATGGATCATTTCGCGTAACAGGGCTATAGCTCACAGCGACAGTTTAGGCATATGTTCCTTCTGTACTATTTTAATTATAAGAGTTCTTGGCAGTGGTAATGATAAAAACTTTTGGCCATATTCTCAGGCCTACTCTGGGCCCTGCAGTCTCTGGTGTAGCGGCATGTTTGGTCTGGGGTCATGGTAGCCAGAGCACAGGCCACTCTTATCTCCTGTTGGTGAGAGCCATTATCAGTTGGATGAATTGAGAACGTCCCCTTAGATTGTTCTACATTCCATCAAGGCTACTGCAACAGGTTAGAAATTCAGGAGCTGCACTGTTTTTCTCCTGTCCCACTCCTGGGCAGCACCCAGTGGAAACTAAGCAGAGTAGGGCAGACCCATTTAACAGTAACAGGGCTAGTCTATTTTTTTTCTCCCGCAGACTGTTTGGATATTTCTGTTTAGGTTGCTGTTTAAGATGTAACATGTCAATATTTACTGTTTTAAAATAGCTACAAAAATAAACACAAAATGCGACATTAAAAACCATAGACTTGGTTCTTCTCTTTCACAAGATTTTCATCAGGATCACTCCAACTTCCAGAGAGATACTGCTGATTTACACTGGTGTAAGTGAGAAGAAATCAGGCCCATCTGAAGGACCTGACTTAGAGACAAATGCAGAGGATTTCAGAGATGCTATCCTCAGTTCCCCGCTGTGCCTATGTACTACACTTAAAACAGAATAGCATGGGATATAATGTTAAACTGTTTGGATACCACTGCAATATAAGATCAGCTAAGGACACTGTCTAAGTAACTTTGAATTTCCCTGCTTTCATTGGTTTGTGAGTCTGTATGTGAGATTTGAACAAACTCTGTATGTGCTAGTAAATAATGAAATCACTAGATTAAGATGACAGTTCTTTTACCTCCACCTTGTACTGCACTGTTACTATCAGCACAGTCTTTATTGAACAATAAATGATAGGTTAGCCTGGAATAGCTGCAACAAATTTTATTTAATTTTATTAGTAATATAATAATTTTATTTCCCAATGCAGTATGTTTCTCACACATTTTATATTCTGTGCTTTGTTTTATTTAGCCATTTCCCCTTCCTAATTAAAGCTCCATTAATTCACTTCACTACAGCAATAATCAGTGGCTGGGGAGGAGGAGGGAAGGAGAGAGAGAGAGCTGTTGAAGTAAATGAAGCATTACCCATGACTGCTGCACACACCAGCGTCTGTTCTTGTACTAGCACCGTATATCTGCTTCTGAGCATTACAAAGATAACTCATTTCCTGGTGCTTTCTATGCTCAAGGGCAACAGTTACCTTCACCACAGAGAGAATAAGTACTGGCTGGTGTAATTTTGGAAATATGTAGCAATTACTTGCTGCAGAAACTCAGATCCCAGCTCTCCTTAATGAAGAATGACAAAGACCTGGGTTCAAAGAGGGTGGCCCAGAGCTGCAAAGGTTCACTATTCTGTACCATTAGTTTGCAGAGCCCCCACATGGATTAACTATCATTTCCTTTTTTCCTCCCTTCTTTCCAACTTGTTTTCATGATCTGGTCAGCTTCTTAGTGTCTCATCTGTTCCTCTCTTCTTTTCCTTTGCATGGTGTGCTTACTAATGATCAGATTAGGCTCATTTGATTATTCTCTCTTTATATTACCTCCATTTTTGACTTACTGTATCTTAAAATTTAAGAATATTTATGCTTTCTTGACATGACCTCCTCACTTACTGTATTTAATCAAATCAAATGTTTCCTTATTTTCATTCTTCTTTTAACCATACAGTCTTTGTAGTTTTCCATCCTCAGGTGATACTTCCTTGGTTTCTTTTATTGTTCTATATATATGTATGCATCCAGGCAGAAATATGCTTAAAGTGCTGGCTTAAAATAACAAAAATCAAGAAGTTCAGAATTAAAGCTCATTTCAGTGTGATATGCCTAAGAATACATCACAGCTGTATATAGCTATACTCTGCTGTATCAAACAATATGTGTTTGATTCCTTCATGTATAGCAATAATTACCATCTCTTCTCTGGTCATTCTTCATTTATGATCATATCATCTGAAATGGACACAATCAGATAGGTAGAGCTGGAACACATTGCTTAATACTTGAATTCCAGGTTTTATTCAGTTTAAAACACTCTTGGCAATTTTTAAAATGGGGGTGAAGGGTTAGCTTGTTTGTTTGCTTATTTATTTGTTTTGTTTCATTTTTACAATTACTTTGTGAAGATACTTTTGGGTGAAAATAAACAAATATATCTCAAGAGAGGGTCTGAGAGATATCTGAAGAGCTGACCTCCCTGCTTTGAATTGGAAGTTGTTTGGAGCAATAGTTGTCCTTTCTGAATTTTACCTGCTGAGCGTTGGTTTTGGAACAATAGATTTTTCAAAAGCACCTAAGTGATTTAGGAGCACAAGTCCCATTTATTTTGCATGGCACCTAGGCACCTAAACCCCATTTGTGGATATAGCGCTAGGTGACTTAGGAGCCCAACTGCCACTTTAGGCACCCAAGTCAAATTTAGATTCTCAAACCCGCCCACTTAGTTGCCACCCAACTCCGTAGGTGCCTACAGTCCCGAGGCATCTAGGGCTCTGTCAACAAAGTCTGGTAAGTGACTACAAATCTGCCAGTGAACATGTGAACTGATGCCTAAGTCTCAATCTCCTGCACCTATCTCATGCATAAGACTCAGAGGGATCCTCAAACTAATCTTTCCCCTGTGCAATCTGGTGAGCATTTTCAGAGGCTAACTGATCAGTTCCCACACAAAACACACCTGCTGAAAGAGTTGGTAGTGGTGCCCCCATAATCTTTAGCCCAGAGCTCTCACCCTGGATAAGGGAGACCTGGGTTCAAACCCCCACTTGGCCTAATATAGAGCAGGGATTTGAACCTCTGTTGCCCATTTTTTAGGATAGTGCTGCAACTACTTGGCTAGGAAGCGCTCCTATTGGAACCGTTCCACTTTGTATAAATAATCATTGGAGCAGGGACTTGAATTTGGGTTCCTGAGTGCTCTAATCACTTGGCTATAGAGTAATTCTCACTCTGTCTCAAAGAGTATTTAATTATCTATACAAAGTGGAATAACTTCAAAAGGAGAGCCATCTATCCCAGGGTATGCCATAGGCTACTGGTTAGGGCACTGTTCAAGCTTTGAGGTAGGCTAGGGTAGGGCTGGTCAACTCCCTATAACATGCTGCAAATTATATAGTTGAACATTATTTCTCCAGATAATTGTCTGTCACCATATTACTTCACTGGGCTTTGAAGGAACTCAGCACCTTGCAGGAGCTGCTGACACCTTCCAGGACTGGACCTTAAATCTATACAACTGGCCAGAATAACTAAAAAATCTTATACTCCTATTGCTTGGCTAAAGTTGATTATAAAAAAGAAAAATAAAGTGTATACTGTTGGGAAACTGCTGATATCCACATGTGATGGGGAAAAAAAGTCAGAGAGAGAGAAAACAAGGTTGATCATTAACAAATACTGTTCACGGGGCTCTTGTTAGCAATGAGCTAGTTGCTTTTGCAAAGCCAGTCAAAGGAGGTTAAACCCTGGGGTAATACACTAATATTCTCAGTGGTGGTAGCTTTTGCTTTAATTTTGAGCACTTCATATCTCTTTATTCTCTAACCTTAATTGTGTTAGACTATAATAACCTTCCAAAATCATTTATAAAAATTGGGTTGATTTTGAATGCTGTTAAATAATACTAATTTGTTGCTCTCTCTTTCACTCATGCTCTGCCAGTGTTTTAATGTTTGTAGAGCAAATAAGGAATTTCTAAACAGTCCCAGAGGGGCATTGTACTAATTCATTGTGTGAGAAAAGCCTAATAATTTGAGCATGCCTTAAGCACTACTCGTTTATGATAAGGTCTTTATAAAAGTGCAATGGCTCTTTAACTGATGGCTCAGTTAAAATATTATGAATATAATTGGCTAGGAAAGGAAAATTCTCTTCTCCCATGGATTGTATATAAGTGAATGAATCTTCCTATTCTCCCCACAAATGCACTTCAAAGTGTAAGTGGGATTCCTTTACAAAGATCTTATTGTTTAGGGTCACTATGTTTTAAGGTGTGAATACTGTTGGCAATAAGAGCTTTTCCTCTTTAAAAAAAGTCCTCTCCTGAGAGGATGTATTACTTTAAAAAGAGAGAGAAAAAGAAATGCTGTGGGATGAGCAAATCTCATCTTCGCATGTCTATTGCAAATCCACACAAATTCATATACTGGGTGTTACTAATATAAAAAGGATATTTTACTAAATAACTCTTTCTATGGTGCTAAGGACCAGCAACATGAAGACAAGTGGCATCATTTCCACTTCACAAATAACTAACTATACAATCAAGATAAGAGTGATTTATGAACCTCTTGCTAGATTCTGTGACTAGTCACACAAGTGCACTGCTTTTAGAATTCAGTGAAAAGCAGGGGCATTGTCAGCTATTGCTATTATTAACATATGACATTAATGTATCACTGTATGGGAAGGTACATAGTTTAATATTCAATGGAGAACTCTAATTGTAGAAGACTGTTTGGAACATGCACATCCACTATTCACAGGTGCAAGATGTGGATTTGTATTGATTTCTTTTGATGATGCATAAAAGAGCAATTAAAACATCTTATTGTTGATCACTTCTTACACCTGTGTGAAGTAACCTGGTCAAAGCTGCAAAGAGAAGACTGTAACAGGAGATGCAGATATAGCAGTCTGTTATGCTATATCATTTTAGGTTTTCCACCACTGAAAGCCTAATGGAACAGCATTACTTTGTATTCCTGTGAATAAGGACTTACACACATTCTGCATGATAATGTGCTCTTTGGGCTAAAATGTGCGCTTCTGGGCTAAACTAACATTTTTTTCCACAGGCAGACATAGCTGCAATTTCAGTGTGCACTGTTTTTAAAAGCTTCTCTTATGATAGCATTTCTTCAGGAATCAGGGGCACGTGTGTAGAAAGAGACTAAATATGGTAGTGCGTTTTTCTTTCACCTCCAGTCACCTCTGTTTATTATATTTCAGCTTTGTTGACCTTCAGTGGGACTTGTGGACCCAAGCCTGTTAGATGCTTTTAAAAATGTCACCCTGAAGGTACTTTAACAAATATGATAGGGAAACTTAAAAGAAATCATAGCCATCTTCAACAATGTTTAGAGTCACTTAACTAGTCACATAGTTTGAATTGTCTACATATGATGCCGTTTTCCTCATATGATATTGACTAACACTACTCTTAAAAGAATGGTTATTTTGAGTCTTCTGTATGGTTTTGGACTTAGATATTGTGTTTGTAAGATTTCCATTGGCTCCTATAAATGTAAGTTGTCATTATTTCCCTGACTTCTCTGGCATCGTACCTTTGATCTTCAATTTGCATAGTGTGTGGTAGCTGACCTACTATGATGAGGTAACAGCTATAGTTGGCTTCCTGCTATTTTCAAGTACAGCTATCAGTCTGGACAACGGTTTTCTTAGCCATAGTAATAGCTTCGTTTCTTCTGTTGTTGTTCGAGTTTTATCTGTAAGTCCAGGCTACAAAGCTTAGGTCTGAGTTGCTGGGCTTGTTTTTGACTGATGTCCCATTAGTACTTGTGATAGTAATGTTAAGTCTATATTGGCAAATTCCAAAGATTCAGTTAGATTAAGCAGAGTTCTTTATTATAATATTAAAATAATACTTAACTTTTATATAATGCCTTTCATCCATAGCTGTAAAAGTGCTTTACAAAAGAAGACTAGTACCACTATTCCCATTTTACAGATACAGAAACTGAGGCACAGAAAAATAAAGTGACTTGTTGACAATCACATGGCCAGTTGGTAACATAGCAAGTCCAGCACTCTATACACGACATCATACTGTTTAAATGTCTTTCGCTGTTTAAATGATATTCGCTGAACTCTCAGCTATCTCATCTTTTGGTGAAGCTGAAGTGATTTTTCTCAAGCTCTGCTATGTTTTAGGAAATACTTGAAATCCCACACTTAAGTACTGCAGTTCACTGTCAGTGACATATTTTATGTCACCCATCATATTGTAGATTGATATGGCTAATCTCAGTACTACTGCTTCTCTTGGTCATTTTGGAAATCTCAATGAATGCAGAATAGTAATCAATTAAAAGTAAATAGGTTTCTCTGACAGTTTGAAAGGGTCCCTATGAAGATAACAGGGAAATGGAACAAGGTAATAAATAATTTATAACTGGAGAAAATTAATCAAGAACCCCCAATTCCCACTGTCCCCACACACAGGTGCTCAATTACACTACTTCTTAGAAGAGGCAAGAGACCAATAACTAGGTGTCTGTGACATAAATGAATTTTATTATTAGGGAAGAAGGTATTCAAACATATAAATACAGTAAAGTAACCGATTCAAATTACACTATGATATGTTTATTGTGTAGAGTGCTTTTTATTAAGCTATATCCCAAAACTCTTTACAAAATTAAATAATATATTTAACTGTATAGTATAAATGACAGGTGGCAGCAATAGTGTAGAGACTTTTTATGGTGAATGGATGAGATCATAAAACTATTCAGAGGAGGGAAGGAGGAAGACATTAGGAGGCATAAATGGGGGAGAAAAGATTATATTTCAAGTAAAATGTAAAGAGAGATGGAGAGCTGATGAGCTTGATCCCACATCATTAAAAGTGATGGAAGTTATTCCATTGGCTTCAATGGGAACAGGATCAAGTACTAAGAGAGTAACAAGGAGGCATAGGGAGTGAAAGAGGAAGGCTTTTGTCAACAGAGGTGAAACTGTATGAAGCGATAAGGAAATTGCAGAGATAGGTGAAAGGAGGGACCAGGAAGGAAAGTAAAGAGGGACGTGAAGTCCCTAGAGAGATTTAATAATATGTAGCATGATCCATCACACTTCATTCCATTTTGACACCAGCATAGCTCCACTGAAATTGGCTAACTGAAATCAGTGGAGCTACATCAGCATAAAAGTAGAGGAGTGTTGCTTTGGTGACTCAAGACCACGGAACAGCATTTTGAAATGTTTTCTGAGACGAATGCAGAGCTAGTGGAGTTGTTTGAGAAGGGGGAAGATGTTGTCACGTTTCTGGGTGGGTGGGTGGGTGAAAGACAGAAAGCAGAGGTGAACAAATGCTGGTGTCTAGAAGTCTAGGATTTGGGGAGGCCATAAATAAGTGAATTGCAATAGATCAGGTGAGCTGAGACGAAGGCATGGATATAGATTCTTTACATTAATGAGAACAAACTTCTCTATTCTGTTGCTAATTTTGCCATCCTTCTATATACAGGTGTGTGGTGAGCTTACTTAGAACTTTAGTTGTGGCACTTGACACCGATGGGGTTGAAACGCCTTGTGCTAATTCAATGCGATGGTCATGTGGCTCTTCCAGTGCGAGAACCTAGGGTTGCTGCTGCCATATTTTATTGGGCCATCTATTTGGGCGATTTGTATTTGGATTTTTTTTAATTAGCTGAGATGCCAGGAAACTTTGGCAGCAGTACCCTAGTATAAACAACTACATTAATAGCATTACATTCAAAAATCCCTTCCGAGCTTTCTCATGGCCTCCTGTTGGGTATTTCACGACCCTTCCCCAGCTCTGTTATGTGGGGGACTCTTCTGAATCCACATGTGACCCAGTGACCTATCATGGCTGCTATCTTTCCATTCATCACAATACAGAATACATTCCTATCCTTTTCTTACATTACTCAGCACCTAGATGGTGGCTGGCAGCTTATTAATGACTATCCCATTTTTTAACCTTGGGAAAATGTTACCCACTTAGTGCCTTCATCTCTTTCCTAACTGACCAGGATGATCTCAGATTGAGGGATAAAACTCTGTACTCTCTCTCTCTGCCACCTCATTAAACTACCATTTTCAATTTATTCAAAACGGTGTGTCTGTTTTTCTTATTGAAACCCTGATAGTTTAGTTGTACTGATCAACATATTCTGTGTTGTATAGACACCATATTCAATTCATGAATCTCACTGGTGGATTTTGTTGAGCTGTTTATAGCCCTGCTAATGGGTATCATGGTCCTTAGTTGATTGTGAAGATAAAGGGCCTGATTTTTCATTGCCTTGCACCTTGTATAGTCATTTACACTGAGGAAAAATGAGTGTACGTTGTTACCAAATCAGATTGGTTTAGAACAGCATTTCTCAAACGGGGGTCGCGGACCCCTAGGGGTCCGTTAGGGAACTCCAGGGGGTCCGCAAGCCCAGATGATCAACTCCTCCCTCTCCCTTCCTCAAATCCTCCTCCTCCCTCCCAGTGCCTCCTGCATACCAGGGAACAGCTGTTCAGCATTGTGCAGGAGGCGCTGAGAGGGAGGGAGAGGAGCGGGGATGGGGTGTGCTTGGGGAGGGGGCGGATAGAGGCAGGGAAGAGGAGGGGCGGGGTGGGAATAGGTGGGGGAGGGGGGGGGGCCTGGGGGGAGGGGGTGGAATGGGGACAGAGCCTGGGGCTGAATAGTGGGTTTGGGTGTCTGTGAACATTTTTACATCAAAATGGGGGTCCTCAGGTGGTTAAAGTTTGAGAATCACTGGTTTAGAATGATGTCATTCTGATTCAGTAGCATTTTACAGCCGTTTTGCACTTTCTTTGCACAGGAGTAAATGACTGCACAAAGTACAAGTCAGTAGAAAATCAGACCCTGTATCTTAACGGCTTTGATATCCTAAGATGGAGGCTAGGTGGTTATCAAAGGTATATCACTCCAGTTTTCACTAGCTTTGTAATCAAGGATGGCCCAGTGGCTAGGATACTAGAAGAAGAGTTGGGAGACCTAGGTTGAAGTTCTTACTCCACCACAAAACTTTCTCTGTTATGACCTTGAGCAAGCTTCTCTATGCCTCCCATCTACATCTGTAAAGTGAGAGTAATAATCCTTCACTCTCACTTTACAGATGTAAAGTAGTGTTAGGTTAACTATCTTAGAGATGGTGAAGTACTTTGAGATCTACAGATATAAAAGTCAGGTATTATTTGAACAGGGAGTCAGCTTTTTGTTTCTTTTATTTATAGATAATGTTGGAACTTAACCAATCAATTGTCTGAGCCTTCATTTCTTCCTCAGCATTTATTTGTGTGTCTGTGTATGTGTGTGTGTGTGTGTGTGTGTGTGTGTAACATTTATGAAAACACACATGGTGGCCCTTTCTGCATAAGTCATGCACCAAATCCTGCAGAAGATGCATCTACTTATACTGCATCTAGTTCAATTAACTCTTATTTTTAAACATGTGGATTGGTGGCCAGTGTTTTAACTAGGTTTATGGTATATCCAGCTTTTCAGTGCCAAGAGATGTGAAACTTTGAAATAATTTTGCAAAATTGTGCATCATCCCCATAAGTCTCCGTACATTGGCTTTGTGTTGCAGAGAGGTGTTTTAACAATCTGGATTATTCATTTGAGCAATTAAATATTTTTGCTCATTTCATTGTATGACTAATATAAAAAGCTTCTTTTAATTTTACCTTTTTAGGATTAATTTTTTAGTGCCCAATTGCATGTGCAATTTCCTATCTATATTTGCACACATAGTATGATTTCCTGTGCAATTCCCATGATTGCACATACAAACAGGTTTTAGATGCAGCCGACAAAATGGTATTCACCCACGAAAGCTTATGCTCCAGTACATCTGTTAGTCTATAAGGTGCCACAGGACTCTTTGTTGCTTTTTACAGATCCAGACTAACACGACTACCCCTCTGAAAGAGACCGAAGTGTTTCAACACCTTGAAAATCACTGGAATCCACAAAGGCACCTACAGTCTATATGCATTACATGGGGGGAGATAGGCACCTAAGAATAGTGTGCAATGCCCAGAAAAATAGGTGCTTATGGAACTTTTACAGCAAAAATACAGGCACAGGGTCAATTCAGGTTAGGTACAGCTGAGCAAGGATTTTGTGGATCACACTAGTGCAGGGGTTGGTAACGTTTGGCACGCGGTTCGCCAGGATAAGCACCCTAGCGGGCTGGGCCACTTTATTTACCTGCTGACGTGGCAGGTCCGGCCGATCGCGGCCCCCACTGGCTGTGGTTCGCCGTCCTGGGCCAATGGGGGCGGTGAGAAGCGGCGTGGGCTGAGGGATGTGCTGGCGATGGCTTCCCGCTGCCCCCATTGGCCCGGGGCGGCGAACCGTGGCCAGTGGGGGCCGCGATTGGCCAAACCTGCCGCGTCAGCAGGTAAATAAACTGGCCCAGCCTGCTAGGGTGCTTACTCTGGCGAGCCGCGTGCCGAACGTTGCCGACCCCTGCACTAGTTCCTGAAACTAGCTCTTAGGTATCTAAACCTAAGTCCCTTTGTGGATTTGGCCCTAAACCTCAGATTTTAAATATATTTAGATGTTGCTGTGCTCTGCATCACAATGCCTAATATATTTAGGATCCTAAATCTTATTTTCAAAAGGGATTTAGGGGTTCGGGAGTCTAAATCTCATTGACAATTTATGGGATTTAGGCTCCTAAGTGTCTAAGTCCTTTTTTTAAAATGAGATTTAATCTCCTAAATCAGTTAGGCTTTGCAATGGTAATGCAGCAATGCCAAAATATCTTTAAAAATCTGGGCCTAAGTGACTTGCCTTATCAGATATAGCAAGTCAGTGCCAGAGCTAGGCGTAGACCGGGGTTCCCCAACTTGGTTCGCAGTTTGTTCAGGGTAAGCCCCTGGCGAGCCACGAGATGCTTTGTGTCTGCAGGTACAACCGCTCGCAGCTCCCTGTGGCTGCGGTTCGCCGTTCCTGGCCAATGGGAGCTGGGGGAAGCGGTGCAGGAACGGCGAACCGCGGCCACTGGGAGCTGCGAGCGGCTGTACCTGCGGATGCTCAGATAAAAAAAGCATCTTGCAGCCCGCCAGGGGCTTACCCTGAACAAGCTGTGAATCAAGTTTGGGAACCCCTGGCGTAGACTGAGGTCTTCTAATTCTTAGTCTCTTACACTAATCATTCAATTATGTTGCCACATCCAAGTGTTATTCATTATAACTTCAGGACCTTGTGAATTTTGTGAAAACTTCACAATTTTGTGAAATGACTGAAGAAAACACTTCAGAAGTAGACCAAATACCACATTAGACATTAGCTTAAACTCAAAACATTTGCAAAGAAGGACTTAGTCTTTATATGTGCAAATTCCTGTGTTTGCAGGCTGAATCAGGTAATGACCCATGCAAATTCATCTTGCAGTTGGGTTCACAGTCATCTGTGAATGTAAATCTACATTTTTGTGCACATAAATGCCAGTGTTTGCTGGCATACAGGATACATATGAATTTCTCTGGGTATGCACATTGTGCCCTGCTTTGATGATTTGGTTCACAACATCCAGTTTGTGTATTAGAAGTTATTAAATTAGAGATTGACTCATCTAATTTTATTTGCTAGAATACATGTCTTTGATCTGATTAAGAGAACAGTTTTGATTCTGAGAGCTTTTCTGACGCCTCTTCAACATTTTTAATCAGCTAATATATTTAATTGCATGATTTAAATGACATGAACCAACAATACATATCCATATTTATGATTTTCCAATCACTGATCTAGAATTAATCCAATCCATAGATTGTTCCATTCTATGAATACCGTTTAGATTTCCCATATTATCAAGTTTAGTTTTTACATCTTTTTAGGGGAATAGAGATTGCTGCTTTGAGTAGATCATTTCTGTATTCATTTTGTAGTCTCCATCCAGACATCCTAATTTTACCAGCATGTCCTCTTTGCTTGCAGTAGGAAATTCTATAGCATTATCAGGTAGAGCTGGGTAAATGGAAAAAAAATCTACAAATTAGAAACTGATTTTTTATTTGCTGTGGTTGCATCACTTTTGTATTTGCATTTTGTGAATGTTTGTGGAAAATATATTTCAGTTGCACAGCTGAATCTATTTTATGACAACACAAACTTGTTTTGTGAGAAGTAGCAAGGTGGCCATACAGTTTAATTTGTGCAGGAGCATGGTATGTAGGGTTACATAAAGGGGGAGGAAGGAGGAACAAAGAGATGGGGAGGTGTTGAGGTGTGGAGGAGACAGGGCTGGGAGGACGTTCCACTCACCTGTGAGCCCACTTCACAGAAGTTCAGGTGAGTGAGTCAAGGTGCTCAGGCGAATTCTTGCCCTTCAGTGGTATGGGCTCACCTGAGACCTCTCCACACGGTGAGCAGAAGACTCTGATGGGAGAATCTGGTCTGGCTCATATATTTTAGCAGATGTGTCTAGAGAAAGGGGAATGGCAGCAGAAGAGAGAAAATGCTGCCAGGGCCATTCTAAATATATAGGATGGGACTGGCTGCTTGTTTTCTTGGAAGCCTCCAGAATGACTCCTCTGCCCGGAGATCCTGGCTGTAGATGAAGAGAGGGACCCTAGATGAAGATAGAGGTATTTGAAGGAGAAATTACCTGAGAGAGAGACAGGCCTATTTTAACTGGATGAGAGAGGTGAAGGTCATCCTCTCTCAGACGGCCACCTGAGCTCCAGGAACCTCTCTCCCTTGCTGGTGGTCTTCATCTCCTTCCTTCTGGTAGCTCCCTACCACCCTAGTCATGAGTCTCAACCTTATCCAACGTATTTTCTGGACATGGATTGTTTGAGTGATTGGAAGCGAGGCCTGATCCTCAAAACTTTCAGGAACTGCCAAAATAATAAATAGCAATAGTAAATGAAGTTATTAAAGCTCCTATTCATTCTGGTGGGAGCAGGATCAGATCCAGTGAGAATGCTGATATGTAAAGTTCCTTGTGATTTCAGTAATTTGTGATTGCCTTGTGATGTCGCATCGGTAACTCAGTTTTTGGTTGCCCAACACTGAAAAGGGGCCTGATTTTCCAAGGATGGGTGCCGAGTGGTTATACAATTCCTTGCCCTCCACAATTACCAGAGAGGACCAGGATATGTTGCAGTGGGGACCATAATAAATGTAGGAATTTCCTGGTCAGGAAGTTCTCTAGTTGCTGCTAAAAGCATGGCTCTTTGTGTTTGTCCTCACACTATAATGGGTGCTTAAGACTTCCTGCAAATCAGGCTACTTTAAGATGTTTCAATTTGGGCATCCAAAGGCAAGCAGCATCACTAGTCACTTTTTAAAGTCTTGACCATGATGACCAATATATCATACCAAACTAAGCGATATAAATTGCAGTATTCTGTGGCTGCACCTTCCTCCTTCTTTTCACTTGTACAAGTTGTTTGCCACACAAACAGCATTGCACAGATGTGCTGGTGCTGCTCAAAAATAAGTGTTCTATCAGATGAGACTTACAATTTACATAAATCTCTAGCACAGGGGTTGGCAACCTCTGGTATGCGGCTCGCCAGGGTAAGGACCTTGGTGGGCCGGGCCAGTTTGTTTACCTGCCACGTCCGCAGGTTCGTCCGATTGCGGCTCCCACTGGGGGCGGCGGGAAGCCACGACCAGCACATCCCTCAGCCCGCACCGCTTTCCGCTGCCCCCAGCCCCCATTGGCCTGGAGTGGCAAACCGCGGCCAGTGGGAGTCGCGATCGGCCGAACCTGTGGACACGTCAGGTAAACAAACTGGCCTGGCCTGCCAGGGTGCTTACCCTGGTGAGCCGCGTGCCAGAGGTTGCCGGCCCCTGCTCTAGCAGCAGCCGCTGCAGCAGTGGGATGTTATAAGTTTTCTCAGCCCTTTTTTCTCCCAGATCGCCATCCTCCTTACACAACCATAAATGTGGCCTGGAATATTCATAATCTAGACAAATATGCTACCCTTCTCACAGATTGCAGCTATTCAAGGGAATACATTTCCTACTACAGATCAAACCAGCAACTTTCTCACATGCAGCACACACAAATTGATCCTGCAATAAAAAAATACAGCATTCTTATTGAAATTTTGGAGCTGGATTAATCTTTCCCACCTTGAAATAAAATATACCTCTCCTGGGAACTCATTATTTTTTAGGGTCCTGCCCTGAAAATTAGTGTTATAATAGATCTCACCTTTCTTGCCTGTTCTACCTCTCCATCATCAGAGTGCAGTTTTGTCCCCCAATGATATGATTACAATTAATATTTTTGTAATGTTTGTTTTAAAAGAGTAAAAACAAACTCTTTGAGAAAGAACCCAGGAGCTCAGGATAATTTTTGTATCTTGGAAAATGTTAGATACTGAAATGATAGGATGTGGAATTTTAATGATTTTTTTTTTAAGTAGGGCTAGGCAAAAAGCAAAATCCTAGACCTGACCTTCCCGAATTTGTGTGGGTGTGTGAGTCAGGGGTAGGTTGCCTCACAATATGAATACTAAACTAAAGAGATCCAACTTTTGCAGGTGGCCATTAAACTCTAATGGGACTGAAACAAATCCTAGATTGTAACTTGTCTGAATTTTGGGGATATCAAAATCCAGATGTGAATTTTTATAACTGGAGCCCATCTGTAGTTTGAAATTGCATTTTTTTTAAAAAAAGGAATGTTTAGGGGCTGATAGTGAAATGCTTGACAAATGTTGCAAGCACCCTGAAAGCAAATACATTTCAAAATCCTGTGTGCTTGGGTAAAAATGTAACAGGTGGCACCCTAATGGGAGTTTGAACCTGCACAAATTTGCCACCTCTAACTTTCACCCTGTTTGCAAAAAGAAACTGACAGACTTGGCTGGCTTTTCTTGACACAGCTTTAAAGCTGCACATTGTTTCAAAGCCCATTAGCGCACACATGCAATGGCAAGACTCATTTGGTTTTGAGATTTTTTTTCCTTCTTGTCACTGATGGTGCAGAACCTGCTCCTGTTCATCATTCTTTTTTAATCTGGCCCAATGATGAAACGGACCACTGGGGCAAGCTTGGCAGTTGAAGGATCCAGATGCTAAACTCCAGGATTAATTTCTCTAGCAGTGTCACCTGGGAGTTGGCTTCTTTTTCCTGGCTTTCCTGGCAGGCTGCATTAACCCCCAGCAATCCAAAAGGCACATTTTTTGTGTGTCAAATTGGGAGTTCAACTATCCTGACAGGTAGGGACTGCCAGATTGACATTCTCAAAATGAAAGAATTTGTATTTAAACACCAGTGCCTTGATTTTTCCCAGGTTTGAGAGCTTAGTCACTGAAGACTTTTGTACTGGATAATGATGCTTTCCTTTGGCATGCACAGCAAGATGCAAGTCAAGGAGGAAGTTAACTGTAGCAAGTGAGAACAGTGAAGACTTCAAAGGAAAAGAAATTAACCAGAGATGGTGTCTCAAAATAGGGATACAAAGGACCTGATTCTGATCCTGAAGCAATATAGCTCAAGAGTAACATCACTAAAATCAAAAGAGCTGTAAAATCAGTGCAGATGAGATTAGTATCAGGCTTAGATTATCTGTATAATTTGTTCTTGTGTACAATTCACCTTTTCCTAAGTAATTTTTTTTTTGAGAAACATCTACCTTTTGTACTCGTTTGTTGAGGAAATAATTTACAGTCAGTCGAAGTACAATGAAATCTTGCATTCTTCCAGTAACATACCTCTCTGCCAAAACTCCCAAGTTTACAACTGAGTGTCTGCAAGTACTTTGGTGAAAAGGGCCCTAAATATTAAACTCCTTTCAAGTGTGACTAGACATTCAGGCATAGTAGCAGTAATGCCAATGTATTACTCACCAGAAGCCCCAAAGCAGTGTAAATACAATATGGATACCCAGTGATAATATGAAAATAACAGATATTTATTTGTATTTGTATTGCACAATAGAGACACAAGGCATACTATATAGTGGTAGAGAGACATGATATCATAGCAATAAGAATTACATAGGTTTAAGGTAAAGCAGTTAGATAATTGCATCAAAGAGTTATCATAGGAGCAACATAGTCTCCTAGAAATTTCTAACAACAATGATATGTAATATGATGAGCACTCACAATTTAAAGTTTGAAACCAGTTAGCTTTATGACAGCTTAAATAAACGGATCATGACCACCCCTGTAATATCTCATTAACTATTGGTTAAAACAAGGAAGAAAAGAGAAGAGGAAATAATATAGTAAATCTTGTGTACATCCAGCATAAAGGGGGATTGTCTGCAGGTCATTTTGAGCATCTTGGGCCCTCTTGTAAAGGGTCATTCAGGCCCACTGCACAGTTACTACGTAAGAACACCAGGTATTATAAAATTGTTCAGTGGGTTTTGTGAAAGGTGGGTAAGATGAAGGTTAAAGATAGACTTTTAACTCCAAAATTCATATTCCCACTATAGAGATAATAGATGCCCTTAAAAAGTTCCATTTGTTTTAAAGATTCTACTGGCTCTAACAGAATTCTCCGCTTTAAAGGTAGGGAATATTTCTTAAATAGAAGAATCTTTCAAATCAGTTTTTGTGATGCTGACAGACCAGCTCAGACCAGAGCCGTAGGCCAATTCACTTTTGTGTGAATATATAATACACATATATATATGTATGTTAGTATATGTTCAGGACAATTCACTTGTGTGTTAATAGAGATCAAAGGAGATGTTAATTGTATTGTTTTTGCCTATCTGTATCTTGATGCTTACTATTACTTACATTTACATTATGTATGCTCGATAAATAATCCTAGATCAAGGTGTGTGTTAATGTAAGAATGTATTCAGATGTTAGAACTTCATGAAAACTAATGGAATGTTACTTGTATTGTTTTCATGTATCTATTTCTATTATAATGTAATGGCAGGAATTTACATTATATATATCCCTGTGACTAAATAACTCATTGAATGCAAATGAAGAAAAGGGCTAAATTTAAAGCAATTGGCCATTGTGTGGGTACAGACACTTGTCAGATTGTTGTCTGTGAATAGAAGCTATAAGTACTGATTCAAGGTGAGATTCTACTGTGTTTGGATTCTAAAAGGGTAGAATAACTGAACAAGAAGACAGAGATCCCCAGTGTTATTCTGGGTAGCCCTGAAAAGACTTTGGAGAAATGGGCAGATTATTATAACTCTATCATTATGGTTTTAAAAACTTTGACTCATCTGTTAATGTATTTTACCTGCTTTAACATCTCAATAACTCTCATTTCTTTCTCTTTGTTAATAATCCTATAGTTAGTTTACTATAAAATTGGCTATCAGCATTGTCTTTGGTGTAAGATCTGGAGTACCAATTGATTTGGAGTGAGTGACTGGGTCTCTTGGCACTGGGAAAAACCTGATGTGATGTGATTTTAGGTTTATGTAACCTTTTATCTCAAAGTCCAATTTGGGTGTCAAGATAGACTGGAGTGTGTAAGGGGACTGTCTGTGACTCCATGGTGAGATGGGTATAGTGATCCAGAAGCTCACATTCGTTACTGGCTTGGTAAAATCTAATAATAGAATATAAGAGGGATCGGCAACCTTTGGCACGTGGCTTGCCAGGGTAAGCACTCTGGTGGACCGGGCCAGTTTGTTTACCTGCCGCGTCTGCAGGTTCGGCCGATTGCGGCTGCCATTGGCTGCGGTTTGCTGCTCCAGGCCAATGGGGGCGGCGGGAAGTGGCGGCCAGCACATCCCTTGGCCTGCGCCGCTTCCCGCCACCCCCATTGGCCTGGAGCAGCGAACCGCGGCCAGTGGGAGCCGCGATCGGCCAAACCTGCGGAAATGGCAGGTAAACAAACTGGTCTGGCCTGCCAGAGTGCTTACCCTGGTGGGCTGTGTGCCAAAGGTTGCCAATCCCTGGAATATAACACCAGTTTGGGGTGTCTGCCCTTGATTTCTGACAGTCTGACCTGAGATAGGCACTCACAGTTTTGAGCCACTCCAGACAGCGTGACAGCACTAAATGCAGTTGCTGTGTTGCAGAAGTAATATGTAGGTTCATAATCGGGTTCTTATTGAGAAGGGATATTGTATTCTGCACAAATAATGTTTTGTGGGAGAATTCACACTGAGAATTTACCCTTAATGGGTAGAGAAGTTGGTAGAGGTTGGTATTTAAGAGCACTTTGGTGCTTATGAAGCAATGCTCATGTATCCAGCATCTAAAAATGCCTCTGTGATCCACAGAGGGAGGCTGTTCCGTATCCACACTTCAGAAAGCGTGTACTTAAAATTGGTCAGATTTTATTTAATATATATAGAAGGAATGATATGGTCCATGTAATATACCGCACTATATCTATTTATGTGTTGCAAACCTATTCTGAAAAGTGATACCTGAGAGCCTCTTGGCAGCAGTCAGGATTTAATATGATGCCAAGATCCTGGACCTGTGGTTTACTGCTGGAAGCATAGATCCGAAAGTTGTTGGTGCGAAACACAATATATGCTCTTGATCAGAGATTTTTAGTGTCTTACCATTAGTCGAGGACCTTAACAAGTGTTATGGTCCCAAAAATGGTGGTCAGCAGGTAGAGAATGAAGAAACATATTGAAGTCTTTCTGGGGATGATTAGAATTACGCAAAAGTAGCCAGTATTTTATTTATGAAAAGCATATTAATAATCTTTGACCCAAATTCATGCCACCTCATAAAATGAGAGGTGAATCCAGGGGATTGTCCAGGGGAGAATCCTAGCAGGCCTTGAAATATAAAGGGGCAAATATACTGCAAGGAGGTGTAAAGGCACTTGGTAGCCTTTTTCCAATCCTCCCAGAAGAGTCTTTAGCAGGGAAATCCCGACCACATTGAAATCAGTGGCAACGCTCCCATTTACTTCAGTGACACCAGGTTTTCACCTTATAATCAGATTTTATTTGACTTCTTGTGGTAGATGTAAATTCTCTCCATCTATTAGGTTGGATAACAAAGTTGACTGGGAGCAAAAAGCTTCAATGCTTGTCAGGGTGAAAAAGGGAAAAAGGCATAGTGAAAAAGGGGTACCTAAAATTAGTATAGTGGGGCCAATCGCCATGAATTTTTACTTATTTGAAACTAATTTTTTTTATTCCTTACAAAACCACTACAATTCCTGTTGATTTCCATTTTAGAGCATGCTGGGAATAGTACAGGAGAATTTGTAGAGAATACAAAGTCAGAGGTAGAATGGTGATCTTGAGATCAGTTCTCTTAAGTAAAGGCAAGAGAAGGCTTTGTCACCTTTGCAGATCCATGCTTGAGTTTGTAACGAGGGGCATACATTTAAAGTGAACAGCTTGAGTTTCACAGATGACCATTTGGCTGTGAGGTCCATAGAAGAGAACATGAATGCTGATAGCCAAGTGGAATTTTGTCTGACTTATACACATTGATTTGAAAACCAGAACTTGAGGAATGTTCTCCAATCATGTCACTAATTACACTGCTCTACAGCCAAAATTCTTCTGAAATAAATGTAGTCAAACTTGACTAATTCTGGGTCACTGAGAACGAAAATGATGTTGATTGGCTCTAGTTTTCAATATATGCTATTGGGTCAGTATATACGACCCTTGACTTGGGAATGGCGAAGGATAAGTGACTTATAAAGGGATGGGATCTCAATTTAAACCAGAAATGACTAAAATACATCTTTGACTGGAACTATGAATAAATCTATGACTGGGTTTGGACAGTACTTGCTTTTTAGGCAAACAATGAATGATGCAATCTGAAGCTGGTATTGCGTCATACATGAATTGCATCATGTTATTCCTAGAAGTCATGGATGATGCAATCATAACGAAGCTTACATCACTCTGCTGAACAAATTGCCCTATATCAGCTCTAGAAATCATCCAGTGTCGTGCTCTCTTATTTGTCAGTGTTTGATTTTGCAAAGGGACACATTTCTGTTTAGCCAAAGTGACCAGAGATGCCTCGTACTTGTGTGAACAGTGCAGATAACTTCTGCTATGTTTGTGGTGAAGTGACTTTTGCATCACAAAAGCGCAGTATAACCACTATGGTTAAGAAAGCCTATCACCTTTATTTTGGCTGCAAAATTGGAGATCAGGACAAGAGGTGGGCCCCACACATATTCTGCAACACTTGTGCAACAAATCTTTGCCAGTGGTTGAACAGGAAAAGGAAATCTATGCCTTTTGCAGTGCCAATGATTTGGAGAGAGCCAACAGATCATACCAGCAATTGTTACTTCTGCATGGTGCCTCCAGTTGGGAAAGGTGTGTCAAAGAAGAAAAAGTGGACTGTGCATTATCCAAACATTCCATCAGCTATACGCCCAGTACCCCACGGAGAAGGACTGCCGGTTCCTGATGCACCAGAATCATTCTCACTTGAATCAGATGAGGAAGAGGATGAAACTTCTGGTCCTGAACCATCAATGTCACAGGACCCACATTTTGTCCCATACTTCTCCTCTGAACCACACCTCATAACACAAGGTGAACTGAATGACCTTGTCAGGGATTTGGAACTAC
This sequence comes from Trachemys scripta elegans, assembly GCF_013100865.1. Lineage (NCBI taxonomy): Eukaryota > Metazoa > Chordata > Testudines > Emydidae > Trachemys > Trachemys scripta. The sequence goes on from NC_048298.1 coordinate 280,052,470, forward strand.
CCAAGAGTAAGGCAGAGCTGTTGGGCTCCAGACTATAGCAGTGGAATCTTCTGGCAGGTGATGTTAGGGTTTCCATGTTCCGAGACTGTCAAAAGGATCTTGTCTCATTCTTCTTCATGGAAGGTGATCCTGTAGCCTGCAACAACATCAATGGTGTGATGGCAGCCCTCAACATCGTTCACGATCCAGATGAGTGGAGACTGTTCATTGATTCATCGAAGAAGATTCTTAAAGCTGTTTTACTGCATAATGGCAATGTTTTGCCATCAATTCCAGTTGGTCATGCAGTCCATATGAAGGAAACCTATGACAACATGAAACAACTTTTGAGGTGCGTAAACTATGACCAACATCAGTGGCAGCTTTGTGGCGATTTGAAGGTTGTTGCTCTCTTGCTTGGTCTGCAGACTGGATACACAAAGTACTGCTGTTTTCTCTGCGAATGGGATAGTCGTGCAAGAGATTCCCACTACATCAAGAAAGATTGGCCACTCCAACAGTCATTGGAGCCTGGGAGGAAAAGTGTTCAGCATCCACCAAGGATGATTTTGAATCAAGAATCAAGGAAGATTTTGTTACCACCCTTACACATCAAGCTGGGTCTGATGAAGAACTTTGTCAAGGCCTTTGACAAAACACAAGCAGCTTTCAAGTACCTCCGTAGAAAATTTCCAAGGTTAAGTGAAGCTAAGATAAAGGAAGGTGTCTTTGTTGGTCCTCAGATTCGTGAACTTCTTCAAGATGAAGCATTTGACCATGCACTGCGTGGCAAGGAAAAGACAGCATGGAAAGCCTTCCAGTTAGTGGCAATAAAGTTTCTCGGAAACAACAAGGCAGACAACTACAGGTTGTTGGTGGAAAACCTCCTCAAGGCATACAAAAGCCTTGGTTGCAACATGTCACTAAAGATACATTTTTTGCATTCTCATCTAGATTTTTTCCCACCAAACTGCGGAGCAGTGAGCGACGAGCACGGCGAGCGATTTCACCAGGACATTGCAACAATGGAGAAACGCTATCAGGGCAAATGGAGCCCATCAATGCTTGCAGACTATTGCTGGATAGTGACAAGAGATGCTCCATTTAATGAATACAAGAAACAAGCCAAGAAGTGCTGAGTAGACACTGAATAGGATTAAACTATGTACATAATAGTTTTTTGCCTTTTGTTTCATAATACATTTTATTTATATAACCATTTGCTGATTTTTAAAGTGTTACATAAACAGGACAGGTGAAATATTATCATGTAAAGCAACCATAAACACATGAAAAGACCTAGGTTTACAATTTATGATTAAAACTCTACTATCTACACAATATACATAGACATAAAATGTAAAAACTTAAATATCTTAGAAACAGTAGCCAATCAGATCTTTTAATTGTCATATTTGAATTCAGCACATCAAAATACATAATAAATAGCACATTTTATCTCTGAAGCAGACGACTTCTCAAAAATTGTCGACCAGTGTTAATCAAGTCTTTGTTTAATTTAAGTTAGAGAGAGTACATTGTCTGCAAACAATCTGATTTTATGCTTTTATTCATATACATGGATACCAGTGATATCCCTGACTTGGCACATTGCTACCGCAAGAAATTCTGTGAGTCCAGAAATTGAAAAAGCCTTTGTATGCACAGGGTCAGGGGTGGCCCGAGACTAGCTGCCAGCAACTGGCGCCGTAGGTGAACAATGCAATTGGCACCTCTACCCCCAAACCTCAAGGGCAGATCTAGGCTGAGGTTTTTGGTAAACTGGGAAACATTTTGCCCCTTTTCTCCTTTTAATGTTTAAGTGTTTTTATTTTTTAAACAGAGGTTTAATTATTCAGTTTGTCCGTCCGTCTTTCCAACCGATGTTTCTGAGATCAGATAAAATAGAGACACGAAATTTTCAGAATAGATTTGTACAGGACAGCTAGATGATATTTCAGTCTGATTTCAAATAAAAATGCATTAAATTTTAATTATAATTTTTATTATTGCAAATCCAAAAACATCCATTATGCTATCCTCCTTTAACTGCCATTACCACCACATCCAATATAGATAGAAATAAGAAAACTCTTCAATGAACTTCAACCTGTATTTACAAAACACTCAGAATAAAAAACACTCTGTGCTCTTAAAACATGACTTTTCTTGCTTTAAGTTTTGAAAGTTCAGTCACTAGTTCTTTTAGATCCAGTTTTCCAGCTATTTCATTCTCTATTGACATTGTGGCAAGTCCAACAAGTCTCTCTTGCACTATTGTTGAACGCAGATATGTTTTTATCAATTTTAACTTTGAGAGGCTACGTTCCCCACTAGCTATGGAAACTGGCAAAGTTAAAAGAATGCGTAGAACTATAAAAATGTTTGGAAAACTATCTGAGAGTTTATTTTCACAAACAAACTTCAGTACTTCTTCAGGAGTAGAATGTTTCTTAAGTTGTCTTGAAAAAGCCTGAAGCTCACTACACAAATCTGTAGCATCAATGTCTTTTGAATTTTCATGAGTCAATGCTGACTCCAGTTTTATAAAAATTCTCTTATCTGTTTTGCTGTTTTCTTTTGCAAGCTGTAGATATCATATAGAAAGCCAAATACTAACTCTAGCCGCTGCATCTGTTGAAATCTTTCATCAACCGAGTGAATAGCAGCATCGACTGCAAAGTAGAAATTCACTTTGAACCTTTGTTTTGGGTTCTGAATGGGTGTGTCTCGTCCTTCATACGAAAACTGCTGTTCCTTTTGCCGAATGCAAACTGGCTCTGGTTCAAATTCTGTCAGAAAGTCTATTTCTCCAGCAAGCTCGAGAAAATCTATCAGTGTGCTTTTGAACCCTTCATCACTTCTGAATTTCTCCAGAATATTTTTAGTTTGCTGCTGTTTTTGAATAGCAGAATGTATGTTCAAGTTCTTTTCCTTACTAGTGATGTTAATCTCGAAAAGGATATTATACCACAAAATGAGTGAAGTCACAAATTTGAACTTGGAAAGTCCATTTGCAAGAGCTTCTGCATCTGAATGTGCCGTATTGCCAGATGATCCAGTAAAGGTAGTATCGGAAATTTCAATTAGGGCATCATAAATGTTTCCAAGTTCATAGTGAAGAGGCTTCAAAGCATAGTGCCACTCTCCCATCTTGTCTGACTAAGTGGTTTCACAGTTAGAGAATTCACATGGTGAGTCAGAATCTCCCAATGGCATGTTGAGCCTGAGAAAAACACATAAACACATTGCACCAGGTCAAAGAAACTATTTGCCTCCAAACAGCATCTAGCAGCATTACTGACAACCAAATTCAGAGAATGTGCACTGCAAGGAACAAAAAAGGCCCTAGGATGGATTTCCATCATCCTTCTTGACCCTTCATATTACTCCCATTATCATAGCCTTGGCCATGTAAGTTTTCAACAGATAATGAAATTGTTTCAAGCTTTTGTAGAATAGTTTCAGTCATAAATGCTCCAGTCGTCTCCTTCGGTGGTACGAAACCCAAAAAATGTTCCTTTATTAGCACTTCAACATTATCTTAGTCTGCAGACTTTTCCCTATCCACAAAATGAATGATCATCCTAATTTGTTCAACATGACTCACATCTGGTGTACAGTATCAGAGGGGTAGCCGTGTTAGTCTGAATCTGTAAAATCTGGTGTACAGTCCAGTATTATTTAAATGTATTTTGCAGAATGGGCAGCTTCTATAATTTTCTTTTTAATGGCATTTGCTAGGATTTGAATCAGTTCATTCTGCATATTTTTTCCTAAGTAATGAACCTATGTTTCATGATCAGTTATTTTATGTAGATGCTCCTTCATGACTGGATCAAACAAAGCTAGGTAGTCAACAAATTTTAAAAAGTTTCCATTACTTGAGGTGTATAATTTTTCATTTCTACCACGGCCGCGGAATGCTAAATTTTGCCCACCGAAAACTTTCACTAAAGCAATCCGATGCTCTAATATTTGTTGCCGATATTATTCTTTTTCCTTGGTCACACATAAATTTTCTTCATCGATAGTTTTTCCTTTTTTTCAATCATAATTCAAATTCTTTCCAATTTTGAAAACATTCCAAATGTTCTGTACTTCTTTCACATGAAGAGAGAATTGAAGATATGTTTTTCCAATCCTTCGAACCATTTTCAGTAAGTGATGTACCAATTGCTTGATTTCTAAACAACTTGCAGCAAAAGCAAAACAGAGTCCTTCGACACTGAATATTGTAACCAGTTTCAATGAATTTCTTCCCCATTAATGAGTTTCCTCTTGTAATGCCGAGCAGAGAATTTTCTTTTATTTCCATCCTTAGGGAAGGGAAATTCATAAATTTGTTCGGGTCCATGTTCCACGAGAATTTGCTGCACACTGTCATCATTCTGGGCCATGAAGCTGGGCCCCCTACTGTAACTTGTTTGTAACTTCCTCATCCTTTCTTTGTTCTACTTCAATTTCTGCATGTGTCTCGGAAGGTGAATAAATTGCCTCCACTTCCATATCAGTCTGATGCTGTGAGCTGCCTTCATCTAGAAGTAAGTTTCCATCAGTTTCCAAACTGCTTTTTTGTGGATGTGAGCTACCCTCATCTTGAAGTAAAATTCCTTCATCTGGATGCTGTAAACTGCTTCCATCTTTATTTGGATTAAAGAGATGATATTTCAGGAAGAATCCCTGCTGTTTTGCTTGGTCCTTTTCATTCTCAGCCTTTTATTTATGATACTCAGCTCCTGAGGGTTTTCTTTTTCCTCTTTCTGCCATGGGGCATTTGAATATTGTTATGTACTGTGCTCCCGACTGCAAGCATTATAGTGTTAAGGATGGCTGACACACCCACCCACATGGTTGGTGATTTAAACCTCATTGCAGCCATCCCAACATATCTTTTCACTGCTTAAAGGTTCATTGATTAGTAACATACACTCACTTATTAAAACAGTTAATTACTGTGTTTACATGGAAACAAAATTACCTTTTTCATTATAACCCATCACCAGTTGTTTGGAAAATAATCCCTTTCCTCATGGTTACCCGCTTGGAGTGTGACATCATCACTTTTGTAGTCTATTAAGCGTTAACGCTGTTACTTTTCTTTTATGGACCTTATTTATTACATGTGAACCAGTTATAACAAAGAAAAGTTCATAATTATACAGTCCGATAATCACGCTAAGGTTTAATAATGCTTAAAGATACTCACATTTTGGATTTATAATGCTGAAGATGTTATTCTTTATTCTTTGGCACCAAGAATTTTCCACAGTATTTGCTCGATTCTTAACCATCTACTTGTGACATGTGTTAAAATGACTGTTTGACAGGTATCAACTCATGATATCTCCACTCTACATGAATTTCTGGCTATACGACATTGATGTATATTCAAGTTAGGTGTCACTAGCATTGCAGCTCTTGCCGCTGGCTGATGTGTTTCATTGTGGCTGAGTTATTGCTTATCAAAGTTGCAGAGTGGGTCATCTTGACCCTCTGTCACAAATTAAAAAAAAAATTCTCTACAATATTATTTATTTTTGCAGTACATAAAAGATTTGGCATATTAATAAATTCTCAGAAATGTAGAGAAATGAATTATAATTAATATTCCCTCTGTACTCGCACAGGGATTGAAATAATGACATATTTGTTATTTTATTTGTATTTTTTTCATCTTTTTCAATTTTTTTCATTTTATTTTTTTTAAATTGATTTTTCCCTCGAATTTGGCACCCCATTTAACTTGACACCCAAGTGACCGCCTAGTTCGGCTATATGGACGGGCCACCCCTGTACAGGGTGGGGGTGAAAAGAAACAGAATGCTCTTGCCTATTTTTTTACATTAAAAACAATATGTTAAGATAGAGACTGCTCCGTGGAGGAGATTTAACTTTAGAAAAAGCTTTCCAAATATGCAGGGCAACAGAAACTGTGAAAGTACAAGCCAAATAGCTGAATTCACCAGAAAGAGTTATCCAGGTACTAAGTACTAAAGAATAGAACCAGAATAGGTCAAATCAGAAAGTTGAACCACTTACGATGAAAACCACTGCTAGGGGGAAGACTGGGTATAGATGGTTATGTGGAAGGTATGGATCATAGCATGACCCCAAATAACATGTTGCCTTTGGGAAACTCTGTCATAAATGTGGGAAAAATGATCATTTTGCAAAGTGCTGCAGATCCCAAATGCAGAAAAGTCAATCTGGTTGAGGAGTTTTTCATAGACATACAGGATCTAGCAAGCCTGATGAGAGGGATTGGATACTGCCTATGACAATGAATGGAATAATTATTCCACGGAAGCTGGGCAAAGAAAGATGTCCAGTGGTTCTGGGAATGGTTAATTATCTTGCAAAATTGATACCTAATCTATCTACCGAAGGAGTAGCTTTGAGAAAACTCCTAGAGATAAAAATGAATGGTATTGGGGTGCAGAACAGGAGGAATCATGGGAAGATTGAAAACAACAACTGATACAAGGATCCAATGTTGAAGTTTTATGCACCAGGAAGGCCTGTTAAAATTTCAACACATGCTTCACAGTCTGGGTTAGGTGCAGTGATTTTACAATAGCATGAGGATTGTTAACAACTAATGGCATGTGCATTTAAATCACTGACTGAGGCAGAAGCCAGATACACACAGATTGAAAAGGAGCTTTTAGGAATACCGTTTGCCTGTGAGAGATTCAATCAATGTATTTATGAACAGAGAATGGAAGTTGAAACAGACCACAAGCCCCTGATAGTATTATTTAGCAAGCTGCTAAATGACTGTACCTAAAGAATTCAAAGAATGCTAATAATGTTGCAAAAGTATGATTTTCCTTGTGCCCTACGTGCCTGGTAAATGCATGTTCACTGAGTATGCACTTTCCATAGCCGGGGCTCCCATGAAACCAGAGGAGACTTTAGAGACAGAGAAGCAAGCCCATGTAGATATGATTGTAAGATCAATTCCCATAGCTAACAAGAAACTGCAACAAATAAAAGAGGAAATGGAGAAAGATTAATCAGTGGGAATCCTTAAAGAAGTGATAATTGAAGGATTATTAAAGGATAATTAAAGAAATAAGCAGTTGCTATCCAAGTATAAGAGACTATTGGAACTTCAGACATGAACTTGTGGTGATTTTTAAGGCCAGTAAGGTAATTCCAATGAGCCTCTGAAAAGACATGCTACAGAAGAGCCACTAGGGTTATTTAGGAATTGAGAAGTGCAAACAATGAGCATGAGAGGTACTGTATTGGCCATGGACCAATCATAACCTCACTAATGTGGCAGGAAACTGCTTTTCATGCTTGAAATAAAAGACATGCCAACAGGCAGAGCTAGTGAGACCTCATCCAGTTCCACAAAGGCCTCATGAGAAGGTTGGCATTGACTTCTTTACCTAGCAATCAAAGGATTATTTAATAGTCACAGATTATTATTCTCTGTATCTGGAAATTTTCACACTGCACAGTACTAATAGTAAGTCAGTGATAGCCAGCATGAAGGAAATCTTCTACAGACATGGATGAAGTCTTTAGCGATAATGGATCACAATTTTCCAATGCAGATTTTAGGCAGTTTGCCATAGATTGGGATTTTCATCACAAACATCAAGTCCAAATTACACCCAATCAAATGGACTTGTGGAAAGGTCTATACAGACAGTAAAGAACTTTCTGAAGAAGACTTTTGACAGTGGGTGCGATTTGTGTAAAGCGTTACTGGTTTACCAAAGTGCACCACTGGAGAATGGCTTTTTTTCCAGCTCAGCTATTAACGGGAAGAAGGCTCAGATCTAATTTACCAATTACTGATAACCTGCTGAAATCTCATAACAATGAAACCAAACAATGAAAGAAAATCGGAAGTGGAAGCAGATATCTATCTTGACAAAAGGGCCCGTGATCTCCCATCTCTTAATCCAGGTGATAGAGTGTGCCTGAGGATCACATCTCTAATATTTGGGGCCAAAGGGGTACCGTTAAAGAACAACTGCATCCAAAGTCTTATGTCATCCAGAAAGACCCGGAGGACATGTTCAACATAGTCAATGAGATCTATGAGTAATCCCAGAAAGTTCCAATACATTGACAGCTGATCTGAACCCTGGCATTTCCAATCTGACTGATCTTTTATCATCGATGCACAAAGGAGAAACTGTCAAGAAACGAGAGAACAACTCAGACTCTAATGTAAGGCTGATACTGAAGAGATCAGAGCGGGAGATTAAACATTCTGAAAGACTCATAGAGACTCCCTAACCTGCCTGGAAAAGGACTATTTGAGGAAAGTGAGTGGTAAAGATTCACTCCAGAGTGATGTGCTGATAATCTCTCCTCTCTAGGTAGTTGACACATTGGATCTATTGAAATGTACTATGTGGGTTGAGAATTTAATGCATTTGTTATTAGATAGTTGTTAACTATATATGAGTTAATTTTGTTTTCTTTAAGAGGGAAGATGTACAGATATTTTTATGAAAGATTATTATTTGGAGATGCTCCCTCATAAGGGACTGTGTTGTGAGTGGGAATTTGGAGATTTGCCCTAAAGGTGGGGGTTGGGAACACCAGATGGCTGTGTACAGCAGTTCACCAGAGATGCTCTCCGGTTTGTTTTATTAAAGTTTTATTCCTTTCTCATTCAGGGGCTTGTTATTTAATGAACATAAAGATCATTACATATCTAGTCAAATCTATTTATCAGAAGGTGTTTCTATGACTTCCATCACCATAGAGGCTGAGCTCCCTTCAATCCATTAATAACTGAGGATGGTGTTAGACAACATCGACTAGGGATAAACATTGTTAATTCAGAACGCCTGGATAATTTGTACCCGTGAGTCCCAAAAGAGTTAGCTGAGGAGGTCTTTAGTCCAGTGATGTTAATTTTTAATATGGAATACCGGGGAAATTCCATCAGACAGGAACAGTGCTAATGTTGTTCCTGTATTCAGAAAGGGCAAGCAGATGACTTGGATAACTGTAGGCTAGTTAGTTTGACATCAATCCTAGCCAAAATAATTGATAAACTGATAAAGTTGAAAAGGGTAGGAATATAATAATTCCAGACAACATGGTTGTGACGGGTTGGATCACAGAAACCCCCTGGGGGTTGCCATCTGATGTGCCAAGACTACTTCTGCCCCTGCTTTCCTGCCCCATCAGCTTAGGACTTCAGTGCCCTGCCTGGTTTGAGCCAGATCCGCTAGCCTGCTGCAAACCCAGACCCAGGTCTGAATCACGTCCCCTAACAGCTGTAGGCTTACCTGAAAGCAGCTAACAGAAATGTTCTTGTCTTTAACACTCAGATGCCCAACTCCCAATGGGGTCTAAACCCAAATAAATCCGTTTTACCCTGTATAAAGCTTATGCAGGGTAAACTGATAAATTGTTTGCCCTTTATAACACTGATAGAGAGATATGCACAGCTGTTTGCCCACCCAGGTATTAACACATACTCTGAGTTAATTAATAAATAAAAAGTGATTTTATTAAATACGGAAAGTGGGATTTAAGTGGTTCCAAGTAGTGACAGACAGCACAAAGTGAATTACCAAGTAAAATAAAATAAAACACGCCAGTCTATGTCTTATACAGTAAGAAACTGAATACAGATAAGATCCTCACCAGTTCCAGAATGCTTCCTTTTACAGACTAATCTCCTTTTAGTCTGGGTCCAGCAATCACTCACACCCCTTGCAGTCACTGTCCTTTATTCCAATTTCTTTCAGGTATCTTCGGGGATGGAGAGGCTCTCTCTTTAGCCTGCTGAAGACAAAATGGAGGGGTCTCCTACGGGCTTAAATAGACCTTCTCTTGTGGGTGGATACCCCTTCCTCTCTCCTATGCAAAGTCCAGCTCCAAGATTGAGTTCTGGAGTCACCTGGGCAAGTCACATGTCCATGCATGACTCACAGTTTTTACAGGCAGAAGCCATTGCCCACATGGTATCTTGAATGTCTCCAGGAAGACTTCTTATGTGGATTGGAGCATTCCAAGATGCATTGTTCCTTAAGTGCTTCATGATTGGTCACTTAACTTTGCGAATTCCTTTCTCCAGGAACTGACCAAATGCTCTACTAAGGTTATTTAGAAATCAAGCCAGTACACGGCCAATATTCATACTTTGAGTACAAAAATGATACATGCATACAAATAGGATTAATAGATTCAGTAGATCATAACCTTTACAGAGATATGTAGGATACAACACATTCTAGTTATGTTATACATATATATATATGTATATGTGTATGTATATATATACACATACATAAGCATATTTCCATAAAGCCTAATGGGGGGCACCAACCGTTACAATGGTTTTATGGAAAATAGGTTTTGTCAAAGAAACCTGATGTCATTCTTTGAGGAGATTACAAGTTTGGTTGATAAAGGTAACTGCATAAGTGTAACAGACTTTTGTAAAGTAATTGACTTAGTACTACACAACATTCTGATTGAAAAAAAAAGCACTTTACAATATCAATAGAGCACACATTAAATGGATGAAGAACAGGCTCCCTGGCAGATCTCCAAAAGCATCCTTTACCTTTGAAAATATTACTAGGGCATCTGCATTCAGTGATGTAACTTAGAAATATTGAGAGATAAGTGATTGTAAACATCTTTCTTACTTTGACCCTTTCTTCCCTATTTGGCCATGATTAAAATGGATCCTACCACAGGGCATACCTGTATCTTTTCTAGGGCCATTTACCAGACAGGCTGTAAATCTTTCAGCATTTGAAGCACCTGGGCCCAGTTGGTATTTGGGAGATGGAGTAGCAGGGTGGCCATCTGCCTGAACTGGGAAAGCGGGGCCTGAGAGGAGGAAGTTGTTGTTCAAGGAGGATAATATTCAAACACAAAACTCTAACTACTGTAGTATCATATCCCATTACAATGAAGCATTGAACACTAGTTTTCCGATCAGATGTTCGGGCTGTGTGTTAATTAATTTCATGCCTGTATTTCTTTAAATTTCTGACAAAAGGTACTAATCAGAAAGGAAGCGTAGCCTCATATAGTTCTTCTCAACTTTTTCCATATTGGGACGTCCTTTACCTTATCAATAACCCCCACCCCTCAAGTCAGAGTCTAGCAACAAACAACCGCCCACTCTCCCCATTTAGTAATATGGGAAGGGCAGGATGGTGTGAGCCCCAGCCTGAGCAGTCCCGTCTAGGGGTTAGAGTATCGCTCTGTGTCAGAATTCCATTCCTCGCTCTGCTACTACGTTACAATAATTATATTATGACTGCTCTTGGAAATGGAAGAGGAAACCTGCCTGAGCAGAAGCCTCTGGAGTTGACATGGCTGCACTGTGTTGGGAATAAATACACTTAGGAACCATCTCTCCCCTCTAAGTGCGAGCTGTAGCCCGATAAATGATGACACAACTGATTTGTCCCACTTACAATGTTTATTATGAATAATCAGTCACAGGTTCTTTCCCAAAATGGACTACACCCAAGTTTCTCTCAGAATTCCTCTCTTTCTCTCTGGGATTGATCTGGTGGCTACAGAGCAATTCAGATTCAATTATAACTTACAAAGAAACCAAACAATTGTACTACATATAATTACTAAACAATATAAATCTATCCAAATAAGTAGCCTGTGCACCTAATATGGCAGGGCTAATAAAAGCATTTCATACTTACATTCTAAAGGAGGAGACGATGAATACAGGGATGAAGAATCACTTAATGGAGCACTTCAGAGGGCCACAGATGCAGTTAACACCAATTCCAGAGTGCGAGAGAACCCAAGAAAAGGGAACTGGTAGTGGCATCTTATACCCCACGTTATGTAGATGTCACGGATATATATCTTTATTTGTTCTGTTAACCCAATTATCATAAGATCAATTCCTGCCCCTATCCCATCTGTGGCATTCTACACATCCATAATTAACCATAAACATTAATATTAATAACTTGCATAAATAATTTCCTAATAATTCCTGTGAGTCAATATGGTTTAACTGCCTAGATACGGCATAACAACCTATTTGCAAAAATCCCCTCACTCCCATCTGGCAGCATTTTGTGGTGTACTGTACCCTTTGTGGTCACTTGTTTACCTCCTCAGAATGTGGAGAGTTCAGAATGATGACCTAGTGTTATATCTTCAGGCCTACACTATCTTAGCTAAGTTCCAGCCTTTAGCATAACTACTCCCACAAGGCCTTACGCTAATATAACAGGCAGTGACTCTTAGCAAGTTAAATAATCCCAATTACTCATGTTTATTTATGTTCATCTACTTGCCCCTATGCATGTTGAAAATAAGCAAACCATAGCTGTCAATCAGATATTCCTGTGGTGGTGTTAAACTTACAGCAACAACAAATACTGGGAGAGCAGGAGAACAGTCATAGTCATAGCAGAGGGGCCATGATTTAGCCCTCAACTTCTCTGTGTTTCAGGGAGATAATATTTCTCTGCTTCACATGGCTGTTGTAAGGCTTAGTTCATTAATGCTTGTAAAGTGCTTTGAGATCATCTGATGCAAGGCACTCTACAGTTACACGGGATCCTTATTGTAAGTACTTTGATTTCCAAATCAATCTTCCAGATCTAGTGGGAGCTGCCCAGTGCTAATTATATATCTACCCACATGTGAGAACACTCCCTCTTAATAATGCTTACAATTGTTGACTCCCTCAGACAGGGACATGATGAAGCTGGCATGCATTATGCTATATATTTGAATTTTAAGGAGTACCACTGTGGGATTTTCTAGCCTGTGCTCACCTTCTGGACATGCACACAGTAGACCTCTTCATTCTTAGACAAATATGTAAATAACAAGTCAAGCAAAAGATCCTTCGTCAGGCTCCTGTTATTTGATACCAGGTGCATCGAAGACTCTTGTCTCCATCTGCCTATTTCATCTTAGATATGAAAACATATTAATTGTGACAATCATATTAATTACATCTAATTGTTTAGGACATGAGTTACTGAATGTATCTCGCAGTGCAGGTGACATGGTTTCCAATGCAATGAACTATAATAATCATGGCGAAAAAGACAATTTATTTATAATTTACTCTGAAAGAGTGAAATTTGGTTCTTACAGAAAATAGGTATATCTTTCAATCATTAAAGAAATTACAGTCACTTTTGTTGTAGTAATTTTTCTGTTATAATTTTGCTTAAGGAAGAAAAATGACTTGGATGTAATTGGTTTCTACTATATTTTATTCTTTTATGTGTACACCTGTCATCTCATCCACTTGTCTCTCAGATTTAAGTCTGCAGAACTGGCTCTAGCTCAGGGTGGTATTTGTGATGCACTATGGATTGTATTGAAATATTTTTGAACTCATTTAGAGTACGGCATTTTATGGAAGAATAATTAAAATGATTCGCAGTTACTTCAGCATGGGATGGAGGGTGGAGCAAATTTTAGATGTGAAGTGCACTCATCAGGTTCACTCATTGCCTGATTATTTTTGCATCTATCACATTTGCTTTGCAGTTAGTTAATGTCAACATTTTAGTTGCTAAAAATGTGGCGGATAAAAGCATTTGTGGAAAGAAGGGAAACTCCGTTCTCACTGGCAACACAAATACACTTGCAATATTCGCCTGTAACCTACAGAGGAGAACTGAACAATGGAAAATACTTCCCTATTTCAAATACTATATCAAAAGCTCTGTGTGATTCACCTCTGTGACCTGCTTGAGCTTCACTCGACAGGGAAGTAGGAAACTTGAGGTTGACTTGCTCCACCACACCATGTCTTTCACACTACAGTGCTGCTGCCCAGATACAAAGCTGGTCATAAACTGCTGGAGATGATGACAATCATTTGTTTTTCTGTACACTCAAAATTCACAGTAGGCGACATGTAATTGTTTAACTGTGTTATCTCAGATTGTTGTTTCCTCCATAAAATATCGGAATTAGGGAATGACAATCCGCTGCCTCCCCATCATCAATCATCATTGTGGCTTAAATTGCAAGAGTTTTGGGGGAATTTTGTCTGTTATGGGCAACAAGGAATTCAAAACTCATCTGATAAAACTGCCCCCTATGTCTCAATTTCAAGAAAGAAAGGTTTTCTCCACACTTAAAATTAAGTCATATAACTCAGCTAGGACTTCACATTTTCCTCAATTGATCTTTGTGCTACTTCTCTCATTTTTCAGTTGAAATTCAGTTAGGACTGGGACATGTTGTTATCACTATGTTTACATTCACACTATTTTCTGCTTTTCTTCTGTGGATCCCTGATGATATGTCTTCATCCTTTCATTTCCAGCTTATTTTGTCACATTATCAGAATTAGAATGTGTTTGCATGCATTTCAGACCCTTGAATGTGCCAATGACCTTAGGGTCTATGAAGGGCAACAAGATGTCAGAAACAGGACTCGCTGTTCTACTTTCACAGTCGTTGATTCATAGGTACAACTGTGAGAGTTTGGGAAACAAACTGCCTCATTTTTAAACTTCAAAAATGTTCTCTGAGTCTTCTGAGCTTGTGAGCCTAGGATATGTTTGTTTAAAATCATGGGAGAAAGGCAATGTAACTACAGGTCAGGTTCTGCCCTATATTGCACCCTGTGCAGCTTCAGAGGAGCAATGGGTGTAAGGCACATCAGAAATTGACCGTGAAGCCATATCCAGCCTTCCCTCTGTGTTTTTTATAACTGTTTATTTTTTCTTTAACTTATTGCAGGTGAATTTGGTTCTCTTCATAAGACTAATTTACACAAGCGCATAGCACTGTACATCACCATAGCACTGTACATCACCATAGAGCTCTATGGATGTGAATTAATCCAAATGATTCCTTGTGAATTGCGTAGGCAAGTGTCTGAGAGAGGAAACTCCCATTTCTCAGGGGAGTGCCCTAGCCACTGGGCTATAGAATCAGTCTCACTTGTTCTTTAGCGCAGTGCTGCTGCTGCTTTTTCCTTTATGTTGCTTTTCCTGGTGAAGGTTGTGGCGGCAGCATGGACAGTAGGGAGGACCAGACCTCCTTTTCCTCTGCAACAGGTTCTAGCTCCTCCTGAGGGATTCCCCAGTGTTTCCGGGCCAGCTGGGAGATATAATCCCTTCAGCATGTCCTGGGTCAGCCTCGGGGCCTCCGCTCAGCAATGTTCCTTCTGATTTTTTACATCCATGTGCAGAATGAATTTTTATTATGTGCACCTTTCTCATTCACGGGTTTGTTATTTAATGAACATGAAGATCATTATATATCTAGTCAAAGCTACTTATCAAAGGTGTTTCTATGACTTCCATCACCATAGAGTCTGAGCTGCCTCAACAATTGAGGCCCTGAACATAATCCACTCAGCATATTGAATTAGTTATATAAAGTG
This sequence comes from Trachemys scripta elegans, assembly GCF_013100865.1. Classification (NCBI taxonomy): domain Eukaryota; kingdom Metazoa; phylum Chordata; order Testudines; family Emydidae; genus Trachemys; species Trachemys scripta. The sequence continues at coordinate 280,067,798 of NC_048298.1, forward strand.
GAACAGCTTCAATAGGACAGTCTGAGATAGCCCCACACCAGATTTCAGAGTAGCAGCCGTGTTAGTCTGTATCCGCAAAAAGAAGAACAGGAGTACTTGTGGCACCTTAGAGACTAACAAATTTATTAGAGCATAAGCTTTCGTGGACTACAGCCCACTTCTTCGGGCTGTAGTCCACGAAAGCTTATGCTCTAATAAATTTGTTAGTCTCTAAGGTGCCACAAGTACTCCTGTTCTTCTTTTTGNATCCATTGAAACAACTCAATCAGTGTGGTGAATTCTCCATTACTTGAAGTCTTTTAGAAAGACATCTAACCTTGATTTAAAGATATGCTCTAACCTAACCATGAGTTATGGACTTGACACAGAAACCGCTTAGTGAAATTCAATAGCTTATGACAGGTTTCAGAGTAACAGCCGTGTTAGTCTGTATCCGCAAAAAGAAGAACAGGAGTACTTGTGGCACCTTAGAGACTAACAAATTTATTAGAGCATAAGCTTTCGTGGACTACAGCCCGAAGAAGTGGGCTGTAGTCCATGAAAGCTTATGCTCTAATAAATTTGTTAGTTTCTAAGGTGCCACAAGTACTCCTGTTCTTCTTTTTCCCCACACCAGAGTGTCCCATAGCCCAGTGTTTAGGATATTCACTTAGGGTTTGAACAGGAGTCTTCTACCTCTTTTCTCATCAGACAGAGAGGGTATTTAAACAGTGGTTCCAGGTGAGTTCCCTAATCACAGGGCAAAAGGTTATAAGGTAGCACCTCCCCGACCTCAGCTGTTTTTTGTAGAGTTAGGCATGTGCTGCTGCCATTTCTTACAAGAAAAGGCTGAGTTGCCAAACTTCAGGAGAAGGTTTCCAGATGTGGATCCCAAATGGAGATAGTCCAGCCTAACTCTGAGAGGGACAGGGTTTAGCATGGACCCCTCTTCTTGTCATCTCCCGTTGGCTAGCTTAGGAGGCTCCCACCTAGCATGCTGGTTTTTGTGAATCCCATTCTTAGGAGCCTATATCTCCCCATGCAATATGTATTGATCCTAGGTGCCCAACTCAGAATTTGTAGACTCAACTGGGTGCCTAAAAGTTAGGCCTTGCAACATTGACTATTGTAGTACCTAAATCCTTTTATGGATTTGGGCCTTAAGCTTAATGAGATTACCTACAATGCCATGTAGCTGATTTGCAACTGCTAGAAGCAAATATCTCCAATGGTTAATGATTGGACACTAGATGGGGAGGGCTCTGAGCTACTACAGAGAATTGTTTCCCAATTGTGTCTGGCTGCTGGATGTCGCCCACATGCTCAAGGTCTAACTGATCACCATATTTGAGGATGGGAAGGAATTTCACACTGGGTCATATTGGCCGAGACCTTGAAGGTTTTTTGCCTTTTTCTGCAGCATAGGGCATGAGTCACTTGCAGGTTTAAACTAGTGTAAATGGTGGATTCTCTGTAACTTGAAGTTTTTAAATCATTATTTGATTTTAAATCAGTCAGAGGTTAGGGGTCTATTACAAGAGTGGTCAGGCAAGGTTCTGTGGCCTGAAATGTGCAGGAGGTCAGACAAGATGATCATGATTGCCCCTTCTGGCCTTAAAGTCTATGAGTTTAGTTTTAAGAATGTGAGGCTAGGTCTACACTACCCGCCTGAATCAGCGGGTAGAAATCGACCTCTCGGGGATTGATTTATCGCGTCCCGTTGGGACGCGACAATCGATCCCCGAATCGGCGCTCTTACTCCACCAGCGGAGGTGGGAGTAAGCGCCGTCGACAGAAAGCTGCAGAAGTCGATTTTGCCGCCGTCCTCACAGCGGGGTAAGTCGGCTGCGATACGTCGAATTCAGCTACGCTATTCATGTAGCTGAATTTGCGTATCTTAAATCGACTCCCCCCTGTAGTGTAGATGTACCCTGAGTAATCCGATCCCTTTTAAGCAAAGCACTGATGTGCTGATTAACTTTAAGCACAGGTTTAACTGCTTTCCATGAATTGGGACCTTAATCTTTATTACTTCTTGGACACTTTTTTCTGGTTAGTAAGTAATTATTTTATTAGGAAAATTCAAATGGACACTGTTATTATTAAATACCTAACAGACTTTAATTACCATTCTAATGAAAGAATATGGAGTTTTCCTCCACTTGTAGCCTCCTCTCACTCGTTTTCCATGGGAAGAGACATTTTGGTTCTAATAGTTTGTGTCTGAATTATATTGTCTATTTATAGCAGCCTTTAAGTACCTTAGAGCAGACACTATGTCTCCTGTAGGTTCAGTTACAGTGCCAAGCACACCATTGGTACTCAACAAATAAATAATGAATAGTTTGTATGTCCCTGTTAATTATAATATTTTTTCTGAATAACAAAATGAAGACACTATTCCTGAAAACAAATTAGGAGATGGATTTGTGTTGTGACTCTTTACACCGGCCTTAATGGGCTGCAAATCCGCTGTAAGGCTTCCTGCAGAAAATATCCCAGTGTAGGGCCACCCTCTGGCTGGAGCACAACTGCTGTTGCAATACAGGAGGCGGTTCTGGAGAGAGAGGTGGGTGTAACTGGAGTGTCTTTGTGCCTCTGCTATTCTCTAGCTGTCACATAGCTTTGTGGGGACTGCTGTATCCAGGGAGCAAATTAGGGTAGCTAACTTGCAATGGGTTCTGTAATTAGGCCTCTGGCAGTTCCAGGATAGGAGAAGTGCATTGCTTCCCCTGAGTCCCTGTGCCAGGCTCTGCACCAGTGTAAGAATGAATTCAGTCCCCCATAGGAAAGAGGTGCTCTGATGCCACGGTTATGACCATAATATAGGAACACTGCTAGATATAGCGGGCCTGATTCCAATTTCACGAACACGAGTGTAACCCTGTTGACTTCAGATGAGCTAGTTCACATTTATACTGATGTAACTGAGACCAGAATTAGGCCTGATGAATCTAATGAATTCATGTATAAAGAAATGCAAACCTTTTCTTTATCCTGACTTCACATCCCCCTGGCACAAAAGCAAAGTGAAGAGCCCTGCTCCTTCTCAAGAAAAACAAATCACTGCCACCGTCCTTTCCCTTGCAAAGCCACAAATGAAACAGAGAGAGGAGAAAAACTGTTTGCAGAGAACATTAAATCAGCTAAGAACATACTGTTACGGAAAATGACATTCCTCTTCCAAACATCCATTGGTTTCTGATAATCAGGAATTCTCGGATGCTTGAACATTCCATTAGTAAGACGCAGCGAGTTAATTGTAATAATTATCAACAGTTTTAATTGCTTTGTTATAACGTATTTTGCAGTTTGACAGTGTGAAATCAATATGCACCTCTAGGAAAGTCCTTAGTGTGATTAAAAACAGGCTCCCCTATGCCCTCTCCTAACCTTAGATGGGAACATAGATTTTTTTTTCAGTACTTGCGCTTAGAAGGATTAAACTGAGTGGCTATTGTCCAACTTGGACCTTGTTGTTAAAGGGGAAGTGGACTCTTCCCTTAAAATTCATTTCAATCCTACCAGATTTAACTTTTGGCTGGAGGTAGAAAAGATCATCTGGTTAGTTTTCTTTAACTTGTTTGTTTCAACTACTATTCAGAACTTACTGTTTTATTTCCCTATAATGCTTTAAGCTTACAAAGAAATATTTTGTTGCATGCAATTGTGCATTCTATAGAGTCTTTATAGTTGTCATATTAACAAAAAATAGGGTGAGATATACTATAATGTATAAGTCCTGAAAATGATTTCCATTCTGGAATGTCAAAACACTTAAACTATAAATTATTTCAGCCTCACAGCATCCTTGTGAAGTAAATAAGTGCTAATAATATTCTTGTAGACATGGGTAACCAAGGCAGAGAAATGCGGAAATACATTTCCACCACTGACTTGCTGTATAACTTTGGGACACATGAGTGGAACCCAGGAGTTCTGAATCCTATTCCTTGCTCCAACTGTAAAGCCATATTAGGTCTCTTCAGTTAAGTAGTGTAATAATATCTGTGGTGGTTCAATAAATCTGATTCTCTTCTTTATTTGCAATGATTTATCTGACTATAAAAAAATTATCAACCTAGTCTCTGTGCAGCCTCCACTTGGATTCCCTCTTCAAGGGGAGTAAATCCCTGTAGCTGCCTCAGGGGCTTTAAAAGCTTTGTTATTTTTTTTCCTGTGAAAAAGCTTTATTATGTGCACACAATGCTTAAAGCGGCTTTGCCAAACACAAGCTTTTAAAGCAGCTGTGTGGGATTCCTTTTTCAGAGAAAGGAGTCATTGTGGCAAGTCCCACAAGATACTGTAGACTCCAGCAGTTTGCCCTGCAATTCTGGCACACTTGGCAGCTGATGTTATGCTACATTTCAGGCCCTATCTTACAGGCAGACTGCCAGTTGTGCCAAACGGTGAGGTAATTTTGCTATCTAGGTCAATGGGAGTCTTTCAAAGGGGTTCTTTCAATTGGGAATAATATCTACTAGGCAGTAGATGAGACTTCCAAACTGATTCTCTATTGTCTAGCCTTATGTTAGACTTGAACTGAGGTGAAAGGCCAGTGCACTTAACACACTGTGCCAAGGAGCTATGTGAAAGCGCCCACTGCTAATGTAACTCTAGTCCCAACTCTTGTTTAAAAAATCACCTTCAGAACAAGATTAGTCAGCATTTTACCTTATTCTGAATAAAAACATGTTCAATTTTACCAGCTTTTGGGGATGGTGCTAAATTTTACATATCTTGCAGGGATGTAGGCTGAGATATTAGGTCCAGATCCTCAGTTGGTGTAAATGGATGCAGTTCCATTGCTTTCAAAGGCTTTTCAGTGCATTTTATTATGTGCTTAACATGAACAGGTATGTTTCCTCTCCCATCTGCAAGAAAGAGGCTGCTAACTCATAACTTTTCTCAGCTAATACATCAGAGCAGCCCTTTGGACTAGATGTTGATTTGAATGGAGCTGAATCTGTTTATACCAGTTGAGGATTAGATCCTTAATGTTTCTTTTCAGGTCCACCATAATGCACGAGTCCCACCAGGATCCAGGATTAAAAGTCCAGCAGCTTTTTAGGGCTATCGCTCCAAAAAGCTCTGGGTGGGCAGTATGGTTTCTTGTTGCTACTCTGCTCTTATGATCTGTAAGTAAACAGAACTTTAACCTTTTGTACGTTCAGTGATACGTTATTTGCTGGAGCAGCTGATGTGTCAGACCCTAGCTGATTCACAAATGACATCTCAGGAGCAAGCAGACTGTGCTTCATGTAAAATCCAATTGTAGCACTGTCATAGTGGTTGGAGTGCTGTGTTGTCTTTTCAATAGCTGTCATTCCCCGTCAAGGGCTTCAAGTGTATTCAGAACTTATTCCTTTATTTCCTTATAATGACTAATGATGATTCACAATCTTCCTTTCTCCTTCCTTAGTTCTAATAACACATGTTTTTATCCCTTCTGTCTTAAATCCCTCTCCTCACTCTTAAGGGAAGCTTCTGAAGCAAGCAGACTCTGGCCTCATACTCTGAGTCTTTCAGAGAGTCCTCAATAGTTCCTGGGGATGTTTCCTTTTTTAATACTGTCCCTTGCTACTTCAGCTATTCCACTATTTTCAAGATTGTAATTATTGTTGTCATTATTCTAGCTAGATATCTACTTGGAGACTGCTGGGGAGTGTTCCAGAGAGACATGAGATGCACCCTACCTTCCCCTGAGCCCAAAAGGTCAGCAACACTTCCAATCCCTGCTGGTCCTAAAGGCAACAGTCTTGTGGCTATTCTTTAACCCTGACCTCTTGCACAGCAGTAGCTAAAACTGATGCCAAGTCACTGAGTTGACAGAATATATATAAACTTTTAGTTTCTAATACTCACAAATTTTCAATACCCTGGAGCAACTTTCTGATTTTTAACAGTGTTATTATTTTTTGATGGTACTTGACTTTTTTTTTTTTGAACTGCAACTATTGGTGGTTATTACAAGTGACTTAACACATTTCTTTGTATAAAGGCAACTGATTTCTCTGTCTCTCTCTCTCTTTCAGGAACTAGAGTTAGTGTTTGCTTTCAATTCAGTTGGCTTTTGCTTCAGTTATTGAAGAGCCCTTTTTATTATTTGGAGAAGTCTTTTGATTTCCTTAATTTCTATTTCAGAAGCTGGCATCCTTTAGTCTGTGGCTCTGGCTTTGATAGCTTGATATTATTTCTGAATATCTTTGCCTTTCCTCTGATGAAAAAAGTCTATGCCAAGATGCCACAGACTGTTTGGAGAAATAGGCAAAAATGCCCATGGAAGGCTGTTCAGAGTGACAAAAGCCATTTCAATAACATGTCAGTGATTGTGTTCAGAGGCTGGTTAATGCACATGTGCTCTGGCTGCTAATCAGAAACAAAAGGGAAGATTTTTGTGGAAGTAAAGGTTTTTTATTGAATGATTTTTGCTCAGTTGATTTGTAGAATACTGATTACACATCTATATTTTTTCAGAATCCAGGTCTTAGCAACAGCTCATCGTGGCACCATGCTATGTCAGAACTGCTGCAGACTTGAAAGGCTTTTCAATGCATTTTATTATGTGCTTAACATGAACAGACATGTTCCCTCTCCCATCTGCAAGAAAGAGGCCGCTACTTCAAAACCTTTCTCGGCTAATACACCAGAGCAGCCCGGTGGACTAGATGTTCTGAACTAGTGTAACTCACTGAGGAGCAAGAATCATCACCACAGGGGTATAACAGTCTCACTAGGCTGCAGTATCTCCATTTATTTTTAGACTTCTGCACCACAGCTGGAGCTGACTACTCCAGGAATCGTAATTTCTGCCTTTGGAAAGTAGAGAGAGCTGTGTTCACAACTTATCCTCAGAAAGGTATTAATAATGAAAAATAGGGCAATGTATAAAATATATTATTTAAGGATAGTTTTAAAGATGGCCTGTGTAGCAGTAGTTAACATTCAGTGGAGTAAAAACTATGACAAATTTCACTAATAAGATGTTAGGTATTCAGGAGGTCATACAAGCCATCTCTAAGCTACTACTTGTAAAGGTGGCCTAAACAAAAGCAAAACAAAGTGTAGACACACCATTTTTATTTCTTTCTACTGGATTAAGTAGCTCGATATATATAGATATATATAAAGATTGTATTCTACATGCTTTTTACATTTTAAATATTAGGTTGTCACTTCCTTGCATGTGCTGGAAGACAGGCAAACTAGCGGGACATACTGAGGGACTAAAACTTGAGCAAGTATGATTGCTTTTGTAAATAACTATTTAGCTCTAACTTCTGAAAAACATTTGAGAGAAAAGCTTTCTCTGTGCAATAAAGGGCTGAGGAACCTATCACTTATCTAGTCCTCAAAAGAGTTCTTAAATAAAAACAGGAAAGACATAACTGAGATGGGGAAAAAAGCCAAAAACAGAATTTTATTTTATGTGGGAAAGAATTTCAGGGTTTCTTTATATATCACAAAGAAGAAAAATAGGGTGCAAACATTATGGTTTTTTCCTTTGTGGTTCTTGTCATAACTATAAAGGGAAGGGTAACAGCTCTCCTATGTACAGTATTATAAAATCCCTCCTGGCCACAGACTCCAAAATCCTTTTACCTGTAAAGGGTTAAGAAGCTCAGGTAACCTGGCTGACACCTGACCCAAAGGACCAATAAGGGGACAAGATACTTTCAAATCTTGGGGGGGGGGGGGGGAAGGCTTTTGTTTGTGCTCTTTGTTTGGGAAGTTGTTCACTCTTGGGACTGAGAGGGACCAGACATCAATCCAGGTTCTCCAAATCTTTCTGAACAAGTCTCTCATATTTCAAACTTGTAAGTAAACAGCCAGGCAAGGCGTCTTAGTTTATCTTTGTTTTCTCAACTTGTAAATGTACCTTTTGCTAGAGTGTTTATCTCTGTTTGCTGTACTTTGAACCTAAGGCTAGAGGGGGATCCTCTGAGCTCTTTAAGTTTGATTACCATGTAAAGTTATTTTCCATCCTGACTTTACAGAGATGAGTTTTACCTTTTCTTTAATTAAAAGCCTTCTTTTTAAGAACCTGATTAATTTTTCCTTGTTTTAAGATCCAAGGGGTTGGATCTTGATCCACCAGGAGTTGGTGGGAGGAAGGAGGGGGGATGGTTAATTTCTCCTTGTTTTAAGATCCAAGGGGTTTGGATCTTAATCCACCAGGAGTTGGTGGGAGAAAGGAGGGGGGATGGTTAATTTCTCCTTGTTTTAAGATCCAAGGGGGTTGGATCTGTATTCACCAGGGAATTGGTGAAGGTCTCTCAAGGCTACCCAGGGAAGGGAATTAGCTTTGGGATGGTGGCAGCGGACCAGATCTAAGCTGGTAGTTAAGCTTAGAAGTTTTCATGCAGGCCCCCACATTTGTACCCTAAAGTCTAAAGTGGGGAAGCAGCCTTGACAGTTCTCATGTAAAATTTACTTTGGTTTGAAAGAGAGTGGCCAGATTTGTATCCATACAATTTTAAAAGCATGCTTCTAGTATATTATGAGACCAAGTTTGAATTCTACCACAATAAGTACTCTGAAACCCTGTTTTGACTAACACGGTACCCAAATGGGGTAGTTTCAATATGCTAACCTGGATTAAAGTATTTTCTTTTACATCACAGTGAAACATACTGAAAAACATACTCTAGCGTTATTGTGATAATATGAAAAAACATATACTCCCAAGTCTGCAGTCTATACATCCTAGACCAGATTCTCCCCTATATTTTATTAATTTTTTGGTGGTGTAAGGCCATTGATTTCAGTAGAATTATACTGGCACAAAAGTGGTGTAACAGATTAGAAAATCAGAACTACTGACTTCAGCATTTCTGGATGGTGAGAAATGAAGATTTAGTATCCTGGAGCTGTCAAAACTCACTAGGGTATAGTGGTCAAAGAGTAAAACAACAAACATAGCAGAGAAGAGACTTAAAATTTTGTTTCTTCCTCTGATAACATATGTGCACTGTTACTAAAATAATCTTAAATGCCATTAGAAAATTAGGCTTTCATTCACCGATGAATATATCTGTGAACACATATTGCAAGGAACAATCTTCCAGGATTTGTAATGCAATATTAAAGAAAATGTAAAACACTTAATATATTCCCAAATGCACATGAATCTAGTTAAAGATGGGTAATCTATTTGTTTGCTTAAAAAAACAACAACCCAAAGCTTCCACCACTGATAATTTGAAAAGGAAATTTGCCGGGGGGTGGAATATTGTCAGAAAAGAGAGAGTCTGTTAAAGCAAATGCATATGTTTAATCTCAAGATAAATATACATATAATATACAAAATATGGTTAAAGGTGGGAAATATTTTTTGTTTTCATATATTTGGAATAACCTAAAAGAATCCACAGCTGACTCTGACTTGTACTCTGTACTGAACCAAAATCATGATAAAAGATATTTCCCTTTTCAGTATGGCGTATTCTCTCTCTGATCAAAAAAGTTTCCCGCTCTGTTTTATTTAGTTTCTTATACCATGCCCATCACCATGGTGTCTGAGTATTTTTCAGAGTTAAAAATCATACAAGGTGACTTACCATCAGTAAAGTTTCCTCTTCAAACTCCCCCTGGAGTGAATAAGTTATGTTAGATTTTTTGTGAGTGTCCCAGAAATGCTAATAGATTTGGAGTTTCTGTGTGGGAAGGCAAGGTCAAAGACAGTGGGATTTACATTTGGACCTGAAGGTGATGAGGTTGGTGATTATTTTTAGTTGCTACAGGAGTGAATTCCGAAACCTCCATCAGCTTTACACAGGAGCTTCACCCTTGAGGGTAGATAGAATTTGTATGTGCACAAAAGGCAAATGAGAAAAATAATTATTCACAATACAGAGATATCTAGAAAATAAATCACGTGAAAGGAGCAAACTACTGAGATGCTCAAGTTAAACAAGACACAATGGATCAAATGTCAGCCCTAGTGAGGAGAATTTGACACAGTGATGGCTAACTTGGCCCACTTCTAGTGTTCATGAACTTACGTGTATTTGGGATATGGAATAAAATAGGGTTAGCCTGCATTCCTCCTAACACAGAATGAAAGAGGAATAGTGTGGAGAACTTATTGAGAAAAGCCTTTAGTATAGATGATTGAGTTTTGAACTGTGTTAATTTCTTAGAATCTAGGAGAGTTGTGAATATTGCGTGTAAGGCACCTCTGCCAGTTACACAACTATGGATCAAAGACTTGCTGTGCAAAGCAGGGAAATGTTTCTGTCTACTCTTTATAGTGTATCCTGTCTGTAATCCCTCATCTCTTCCCCTACAGATCTTGCTGTCTTATCCTTTTTCATTATCCACGGGTCTTGGCTTGACAAAGCATATATTTCACTCAAGTATGTGTGCAACTATACTGTTGACATAACATTATGTATCTACTGTAGAATTGGTGGTTGACTATATTATTGAAGTGGAAGGTGGAAAGAGGGAGTTCAGAATTTTATTAGAAGAAGCAAGGCTCTACTGATCATATAATTTCCTTTCCTTTCCTATCCATGTTATGGTCTGGATTCTCTCTTGCTTAGCTATGACAATTTATTTTTATTTTCATGGCCTACTGATTTACCTCGATAGGTAGAGTTTGAATTGTTATAAAAAGGGATAGGCACATACTCGCTGGGATTTTTGAACAAAGAAACAAAGGAACATTACAATTTTATAAATCTGTTTTAGAACACCTCTTCTGTTCCTTTCTCACTTATCATTCCAGATGTTTGCTAACAAAGGATTACTCTGAGTTCAATCATTTGCAAGATACAAACCTAAGTGTTAACATTCTGTAATGGGTGATTCATGTAAAATTATCTCACTAGACATTAGGGTATGAACATCCCTGTAAAATGAAAGAGTTCTTATCTAAAAAGAACCTAAAGGCTTATTTTCCCTCCTTCAAGAATCTCCTTTCATCAAACACTGAGCATGAAAATTTGAAGCGTGGAGGGGTGTTTCTACTCTTCATAGTATAAGAGCTAGGGATGAGAAGATTTTTGTGTGTGCATAAATATGTTCCGTTCATCTGACTGCAACAATACTATGAGAGGAGGGTAGAGAAACTGGGAATAAAATGTATATGCTGGCTCTAGTCTGATTATTTTTAATTACATATTCAAGATTTGCATACACATGGAACATTGGTAATAGGGAGTGGTAGGACTCATTGTCACTACTAGAGTTATAGAGTTTAAGGTCTAAAGTCTGACCTCCTGTATGTCACAGACCACTAAACACCCCCCCAGCCACCACCACACCAAACCCAACAACCACAATTAGCCCAAAGTATTACAGCCCCCAGGAGACTAATCTCAGGAGGGACTGAGGTGACCAATGCCTGAGGCCCTGCAATAGCAGGGAATTGATTACATGATCTATATCCAGATGAGCCTAGCTAGTGGCCCACTCCCCATGTCATAAAGGATTATGAAAACCCTAGGGTCCATGCCAATCTGCCTTGGGGAAAAAAAAGCCTTCCTCATCCTGAATATAATGATCAGTGATTGGCTGAGGCTGTGAGCAAGATAGCATGGTCTACTGCAGGACGCACTATTCTGTAACTCAGCAGATGGGGGTTTTCTTTTCAGCTTTGCCACTGAGCTGCTGTGTGGGCTTCAAGAAAGTCAGTTTCCCTTTTGTTTCCCTTTCCTCCATTGGGTGGTCTTGTCCAATTAGATTGTTAGCTCTTCAAGGTAGGAACTGCCTCTTACTCAAGGACAGACAAGATTTCCCACAATACACCACCAATAAATTCCTAGTCTGGCTCAAGGTAGTCAGGTTCTAAGAACCTGGGGATATACCCACATAAATCCTAGTGCTAAGCTCCGGTAACTGCAGTGTGGACATTGGTATGAGTTGCATGTGACTCTGCAGTGTGGACATTTACAGGCGGGCTTAGCAAGCCAGAGTACCTGTACCCTGGTAGCTTTTGCTGTGAAGCCATATCATATCTGTTTGTAGAACACCTGGCACAATGGGGCCCTGCTCTAGGTGTCACCGTTTTATATACATACTTTCTAAAATTGCTCAAGTCCCACTAACTCTCTGAACTTGAAAGTGAAAAAATTAGGAAAACTTTTAGGAGACAAAAACATGTAAGATGCCATCTGCAGCCTCTGAAAGGAGATTGCACTTTTTTTCACTGAGATTAGATTACTCTTTTCTTTATATTCATCTGGTTGCCAGAGAAATTGTTTCTCAGCTTTGGCTCAATTAGCATTTCAGGATCACGCTCCGCTGGTAATAATGTTAATAGTAAAGGAAACTAAAGGGTGGATGGCACTGGTCAATGGATAAACTTGAAATGTAGTGTATTGATACCACAGATAACTATATAGCTAACCATTACACCCCTGAGATTTCCTGTCCCTTTCTGTGGTGGGGACCAGCAAGTGAGAAGGGGCAGGGCTATCTCAATAGTGTCAGGAAGGAAGCAGTCTCAGGAGTTGCATGTCAAAAGTTTCTTCCAGTTTGAGAGAGATTGCTGGTGATACTTGCATCCCCCATTCAGGGCCGGCTTTAGGAAGTGCGGGGCCCGATTCGAACAGGTTCGACGGGGCCCCCACAGAGATGACTAAAAAAAAACACGTAAAAAAAAACCACATGGGGCTTGTACTCACCAGGCCATGCTCCTAGTCTTTGGCAGTGGGTCCTTCACTCGCTTTGGGTCTTCGGCGGCACTGAAGGACCCGCCGCCAAAGTGCTGCCAAAGACCCGGAGCGAGTGAAGGATCCGCCGCCAAAGACCCGGAGCGCCGCCAGGTGAGTAAAAATTAAAAAGGCGCCTCTAGCCAGGGAAGGGATACTCTGCCACTTGCCCCCCACTCTGGCCGGCCCTGCCACTGGGTGCGGGGCCCCCTTGGGCACGGGGCCCAATTCGGGGGAATTGGTGGAATTGGCCTAAAGCCGGCCCTGCCCCCATTTTAAATACAGGGAATCTTTCTCAAGAGTGTTAGAATCTTGCAAACGTGGAGAAACTTTTGAAGTGTGACTGCTTTGGTAAACCAACAACTTCTGGCATTTCAGGATCAGTTAAGCCCAAATGGAAAAATTACAGAATAGTGATTTAGTAACACTTTGAAATAAATGATCAAGACTATTGGAGAAATAAGTGTAATTGATATTACGCAATTAGAGCGCCTAAAAGATTTTGTTATGAGAAAGCCAACAAATCTGACAAACCTCTACCTTGGCTTTTTCAAGAAAATCATTTTAACTGTATTGGAATCTTGGAAACCTTGCCTGGCTGTGAAATACATTCTTTAGCAATTTTTTTTTTCAATTCTAGCACTTTGCCTGTAACCCCACCAATGAGAGCGTGAGAATCAAACTGCCAAATGAAATGGAAAACAGAGTCCTTGGTTCTGGCTACTGTTAGAGCCAGGATTCTGGACTAACTGGCTCATTGGTCTCATGTAGTATGGTTGCTCCTGTGTTCCCTGCTGTGTGTAAGGTAGTTATAGCTGCAGTATATTCTACCCCCCAACACACTATTGTTGCCGGCACAGAGTGCCCGAGGAAAGCAACAGCGGGGTTCGTTGCCCAGTGTGCTTCGCGCCAATGAACACACTAGGGTGGAGAAGCAATCAAAGTTTATTTGAGATCTCAAAGCGGTGCAAGGAGACTGGCATGACTCAGATCAAGCACACTGAGACAAGCAGTTTTCCCTTTTTATTCTTTTTGCAGCCAGGCTTTTCCCTTCACCCCTCCCTTCCACCTCCCTCCTCCTGTAATAGTTTACATTAAGCAAGTAGTAAGCAATTACATTTAAGCAGTTAAGTCATCTTGGCGGCTATAAGTCCAGCTTTTAGTAACATCTCCTTGAATTATTATCTTGTCCCTTTCCTTTGATTTGTTATCTTGCCTTTCAGCCAGAAGTATGCAGGCCTCATTATTACAGCTTGGTATCGATATGAGCGGTGCTGCACCTGATAAATTGTTACACATTCCAATTTCTACATCTGGCTTTTGAGGTCAATTAGAGTTTAAACATGGAAGGAGTTTGGTTCATTTAGGCCTAGTGCAGGAAGGCTTCATCGACACTTGTGGTCTTCCACCCTCCCGAGTTACCTAGGGTTATGCCTAATGACACCAACACTATTTTTAACACTAAGGCCTTATCTACAGTGGCGGCGGCATGCAGCTACATGTTGCAGTGGAGTAGGGTGCATCCACACTGCGGTGTGTAGCTATGCGTGGAAATGAAAGGCTCTGGCACAGGGGAGGCAGGAGAAAAGGCTCTGGAAGTGGGGGCGCTGTTAGAGCTTTTTCCCACTGCTTTCCCCTTCCAGATCTCTTTCCAGCTGCTGGAGCCTTCCCTGTGGTGGGGAAAGGCTTCTGCATTGGAGAGGCAGCAGGATGCTACACTGCTAAAAATAGCAGTATAGCCATGGGAGCTACTGCTTTTGTGTGTAGAGAGCCAGGTAGGGTACATACTCTAAGGTTCTGATGTGTCTATTCACCTAAGCAGTGCCTCACCATCTACACTGCTAGTTATAGCTGTGTTACGGGGGCATGCCGTGTATGCACTCTACACGGTGTCGTAAGTGCAGGCATAGTCTAAGTTAAACTATATTTAAATATGAGAAGCAGACATGAGGAGGCAGTTTATCTAGACAGGCAAATAAATCATCTGAGCTGTTGGCTTAAGTGTGCCGTATCCCAGTCAAATAGAATCAGAATAGTAACTGTAATGTATTTAACCTCTTCCAGGTTAAATGCAATAAATTACTGTTATGCTTCCGAGTGGCAGAAGAACTGTGATTTACTGGTGGCTGTGCTCTCAAATAATTTCTCTTTGGGATGTGTGTGTGTGTGTGTGTGTCTGTGTGAAATTAACAGATATTTAAAATAAGAAAGGTTGACCTCCCTTTAGAACCTGCCAATTACTTACAGAGTTTATTGCCACGTACACCAGGGGTAAGATTACATACAGGGCTGCCTGGAAACAAGAATTCAATTTCACAAAAACATTTGGTATGGGAGAGATCCCTGGGATAGCCAGATGGTTAGCATACACTGCTGGGATGTGGAAGACCCAGGCTCAAGTCAGTAGTTTGAATCTAGCAGACTGAACACTGGGTCTCCTACATGAGTCCCGCAACTGCTTGGCTATTCTGGGCTGGATCTCTCTCTCTCTCTCTCTCTGTTACAGGAAATTTCCTCCTGGACTTGAAAAACAATCCTGACAAAAGTTTATTCATAACCAATATGTTTCCATCAAAAGCTCTGGTTTCAACAAATTGAAAAATGTTTAGCTGAAAAGTTCCTGACCAAATTACATAGAGAATTGTACTTCCAACTTCAGACTGAGGCCCAAATCCCCTCATTCCTAAAGTTTCTGAATGAGTCTAATGATCAGAAGGTCTAGTGTGGTACTGTAAATATATTCATTATTCTGAAAATAACATCATAATCCGAGAATGTATTTGGCAACTCAACTCCCTTCTTCTTCGAGGAGCGTCCCTGTTGGGTGCTCCACTTTAGGTATCTGTACACCCTGCACCTGAAATCGGAGATTTGTGGTAGCAGTTCCTAGCTGGGTCACACATGCGCCGTCACTGTCTTGCACCACTCCAGGTGGTTATATAGCACTGCACAACCAACCATCCCTCGGTTCCTTCTCTACCACAGAGAATCTGTATGAAACTCCAAAGTAGAGGGGAGGTGGAGGGTAGTGACAACCATCTCGAAACACCTTAGTTACTGCACAAGGTGAGTAACCTTCTTCTTCTTCATGGAGTGTCTCTGTGGGTGCTCCACTTTAGGTCACTGTTGAGCAGTGCTCCTCAGTGGAAGGGAGGGGCTTCAAAGTTGTGTTGTAGATGTTGGATAATGCCGTGAGTCCAAAGCAAGCATCTGATGTTGATCGTTGTTCTATAGCATAGCGTTCTGTGAATGTGTGAGCTAATGCCCAGGTTGCTGCTCTGCAAATGTTGGGAATGGGGACATTGTTGAGAAAGGCCACAGAAGCTGCCTGTGCTCTGGTAGAGTGCGGACTCCCACTGGGGCTTGTAGGTTGCTCTTTTGGTAGCAAAGATGGATGCATCCTGATATCCATTTGGATAGTCTCTGTTTTGAAATGGTTTGTCCTATGGAGTATTCTGTTATGGAGATAGAGAGTCTCAGTGATTTTCTAAATGTTTTTGTTCTTTCAATGTAGAAAGCTAATGCTCTGCAAATGTCTGTGTGGAGTGAGGCCTCCCTTCCATCTGCATGTGGTTTTGGAAAAAACACAGGTAAGTTAATGGGTTGGTTCAAATGAAAGGGTGTATGTGACTTTGGGTAGGGCTTGGGGTATGGTCTTAAAGTAACTTTATCTTTAAAGAACGTTGTGTAAGGGGGATGTGCCATTAGGGCACCTCACTCTCCCACTCGTCTGGAGAAGGCCACTTTCATAGATAAGTGTAGTAATGAGCCAATTGTGAGGGGTTCAAATGGCTTTCCCATCAGTCCGCATAAGACGAGGTTGGGCAGCGGGTTCCATATTGTGGGGCATGTGTTCTCAGTGCCTGTAGCGGGGTGGTTACCCCGCTCCTGCCCTGAAGGGCTTAAAACAGCTGTGGCAGGGGAAAGGCTGGGCTGATTGAGAAAACAGCCACAGCTGCAGCCAGCTTAATCAGGACCCAGCTGGCCCTTATAAGAGGCCTTGGGCCAGAAGCAAAGACACTCTCTCTCTAGCCTTTTGAGAGGGAGGGACCTGGCTGCCTGGGAAACTAAGGAGGGTACTGGGGTGCAGCAGTGCTGGGGAAGGGTCAGGGAGCTGGGGAGCTCTAGCCCAGCAAAGCCCCAGGCTGCAGGCCGAAGTAAGGGACCACTAAAGGGTACTGGGGCTGCAGGGGCAGCCCAGATATAGGAAGAGGCAGCTGGTCCAAACCCCGCTTGCTGATGATGAGTGATTTATAAATATAAATAAAATAAATAAAAATAAAGATATGGAGATATACCTATCTCATAGAACTGGAAGGGACCCTGAAAGGTCATCGAGTCCAGCCCCCTGCCTTCACTCGCAGGACCAAGTACTGATTTTTGCCCCAGATCCCTAAGTGGCCCCCTCAAGGATATAGACTGCAGTCTGCCCCAGGGAGCGGGGGCTGGATGATGACTGGCATAGCCACTGAGGCAAGGTGGGAATAAGGGGTTGGGGGTTCCCCTGGGTGGGGAGACCCAGATTGTGGGTTGCTGCTAGAGGGAAGAACCCCGAAGTAAAGGGCACCGGGGTCCAGGAGGGACACGGGGGCCAGTGGCAGGTGAGACACTGGCCTGCAGAGGGCGCTCCAGAGGCTGAAAGAGCTAATTCCCGAGATGACCAGCAGGAGGTGCCACGCCAGTGAGTCGTTGCCCCGCCACAATGCCCTTAAGAAAGCAGTTAGTCATTGGGTGGGCATGTATAGTGATTCCATCCACCTTCTCTTGGAAAGCTGTGATAGCCACCAAGTGTACCTCCGTGGAGCTAGTGGAGAGTCCCAATTTTTTAAGTTCTAACATGTAGTCCCTTGTTAGAAGGGAAGATGTTGGTAAGATCTGTTTATGTTGGCACCAAGTGCTGAATTGTTTCCACTTATGGATATATGTCTTTCTCGTATTCTTTCTATGACTGTTCAGTAATATGTCTTTTACTTTCTCCAAACAGGCCGTCTCGACAACCATCTCGAAGAACCTGCACAAGGTAAGTAACCTCTTCCTCACTCAAGTTGGGGAAGACAAACCCTTATACCAAAACCCAAATTCTATTAACATTTTGATTACATTGGAGACGTTAATAACTCAAAGCATGTTATTAGGTATCAGGATTTTGAATTGTGGGCATGGGCCAATTTAGTGTTATCTTTGTCACCGGGGAGATTTTCAAAGGCCCAAATGGCAATTAGGAACCCAACTTCCACTAAAAGTCAATAGAATTAGATGCTTCAACTGCCCTTTGTGTCTTTGAAAATCTTCCCCTAAATTTGTAAGTATGGTCACAATAGTCCCTTCTGGGTTTATAATGTATGAAGCTGAAACCTTCCCACCATGGGAGTTAAGCTCATTTTAGGCTCATAGATTGGTTATGCTGAGATCCACTTCATTTACTTACTGATGGGATTTATTTTCCTTGTTTCATGCTGAAAGAAAAGTTAAAACATGCTGTGCTAGTTCATGGGTAACTGTTGTTGGTTTGACTTGCTTGGTTTTTTGGGGTTTGCTTTTTGTGTATATTAGTTATGACAAGTCACATAGTTTGAGAAGTCAAATTGTTGTAATATTATTTTAAAAGCAAAGACAGCATCTTTGCTTTTAAAGGACTTTGAAGAGAAAGCTCGGTCCGATTTTTTCCTGTAGAGTGTCACATCCATGTGGAACACTGTGAGAGGCCATTATGGATCAGTATGCAATCTGTATATCCCAGAAGGGTTGCAGAATGACCTTTTTCCTACACTGTTCAACCTCCTCATGAAACAACAAGCAGAGACAAAGATGGGAGTGCATAGTGCTTCCAGAGTACTGCAAATGACTCCAAAATCTCTTTCTTGATGGGTAACAGTTAATTTAGATCCCATTATTTTGTATGTATAGTTGGGATTATGTTCTGCCATGTGCATTACTTTACACTTCACATTGAATTTCATCTGCCATTTTGTTGCCAAGTCACCCAGTTTTGTGAGATCCCTTTGTAACTCTTCACAGTCAGTTTTGGACTTAACTATCTTGAGTAATTTTGTATCATCTGTAAATTTTGCCACCTCACTGTTTTACCCCTTTTCCCAGATCATTTATGAATATGTTTGGTACATTGCACCCCATAATGCTTTCTGGAAATATGCTTATGAATGTATATATGACATAACTGGAATATATTTTATGCTACATATGCCATGTAACATATCTCTGCAAAAATTATGATCTACTGAATATATCCATCCTATTTGTAGGCATGTATCATTTTTGTATTCAAAGTTATGAATATTGGCTGTGTACTTGTTTGATTTTTAAGTAGCCTTAATGAGGCATTTGGTCAGCTTCTGAAAAAAAGGAATTTGCAAGTTAAGTGCCCAATCAAGAAACACTTAACAGACAAAGGAACCTTGGAAGACTCCAATCAACATAAGAAGTCTATCTGGGGACATTCAAGGTAACATGTGAGCAATGACTGCCACTTGTAAGGAACTGAGTCATGCATGGACATGTGACTTGCCCATGTGACTCCAAAACTCCATCTTGGATCTGGATTCTGCATAAGGGAGAGAAGGGGGTCTCCACCCACAAAATAAAGTCTATTTAAGCCCCTGGGAGACCCCTCGATTTTGTCTTCAGCTGGCTCAAGAAATAGCCTCTCTTCCCCCAAAGGATACCTGAAAGAAATTGGAACAAAGGACAGTAACCACAGGGCTGTGAGTGATTGCTGGACCCAGACTAGAAGGAGGCTAGTTTGTAAAAGAAGCTTACTGGAACATCTCTGAGGGTGAGATTTCATCTGTAATCACTTGCTTACTGTATTAGGTTTAGACTTGCGTGCTTTATTTTATTTTGCTGGGTAATTCACTTTGTTCTGTCTGTTATTACTTGGAACCACTTAAATCCTACTTTTTGTATTTAATAAAATCACTTTACTTATTAATTAACCCATATGTGCATATCTCTCTACTAGTGTTATAGAGTCTGAGTTTATCCTGTACAAGCTTTATACAGGATAAAACAGATTTATTTGGGGTTTGGACTCCATAGGGAGCTGGGTACCTGTGTTGGAGACAGGAACACTTCTTAAGCTGTTTTCAGTTAAGTCTGCAGCTTTTAGGGGATGTGTTCAGACCTGGGTCTGTGTTTGCAGCAGGAAAGCATGTCTGGCTCAAACAAGGCAAGGTTCTGGAGTCCCAAGCTGGCAGGGAAAATGGGCTCAGAGGTAGTCTCAGCACATCAGATGGCAGTTCCAAGGGGGTCTCTGTGATCCAACCTATCACAATGTTGAACAGCAGTGGTCCCAGTACAGACCGCTGGAGGACACCACTATTTATCTCCCTCCATTCTGAAAACTGACCATTTATTCCTACCCTTTGTTTCTTATCTTTTAACTGGAGTGCCTGGCAATGCTTTCAGGATCATCTAACGATCCTTAATTTAATTTAATGACAAGCCTTTTGTTATCTTAATCACCCTGCCTGTGTTTATAAACAAACTGCCTGCCCCAAGGGCAGAAGCTGTTAGCAGCACAGAATTTATCATATTCCACACTCAAACTCTATCTGGGGCTAGGGCAGGCCTGATGATCAGACTTCAGTAACAAAACTCAGGGGGGCCAGGAACCACTATCGTTCATGTGTACTGAGCACCACCTATTTTTTCTGTGGGTGGTTGAGCCCTGGAGCATCCACGGAGTCAGTGACTATGTGCATAAATGACCTATTTATTCATAGTGGATTTTGATTGTAAACTCCTTAGGGCAGAGACTGTCTTTTTGTTACCTGTTTGTACAATGCCTAGCACAATGGGGCCCTGGCCAAACACTTGTGCAATACAAGTGATAAATAATAAGACAACCAGAACCTAGCATGCTGTGGTGTCTCTATTAAAGCTCAGTTCTCTTAATGAGTTAAATATTCTGGCCAGACTGAATATTTAGAAGTTTGAAATATTTCCAGACCACACCTTTCAGGAAGGAATTCTTTACAGTGATGAATAAGCATCAATTCTGGAGGGTGGTACATGATAGCCCAGGAAAGCTCTGGTACCTTCTCCTAAAAGAAGAGAGAAAAAAAGAAGGATCAGGGATGCAAAATATCATACCACTGTCTCTGTTATGGAAAATTGCTGTAGTATTTAGAATGAATGGTGACCTCTCTATAAAAAGTTGAATCCCACCTGTACAAATCAATAGAAGGGATATAATTCTCCAATAAAAAATCTACCAGCAGTACAAAATTCCATAGAAAGGCTATAACTTTCTATTAAATTATGGTTTTAGAATACTTTCTATTGTTTCATCCCTGTTGAAATCCATGGGGCTATTCCATAAGAATCCTATAACTTTTCAGAAAAGGAAGGAGAAAAAATCTGATTATTCATGCAAATTATAACCTGCAATGCTAATTGAAAAGTTTCTAGAAAATAAATAACTAGAGTGAAAGATGACTTTTGATGTTACATGAATGCATTTATAGTCAGATCAGATCTTCAAATTTGTTTGGAAAAACTGGATACTGGCAGAATCTCGGAGAAATCAAGAAATAGAACCACAATGACTTTGTTGTGATGGACCAAATGGGGAAAGATTGTGGCAACATCAGGAGTAACTGATGGAAATGAAGGACTAATCTCTCTGTTCATTCTGTATAGAGATTCTATAACAGTTGACTTTGCAATTCTAGCTGAAGGCATTTGTACATGTGATAGACTGACTGTTCTATTGAAATCAACTGTGTTGCCTTATGATAGAAAACAAAAAAGACTGGAGTTTTCTTACTGTTTTATATTAATGAAAAGTTAAGTTTCAGGTCAGTTCTAGAAGGAAGTAGATGAAGCAGCGTTAATTAGGAGAAAATAGTAAGATAAAATGAGCGCACTCAGAGCCCGGTAAATACAATTTAAAAACATGTAGTTGCTATGTCAGAGTCAGAGAAGGTGGATTAGGTAAGCCCAGGCACTGTTGCAAGTAGGTTGATCAAACCCATTCCTATATACAGAGAAAAAAAATCCATTTAGAACCAAAATTGAGTGCAGCTAGGCTCTCCTCTTTCATATTCTGCCTCAA
This sequence comes from Trachemys scripta elegans, assembly GCF_013100865.1. Lineage (NCBI taxonomy): Eukaryota > Metazoa > Chordata > Testudines > Emydidae > Trachemys > Trachemys scripta. The sequence goes on from NC_048298.1 coordinate 280,089,512, forward strand.
GGCCTGCCTTTGCCACAATCCTGGTAAGCTAACTAAAGAGGGCTAGGGTGAGAGACAGGATACTAAATAACTTAAAATATTTACTTATTACAAAGTGCACTCCACAACTGAATGCAGTAGGTCTTTGTCTGGGCAGCAAGAAGAAAGGGATTGTGGACCCCATAAGGGTTCCTGCTTCCTTGAGTTATGAGGGAAAGGCAAAAGGGGTAAGTAGAGTAATAGGGAGCCAGAAGCCCAGCTCAGGGGTGGGCACTGACCTGTCAGGCATGCAGTCGGGGCAGGATATCTATACCCTCCAGATGTAATCCTCTTTGATCATGTGGGTAAAGTCAATGGCAAAACTTCCACTAACTTCCATGGGGCCAGGGTTTCATACCATGTCTTAATTTATGTTTGTGCAGCATTTAACACAACATCCCAACTGGGGCCTTTGAGTGCTTCTGCAATATGAGCCTCATCCAACTGCCAAGGAAGTCATTAGAAGTCATTCCATTGACTTTAATGGGAGCTGGATCAGGGCCCATACATATTTAATAAGAAGAAAATAACTTTCTTATTATTAAATAACCAGGGCCTAACCTTGTGATAATATAGAAAAAACACATTTTCTGGGGTTTATTAAAACTCTTGCATAGTCTCCCGAGGGATGTGCAGTAAACACAATTAGCTTGATTTTTTTTTTTAAATAAACTGAACCAAGTACTATAGTGAACAATCTGTACTGGCTATGGATTGCCTGGATCACATAGATGTTTTCTACTTTTTTGATTTTTAGAGTTGTTGTGGCAACCGTGGGGTTGTTGTTGTTTTTTAAATCTAGTCATGATTTAAACAGGCATGTCTTTTTGACCATATAAAAACTAATCACAGTCACAGCTTGAATTATTTATAAAAGCTTCTTAATTAGAGATACAATGAAGAGTGATTGTCCTGAATGTTTTGTCTTTCTGAACTGGACAAGTTTTGTACTCTGACTGTTCATGGGAAAAGAAAATTACATTAGTATGTCACAATTAATTTGTCTGCAACATAACAGGAACTTCAGAATGGTCATCACTGGTACAAAGTGACATCAGTTAAAATCTGTGCTAACATGCTTCAAGAGTGTTCTAGCCTTAAGGCTAAGATTTGTCATCATTTCTCATGGAATTAATGATTCCCAGTTACTAAAAACTGGTATGATACTAATGTAAATTCCAATCCTTTGGAAGGAAAGATTGCACCAATCCTGTTTGCTGCATTCTCAAAGCAAAATCAGACAAGTGGCAGACAAGAGTTGCCTATTAAAAATGTGTATACTATAGACTAATAAAAATAGCATGCTGATCTGGGAATTATTTTTGGCATAGTATTCTGTATTTTCAGGAGAGAATATAAAAAGAGAAACACCAGAAATAATCTGCCAACTTCCTTCTCAGAGAAGCCGACTCATTGTGGAAAACATTTCAGGAAAATAACTCAAGAAATGGTGGATGAATTTTGTAAATATTGATACAGATTGCACTACTATGAATAGAAGTTGGACAGAGGAAAAAATTCTAAGAAATATTGTTTCCAAAGTATATCAGGATCTTATTATGAATCATGTTAGTTTGTTATTTTTTAAATAAATAAATGAAACTTTGACATTATTATTAGTATTCTTCCCATCTGAACTGTGAACAGAAATAGCAACTTATTAAGCAACACTTTAGCCTTCTCCTATGGTCACTCTACTTCTTTCGTTTGTTTCAAACCCATATTTAACTGTGAAATTAACTTTTTCAAATTTTAAAGAAAGTTAGTACAGGCTTTAAAAATTATATTAAATATGCCCAGTATTTAGAGATGAAAAGTACCTGTTAGATACTTGAATTCATCCCTCTGATTGGCAGAATACATTCCTTCATGTAGCAATCCCACAAGGAATGATCATGTATTAAATTGATACTACCCTGGCTAGTAGCTTAACAGGCAGTACATATAACACATCCTTAAATAATGATGGAATAACTAATAAAAACTGGGCGCAAATGCTAAGCGACCATTAGAAGTTATTCTGGAGATTGGAGGAGTCAATTATTGTAACCAGTTGAGTCTCATCAGTAGCAGAAACAACATGCTAATATGGTATGTGCCCTCTAGATTTTCTTGACTACATTATGTCCTATCTGAAGAAGCTCAATACCTGTCATAACTCGAAAGCTTTTCAATTAATCCTCTCCAATTTGCTTGCCTTTATTCAGTCTGTCATGTCTTTGCTGGACCATGGTATCACTTGTATCCTCATGTGCTTGAAGTTGCCATCATATTGGCTACTTGGGCCTCCAGGCAGAATTAAATGTTTCAGAATTAATGTGTGATACTTCAGTCATCCAGCCAAAGCAAAGTGTAAACATTATCAGCATTTGTGAGCTGGTGTGGATGTGACAGGGATCACAGGGCAGGTTATTGAAGAGGGGAGGGATAGCTCAGTGGTTTGAGCATTGGCCTTGCAAAATCCACGGTTGTAAATTCAATCCTTGAGGGGGCCATTTAGGGATCTGGGGTAAAAATCTGTCTGGGGATTAGTCCTGCTGTGAGCAGGGGGTTGGACTAGATGAGGTCCCTTCTAGCCCTGATATTCTATGAAAGAAGTCAGAATGGAAAGAAAACTTTTACAATATTTTTTGTATGATAGCTCTGAACAGCATTAGCAATGACAGCAGTTGGGGAATGTAAGTAACTCATGAGTATGGGTTATAGTGACCCCTCTCTTTGTCAAAATCCACATATAAGATATGAGCTGTTATACTCCTTAGCTGCAGTGCGTTGACTCTTTAGCTTCAGCTGTAGCAGCTCATATTTGCTGCTCCGGATACTCCCAGTTCAATCTCCAATGTGTCAACCAAGAGGACAGCTATCATGGTGGCACCTGGAAGTATATACATGCCTAGCTTATAAGAACCATATCATTTGGCTCTTCCTGTTTCCTATTTGGTTATTGATTGATGAGACCATGAAGTGGGTTGGCAAACTACAGCTTATTTGAATGTTTAAGATGTTTGGGAATCAGGAGAATTGACTTACAGTCCTGACTGCCAGTTTGTCACTTTGAGCAAATTTCTCTTAGCTCAGTGTCCTTATTTGTTAAATGGAGCTAATGATATTTTCCCACCTTTGTACAGTGTTTATAGATCCTTGAGACAAGATTATTAATATTTATGCAATTTATTTTATCATTGTTAAAACCTGACAAAATGTTAGGTTACACTTTCACACCAGATGGCAATATTGTTCATTACTCTCTTTTCCTGAACACGTTTCGCCTGTCATTGTTAGAAACATTTCTGCTAGCGCAGTGGGCAGGTCACTCCCAATGCTGTTATACACTGTTTGTTTAATCAGTGATTTCCCTATGCAGTTAGGAACATGGTGCATGTGTAGATGCTGTCATTTGTGTCAGGAACAGAGAAGAAGCTATATCTGACTGCTTTAGTATAGGTTTATGTTAGCACTTTATCCAGACAGAGTTATGCACGCTATATAGATTTCATACTTCCAGTATATTAGAAAACTTGTTTGTCAACTGTAGTAAGTTTCATGGTGATGGAGGAGTAACAAGACAAAGTGCCAAACCATATGAAAATCAAATTGCCATACCTTTCACAGCGGGCCTGTAAGCCATGAGTGCTCAAGGTCCTTTCATGAACTTAATCCAACTGTCCTCAAACTGTGGAATTTGAATGCCAGAGGCTCTATTCAGGATGAATGAACATGTCTGTGCTTTATTTCCATTAACACACGGAACTCCTTTTAAGTAACAGTAAGGTTGTGACAAACGTTTCCACACTTTTTTTTAAAAAAGACAACTGTCAAGGTATTTCTCATAATTCTTAAAGCATTTTTTTTTATTTCTTTGTTGCTTATAAAAGCCCGTGGGGTATTTGAAATTCTTTTTCTTTGGAAAAGAAAACTGCAGTATAATAAAAGTGATTCTAACTCCTGCAAACGATTCGTATATATTTAAATATAATAAAGAATAATTAACCACCAGACATGAAGATGTTGTCTGGACAATCTGATGACCTAGTTTTAGACAAGTTAATGCAACTCAGCATTTGACTACAAGTGAACAGCAGAAACTTTCTAAACTGTTGCAAGGTGAATTCTGTTATCTTTGTCAACTTGGAGTGTTATATAATGTTTTAACAAGTCTGTATCTGTTGTATTTGTCAGCATGCTGGGGCCATGGCTGTTCAGATCTTCACATTGACAGCAGGACTCTACATTTCTAGACCCTGTGATTTTGGATCTATCCCTGAATTAATCATGAGATCAGAGTGGTTGTTGTGTGCGGTATTGCAACAACCATCTTGTCCTAGGCAAACATTTGCTACAATATTATCTTATATATTCCCTTTGGGATATAAAATAGTATTTTTTTCAAAATCATGTACAGTAAAAACCATTTACCCACCGCCCTCAGTGTGGTCTAGGGGAATTCTTTGGTAGCTATGATGTCAGTATATGATAGGGGTCAGTATATGATCATACAGTCATAGGGATTGCGTGGTCATACAGAGTCTATCAAGACTGTTAGTCTGGATTTCAAGGGACATGTACTGAATACAAGCAAGGTAAGTTAAATAATTTATGTGCAGAGTGTTCACATTACCCTTGCTATTTGGCACATTCAGTTCATAAAGCCACATTTAGTTGTTTAAAAATAAAGTGCAGGTCACCTTTGTTTCACTTGTAAGAAATGAGATGCTTTTTTTTTCATTTTGACATGGTTAGTATTGAGAAACAAAGACAGATATCTATATGGTTTACTCATAGCCCCTAGAACAGACAGAATAATAATATAACATATGTCATATAAAATGAATGTGGGGCTTCTAATTGCAGCTCTATATCAAAAGGACAAAAATATGATGACTTGTTCTCCTTGGAATAGTGTCTCTAAGTACTTGTTGTGCTCTCTACATCTGTTACATGACAGGTTGTTAATGATGTGTGTGTTCATTAGAGGTAAAGTGCCTCCTGTGTGTTGTACTTCTCAAATGTGCCTTCTGAAATCCCTACTGATATATTAGTGGTATATTTCCCCAGACTGGGTCCACTTCAAGGTCCAAATACTGATTAGTTGCTGTGTTTCTCTGAATCATCTTTCTGCCATTGGAGACCATTATCCATTTCTCCGGGAGTCATGTAAGAATGTTCTTTCAACTATTTGATCCTTTGTGTTATCTAAGCCAGTGATGGTCAAACCAAGTCATTTCTGGAATAGGTTATTAAATGTTGCCAAATACCACTTTTCTTAGTTAAGGATATCAGTCTACTAGAGTTGCCCTGACAAAATGGTCCTTACGCATGTGAAATATTTAAGTGGTACATTTGTATTTGTAGCTCAGCTCAATCTCTGTCCATTTTTATAGGATCCTGATTCAACTGCAATGGGATGAATTTGCATCTTCTTTGGAAATTAATTGGATGTAAAATCTTAGTGTGCTATCTACACTTGTGCTTCAACTCTGACATTCTTTACAATCTAGCTTCAGCCCTTTCTACTTCATTGAAATAGCCCTCTCCAAAGCCATAGATGATCTATTCTTAGCTAAATCAAGGGAGCACTTCAATTATTTAATTCTTTTTGATTTGCCTGCTGCCTTTGATCATCATGATCACGATTATTTCTACCTTGTGCCTGGACTCTACTAGTTTTCCTCACGATTTGCTGGCCATTTCTTCAAAGTCTGCCGTGGCAGCTGCTTATTATTTCCTCTCTCACTATCCTGCAACTACTCAGTGATTCTGCGATTATTGTCTCATAAGTTTAACTTCTGTCCCTAATAAAACAGTGGAACAAATATTGAGAGGAAAAAATTAGCTAAACATCTCTAGGATAGTGAGTAATAAACAACACTGGTTTGCAAAGAATGTGTTTTGCTAGAAAATGAAGGATTTTGACAATTACAAAATTAATGGAGAAATAATTCATATAATTGAATTTGACTAAAACATAGAACAAAAGATATCATGAAATCATACTCGAAACATTAATTCAGATCAATAGGAACACTCAAGCTGAAAACTGGCTGAAGGATTGTAAACTAATAGTAATAATGTTAAACAGCAATGTATCAAGATGGGGAAAGGTATCTTGGGATCTGTGTTGTTTCAGTCATAGTTAAAATCTTCATCAAGAGTTCACAGAAGAACTACAGGGATTGATTTTATGATGCAAGAGCAAGAGTTTACAAGAGCAAGATAAATTTGCTTGACTAAGCAAAAAGAAAGGGGTATATAATAACTGTAATTGTCTGCTGCTTGTAAAGACCAATGGTGAAATCCTGAAGTTTTGTCATAGATTTCATTTGGGCCGGGATTTCATCCAAGGAGAGAGAAGAGGTTTTTGTGTTAGTATAGGGGATTTAACTAAGCCTAATTAAAGAGAAAATGTAGGCTAAATATTAAGGAAAGTTCCAGTTGGGTTATGCAATAGCCTCCCTAGGGAAATAGTCATAAACCTGTCACCTGAAACATTAAAATGTAGTCTGGACAGAATACTAGAAAAATGTATGTTTTGGGATGGTCCTGCACTGGGAGATCAGGAGGCTGATTAGAGATCTAATAGGTCTAGTCCTTCTCTATCAGTGTTTCAATAGGATCTTGGTGTCAAAATACCAGGCTTTTGGTTTGTCACAGGCCCTTGAAAATCCAGCCACTCCAGCATGTTTATTATTGTATTACAAGTTGTACCATGTATGGTATACACCAAGAAACAAATGATACATTTCTACTTGCTTAAGTAAAAAGACAAATACACTTTTCACTCTCATAAGAAATTAATGACTACCACTAGGGTTGCTTAAAAGGAATCGCTGAAGTGTGGTTGTCCCTGTTGTGGCACTGTCACTGTTCATGCAATGTCACAGATTAAAATAGACATTGAGCAAGGCTTATCCTATAGTTGGCTACAAACTGTTATTTGGCCTGCTGAACTGGAAGCCCAGGTTTCCCTGATAATCCTGCTGGCTCTCTTGCCTCCATTATGTCTCTCAATAAAGAGTAATGCAGAGGAGCAAGTTACATGCTTTGGCTGCCTGCTGGTCCTTAGGAGGCGGTTACAGGGGGCAATCAATCTAAGCTGAGCAAACTGGAGAGACAGGTAGGAGACTGGATCTTTGGATGGGAGAAGACAAGTGGAAATTGGTCGTGGTGGAGGAGACAGGAAGGACCAGGTGGTGGACAACAAGACAGACAATGGAAATGGAAAAAGCTAGATGGGAGAGAGAGCAGGACTGAGAAGGGAGAAAAGAAAACAATGTAGGTTAAAATAAGGGAAGAATGGCCTTGTTTGCTCAGGAGTTAGGAGACCTGCATTCTGTTCTCAGCTGACAGATTTGCTATGTGACTTTAGGCAAATCACATAATCTTTTTCTGCACCGATTTCCATATCTGAAAATAGGGATTTTAAATTTTCCCTGTCTCACATGTAAGTGAATGTCCCTTAAGTACTTTGGGTAGAAGGTGTTTGTGATGCTTCGTGGGGCACCTAGGGCTGTGAGTCACCTTGTTACTACCTGCCTCTAGCATGAGGGAGACTTGCATGTGCTTAACTGGGTATTAGCTTGCGAACACAACTAGCCTGTCATACACTCAAGCACTCTTCTTTGGGGCTGTTTTTGCTGTGCAGATTGACAATAGTGGCACCTCTGCCCATGAGTTTTTTTTTTTTTAAAGAATCCCCCATGTGGTATCCAGCCCCTGATCACTGGCTCCTAGAGAAATTCCAGATCCTCTATTCTCAAAGGAACAGAGCATCACAGTTCATCAGCTCTACCTTAGACCACCGCTCCTCTGTTACCTGAGTTCAATTACAGCACTTGAGTTCAATTACAAACAAGAGGAAATGTATTTAAGAAAGAATAAAAATATTCAAATAAAAAGCAGTGTAAGAGATGGGAACAAATAGTTACATCTAAAACAAAATCATAACATGCATTCTAGAGCCTAAACTTAAATAACATATAATCTTCCTGCCTAAAGAAGTTTATCGCACCCAACATTCTTTCCAGCATTTTCAACCAAGCCTGGCTGAAATTCCTTTTTCATGAAGCAAATGTGCTATCAGTTTACTTCCTACGTGAAGGCAGAAGGTGTACTTCTGTACCCCTTAGTTATACCCCAAAAATGTCATTGTCCTTACATGTAAACAGGGCACGTCCCTGCTGAGTCACTTCTTCCTGTAAATTTTTTCTCTTGAAGATTTCACAATCCTTTTTTAACATTTGGCTCAGACTGTATATGGATGCCCATTGTGAACCATACAATACATAATTTACATATAAACAGACAAATGGATAATTATTTCTTGCATGAAAGAAAACCTGCTTTTCACTTTTCTGATGACCAGTCTGTGGTCACAGACCTTAAGAACATATTTTTCAATGTATACATGTAACTCCTTACACAATGTCTGTACATACATTTTGAAATAATTATGATGACCAGTGTGACACAGCCTTTCATTAGAGACCTTACATGACGTCCTTTGGGTGAACCCAGGGGATCCCCATACCCTTCACCCTCTGCTAATTGGCATCCAGAGGATCCTTGGTGTCAGTGTTATGTAACTCAAAAGTATTATAACTAACTAATTAGTTATTATTAGATAGGGGGAGAAATACTGAACCAGAGGGTGCTTGCTCTCTTGATTCAATCCTGCACAAAATATCACTTAAGAAGCTGCAAAAGTATCTAGTTAAATAGATATATAACATGCTCAGATGCCAAGTTCTAGGTAAGTCCTACACCACGGAAGTCAATGAGAGTATTGCAGGATTGGACCCCGCATCTTCAGAGATCTGCTTTAGGAAGAAAGACAATATATTTTAAATTAGTCCAATGGACTGTTCTGTAGGCTAAGAAAAGGGTTGAAAAGGGTTTCCACATAAAAATCAAATACTTCTGTAAAATGAGTAGCAAGAAAATAAAAGTTAAAGTGAGGCAAAGCAAAACCTCCTTTTTCTTTTCTTCGCTGAAGCCAAATAATACCAGCTTGTGAATAACTATTATTCCATGCAAATTTTTGTCAGAATTTAAAAAAAGGAAAGTGGTATCATTATAGGCAAAACCTCTAATAAATAATTGAATCTTGCTAGAACATTCATTTCAATAACATTTGTTCTGTCTCCCCATGAAAGGCATAGTGATTTCCAATGAGCTAATTCTTCTGAAACTTTCTTCAGAAGTGGACTATAATTCAAAGAGAATAAGTCTGCATGGTTCTTTGATATTTTAACCCTTATGTAACTAACTGTATTAGAAGTCTGTTTGAAATCAAAGCTAACTTTAAGAGAACTCCAGGGAGAGCATAGGGAACAGTGTTTCTGCTTTTTCAAACTTGGTTTTGAACCCAGAAATTCCTTACACATTTTGAAAATATTATTGGATTAGAAACAACTAATACATATTGTCATCATATTGTGCAATCATATACAACATGCAACCAATTCTTAAACTTATGACAGCCGTAGTCGCTCTACTAAATTGTGTTAAAGGTTCCAGTCATATACTATATTGCTCAGTGCTAAAGGGCAACTCCTTTACCTAAAAAAAAAAAAAAAAAAAAAAAATAGATTCCAGGATGTTAAACTAATTTTAGCTTTGGGATATAAATATACCTCACTTAATTATGGCCAAAGACCATTCTTTAAGCATGGACAAACAAAAATAACCACTCCACTCCTTCAGATGCTTTTTCTTCATTAAGGAACCAAACAACTAAGGAGGACTCGTTTAACCCAGCAGGATGGATAATATTAACATACTTGAGTAAATTATCAGCCATTACATTTTTTTTCTTAAAAAGATTTATTTAGACTATACAATTAAATTTTTGCTTGATACCAAGTATATAAGCAAGTGTACATGGATTTAGGAGAACCCACAAAGTTCCTCATATATATTTTTCTTGAGAATAAGCAAGATTGTCTCATTCATATATCAGGTGATTTCCAATTGACTAATTAAAGATTTTAGTCAAGAAGAGGGCTTTAACTGAGGTAAAAATTTTATAGTATTATGTTACTTATGGAGATTGTTTTGATTTTCCAGGATCAGAGAATGATAAAACAGGAGAGAGTTGCAGAATTTTTTTAATATTCATGTCACTTAAGGAACTTTGAAATACATAACTCCGATAAAAAGAGGAGTGAAGCAGTAGACATGATTAAGGGTACAATTTAGTCACAGAGGTCATGGAAGTCATGGAATCTGTGACTTCAGCTTGTGGTGATTGGGAGCTGCAGGGTCCCCCGCCGCCTGCAGGGGCAGGGAGCTGCCAGGTACTCTGGCCTCTGATGGCCCCTGGAGCTCCAAGCTGCCATGGGTGGTGGGGCACCTTGCAGCTCCCAGGTGGCAGGGTACCCCTGAGCTCCTGGCTGCCGTGGGCAGTGGGGAGCCCCATAGCTGCCAGTGGGGGGCGGGGGAATCCCCGCAGCTCCCGGCTGCCGCAGGTGGGGGGGAACCCCTAAGCTTGCAGGTGGTGGCGGCAGGCACCCCCAGGCTCCCAGCCACTGCAGGCCCCCGAAGCTGTGGGTGGCAGGGGTATCCCACAACTCCTGGTCCCTGCAGGCCTTGGGGAAACCTCCGAGCTCCTGGCTGCCATGGGCCCCTGAAGCTGCAGGTGGTGGGGGTACCCACATCCCCCAGCAACTATAGGTGGTTCCTAGCAGCCGCCCAGCTTCCCCGCTTTAGGTAGTGTGGGGACCTGCATCTGCAGGTCCCCACTTTGTCATGGATAGTTTTAGTAAAAGTCAGGGACAAGTCATGGCTTCTGTGAATTTTTCTTTTTTGCCCGTTACCTGTCTGTGACTTTTACGAGAAATATCCATGACAAAGTTTAACCTTAGTCATGATTTATCTTTGTTTTAGCAAAGCTTTTGACTCAGTCCCATTTGACACTCTCATAAGCAAACTAACAAAATGTGCTCCAGATGAAATTATTATAAAATAGATGTACAACTGGTTGAAAAACCATACTCAAAAAGTAGTTACCAATGGTTTATTGTCAAACTGGGATGAAGTATTTAGTGGTGGTTCTTCAGGGGTCTATCCTGAGTCCATTACTATTCAATATTTTCATTATCAACTTGGATAATGGAGTGGAGAGTATGATTATATACTTTGCAGATGATGCTAAACTGGGATGGTAAGGATTAGAATTTAGAATGACCTTGACAAATTGGCAAATAGGTCTGAAATCAACAAGATGAAATTCAATAAATACATATGCAAAGTACTACACTTAGGAAGGAAAAATCAAATTCAGAACTACAAAATGGGTATAACTGACTAGGGACAAGTACTGCAGAAAAGGATCTGGGATTATAGTGGATCACAAACTGAATGTGATGCAGTTGTAGAAAAGGCTAATATCATTCTGACTTGTATAAACTGGAGTGTTGTATGCAAGACATAGGAAGTAATTGTCCCATTCTTCTTGGCACTAGTAATGCTTCAAATGTGTCCAAAGTCAGGCACCACTCTTTAAGAAAGATGTGGACAAACTGGAGAGAATACAGAGGACAGCAAAAAAAATGATGAAAGATTTAGAAAATCTGACCTATAAGGAAAGATTTTAAACAGAGTATGTTTAGTCTTGAGAAAAGAAGACTGAGGGGGGAACCTGATACTAGTTTTAAAATATGTTAAGGGCTGTTACAAAGAAGATGGTGCTCAGTTGTTCTCCATGTTCTTTGAAGGTAGGACAAGAAGTAATCAGCTTAATCTACAGCAAGAGAAATTTAGGTTAGATATTAAGAAAAACTTTCTAACTATAAGTATAGTTAAGTACTGGAATAGCCTACCAAGGATCTATGAAAACTGATTCTATGAAAACTGTTCTATTGACTTTATTCTCTTGGGCTTGCTTTACATTCTGACAAACAAGGAGCTCGTCAATCTTTTTTTTCTTTACATAGCATCTTTCTTTAATTCAGTTTACCCTCTCCTTTCAGCCCCCACCCAGTTTGATCACCATAGGAAGATCATTACATTTTCTTCTGGCCATTGCTAACTTTTTGAATAAGCAGTTAGATGCAATCCTTTTTGTGAATATTTTTTCCAATGTGTTTGTTTAAATATAAGATTTTGTTCTTTGCAATTCACATCTTTTCAACATAGCTGTCCATTTAATTTCATATAGATTTCTAGTGTGTCATCTCATGCCAAGTAGTATTCAGTTTCTTTTGCAATATTATCGGATTGTAGGACTGTTGTACTACATTTAGTGTTATATTTTCATCTTGTTTGTTGAAACAAGCCAGAAAAAGATCATCATTACAGTATTAGATTGTATAACTTAAGTTGGAAGAGATTTTTATCTCAGCAAAAAAAAAAATTTTTTTGGAGGGGGGCTGCATAATAAAATAATCACTGGCATTACCAGATAAATCTCTCCATACAGCCACTAAAACAAGATCTCCCATTACTTTGTTTGCATTAAAGTAATTAATTAAATTTTATGGCACTATAATGCTGCTTAGCACCACCAAAAATCAGACCACTGATTGAGGTGCCCAAGTATGGTACTTAAGGCATTCCCTTTGAAAATGTTGGCCATGTTGCTTTTGGCAGAATTTAAAGAAAAACAACAACAACAACAAAACTCCCCCTGTACAAAACAGCAAATCCAGCAGCACATATTCACCAGCATTAACCAGCCAAAAGAATAAATTTAACAAAGAAATAATCCCCCCTCCCCAATAATACCAACCCTTATCCATCTCCTCCCTGTGCTGATTTGGAGAATTTGTCTCTGTATGATTTAGGAATTCTGTTTGATATTGGGGGCTCTTGATGTGTATTTACGTCAGACTGCAGACTCCACTCTGAATGTGGGGTTTGCTGTCTTCTCTGTTGTTCCCTTACTTCCATGCTGCTCTGCAATTCTGAGGGGTAGTGGCATAGGACTAACAATAGTGGGTGATTAAATCTGGATGGTCTTCTATTGAAAGAGAAATACCCTGTACAAAAGGCTTGCTTTTCCCAGGGGAGAGGTTGCCTGGCAATTAAGTCACATTGGTCTGCTCATCCTTTTGAGGCTGATCAGGAGGTCATATGACAGGAGAATGGAAGGTTATAATTTAAGGGCAGGAAATGCTCTCCTCGGAGTCCTCAGTTCAAGCCAATGGGAGTGCTGCAGGAGCCTGATCTTGGGGGAACCCTGCCTACTTGAACACAGACAGACCTTAAGAATTCCCAAGGGAAAGGTCAGCTACATTCTGGATTATTTGTTGTTTTCTAACTATCTGTGCTTGCCTTATCTCCTACGTACAGAGTAATAATGTTAGAAACTTTTTGCTAAGCCTGTGTGCTACCATGTGTCTCTGAAGAGGTAAACTGTAAACCAAAAGGCCCACCCCTTCAATGGGATACTGGGGAATGTGCAACAGCTGATGGGGAGGTTTACACTAATTTCAGGGCCTAGGGAATTGGACCATGGTGTTCATATTTCCAAAAGGGGTATGAGACACATTGTCAGCATCTGGAGTGCATGCCTATAGACCCAAAGACCTATAGACCTAAAATCTGCCCAGCCCCCATAAGCTAAGGGCACGTGGGATTCATTGTTTGGTTTACCCCAAAGCAGTCTGGTAAGTGTCCAGCATGGGGAACTTGGCTTCCTCAAATTCTGAGCAAAGAGAGCATTATTAATACAACCTGAATACCAGAAGATTAAGGTTATTTAGAACCAAGGTTGAGAATGATTTCCAAAGTTTAGGGGATCTCATAGAAAACACACTGTCAGGAGTTCCCTTCCTTTTACACCAAAGACATGACAGCTCAAGCTCCTTTTTTGATTTCAGCTATGGCAGAATTATGCAGGGAGAAAGGTGCAATTCTTGTAGGCCGGACCTCAGCCATTTAGGATGGCATTTTTAAAAAATGCCTACATGACATAAGAGCACAAATCCCACTGGCTTTCAATTTAACTTATGATTCTAAGTCACTTCTGAAAATCCCACCTGATCAAAATTGTCACATTAAATTCCATTCAGAATCAAAGGGTAGCTAATGCAGATCATGAAGTGCAGGTGTGATCATAGAATCATAAAATATCAGGGTTGGAAAGGACCTCAGGAGGTCATCTAGTCCAACCCCAAGAGTCTGGGACTACTGTGGAGGCAGATGCTGGTACAGAAGTCTTCCCCAATAAAACAAGTATAAAAGCAGGTGAATCTAACGTTAGCAGTGGGTGTGTAGGCATAACTGAGGGCAGAATTTGACAATAATCTTATTCATTCTGTTATAAATGTTCATTTCTTCTAAATAAAATGTTTACAGTCATGCTGTTTCCGCTTCAAACTGGAAGAGGAAAATTCTTATCTCAAGGTTCTTTTTTATTCATCTACTTTGCCTGTTTCTCCAAACTCCTCTTCAGAGCATCTATTTTCTTTCTTCAAAAAATCTTACTGAAGATTCTACTTTTCAGATAATTTCTTCAACCAGATGGCTCAGTCTTTTTTTTGCCTCCATCTGGGACGTTTTAACCCTTCTTTTATATGTTTGCACAATTCAAAGAGAAATTTGTCAGTTAACAAAATAGTTCAATCATTATTAGAAGATCTTATTTCTTGTGGGTTGAAAAATAATCTCTTCTATATTTGCCATGCTGAGCTAACATGCCTGGACTTACATGTATGCATGCCAATTGATTTCAGTGGAATTAAACCAGGAATGAATTAGAGCTATTATATCCAATATTCTCAGGGCTATTTTGGTTTAAACTATAGGTAAGTGAACTGTTTCACTTGAATAAAGTTTTTTTTTTTTTTTTTAAATGAAACTTTTATTCAATCTGCAGCCAGGGTTTACGGGCCCTGTGACATGCCATATAAATTTTTGAAGCACCTAGCACATGTTGGATGCTATAAAATAAATAATTATAAATATAACATGTCCTTGTCGGATGCGAAGATCTCATGCAACATCCAAACAGACTTATGTGTAGCACTAGGAAGGAAAGGGAAGGTAGAAGTGCATAGGAGGAAAGGGAAGGTAGGAGAAAAATCCTAGAGGCCAAATTTAGGCAGCTATGTAAGGGACTAAAGGCCAGGATCTCTATGATAGCATTCTCTGAAATGTTTCTAGTTTTTTTTGTGCAGGGCCAGAAATATAGGCAGAACTGCAGGGTCTCAATGCATGGATGAGATGATGGTGGAGGGATGAGGGTTTTAGATTGATTAGGAACTGGGGAACCTTTTGAGAAAGGAGGAGCCTACATGAAGGATGGGCTCCATCTAAACTAAAATGGAACCAGACTGCAGGCATGTACAATTGAAAGGGTGGAGGATTTTTTAAACTAAGGGTTGGGGGAAAACAGACATGTGGGGGGGGGAGCACATGGTTCAGGAGGAGACATCAATTTATTAAAGGAGGAATTTTGTATCCTAGTAAAGAGGATAGAAAAGAAGTTGGTAAAGTAAAGGTAGAAGCTAGTGAGGAACAGTCAAACATAAAAGAGTCCCATTTAAATATAATATATGAAGGTAAGCAACTAAATATTGACAAAATATACAAATGCTAGAAGTCAAAATACTAAGATGAGTGAATTTGAGTGCCTAGAGAATATTAATATAATATATATGTTGCAGAAACTTGGTGGAATGAGGCTAATCAATGGGACACAGTAATACCAGGATACAAAATATATACGAATGACAGAGTAAGTTGTGCTGGTGGGGGAGTGGTACTATGTGTGAAAGAAAGCATGGAATCAAATAAAGTAAAAATCTGAAATGAATCAAACTGTACCATGAAACCTCTATGGATAGAAATGCCATGCTTTAACAGTAACAGTATACCAGTCGGAATATACTGCTGACCACCTGACCAGGGTGATGACAGTGATTGGGAAATGCTTGGGAAGATTAGAGAGGCTAGAAAGGCAGCAAATGCTATGATGGGGGATTTAAACTATCCTTATATTGACTGGATATATGACACCTGAGAAAGGAATGCAAAGATGAAATTTCTAGATGTCATAAATGACTGCTTCATAGATCAGCTAGTCCTGGAACAACAGGAGAGAAGCAGTTCTTGATTTAGTCTAAGTGGAGCAGAGGATCTGTTCCCAGAGATGAGTATAGCTGAACTGTTCAGTAATAGTGACCATAATGTAATTAAATGTAACATCCTTGATGGGGTAAAATGCCAAAGAAATCTACCACAGTAGCATTTAACTTCAAAAGAGGACTACAGAAAAATGAGAAAGCTGAAATAGAAATTAAAAGGAACAGTCACAAGAGTGAAACGCCTACAAAGTGCATGGCGACTATTTAAAAACACCATAATAGAGGCTCAAACTAAATGTATACCCCAAATTAAAAAAAAATTAAGAGTAACAAAAAAATGCCACCATGGGAAACAGCAAAGTTGTGGGTTCCAGGAAAAGCTGCTTCAAGAAGCAGTCATTTGTAATGTCTTGACATTTTATCTCTGCATCCCTACCTGAGGTGACATATACCCAGTCTATATCAGGATAGTTGAAATCCCCCATTATTATTGTATTTTCTGCCTTTGTAGCCTCTCTAATCTCCTTGAGCATTTCACATTCACAGTTACCATCCTGGTCAGATGACTGGTAGCATATTCCTACTACTGTACTCTTATTGTTCATGTATGGAAATTCCATTCATAGAGATTCTGTGGTACAGTTTGAGTCTGTGTCCGGAGTCCTAGGTGGGACCATCCTGAACTTGTTCAATTAGGGCAAACTGCAAAGGATGGGGCAGACAATAACTGGTGATTATTCTAATACTTAGATTCACCAAGCCAGCAACAAAACAGCTTTTACAATACCTTACTGGTTACCCAGAAACCAGAAATACAGTTCCCTTAAAGCAACCAAGCCTTGAGCTTCCACCCAGACAGCCAAGTTAAATATGACGAGGATTACTAAAAATCTTGTTTATCATATAAAAACTTCTACCAATCCCAAAGGATCGGACACATTACCAACCAGCTTAATGAATATTTTAGATCTTACCCAAATACACGCTTACTGGCAATTCTTATTAACTAAACTAAAATGTATTTAAAAAATAAAAGGGAGAGAGTATTGGTTAAAAGATCATTATACATAGAGATATGAATAAAGTTCTTAGTTTCATAGTAGAGATGATGAACTTTAGAGTTGCAAAGAGTCCTTTCCAGAATCAGTTCATTATAGTCCAGTGTCCAATGTCAGGGTGATCCACAATGGAACTGGAGACCTCAGTCTTGCGATTCAAACTTCCCCTGATGAAGCTTAAGCAAATATGAGATGAAAGTATCAGGGCCCTAGAGTTCTTTTCATAGTTGTTTAGGAGCTTCTTGACAGTGTGCAGTCCTTGGGTGAACAATAGGCAATTATATTAGCTTTTTGAAGTAGAACTCCTATGTCCCAAGCATCACTGGTAATTAGCTACATGGATTAACATAAAGCAACTGCCCATCTTCAGCTATTTACAGATAGTTTACTGCAAACTTCAAAGAGAAATAAGAACAATGATATTACTACATTCACAGTTCATCTAAATGTTAAAATCTCCTTTTGATTTCTGAATTAACAGAATACAGAGATAAACAGGAACCATTTGGCTATATTGTCAACCTCTAACAATATATACACCTCTACTCCAATATAACACGATCTGATATAACATGAATTCGGATATAATGCGGTAAAGCAGTGCTCCAGAGGGGTGGGGCTGCGCACTCCGGCGGATCAAAGCAAGTTCGATATAACGTGATTTCACCTATAATGCGGTAAGATTTTTTGGCTCCTGAGGACAGCGTTATATCAGGGTAGAGGTGTATGTAAACCCACAAAACCCACAATCATTATCTTCTATTATGTCTCTAAAGGTTGAATCTGAGTCAGTTAGTCTGCTAGTTGTGTAACCCTTTCTGGCCCTGTGTCACAGAGTGATTTAACATATTTACTTTATTTGAATCCATTCTGATGATAACTCTCTTTCCATTCCACTGGTATCTTTGGAGGATGTTAAACAGAAGCTACTAAAGTTTGACATATTAAACTTAGAATATCCAAATAACTTGCACCCAAGAATTTTAAAAGAAGTGGCTGAGGAGCCAACTGGACCATTAATGTTGAATTTCAATAAATCTTGGAGCACGGGGAAAGTTCCAGAAGACTGGAAGAAAGTTATTGTTCTCACGATTTTCAAAAAGGATAAAGGGGGTTACCTGGGCCTGCCAGCCTACATCAATATGGGCAAGATAATGGAGTGGCTTATACAGGCCTTGATTAATGAAGAATTAAAGGAGCCTAATGTAATTAATGCAAATCAAGATGGATTTATGGAAAATGGGTCCTGTCAAACTAAGCCGATATCTTTTTGTGATGAGATTACAAGTTTGTTTGATAAATGTAATAGACTTGAACTTCTGTAAGGTGTTTGACTTGGTGCTGCACCACAGTTTGATTACAAAATTAGAATTATATAAAATGAACATAGCACACATTAAATGGATTAAAAACTGGCTAACTGATAGGTCTCACTATGTAACTGTAAATGGGGAATTGTCATTGAGCAGGTGTGTTCTAATGGGGTCTCGCGGGAATTGGTTCTTTAATGTTTTAATCAATGACCTAGAAGAAAATATAAAATCATCACTGATAAATTTTGCAGATAACACAAAAATCGGGGAAGTGGTAAATAATGAAGAGGACAGGTCACTGATTCAGAGTGATCTGGATTGCTTGCTAAACTGGGTGTAAGCAAACAATACACATTTTAATGTGGCTAAATGTAAATATATACATCTGGGAACAAAGAATGTAGGCCATACTAACAGGATGGAGGACTCTACCTGGGAAGCAGTGACTCTGAAAAAGATTTGGGGACTGTGGTAGATAATCAGTTGAACATGAGCTCCCATGACCTGTGGCCAGTAGAGCTAATGTGATCCTGGCATGCATAAATGGGGGTCTCCAGTAGGAGTGGTGAGGTTCTTTTACCTTTGTTTGGCACTGATGCATTTGCTACTGGAATACTGTGTTCAGTTCTGGTGGCCACAATTCAAGAAGGATGTTGAAAATTGGAGAGGGTTCATCGAAGAGAATGATCAAAGGATTAGAAAATGTGCCTTGTAATGATAGACTCAAGGAGCTCAATCAATTTAGCATAACAAAGAGAAGATTAACAGGTGACTTTATTACAATGTATAAGTATCTACATAGGGCACAAAAATGTAATAATGGGCTCTTTAACCTAGCAGAGAAACATGATCCAATGGCAGAAGCTGAACCTAGACAAATTTAGACTGGAAATGAGGCATACATTTTTAATAGTGAGAGTAATTAACAATTTAGCATGGGTGATGGTGGATTCTTTATCACTGAGAATTTTGAAATCAAGATTGGATGTTTTTCTAAAAGATATACTCTAGGAATTATTTTGGTGAAGTTCTGTGGTATGTGTTATACAGGAGCTGAGACTAGAATCATCACAGTGTTCCCTTCCGACCTTGGAATCTATGAATGTGCCCAAGTGATTTAGGAGCATACGTCCTATTGCCTTTCAATGGGCTTTACACTCCAAAGTCACTTTGTCACTTTTGAAACTTCCAGCCATTTTAAAAACAGGATCTGGGGTATGGATACATTGATTTAGTTGGCTCTTCTGAAGTGCTAACAGCCTATTTTTCAGTTTGCCTCTGTCCTAATTGAAATGCAGGTCACTGTGGGCACAGTGGAAAAGAAATCTGTTACGTATTGGGAAAAAGACACACGTACACACACATTGCATGTGCTCATTTTTTGATCTCTTCTTCAAAACCCTTTTAGACGCATGTGAATGTGTTTATAGCTGAATAGCCCTGAAATGTTATGTCGCTGATGCAGATTGACCTCCATAAACAGCATGTCTTCTATACCAAGATCCATTTTTTCCACTTGTTTACTGCTCCTTTGAGATGATTTTTACTGTGGTTCCCAACTCTGGGGATTTCTGTTGAGAGCCTGTTTGTAGAATGCATACCACATTTTATCTTTCAAGACTTTCTGGCTCTGATTACCAATATTACTTTTAAAGATGATTTACTGAAGGTTACAGCTGTGCTAACTGGTTTGACAAAAAATGCCAAGAAGCCTCTGAATAGGGGTTACCCAACTGCTGAATTGTGAGTCAGTGCCTCTTTGGTTTACAATGGTTAATGTTAAATACATATCAGCTAAAGAGAAATGTTATTTGCTGCAATAAAACAGAGAGAAAGCACATTTTCTGACAGAAAAGTAATTCATGAATCACTGCTGTACATTTTGTTACAAGATGTTCACTTGGATACACCTTAGCTCTACTAGGTCTAAGTAAAAATACACAATCACCTTTCCCACAATATTTTAATTTCAGATCCCTCCTCAGTGGTCATGACTGCTGTCTTCTCCCCCAGGAATAACACCTCTTTCAAATGCAGAGTCTCGGGTGTCAAAGGCCTGACCTGAAATATTTGGACGCTTTCAAGCTCCTTTAATATTTTTAAAGGCAGATTAAATCATATATTTAAAAACTAGTTTGGAAAAGATAATTAGTTTAAAAAACACCTATTGTAATGGCACAGGCATGATTCAGTCCCACTGACACTGCATTCCTGTGATGTAGCAAAGTAGCAAAAATAAGGGATTGGTGTTACATCTTTCCTTGGATTGTTCTCTGCCCAATAGCAGGTCTCTTAATGTTTCCATTACAGACCCCTATTTTTAGAAGTTAATAGCTCGGCTATCACAATTTGCTTCAGGCTGAAGCTGGCATACAAAGTCTCAGTCGGGGAGCACATTTAGAGGAATAGAAGATTACCCATTTCAGATCCTTTTTTGGCTGTCATAAAGTCTACAAATATTCTCTATTTCAAAAATTACATTTGCCACCTGATTGATCTATATAACATGATCTATTCTCTTGTTACTGCACTTGACCAATAAAAAGCCCTGTAAAAGAGCACAAATATTTTTCAGTCATGTAAAATAATTTTGTTTATGGTCATGTGTGTGCATGTGCATATGAATAATTGTACATATCTGTTTTAGGATTTATGCCAGACTCTACGTAGCAAGGATTAGATGGAGATCTTCATTGGTCAAAATATACCACAGTATTGCCAACCCCAAATGTTCAAAAATCATGTGATTAGCTTTAAAATCATGAGGTTATGTAAAAATTATAGATTGGGTGTTCTTTTTATTTGTCTTCTGCGTATTGAGCCTTTAGGGTGCCCTGGGTCACATTTTGAAGCTTTCTCCACAGCCACAAGGGCTAGAAACCTACTTTTTAAAAGAAAATGAAGGCTGAAATCATCACATATCAACTGGAGTCCAGGAGCTAGGGATTTAAGGAAAACAATAATTATCATGAGACCCATGACAAAATCATGAGCATTGGCAACACTGACATCTGCCTACTCTCAGCTCTTGTCCCTTCCTTAAGCATCTAGTGCTGTCCACTGTTGGAGACTGAACTAGAGGGTGTAACGCTTTCTCAAGGTGCCCAGGACTGGGCATCATCTTGCTATCCCCCCATCTCCAGCGAGAGGAAGACTTACTTGTGCTTAACTGGGTATCAGTTCCCTGAGCTCACCAGTCTGTTAGCCACCCAAACAAACTCTCAGAGCTCTGCCAGCCCTTATTTTGCCTTGCAGGTTAACAATAGATGCACCTTACCACTGGAACCCCCTTGAAGTGTTCCCCTGCAGTGTCTAACCCTTAACCACTGAGCACTCATAGAAATTCCCAAGTTTCTTATCCACAAGGGCACAGTATATACACAGGTTGGCTAGTACAACTCAGGGTCAGGACCTTTATAACATTACAGCACTGAAAAATAGTTATAGTGAAAACAATCATAAATTTATTATCAAATGATTTAAAAGATTGAGTAAGAATAATGAAAAGAAATGGTTACATATAAAACAAACAGTATAACACACTTCTTAAAATCAAAACTTAACTTTAACAGGCTAACATCCTCATCTCAAGTAGAATCTCACCTAAACCAATCCCCCAGCATTACCAACCAACAGGGGTCGGATCCACGTTTCATGAATGCAAAAAGTGCTGTCCTTTTTGCTCCCTCAGTGATGGGTAACAAAATGTCATTTTGTGTCTCCTTAGATTTACCAAAACTCATTGTTTTGCCCCAAGAGTCAGGATGATCCCAGTGGTTCCTTTGCTAGTGTGCTTCAGGTTGTCTTCACATACTCATGTTGACTCTTTTCAGAGTAGCAGCCGTGTTAGTCTGTATCCGCAAAAAGAACAGGAGTACTTGTGGCACCTTAGAGACTATCAAATGTATTAGAGCATAAGCTTTCGTGGGCTAGAGCCCACTTCTTCGGATGCATAGAATGGAACATGATGATGATCCCTCACTCTCACAGATCTTGGGAGACAGACCTGTCTTCGCTTACAGACAACGCCCCAACCTTAAGCAAATACTCACCAGCAACCACACTGAACAAAAACACTGCCCCAGGAACCTATCCTTGCAACAAAGCCCGATGCCAACTCTGTCCACATATCTATTCAAGTGACATCATCATAGACCTAATCACATCAGCCATACCATCAGGGGCTCATTCACCTGCACATCTACCAATGTGATATATGCCATCATGTGCCAGCAATGCCCCTCTGCCATGTACATTGGCCAAACCAGACAGTCTCTACGCAAAAGAATTAATGGACACAAATCTGACATCAGGAATCATAATACTGAAAAACCAGTGGGAGAACACTTTAACCTGTCTGGTCATTCAATGACAGACATGCGGGTGGCTATTTTACAACAGAAAAGCTTCAAAAACAGATTCCAACGAGAGACTGCTGAGCTGGAATTGATATGCAAACTAGATACAATCAATTTAGGCTTGAATAAGGACTGGGAATGGCTGAGCCATTACAAACATTGAATCTATCTCCCCTTGTAAGTATTCTCACACTTCTTATCAAACTGTCTGAACTGGGCTATCTTGATTATCACTTCAAAAGTTTTTTTCTCTTACTTAATTGTCCTCTCAGAGTTGGTAAGACAACTCCCACCTGTTCATGCTCTCTGTATGTGTGTATATATATCTCCTCAATATATGTTCCATTCTATGCATCTGCAGAAGCGGGCTGTAGCCCACGAAAGCTTATGCTCTAATAAATTTGTTAGTCTCTAAGGTGCCACAAGTACTCCTGTTCTTCATGTTGATTCTGTATGCAGAACAGGCTTCCATTGTGTTGATTTACAATGCATAATCTATTTGTGAACCTAGGCAGCCAGGTGAGTATATACCCCTTTGCTTGGCAAAACTTGTTTGTCAACCCTGCCTGGGACTAGGGTGACCAGACAGCAAATGTGAAAAATCGGGACAAGGGGTGGGGGGTAATAGGAGCCTATATAAGAAAAAGACCCAAAAATCGGGACTGTCCCTATAAAATCGGGACATCTGGTTACCCTACCTGGGACATGGACTCTAAAATGTATTTTCAGTATACACAACTCCTTAAATATCATCTGTACATATATCTTGCAATGATTATGATGATCAGCGTGACACAAGCTTTTATTAGACATTTCACGCAAGCCTTTTTGGATAAATACTATGACTGCAATGTCATAGGAGTAGTGAATTTGTCACTCCTGATAGAAGTTGTTGTTACAGAACAGTAAACCCTTTGTCAGTTGGCACAGAGAGGTTCTTAGGGTCACAGAGGGACCATGGGTCTGATCCACTCTGGTGGTTGCTATGTTTCATAGGGCTTAATCCTGCAGTACTTACTCATGCAATGGCCAGTTAATGGGTGTTTTACAAGAGTGAGGGGAGAAGGATTGCACCACTGTGGCCCCTGTTAGTCTCATCTCAATCTATTTGGATTTACTGGAATTTTATTAAATATGCAGGAATAGAGGGAGGAGGCTGGTGGATGAGAGAGAGAGAGAGGAGGCAGCCAGAGAAGGACAACACAGCATTTGAGAAGAGCAGAGGAGGGTAAAACTAATGGAAAGGCTGAGGAGAAAAGAATGGGGTCTTCTAGAGAAAATGTGAAATTCAACATTTATTAGTTACAGGAACCAGATATTTTTGATTTCTTTAAAACGACCTAAAATATTGTAAAAATCAGTAGAAATTCTATATTTGACTAACAAATATTCCTTTTTATGGAGGTATGTTAATACTATAATTAATGTTGTTGGGGGTTCAGTAAACAGCAAAAGTCTTGACCCATGGTGTTGTGATGTTTTCTAATCCTTAGTGATCATGTTTTAAATATCACTTTTATATTAAATCTATATTTAGTTCCTCTTTCACTCATTTGATTTCATTTTACCTGGATGTGCTTTAGAGTTTTACATTTTTCATTAAGATTGACACATAATGCAGCAGTATAATGAAATATACCCAATTTAAAAACAGAGAGAAAAAGGAAAAGAAAAATCACTATTCATATTGAGGCTTTGTCCTGTCGAGATCTGCACAGTCAGCCCCTTGCTCCCTGGCATGCTGTTTAGTGGGACTCTGCCCTGACATGATGGACTATCGCTGTGAATCAGATTGCAGGATAATGTTCCTGCTGAGTATTGTAAAATAACCTACTTTAAAAAAAAATCGTATGCAGCAGTTGTTACTGTTGATCAAATAAATTCTCCATTTCCCAGAAATTCTCCTTCAGAAATTATACATTTCCCCATGATATAATGAGCCCTACCAGTATTATTCTTTCTATCAACTCATTCGCTTTTGACAGAGGTTTTATTTTTGCATATTACCCCCCCTCGCCCACCCGTTTGCTTAGAAGATGGTGGGATAACCCATCAGAAGAAACAAACGTTGTAGGAAGCTAGGTTTATTTCTCAAGGGATAATGTCTACAACAAGAAGCCAAAATAATTTTACATAATTAGAAATTAACCAGGTTGTGGTTCAGTCCAGTTCTGACAACCCACTCCCCCAGATGTGGAACGTTGACCTACCCAACTGGATTCTCCTTCCTCTCTCCCAAACAGACACTCTTGTGGGCTCTTAGGGCTGGTCCACACTAACCCCCCACTTCGAACTAAGATACGCAACTTCAGCTACGTTATTCACGTAGCTGAAGTCGAACTATCTTAGTTCGAGCTTACCATGGGTCCACACACGGCAGGCAGGCTCCCCCGTCGACTCCGCATACTCCTCTCGTGGAGCAGGAGTACCGGTGTCGATGGCGAGCACTTCCAGGATCGATCCCAGAAGATCGATTGCTTACCGCAGGACCCAGAGGTAAGTATAGATGTACCCTAGGTCAGCAAAGCACTTCAGCAGCTATTTAAGTCCCCTTTAGGCCAAAGGAATTGAAGCATGTGCAAGTGCTTTGTTGAAAAGGGGCTATAGTTGTTCCCCTGATCACCTGCACAAGATAAGTCAGTGTTAACCCTTTGCTCACCAGGGCCCAGGAAGTGCCCATTCTCTTTGTCACAGAGTTTTATTTCCATATGTACAGTGCTGTCTAATACATTCGGTATCCGCTGAACACCGCAGGGCTCTCCTGGGAATTGAAGTGGTGAAAAGAGCAGAATGTGGGGCCGGTGGGCAGCCCCACGCAAGCAGCTCCTCCGGCGCCATTGTACCATCCCCAGCCCTGACCTCTGGTGGGGCTGTATAGACCCCAGACAGGAGATGCAACTGCGTGGAAGGACTGGGGGCGGTACAGCTGTGCTGGAGAAGCTCTACTTTTTGCCGCTGTGGTTCCTGGAAGAGCCCTGCAGTTCAGCAGATACCGATTTCTATCTGTAGAGATCTGCATCCGCGGGTATAAATTTGTATCTGCACAGAGCACTAGCCATGGAACATGAAGGCGATTGGTGGGAGGGGCACAAAAGGGTCAAGTAACCCCCTCCCCAGGCTTAAGTGCCCCTGCCGGCACAGGTGGGGAGAGGAAGGGGCAGGGCCAGAACCGGAAGGCCAGAGCCTCTCCTTTTCCAGCCACACACATGGGATGGGGAGGGGACGGGGAGAGGATGGGGGCTCTGGGCTGGGGGGGGACTCACGTGGGAGGTCATGTGGGGCGGTGACGTGCTGCCCCCTTATCTGATGCTTCCCTTTGTGTCGCTCCCATGAGTTGCCGTACCTGTAGGAGTTAAAATCCACTTGCACTACTGCATGAGATAGGAGGCCCTTTTTGCCACTCAAGCCCTGTGGTAGGGCCACTTTTGTGTCTCAGGAAGGGAGAACATGGAGGAAGCCCCAGGCAAAGTGGCTTTTCACAGCATGCAGAGAAGATGAGGCAACCGCTTTGTGCTCAATGAGATTCAGTGACTGGGACCATATTCAGTGTATCCTGGGACCCTAGAGAGTGCATCAGTCCTGATGCTGGTGCAGCAGCTGTAGTGGAATAGCAATCCACATCTTATGTGTGGGATGGGGGTGGAGGATTCCATTCTCCTAACCCCTACTTAGTTCCCCATATAAAGCCTTTTAATAGGGCTTCATGAGAGGTGATTTCATTCTGTATAAACAAGAGATTGACCTATCATACAGCACAATGTGGCCTTCATTCAAGGTTTGTTTTTTTAATTTCCTGCATTATTATTAATTATTTTTTCAGTATTACTGATGTATAGAGAGGCCCAAATTGAGAGCACACCGTGCCGTTGTGCTGGGTGCTCTGCAAGCACACCGCAAGGGCCAGTCCTTCCCCTAATCTCCTTTGAGACAAGACACAAGAAGTAGGGCAGGGTTGTTTTTTTGTTCTTTTGTTTTTTGGTTCAATGGCAATTTTGAAAAATTAAAAAAAACAAAAACATTTTGGTGCGTTGAAAAGTAAAAAAAATATGGCTCAGGTTTCCTTTTTGTTTTGAGCATTTTTTAACGTGTAAAAGTTTTAAAAAACAAAATTAAAGGAAATTTTGAAACTAAATGTAATTTCAGATTAAAAAAAACCAAAATGTTTTGATCATTCTGACATCTACAGTTTATAGAGTATTGATTCCAGCGGTAGTCAGGAGGGTTAGTATTTTTTACGTGCAGTCAAACATTTTGTTTCTATTTTTTCAGGGTTTTTTCAATGGAAAGAAATCAGCAAAATTGACACAAATTCGCTAACTGTTTCCATGTCGCTGAATCTGCATTTTTCCCAAAAAAATTAGTAGAAAAATTGTGCCCAGTACTAGCAAGAAGTGGGTGCAACAAACAATAGGCAGGAGAAGGAAGGGTGGATAAGGGAATTAAAAATAAGAACCCATATATATGTAGGCCAACAATATGCATAGATAGATGATTTCAAGTTTATATATATATATAACACACACACACACAAAAGATACAAATAACAAATGAATCAGATAAATACCAGAAGTCCTGTTGCTCATTACAAATAATGTATTGGCTTAAGTCTAGTTCTTTTCAAAGCAGTCTTGGGATTGTCTATTTCAGGCTGCAATAGCAAGCATATTGTGGATACTTTAAAAAAACATTATTGGGTTTACCTGTATTTGTGGTATTCCCTATACATAGGAAATTTAATATTGCAAATCATTAGTTAGATCAGGAAATGGCAAAATTTCAAGTCTTGATCGAGGTGAGTCAGGTTATTTTTCTTCCATCTAGTATGGTCTCAGGAGAGAAGACAGGGCAAAGCCTAGCATGTTGGATGTCAGTAGAACAGAGAAGTTTTGACACTGGTTCCTTTTTTATGTTTTTTGAATAGTTAATATGTTTGACCCATAGCTAAGACTGGATTAGAATTTTGATTGTTCTGACATCCCCCTTATAAAGGGTATTGATTTCCATAGTGTAGTCTGAAGGGTTGATTTTTTTTTTTTATGTGCATCTAAGAGCTGTGTTTGGTATCTGATATCCACCGTTGATTCAAAGAACTGCAGATCCAGGTCCTTGATTTCCTTTTTTGGTTCTCTGCCTCCTCTACACTTATCCTTTGAATTTGTGAGTCATTACATATCATACATAGTTTAAAATAACCTTCACTTTAAATTCCCTGGCTTTTGTTGGTTTAAGTCAGCCATTCAATGGTATTATTACAGAGTTTTCTTTGTATGAACATTGTCAGTCATGCTTACCACAAGCTCTAGCACTTACAATAAATTTTGCAGTCATTCTTGTGGCAAATGTCACCTATTAGGCCTTTGCAAAATACTCACAACTGATCCGAAATTCCAGTGCATGGAAAAATTTGCTATTGTCAAGCAAAGCTTTAATTAAAACTCTACTTTGTTTTCAATCCAATTTAGGAACAAATAAAAAAAAAAGCAAGATGTAAATTTTACAATGCCTGGCAATGTATCCAATTCTGAGCTGAACAAAGAAGCTTATATGCTGAAAATCTTGTAGGAATAAAGCGTATAAGATAAATAAAAAGCTTCCAGTGCTTAATTCCAATCGTCTCCACAACAACTGGAGCTCCTGATAAGACACTTCCTCAGAGTAATGATGCATAATGTGAAGAAGCAATAACCCAGACTGCATAAGTATGAAGGGATGCCATTCTTTTTAAAGAAAAGTGTGGCAAATGTGAAGCTCTGTTAATGTTGTGAGCCATTTTCAAAGGCATTTTCATGAGCATGGCAAAATGCCAGGGCTTGGCTTTTCCAAACATGATAGGGAGAGCAAGAAATGTAACTATTATAAGGGCATGAAGCATTTGTCCATGTAGTATCATGTAAATATTTATGTACTATCAATTCATTATTAGTGGCGGTTTTAATATGAATATAAATATTATAAAGTGTGTTTATGACAGATAAATCATAGGGCTGCTAAAGTAATTTGCAACAGTAAAGCTCATTTTGGATAATTACAGAGCCCCAGAAGATTGTGTTTATGTATTACAAAGAAAAGGGTTGTTAAGAAGAAAACTGTTTTGTGCTGCTGACACTTTGCAGAGACAGAGGCTGATCCTGCTTGGGACCAGCTTAGGGACATGTGCAAACATTAATGAAAGATGTTGTGAATAGAACAGGGAGGAAAAGCAGTGTGGTTTCATTTGCAGGGCTAACCTTATTCAGTCAACTTTCATGCAGATGAATTACTGTAACTATAGAAATAATATAAGAAATGATTAGTTAAGATTATGCTGGCAATAAAGATACTAATGTTTTATTACATACTGAGTCCTATTTTGCATTTTATGTAGGGGTAAATTAGACCATAACGTTATTTATTCTTGTTTTATGAAGGCTGTTTTCAGATCCTTATTAAAGCTTTCCCTCTTCGCTCTCCACACCCACATTTTATCTGGTCAAAGTGGATGCTCAGCTTTTCCTGTTTCCTTCAATCTGTTGAATAACCATTAAATACTGTTGAAGTTTAAAAAAAACAAAAACAAACAAAGGGCCAGGCAACAGAGTGATAGACTTTGGGAGGTCATATTATAATGAGATTAAAACGTAGTTCTCTCAGCTAACGTTCAGCTGCAAATAAATGTGGTGCAATTCTTTTTCATGAATGTTTTACCGATTAGATTAATTTCAAGTGAAACAGACATTATTTCTATGACAAGCGAGTCAGTGTCTACCCAGTGGATGACTGTTCAACTAAAATGCAGTGAGAAGAAACAAAATTATTTTCTGAAGTGCAGTAAACTAGTCTAAAATTAGATCTCTCTCTCTCACTTACACAAACACACATGCACCGTTTTTAGCCATTAGAGAAGACTAGAAGCTGAATACGAAGGGTTTTCCATTTACATGGAATGGAGTATCAAAACTCAGTTGTCAGTTTGGAGGGCAAAGCTTATCTGAGAGAACTGGTGTAAGAAATATCATCCCTGTTTCTTTTATTCATGGCAGCTCCTGACATTCAAGGGTTGGTTTTCCTTCATTTTGCTCAAGCTCAGCCAAGGTAAATATCAAAGTGGGCAATTAATTTCCTGATGCAGACAATCAGGGTCAGGACTTGCTTCAATGGGAACTATGGTGCTTTCCTCTGCTCCATCACTCTGACCACCATGTCCCACTGCAATCACATGTCTACAATGGCATCTGTCTGAGAAGCTGGTGGTTGGTACTTTAGAGCAATGTAGAAGAGCTGTCTAGCTTAGATGCAGGCCAGGATGCTGTGCTATAGGTCCAGGCCATGGTGGATATGCTTCCCCAACTCCTTCAGACACTCAACCAGCCTCCTCCCACTGCTGATTTTCCCCAACTGGCCTATTTACCTTTCAGACCCATGGCCTGGCTGGGTGCATTTAAAAGATTAAAATTATGCCCAGCCAACCAAAACTACATTTCTGAACAGACTGGCATGCCTACAGTACCTAATGGCTGCCCCTGATGATGTGTCACTCCTCGTCTTCAAGAATTTTATAATATTATCTGCGTGCTCTCCCCTCCTTGCGAATCTCAATATGTATCTTTACCCTCAAACCTGGTCTCCCACATGGCAGCCTGACTCATCAAAGATCAAGCTGCGGGGTAGACCCAGAGAGAGAACTTCAAATACTTTGAAACAGAAAATAATACAGTTAAATTGTTAACCAGCTCCAGGAACATTACAAGTGCTTTCTATTTCTAGTACTAAGCAACAGAGGGTCCTGTGGCACCTTTAAGACTAACAGAAGTATTGGAAGCATAAGCTTTCATGGGTAAGAACCTCACTTCTTCAGATGCAAGGTGCCACAGGACCCTCTGTTGCTTTTTACAGATTCAGACTAACACGGCTACCCCTCTGATACTATTTCTAGTAGTGTATCTTCTGTATGGTTCAACTAGTTAATTTAGACAGCTTTTAACCAGATGGAACTTGATATTTTCAGAACATGTAGCTGGCCTTAATTGATTCTTACATTGTTATATCCACGTAACCGTAGTATCACTCTCTCTCTCCTGATCTGTCATCTCTGTTTTGGAGTCTGTCTTCCCTTTATTGTTTTCTTTAGACTATTCCATCATCCTCATATCACAAATTAACCCTTGCTGCCTCCCCTTGCTGATGTGATGTTGTAATGCATTCTCACCTTTGTACCTTGTAATCCTTATATATTGAAATTTTTGTGAGCTCAGCGCCTAAATATTTATTAACATTTAATTAAAGAGAATGTACTGAATCGATTTCCAAAAAGGGTGGTGGAACAACCTCATCCTTACACCATTTTCACTGTATTGGTCACTGTTAAACACTTAATCTTGTTACACAAAGGTTCTATGCTTTTAAGCTGATTACATTATTACGAGTTTGATTATTCATTATGCTGTATTTTGCCAATTGGTACAAAAGTTTTAAAAAAATGTTTTCTCCTTTTTAACAGACAGGCTTTGTGCTGGTTTCTTCTGCACTTTCATGATATGATGTTGCAAGAAAGAAGCAAGAGGATGCCGTGCTGAAACATGAGCGTGTAGCAGTAGCAGATAGATCTTCTTCCTTTGCAATGACTCCCCCCACTCAGAGGCTAGCACAGTCCTGCTGCACTCCAGAGACTATAGTTTGATTGCTGTCACTACCAGTTAGATCATTAATCATAATTGTGGTAGTGACAGCAAGTTTCTTGACCGCATCATGAAAGGCAAGGAGGTCATTCCTGGGAGCGATTCATCCTTCAGGCGAGGGAAAACTACAGGGAGGATTTATTTTTATCTACAGTATTCTCTTTTGTCCCCTAATTTTCCCTATAATCAGCAGAAATGTGAGGGCTTTGGGGCAGCAGGGTCTGGCATTTCTTCTACTCTTAGGGGAAACCCTTTTGTTTTAGATCACTGAAATACTTGCTCCTGCCCTCAACACACCCCAACTTGGGGTTGAATGTCAGAAATGCAAGTAAGTATCTGCAGTACTGTAATGACAACTGCATGTATTCATTTGTGTCTGTGTTTATATGCATGCTGATTGCAGGGAAAATTACTAACCAGCCTTCTTGTGGATGCATATTCTGCTCAAATAGTGGTCACTTGGCAGTGTTCTCCTGAAAGGAAGCCTGTGATGTTATTACAGCCTGTCACCCCCAATGGCCTTCATGCTGAGTACCTTGGAGGAACTTCTCTAAAAAAGAAGACTGAAGATGAAAAGGTAGAAAATGCTAAGCACAAGGGAAAAATATTAGTACAGAAGTAGCTTTTTTGGCCAGCATGTAGTTTACTTTTGGGGTTCTATTCATTTTGTCTGTGGTGTATATACAGGGTTGTTCCCCTTACTACAATCCACATAACACGCAGTACGTTTCCGGGCTTATAATATTAGTGCCATTCTGCTGAAAGCATCTGTTCCTGTTACTTGGTATGCTTTTTCTCTTCCTCATTGTAGAACTCCTTCATCTTCCAAGCTCTTTGAATACAGCCAATGTTCATCTTCAAAGAGATGATCTCAGGAAAACCCTCATGATTAAAGCCAATGTAATCTGTCCTTTTCTTTTAAGAGTATTTCCAAAAACTGTTTCCTTTGTCAGCACAAAGTCATAAAAGTGCACTTTCAGGTCTTGCACAGTATCAACAAGGTCAGGTTGTAAGGAATTTGTATTTTGCGATTTGGAAAATGATTGGAAATGATAATATCTTTAGCAAAATCTTCAAAGAGGTACATTATCAACTGCAGTAATATAGCGCTACAAATTCATATGAAAGACTTCAAAGTAGATATGCAAATAAATACTTGAATGAGAGGATAATTAACGAGGGTGTGTCATAGGCATTCCTTAATACCTATGTCATTGTTTTATTAATGATTACCCAGCAAGACAAAGTAGGTGATGCAATATTATTGGATTACTAAATAGAACCATGCATTTTCAAAGACCACAAAGAACATTTCATCAGATAGAATGTTTTCTGTGGTTTTGTAATTTATATACTGTACTGTAATTGATATGCTGCACCTATCACTTAAATCAGCTTCTGTACCGGATGACTGGAGGATAGCTAATGTGACACCCAATTTTTAAAAAGTGTCCAGAGGTGATCCTGGCAATTTCAGGATGGTATGCCTAACTTCAGTACCAGGTAAATTGATTGAAACTATAGTAAATAACAGAATTATCAGACACATAGATGAACATGATTTGTTGTGGAAGAGTCAACATAGCTTTTGTAAAGGAAAACCATAGTTTACCAATCTATTAGAATTCTTTGAGGAAGTCAGCAAATGGGGACAAGGGTAAGCTGGTGGATATAGTGTACTTGGACCTTCGTAAAGCTTTTGAAAAGATCTATCACCAAATGCTCTAAAAGTAAGGAGTCATGGCATAAGAGGGAAAGTCTCTCATGGATCAGTAACTGGTTAAAAGACAAGAAACAAAAGATAGGAATAAATGGTCAGTTTTCAGAATGGAATGAGATAATAGTGGTGTTCCCCAGGGATCTGTACCAGGACCAGTGCAGTTCAACATATTCATAAATATGGAAAAGGGGGTAAACAGTGAGGTGGCAAAATTTGCAGACAATGCAAAATTATGCAAGATAGTTAGGTCCAAAGCTGATTGTGAAGCGTTACAAAGGAATCTGACAAAACAGAGTGACTGGGCAACAAAATGGCAGATGAAATTCAGTGTTGAAAAATGCAAAGTAATGGACATTGGAAAGCATGATCCCAAATATACTTACAAAATCATGCGGTCCAAGTTAGCTGTTACCACTCAAGAAAGAGATCTTGGAGTCATTGTGAATAGTTCTTTGAAAACACCTGTTCAATGTGCAGCGGCAGTCAAAAAAGTGAACAGAATGTAGGAACCATTAGAAAAGGGACAGATGATAAGACAGTAAATATCATAATGCCACTATATAAATCCATGGTAAGCCTACATCTTGAATAGTGCATGCAGTTCAGGTCACCCCATCTCAAAAAAGATATATTAGAAATGGAAAAGGTAGAGAGAAGTGCAACAAAATGATTAACTATATGGAACAGCTACCATATGAGGAGAGATTAAAAAGACTGGGATTTTCAGCTTAGAAACGAGATGACTAAGGGGGATATGATAGAGGTCTATAAAATCATAAATAGTATGGAGAAGGTGAATAAGGAAGTGTTATTTATTCCTTCACATAACACAAGAACCAGGGGTCACCCAATGAAATTAATATGCAGCAGGTTTAAAACAAACAAAAGGAAGTACTTCTTCACACAAGGCACAGTCAACCTATGGAATTCATTGCCATTGGATGTTGTGAAGGCCAAAACTATAACTGGATTAAAATAAGAATTAGATAAATTCATGGGGGATAGGTCCATCAATGGCTATTAGCCAAGATGGTCAGGGATGCGATCCCGTGCTCTGGATGTCTCTAGCTTCTTATTGCTGGAATCTGGGAATGAACAGTGGGATGGATCACTTGATGATTGCCTGTTCTGTTCATTCCCTCTGAAGTACCTGGCATTGCCCACTGTCAGAAGACAGGATATTATGCTAGATGGACCATTGATTTGACCTAGTATGGCTGTTCTTATGTATTGCTTCTTAATAAGTATTTACATTGTTTTAAAAGCAGTTTACAAAAAACTTATAGCAGATAGCCATAATAAAATACTAACAATGAAATCGGTGATGGCTCACAGAAGTATGCCTCATTTTGGTGGTAGTGTGTGGAGTGGGAGGCAGCACTGATTTACTTCACACTGTGTAGTCTTATACTGTCCTTGAATCAGCACTTGATTCCCATTTATAGTATAAGGACTTGTGCATGTTGATTAAAGGGAGCATATGCAGTAATATTGCCCAGCATATTTAACTTAGTATTTGCACAGTAGGTACAAGGTTAGGACATGGTCGTTAATTACAGGCTTTTCTATTATTCCAAACAAATGTGTTATGGTAAGATGTTGATAAATATTCCTGAAATTGCCTGGAAAGTTTTTTTTAAAAAAAATCACTAGTGGCCCAGTCCTGTGAGTGCATACTTAACTCCTGTTGCCTTGAAAGAGAACTGAGGGCATTTATCACTTTGCAGGATTGGACCCTCAATTCCTTTTCAGGCACATGTACTTCACGTGTGGATTTGAAATGTCCATAAGTTGCTAGATCATAGATCACTGGGTGCCAGTAATGACATCTCAACTTTAATGTATTTACATTGCCCCACAAATTAAATATAAACTTGGTAATTCCTAGTGCACCAAGAAATGTAGAGCTATAGAACTATGGGTAACACTGTAACTCACAGATCATAATAAATCATAGGAAATAAGTATAGAGACATAATTTCACTTTCACAAATTTTGTAATTCATGCTCAGGCAATAAATTGCTCAAAGACCCTTGGATGCAGTTCCTTCTGGGAGGCTGCAGCTGGATCCTTGCTTGAGGTACAAATCCTTCCTTTTTAGTAGAGTTGCTTAGTCATAAACTCCTTAAATCCTGGGGTTACTCACTGGCTACTTTATCAACTTGGACTCCTAATGGTTCAAGCTTTGAAATGCCAGTGTCTCTCTCCCAGTACTCTAAGGAATGAAAAGGCCCTTTCTCCTTGCTTCTGCTCAGTGTTATTGGTCTTGGTGAATGTAAATGGAGATTCAACTTTGCCAGCTAGTCCTTTATTCATCCTTTTTCTTCATTACACTTTCTCTTTCTCAATTCATTTTTTTGTTTTGTTTTTAAACAAGACAGTCCACACCATTGTCACATGTTCAGAGTTATTTGTATCCAATAATGTAACATGATACCAAATTGGTAAAATTCAGTTATCATGTGAATAAGTTACTAATAAGTGCTATTTATTGCCAAGCTTTAGGTAGTGTTCAAGCTTTTCACACAACTTGCTAACATCCCTCCGTCTTAACCCGAACCACACCTGCTAACCTAGCACTGGCCCTGTGGTGCATAGAGACTGCCAGTTGTGCAGAACTGAGATACATTTATGTATTTGCCTTTTCTCTGAAATGGACAGTCATGTGCAAGGGACAATGAAGGTATCACTGAATGCATTTCAGTGGTTATTTAAGTGGAATTTCAACCAGAGCTAAATGAAACTTTTCTAACAAAAATCCAAACCAGGTAAGTTATAAATCTAAAACCAGGAGGTAGGTTTCTTAAACATAAGATTTGCTTAAATTTATAAACCTATCAGCCCGTGTGGGCCAATGTTTTGTGACGTGTATATGGGTAGATTTGGCATTTCAGGAGAAAATCAATTAAAGCTTGGTAGTGTTGCCAGTTTTGCCTTGAGATTTTGGGTTAATTTGACCCCTAAGCCCCAAATGAAGCTTGGGCATGACCCCATAATATAATGAAACTAAAAACAAGGATTCATATCAAGGTAAAGCTCTGAGTTTATACAAATCTGATTTATTCCTAATCTATAGAAAAGGCCAGTGAATCAATATAATGCATACTGCAAAGATTCTGAAACTACTGTAGCCCAGTGCGTAGCTTGCCTTAATTATATTCACTGCTTTGCATTACATTCTGCTTTGCATTATATTCAGCAGTAATGCAAGAAACATACAGGCCTGTATCCTGTAAGTCATTAGCTTCAGCAAGTTAGCATAAGGCTTGAGGCCTATGAACTTTGAACAGATAAACTTTGCACCACCTTGTGGAAAACCCCAAGTATTTGGGGAGCTGAAAATAGAGTTTAAGGGGAAGTTCTGACCACAGGCACATGATTCAACCACAGAAGTGTCCTGGAAATGAACTGACATACATAACAGGTACATGAGGTACATCTAAGGCTAGCCTGCTTGCTAGCCTATATATCTTTTTTTATATGTTTCTTATTTACTTATGGGTTTGATTATTTGTTTTATTATAATAGGCTTATAGGTTTATATTAGAGTATATTTTGGCTGTAAGAGCTGCAAGAGACCTACAGGCCACATCCTGTATGTTGAGCTAAGGCAAAGTTAGCGAACATATGTTTGAGACCTTTCACCTAGATAGATGGTGATGAGCTAAAACATAAAGTCCATATATGGCTGCAACCTTTAACATAAAGGATCCGTTGAAGTTGGTTGTCATAGGGGGTTTCCTAAGTTCATACCCTTTTAAACTTAACAGGTACACCACAACTCAGAACTTGGAAAGAACCGAAATAACCGGTTAGGACAGAAATAACAAATGAGTCCTGGTAACAAATTGACATACATGATAATAAGATGAGATCATTAATATACTAACCCAGTGGTTCCCAAACTTGTTTCGCCGCTTGTGCAGGGAAAGCCCCTGGTGAGCCGGGCTGGTTTGTTTACCTGCCACGTCTGCAGGTTCGGATGATTGCGGCTCCCAGTGGCCATGGTTCGCTGCTCCAGGCCAATGGGAGCTGCGATCGGCTGAACCTGTGGATGCGGCAGGTAAACAAACCAGCCCGGCCTGCCAGGGGCTTTCCCTGCACAAGCAGTGGAACAAGTTTGGGAACCACTGTACTAACCTATAGAAAAAAGACACTCCAACATTAGTAAGGGGAGGAAATACAAATAAGCAAAAGGGGAAAAATCCCTACTGAACATGCATCGAACATAACGGCGTCAGTGTAACATAAAAGTGGTATCCCAGCCTAGGGGCAGTAGGAGAGAGAGATGTAGTCCTTGGGAGGTGCCATAATGATGGCCACTGGTGATGACTGGGAAGGTGATGGTGAGGAGGAAGACGATGGCTAACATTTCAGGTTGTTCTACAAGGGATGATGTGAGTATATGGATGTGCAGATGTACGTTCTGTAGTATCTCTAGCTACCTTACTGAGTTGGAGTGTTTGTGACTGTGCTAAATGTGTTAATAAACTATATTTGTAAATACAAGAGAGTTCCTATAGTGTGAGTGTTGCAGCTGTGCACATTGCGGTGCCCAACTATAATTTGAATAATACTGGGCCTGATCTTGGGCCAAGAACCTGTCCACCCTCAAAGTGATAAGTGGGATTCTTAAGTAATCAATTGGGTAACATTATAGGTGTGGAAATCTTTCTATTTTCCTAATAAAGCTCAGAGTGACAAGCTGAAAGCAGTTCAAATATGTCTGTTTTTATGTCTGGTTACAGTGTGTGTGCAGATGTGTGTAAGTAATAAGGCTGGGGAGGAGGAAGATGGGGGTGTTTCTGAAGGGGAAAAAAGAGAAGGAGGAAGTGAAAAGGAGAATCATAATTAGAGAAAACAGGGAAATTGAACTCTGACCTTGAGGTACTAGGACAGAAATAAGCTGTTATGCATGCAACATGTTTCTGATTATGCTCTGGATTTCCTGCTACGTGCTCAAGTGGGCAAACAGAACAATCATGTTCCATAAAGTATGGCTTTGTTTTCCCTTTAAAAATAATTTTGTGCATTCTGAAATCACTTCAGAAGTGTGCCTTTCCTCTGAGATTATATCCCCCAAAGAATTTGGGAATAGATAACTAGGATGACATTTTGTTTAATTATCATCATAAAAAAACCAAGCTCATGGTACATTATTGTAATAAATTTTAGCAATAAATGAAATAATACACTAGATTTGACAAAGAAAAAGTGGGTTTTTTTGGTGGAAACATTAGAAACATTAAAAATCCTTTGTCATTTGGGTCTGTAATAATAGCGGCCATATAAACTATATGAGTATCATCTTTTTTTTGTGGTACAAAGGTGCCTAAGTCCAATATTTAGGTGTCATTGACAGTCTCAAAACTACTGTTCAGCTGCCTAACCCTGTAGGTACCTAAGTTTTCACTGGTTAGCATTTGCAAAGCTATCTAAGACCTGATGCTGCTTGGAGCCCTAGCATAAGCAAAAGCTCTGGAAGGGTCCTCAAACTAGGCATTCCCCCTATCTCACCGTTGAGCTTGATCCTGTAGGCACACTCAGAGGATACAAGGGATCGGGCCTACATGACGGGGGTCTCATGCCAAAGAGGGTGTCTAATAGCCCAGTGGTTAGGGCCCCACTTGGGATGTGAGAGACTCAAGTTTGAATCCCTACTCTGTCTGATTTGGAGCAAGGACTTGAACCAGACTGCCCCAGGCTATAAAGTCAATCACACTCTGTCTTGCTCAAGGAGAAATACTTAATGTTTTATACGAAGTAGAACAGCTCCAACAGGACAGATTGAAAGATGTCTCCCAGAATAGCCAAAAGCCCAGTGGCTGTGGTGCTGATGTGGGAGACTTGCATTCAAGCCCCTGCTCCACATCAGGCAGAGAAAGGAGTTGAATCTGTTTCCTAGATGAGAGTGTCCAAACTTCTGGGATTTCTGTTCTGGAGTCTCTCAGGGTGTGTGTCTCTACACTGCAATAAAACACTCGTGTCTGGCCTGTGGCAGCTGACTTGGGCTCGCCAGGCTATAAAATTGGAGTGTGGATGTTCAGGCCTGGGCTCTGGGGACCTGCGAGGAGGAAGGGTTCCAGTGGCCGAATCCAGATGTCTACACTGAAATTTTATAGCCCGAGCCCATAAGCCCGAGTCAGCTGTGGGTGTTTTATTGCAGTGCAGACATACCCTCAGTCTCTGTTTTTTTGTGAGAAAGGGCTGTTCTCGTGTTGGTGTCTAACTCCAGGAGAGGGTTTACAGTTGAGAATCCTGAGCAGAGGGAGACGCCTCCCACCAGCCTGCCTGTCAGGAACCCATGGCCCAGATCAATGGGAGCTAGGTGCCTAAGTATCTTTGGGCACATTTACACTGCAGCTGGGAGGTGTGATTCCCAGCACTGGTAGATAGACTCAAGCTAGCATACTAAAAATAGCAGTCTGGAGATTGTAGCATGGTCAGCAGCTTGGGCTAGCTGCCCGATCTTGGACCCCCAGAGGGTTAGGTGGGCTTGGGTTTGGGTAGCTAGCCTGAGATGTTTTCCATGCCTCAACATCCACACTGCTATTTTTAGCACATTAGCTCGAGCAGGGCTAGCATGAATCTGTCTACCCACGCTGGAAATCACACTAGCCTTTGCTGAATAGCCATGTAATTGTAGATGTTATCCCCACCCTTCCACCCCTAATCTTTCCTTTCCTGCTTTGTTACATTGGGGGAGATTTTCAAAGGCACAAATGGGAGTTAGTCAATGAAAATTGGCAACTAACTCCCACTTGTGCGTTTGTTTCTGGAACAACAGTGTATGCTTTTCAGAAGAGGGACCACCTTTTTATTTGTTATTTTACTGTGAGCAACCTGACCCACTTTTGGGAACCATACAAGAATAAATAATTAATACTAATATCAGGTTCAATGATCAGGGGCCCTGCATATCTAAAAGATCACCTTCATCGAGGGGAAGACCATGGTTGACAAATTTGCTCCTCTGGCACAATGGAACTTTCTCCCATAAGGGTAAAGCTCATCTGTGCAGGAGACAAAGCTTTCTCAGGTGCTGGTCCAAGACTGTGGAATGAACTCATCACTTTCTCTGTAAGTGCCTGACCTACTTCTTCGACTTTCCCTTCTCTAATATAAGCACATAGCAGTGCGCATGTTTAAAAAAAGAAAAAGAAAAACCCTAGCAAGCCAAACCCTACCAAAACAAAACTCATCACTGCACACACAGTTCTCCCCATGGGGAAAGGATGAGAGAAAGAATTATCCACATGTGACAGATGTTAGTTATGTTGCTTAAGGCATTACTGGAAGGCACTCAGATACAAACGGTGAGGAAGGCAGTATAAAAATAGAATGTGTAATATGTAATATGTAATAGAATCCCATCAATGATGTCAGTGCAGCTTCATGGACAGGGTTTGCGTGTTATCTCATGTTCCCTTTTTATAAACCAAACACATTTTAGAGTGTAAAACTGTTTTAGTATTCTTTATGCAGGATTTTAAGGATAATTTGAAAAACTACAGCCATTTTGATGTCCCCTCCATCAGCTTTCAATTTGTGTTAGTGCCTGTTTGTGTGAGCAAACATTTATGGGTCAGGTCCTGAAGTCAGACAGAGCTGCACAAGAGCATATGAGAGCAGGTGGTGTCTGGCCTGTTATGTCTGGATTCTTCTTTTATATTGCTGGTAGAAACTCACAGTAATTTGGCAACAGCTTTGTTTAAAAAAACAACACCACGGTGTACCAAATCCTGAAGTCCTTACTCAGATTTTACAAAGTCCTCTATTGGCTGTTAATATTAGTCCCATTTTCCAGAGAACACACTGAGTAAGAATTTCAGGATTTGAACCTGTAATAATTAGGAAACAAAGGAAATCAGAAATCTGGTTTTGTTTTTTTCTTCCTCCCAGCAGAGAATCAATGCCCAAAATATGAAAGTATGTTCCCATAGACTGCACAAGCTGAAGTGTACCCAACAGAAAAATCAGAGGAGTACACATCTTGGTATCTTTGGTCTTTTTTTTATTGGTTGTGGGTTTATTTTGTTTGTTGTTTTGCTTTTAATTTACTTATTTGGAATTTTATTGTAATTTGAGGGAGCAAGGAAATTAAAATGTCATTAAAGTAATTAAATCTGTATACCTCTCCCACCCCATTTCTGTAATGTTTAACTTTTAAAAAGAGGCCTCTGGGAATTGACTATGTCACTATGGAATCTATTTTGCACAATTTATATTGGGCTATATGACACTTAGGGAAAGTAGGCAGACAAAGACACAGAAAAAGATGGGAAAATTACATTTTATATTTCATTGTGCTATGCAGTGAACAGTGAGTTTCTTTTATATCCTGCAGTCATAATCTCATAATATATATATATGTATATTTTTATATAAATATATAACATTTTATAAATATATATATATTTTTAATCCCTTCTTTTTGTTTGCAGTTTCTCCAGGAAGTAGCAGCCTATCTAAGAGAAATAAATGATAACTCTGAAAGTTCTTTGTTACAGTACAGATACCGATTAATTCTGATGTATTTTTAGTCATGTTTCATTAAATATGTAAAATGATGAGTCGCTAGTATCGGTGAGAGGGGGAAATGGAACTTAATTAATAGATGAAAGAATGCCCCCTTCAAAATATAGCTGCTATAAGTATACTTGGCTGATCATGAAATTTCTAATTCCAGCCTTCATATCTATATTTTAGATTGACTCTACCCTCGGGCCTCAGGAGTGAGCTTCATTACTGAAAAGTCATGGGAAGTCATGTTTATTGTCTCAGCAGGTAGCTGCACTTTAAGTGTAATACTGAAAGACATGAGAAAGCAGAGGCCAGTTTGTGTTATTAGAGACACACTACAGCTTCCCGACAGATGTGCACAGCAGAAAAAAAATTAGAGCAGTACATGCTTCAGATTCTATCAAGCTTTAAATATTTCTGCTTTAAAGATGTCAACTTAAGTTCTTTACTTTTCCCAAATACATGATAATGATGTAAGCAATCTCTTCTGTGGAAGAAAATGTGACCAATCTAACTATATAAGAAACACTGTCTATAATCCTTTGTGTAGGTTGTGAGTATTTCAACCTTCTCCCTGAGATGCATATCAGCTCTTTAACTGTGCCCATGGAAGGATTTGTGTATTAAAAGTGACTACAGTAATGAAATATTTGTTTATTCAATTTCAGAAAGGATATTTATCTCTCTGTGGCTGCAAAGCAAAACGTTATGCTAACATATTTCAGATATGTAGTCAGCAACAAGGCGACCCTAGACAATCTTGCTCTTTCTTTGTCACATAATATCCTTAGCGTCTAATAACATTCTCATAAAGGGACTATGTTATATCTGCAGCCATGTCTATTGCCATATGGTGGTTTCCAAATTACAATGCATTGCGATGAGTAGAGATTGACGAAAGTGGTCTGACTAGCTCCCAGCACATGAGTAGCTGCTGACAGGGCTAGTGCACGCTAATAGCAGTATTATCATTTGATAATGCGGCACCATCGATCATGTTTTCACTGAGTTAATTTTATTGCTGGCTATTATTT
This sequence comes from Trachemys scripta elegans, assembly GCF_013100865.1. Classification (NCBI taxonomy): domain Eukaryota; kingdom Metazoa; phylum Chordata; order Testudines; family Emydidae; genus Trachemys; species Trachemys scripta. The sequence continues at coordinate 280,132,219 of NC_048298.1, forward strand.
TCTATAGAAGAAATGCTAGTGGTGTTTATTATTATTATAACTGTTACTAATTTATCATTCGGCCATAGTACCTATACTCTCAATAGTAATACTTAGCACATCTATAGTGTTTTACTAACAGCAACAAATGAATCCATGGTTTAATAGATACATATTGGCAGAAATCACTCAAGATATCCATATAACTCAACCATATACTTGTAGCTTCTTTAGTATCTGCCAATAACTGGAGTATTAGAGAGTATTAGCTTGCTGTCTCACCAACAGAAGGTGGTCCAATAAAAGATGTTATCTCACCCACCTTGTCTCTATAATATCCTGGGACCAATACGGCTACAATTACACTGCATATAATAATTGGTGTTGTTCATACTACTTTCTGAACCTGACACTCACCAAGTGTGTATTAAAACAAATGGGTAGAAGTGAAGAAATTTGCTAAACTCTTGACAAATTCCCCAAATCATTGATATACTACTTAATATGCACAACATTTGTACCCATAGTGAGAAACACACCTCAGAATGTTTTCCATGCCACCTCATAGACACTTCATAACCTGTCTTCTTTTATGGCTTGTCTCTCTACCTATTCTGTCTGTCATTATCTAAACAAATCCAATTTGGTTCTTACGTAATTATGTATTTTTATGTAATCTAACATAACCTATGTAGTCTAGTCTATGTTATGGCAAATGCATACTCTCATAAAGGCATACTTAAGCATATAAGAAGTGTATTTGCATTTTGGAATTATTGCATTATGGATTCAGAACCATAATTACATCTTTTATAATTATATTGCCACCTGTTATCCCACAGTGGATTAGCACTAAGATATTTAGCAAAGTAGTTCTAGAACTGAAACACATTGGAAAATTCACAGGGCTTATAACAATTCTCAAATTCACTTGGGAATCTGGTACAGTAGTCTGCTCTTTACACCCAGGGTTTCATAAATTTTTGTTTAACCCTAAAACCGTGCAAAATTAACCTAGTTTCAGATCACAATGTGGTTAAAGTTTGCAGAATCAGGCTATTATTTAATAATGTTTATGATGTCCTTTCGAGAACTTAATTTGAAAAGTGCTATAATAATGCTAAGTAGTACACATGTACGGTCAAACATTGCTAATTATTGCACATCCCTCGGGCTTATGTGCATAATTTAGTCCTTGGGCCTAGATACTCTTTTATCTAGTAACTGGCTAGGAATGAAGAGACCAGTAGGAGCGGCAGTGGAGACTCCGTCGCACACACTCAAACTCCAGAGTGGATTCTTCATTTTCAGCGGGCCATAGCTGAACGTACTGGGGGAGAGGAGCAGGGACAGCACAGCTGCCTCAACAGTGACTAACTCCCATCCAAGGAGTTCCACTACTGTTATGCCACATACTCTTCATGTCCTTTAGTTGCCTGACAGGTTCCCAAGCAGTATCAGCCCTGATTGCCTGATGCTCGACATAAGAAACAATGTGCTTCTCCTCCCCTTACAGAATGTATCCTTGATTGGCCAATCATACTGACTCTATCATTCACTCCCTCGGTCAGGCTGATCTTCCCCTATTGGCCCTTTTTGGGATGCTCTTCCCCACTGCCATTGCCATGCCCAGACCCATCTCCCTGCCTAGGATCCTATCTAAGATCTCCTAGGGCTGATGCATTACCCATGCTGCATGTGTGTGTGTGAAAATATCCCATCTCAGGTGTTTCTATGAGTATGCATATTTCATTAGCATATATTAATGAGTGATTTCAGTGAGATGCTGGTGCTTAAAAATGCACAGGACTACATGTTGGGGTCACACGCATATTCTCTGTTGAAAAAGTGGGCAGCAGACATCTTCTACCTTGTGCTAGAGTGAGGCTAGAGTAAGATAGCTTTGAAAATCCCACAGTAAATCAGAGGGGGCACATCTAGTTTCTTTGCCTTTGAAAAGCCCTCCCCCCCGAGCCAAATTCAACTCCCAATTAAATCAATTGAAAGGCTCCCCTTTGACTGTAGTAGCAGGAATTGGCTCAAACCCTAAATCCATTACAACAGGAAGTGAAGAGTGTCATGTATCCTTAGGGTGACCAGATGTCCCAATTTTATAGGGACAGTTCCGATTTTGGGGGCTTTTTCTTATATAGGCTCCTATTACCCCCCACCCCCTGTCCTGATTTTTTACAGTTGCTATCTGGTCACCCTATGTATCCTCTTCACTGGGCAGCACTCCATTTCACGTGTCTGAGACTTAAAAGAACCCCATGCAATTTAGTGGCCCGTGCTGCTTTGAAACTTTCTCCTCACACTAAAGTACATAAGTCTGTCACTAGCAAAGGCACTGTAGGGCATAAAGTCTAATGAACTGTGGCCTACACATGGCTGATTTCTAAATATAACATTTATTTGAGGGGGGAGCTGTGTGGATTTAGGAGCTAACTGAAAGGAGATTCTCCAAAATCTCCCTTCTCCAAAAAGAAACAAATAAGCTATTTATTATGTTTGCTGCCAGTATTTCAATTTTCCTCAGTAATACATTTCTGTGAGGAGTACAGCCTTTAGGTTCTTTACCATAACTGTCTCTCCCTCATGCAGAGGATGTCTCAATCAGCATGTCAGGGAGGGTCATTTGACTACATCAAATCACTTGTCTTTTTATCTTGCACTGTCTTCATTGCTCTGTGCCTAGGCAATTTTGTAGTTCCTTTTGTTTATATGGTTGATAAAGGTAATAGTGTCAATGTAATATACTTAGATGTTTGACTTGGTACCACACAACATTTTGATGAAAAAACTAGAGCAGTATAGAATTAACATGGCACACATTAAATGGATTAAAAGCTGGATAATTGATTGGTCTCAAAATGTAACTGTAAATGGGGAATCGTCATTGAGCAGGTGTGTTTCCAGTGGGGTCCCACAGGGACTGGTTTTTGGTTCTATGCTATTTAGCATTTTTATCAATGACCTGGAAGGAAACAAAATCATCACTGATACAATTTGCAGATGGCACAAAAATTGGGGGAATGGTAAATTATGAAGAGAACAGATTACTGATTCAGAGTGATCTAGATCACTTGGTAAACTTGGCACATGCAAACAATATGCTTTTTAATATGGGAAAATGGAAATGTATACATCTACAAAGAATGGGGGCTTATAGGGAACTCAATCCTGGGAAGTTGTGACTTGAAAAAAGATTTGGGGGTTGTGGTGGATAATCAGCTGAACAGGGGCTCCCACTGTGACTCTGTGGCCAAAAAGAGCTAATGTGATCCTGGGATGCATAAATAGGGGACTCACAGATAGGAATAGAAAACTTATTTTATCTCTGGTGTGACTGCTGCTGGACTACTGTGTGCAGTTCTGAGGCCCAAAATTGAAGAAGAACATTGATATATGCAAGAGGGCTCAGAGAAGAGCCATGAGAATGATTAAAGGATTAGAAAACATGTTTTATAGTGACAGATTCAAGAAGCTCAATCTATTTAGCTTATCAAGAGAAGGTTAAGGGGTGATTTGATCACAGTCTATAAGTACTTACAAGGGGAACAAATATTTAATAATGGGCTCTTCAATCTACCAGAGAAAGGTATAGCACAATCCAATGGCTGAAGCAGAACCTAGACAAACTCAGACTGAGAAATAAGGCATATATTTTTAACAGTGAGAATAATTAACCATTGGAACAATTTACCAAGATAGATTCTCTGTTACTAACACTTTTTAAATAAAGATTAGATGCTTTTCTAAAGATCTGGTCTGGGATTTATTCTGGGCCAGTTCTCTGGCCTTTGTTATACAGGAGGCAGACTATATGATCACAATGGTCCCTTCTGGCCTTGGAATCTATGAATCTATGATTTGTGCTGTGCAAGGTACAGCATGGTTGGTTTGCTATTGTATTTTTACTCTTCTAAGAAAAGGCTCACTTCCCTTGTAGTAATTGCAACAGCAGACTGAGCATCAAAATGGGGCTTCTCAGCACTAATAGAAATGTGTGTGTGTATTATATATAAATAAAAGGAAATAAAAAACTGCCTAGGTACAGAGCAATGAATGCAGTGCAAGGTAACAAGATAAGTGCTTTGATGTAGTCAAATGACCCTCTCTGACATGCTGATTCAGATGTCCTTTGAGGGAGGGAGCGACAGTTATGGTAAAGAACCTAAAGGCTGTATTTCTCACAGAGAAAGGAGAACTGAAATACTGGTAGAAAACTACCCGGCATAATGAAAACATCACTTGATTATCATTCATTCAGGAATATTATTTTCATTAAGGAAATGGAGATTTCAAGAGCTTTCATGCCTCAGTCTCTTAGAAAAATTCAGTCAAAGTATGACCCCTAGCTTGAAAGTCAGTTAATAAAAGCTTTCCAAATTGGAGGTAGGCAGTAGTGCCCACCAAGGTGATGTTTGTCACTGTTTGAATTGACCTTTCTATGAAGTCTGAAAACCAATTCAGATGTGATCGTAAAAGCAGCCATTTGGTAATATCCTATTTTATTGACAAAAAGGGATGGAGTCAACTCATTTTCATAACAATATGCTTGAAGAACTCCTAAAGCACTCTATCATTTACATTTGTTTTCCAGTATAGCCTGTGAAAACGTTATTGGGCTTGGGTGGGGACATTTCTTTGTTTTTTAAGAAGAAAAGTCTAAAGTTAGTGAGCGAGAATGAAGAAACACTTAACAAACATGGATTTTTCTCTGTCCATTAGCCTAGTCTAGCCTTGCAGGAGTCCTCCCTTTAAAAATAAGTAGTTCTTATTGAGAATATTTTTACTTAAATGGAAAGAGACAGAAAAGGAATAAAAATACAAAGCAAAACAAGCAACAAAATGAAAAAAGTGCTGGCACATCCACTACTATGTCAGAATGTGTAGGGGCCTGGGAGACAGAAAGGGCTGATTGAGAGGATACAGGAATAGGTATAAGGAAACCTGGGTTCTCTTCCTGCCTCTACCACTTATATTCTGCAGCCATGATGAATAGTTTATTCAATGAATTAATTCCCTTTTTCTGATTGTGAATTATCCTTGTTCAAGAAGTGATTTTCACTGATTAGTTCATTATGCATAATTGTTGGGTGAATAATTTGTATGAACAAATTGCAGCCTATCAGTTGTTCATGAACAATTCACCGTAAGTATTCATGATTTGGTATTTGAGTTGCAGGACTGGTTCCCCATATCACATAGAAACATTTCTGGTCCTTGGTTAGATAAACTAAGCTTTCTAAACAGAAGTGCCTGAAGAAATAACTGAAGTTTTGATTCTGTTGGGGATTGGATGAAGTGGTGAAGACCCTCATTCTAGGAAACAAAATATAGCAAGTGATAAACAGTCAAAGGGAATGATAGGAGATTAAAATGTTTTGATGTCCCCCTTTGCACAAAACAGGACATTATTTTTAGCTACATATATGGACTCCTGATTTGAAAACAATGGGGTTCCTTCTTGACTGATGAAAAATGTAAAGATTTATTGGTTGTCTAGCAAGACTTTCCATTCAATTTTCTCTTCATGCCAAGTAATTGTATGGTCCTAATGAAGCCAGATCTTTGTTTTGATCATCTAGTTGTTTCTGTGCTAGAACTGAAAGGGTGGTCAGGGGTCTTCAAGATACTGCTGTGTAATTTGTTCATCCCATAAACAATAACACACTTTTATATGTCTGCCAAGGAAAAGCATGGATAGAATGCACTGGTCTCCATTTAACAGCACATATGTGCAAAGTGTTGTTTGACTTGCATTAAGCATGTTAGTGCCAGGTCTCTTGCTTGGGCTTTTTGAGTGTGCTGTCTTATTGCTCTGTGAAGTGTCCCAAACCAAGTTGTACTAGAGGTTGTCTACTCTAGTCATTCCCCTTCTTCAGTACTTGGCTGTATTTCACTCACTCAGCTGAATTACCTGGCGTGTCCTGAAGTACTGCGAAAATGTCTCTGTCACTCGTAGTGGCCTCCGCCACTCCCCCACTTCATCTATCCCCTGCTGTAGTTGCTCATTGTTTACTTTGACCTCCGACATCTACAAAAAAACTTTTGCCCTTCCCCCTCTGTCACCTAACCTACCAAAAGCACAAAGTGTCTGCATGTATATCCTCTTGAATATTTATTCACACTAGTCTGCACAACACTTCTGCTTTCATAAACATTCTTATGAATAAAACGGTGCTCTCCTGACTGGTTGCTAATAAAAGGAGTTGCAAGTACAAGCCAAGTCACTTGGCAAGTGCTGTTATTTGCAAGAACATTTGCCATTTCCCCCCTGTATTTCTCCAGTTCAATATGACTCCTTCAATAAACTGGCCATAAGGACTTTGGGGAAAATTCTCAGCATGTGTAAAATGGCATAGCTCCATAATTAAATACTGGTTTACACCAACTGAGGATCTACCCATCTATTTTTAATCACGAGTTTTGTGATGATCCCTTCAATAATATTTCTTTCCAAAGAGACTGATTTCATTAACACAATGTTTGCCAATTCAGCCTCTTTAAAAAACAACAATTCCCCTCACCCCCAAAAGTTTTGTTTTAATTAATTATAAGGGGCAAAATCAGGAAAACAAGCAAATACTAATAAAAGAATGCAGTTTTGCAAAGGGCAAGAGGGAGATTAACACATGTATGTGCTCCTCTATAGAGAGCAGCACTTTAAATAGAGCTGTGTGCAGAGGCAGGCACAATGGAATATCTATTCTTGCAAATTGTTTTCAGTAAATCTATCTAATCTATTTATTTATCCCCCGATCGTGTGCATTTAGATCAGAGTTCTGCCAGCTGAATTCATAATTCTTATCTGAAAGTAATTAGGTTGGTCCATAAGTTTTCACCACTGTGTTGTTCCACATCATATCAAACTGTGTGATGTCTCATCACATTAGCATAAAATGCTTTGTGGTGTAGCACAGCATGGTGTGGTGGAAAACTTGAAATGATGCAGCATTCCCAACTGGAGTGAACTGGTAAGTGTCAGTGGTATTAGGTATTTGGGAACATCACAGTTTGATTACTCTCTGAAGAATTTGGTTTTTTATCTCCCCTTTACATTTAAAGCATTTGAATGTAGATGTTAACTTTTATGACCCAGATTAGAACAGGAGAAGCACTGTAAGTACCCCAAAAAACATTCAAACCTACCTTTTAGTGACAAAAATGTGCCAGTTCTGAATTTATTGACCATCTGTCTGCCTTCAGTCATTACTAGCTAGCTGTCATTGCTTGTTATTTGATGCACTTCTATAATGACTCACTGCAGGGAGCTACCAGTATCTCCATCACAATGATTAATGAGGTCACTGGCTATTCACAAGCATCTCAGCCCATAATTATTTCCAGTCACTATAGCTAGTATGTCAGTTCACCATTAAGGCAATGTATTTATACACAGCATCTGTCCCTTTCTTTATTCCTAAGATTTCTGTTGCTTCCTGATTATTAACATTTTTATAGATAAGATATCTATTCAGCTAGCCCCATTCAAAATAATCTTCTCAGGATATAACAGCAAAGACAACAGTTAAAATAACGGATCACAAGAATTTAAGACAAAGTCCTCTTCTTTTTCATTGTATTTGTAGATCTCTATTGCATTCCCTATGGCATATTTTGTAATTGGAATTTTCATTGATATCCATGGGCATTCTGCAAACAGAGAGTCTTATTATTAATATTATTTATTATTTTATTATGGTGGTTCCCAAGTATCTCACTGAGGATTGGGGCTCCATTGTGTAGTGTCTTACAAGTATATAAGAAGACAAAATCCCTGTCCTGAGGAGTTTATAATCTAAAAAGGCAAGACATACTGTATTAAGGAGGTGAGGGAAAGCGATAAAAATATGTGAGCAAAGTTAGAGAAGAAGGATTGCTTTGTAGTTAAGGTACTATGTTAGTACTTGGGAATCCGGCTTCAATTCCTGGCCTTTACTACAGTTTTCTCTGTTACCTTAGGCTAATTGCTTAGTCTCGCTCTGCCTCTGTTCCCCAGTTGTAAAATAGGGATACTTCCTTACCTCACTAAACCTTTTGTGGGAATAAATTAATTAATGTTTGTGATGTATTCGGATACTATAGTGATGGGGATCATGTAAGTCACAGAAGGCCAGATTTTCCATTGCCGTGCACAATGTGTAGTGTTGTGACTGACACCAGTGCAAAGTGATTATAACACACTACTAAATCAGAATGGCAGAGTTTTGCATTCACTCACTTTACACTGGTGGGGGAAGCCAAGGGGATTAAGTTAATGTTGGGCTTATCTTGTGAGTTTCTTTTTAAAGGAACTATTCCCAGCTGCCCATCAACAAAATGTGTTTTCTTTTCAGTTTTAATTGTTATCCTTTGCCTAATTCTTATTGTTTTTAGCACAATCTATTGCCACAACAAGTACTCCTTTGCTCATTAACTTTTTTTAAGGATAAAAATACAAAATTTCTCTCAACCAATCAACATTTTGAAATCCCACCCACTTGTTATCAAGATGGCAACCCCTCCTCTCACGTTAAAGACTCTCAGCACACTCTTCTGTCACAAGAAATGAGCTGAAACATTGAAGTCACAAAAGAGGAGACTCCTTGGTGTACTTCGGGCCTCTCAGCAAGTTTGGCCTCACTTTCCTTCAGCAAGTATGGGGGCTTCTCCCCATTCACTGCTACCATGGGTGCAGCAAGAGTCGGTATGTGTACACAGCCCACAGGAGCCTCCAGCCTGAAACAATGGACTCTGGCTAGCCGGGCTCATGACACTCTAAAAATAGCTTAGGCAGCATCTTCAAAGCACTCTCTACACTGGTATTTTTAGAGTGCTAGTGTGAGCTCCACTCACCTGATTCTGTTTATCTGGGCTGGGAGGCTCACTTCCATGTGCTGCATAGACATATCCAGTGTGTCTCTTAAGGGAGGTTTGCACTTGCTGAATTTCCCTCTTACCCATTTGGTTCATTGACAGAACTTTACTTTGGACTTACACATATACACACAAGCGCACACACACATACACTGATTAACAATAGGAATTTCCAGCATGTAGGGAAATTCTGATATTTCAAAATTTGTTTTGGTCCTAGATTGGGATGAAAGAAAAGTTCCAACAAATTTCAGTTCAGAAATGTCAAAATGTTTCATCTCCACATTTTCAATCAAAATGCAACGTGGACATTTCCAACTTGAAAAGTTTCATTTTAGGTCCTTTCAGCATTAATCTATGTCCTACTGAGTTGCACCAGTCCATCATAGGAGTTGTAATTCAGCTGCCTTATGTCCTGATTCTCCTCCAGCTGGTAGGCTATCTGGCTAGACTGTGTCACCCATTATGCACCGTGGTCATGTGACCCACCTGATACATGGCAGTTCATTATGGGAGATGTAGTCCAGCCAGGAAGCCCAGCTCACAGAAGAAAATGGGGGCACGGGGCATCTGAAGTGCAACTCCCATGAAGCACCACAGCAGTTCAAGCAGACACAGATTAATGTTGAAATGACCTGAAACAGAACAGTTTGTCAAACCAGAATGTTTCAGTTCACATGACCTGATCTGAAACACAAGATTTAGTTTAGATTTTCCCAGTGAGGGAAGTTCTGTGACATTAGGAGTACATGTGTGTACCTGGAAAAAATGTGGCTATTTCTGAATCTGAGCAAGAACAGAGGGATCTGCATAGACAGGAGTCATTATATTTGTCCATTTATCCTATTAAATATCTGACAAAAGAGCTGAAGTGTTTGGCTTCAATCCTTGAGAGGGCCATTTAAGGATCTGGGGCGCAAAAAAAAGAAAAACTGTCAGGGACAGTACTTGGTCCTGCTAGTGAAGGCAGGGGACTGGACTTGATGACCTTTCAAGGTCCCTTCCAGCTCTATGAGATAGGTGGACCCTCCACCTGCATGTGATGCAGGGGGCTGAGAGCAGCCCCCAGCCCGTGTCCCCACTCCCAGCTTCCCGCCTATCCCAAGGCAGTTGGAGGTGGAGGGTCCGTGACTCCATGCTGGCTCACTACAGTGCCCACGTGGCTCTCCCCGACTTGGCTCCGGCCGGGGGGGGGGGGGGGGCCTTCGGAGACACAGCCCGTCATGTAAGAGCTGCACAGGCAGCTGTGGGAAGTTCCGCTTGCCCTTGGTGGGGGGACGATATGGGCTGGGGGCGTTTCTCAGGGCCCCCCCCACCACAGGCAGGTGGAGGATCCGCACAGATCTCACAATTGCCTGGGCTCCCCATCTGGGGGGTGGGGCTTGAGGGAAAGAGGAGGGGAAGGGGTGGTGCCCCCAGATTTCCCCCCACACTTTTGGGAAGTCTCCGATGCCCTTGATCAAGCACCAAGTGATACCTCTTGCTATAGGGGCCAGAATCGTCCTATTCCACACATTTTGTAGAGTTAGCAACGATGTTAATGCCACATGCACTGTGGGTGGGCAAGGTAGTTCAACAATAAAGGAACAGAAAAAACAATATAATCTTAAAAAAAAACTCTCATGATTTGAGGGCCAATCTCAAACTAAAAATATACAAACAAATTAAATAAATACATTCCAGCCTGAAGAACAACTGCTCTCTTTATTTTACAGCCTATTTACTAGTTGAAGGAGTTTGCTCATTCTCACAATATTACAGAAATGGCACATTTACTTGTAAAGGATAAAGCAGTTTTCACAATTTCCTTCTGAGCTTTACAGTGAAGATAAGAACTGATGCTTTTCTTAGCATCACTAAAGTGCAATAAAAAAGATACTAGTATATGTTATTGAAAAAAAAATACAACCCCTTCCCTGACATTAGCAATGTTATTATTATTCTTTCAGTTCTGTATTGTTTTCTACTCTGCAGCTTTGTGTTATACAGATTGTCAAATTTGTCAAGATTCCTTGTTCTTTGTTTGAAATTTTTTAGGCAGCAATATTATTTTTCCACTAGCAGTTCTAAAAATATGTCCCCAGCAGACACCATTTGGTTGATGGTAACCCAGATTGCAAGAGGACACACAATTGAATAATAGGAAAAAAATAAATCTAATATTTCCTTCATGTGAATAAATCAGCTGAGGTTTTTTTACATCGACTGTTGGGTTTGAGTGGATGTTGCATCTATTGTGAAAGGTAGCAATTAGTCAGCATTCTGATTAAACTCACTTAGGAACCATGTACATTTTGGAACATAGAAAATGTTTAGATAAAAGGAAACCTTAGGACCTTGGACACCAACCAGCCTGCCTGCCCATCTGGAGGATTGCAGCTGTAATAGCGCAGCCTCCAGTGTTAGCATTAGCATTAGCACTGGGTTTCAGGCCAAGTACCAGTGTGGGACTGCAATACAAATCCTTGCCCCTCTTGATCCCCACCTTCCCCGCTCATTGGTCTGTTCCAGCCATGTGTTATGTTTTGTCATAAATCTAGACTAAGATTTTGGTACAGGAACTGTCTTTTTACTATATGTTTGTACAGTGTCTAGCAAAATGGTGTCCTGATCCTTGAATTAGAGAGCCTAGGCACTACTGTAATACAAAACTGTATTGTATTTTATCTCAGGGGCAGTAGTGCTACAAATTGCACCCTGCTATCTTCCCACTGCAGAAATCAATAAAAAAGGTAAACCCTTGGTAATTTCCTTCTGTTCCCTTCCCAAAAATAAATACAATATTATATTAACCCTTCTCCGGGATACAGCTTCATCTTTTGTGTCATCAGAATATGTTTCAGTCTGCATAATCTTGTTTCAAAATTTGGAAATGGATTCCATCTAGCCTTAGAGATTTCAATTTGCAGAACTTCTAATTACTTGGCTGTTTCTTTCGCACATGGGAAATATTTTGTTATGACAAATTAAATATATGTCAGGACATTATGAACTGTCGAGATACAAGCACTTAATATGAAATTTTCCTCAAAGAAAATCCATGCATTAGCCACACCCAGATAGTCATTAAGGGGATTGTGTGGGTTAAAGCACTCTTCTTTGTCTGAAGGTATATTTTAACCTTTCTCAATTTCTTTGTGTTGGAGAGCAACACTGTAACTATGCAATCCTGGTTGAACAGCTTTGGAGTAGCAGTTTACCAGACAAAAAGCTCAGAGGCTTAGACAAGAAAAGTGAACAGAATGTTTAAGCAGGCAGAGTCCAAGGGTATGTCTACACGGCATCCCAGAAGTACTTGCAGTAAGACAACAGCAAAGGAAAGCAGATGGCCAAAGTTCCATAAAATAGTGAGATGCACTTACCATAGGAACCAGCATGAGTAGGTAAAGTAGAAGTGCCCCACGCTAGGACAGCATTGAAAGTTGAAAGATTTTAGCAGTATGTACAAGCATAGAGGAAGATCTCAAGGATTCACTCAGATTTGTACAAGAGGAGGAAGACACATGAGATAGCAGTGATGACATCATGACTCTCTCCTTGAGTCTAAGAGCTTATGAGGTTCAGGTTATTAGGACAGCACCAAGGGACCAATCTCTGTGCATGCAGCAATGTTGATAAGGAAATGCCCCGTTGGATTTCAGCTGGATAGAGGAGCCTCCTATAACATGATTCCGCAGGGTGAAGTGGACCCATTACAAAGAGCATGCAACATTGCTGCATTCACAGAGATTGGTATTGCCCCTTGGTGCTGTCCTAATGTACAGTGACAGCACAATGCAACCCATAGGGAAATGTGACCTCATACTAACTAACCCGGAAACTGACAATACAAACTAAAGTTTGTTGTGGTGGATGGTAAGCATTACAGACCCCTGTTGGGGATTACAACCATATGAGCCATGGATCTAATCATAATTTTACAGCTGAAGGTACAAGAAGCAAAAAGGGGAGTTCCATGGACAATGGAGACAATCTTAAAAGCATATGGGAATGTTTTCAAAGGGGATGGGAGCTTTGCAGGAAAGCTGTGACCGGAAGTAGACCCTGCAGTTCAACCTGTGTGTTTACCAGGAAAGAAAATTACAGTGGGACTATGTAATGTAGTATACAAGGACCTCAAAGGTCGGCAGAGCAGGGGTTTCATAGCACCTGTAGAGGCCACTATAACCTAGGTAAGTAGCATGCTGGTGGTAGAGAACATATCAGGCAAATTATGCATCTGAACCAGGCATTGAAAAGAAGTCACTATCCACTATCCACAACTGATGACATATTGACAGAACTTTTTAAAGCCAGAGTCTTTACAGTCTGTGATGTGAGGAATGGGTTTTGGCACGTAAGAATGGATAGAGTCCTGTATGCTGATCACCTTTGCAACACCATTTGGTTACTACTGATGGCTGTGCATGCCGATGCGCATGAACTCAGCTCCAGAGATGTTCCAAAGAAGACTCACTCAAGCATTGGAAGCACTGCTTGGGGTGAAAATAATTGTAAATGATATCCTCTTTGTAGATGAAGGGAGCAATGATACAGAAGCTAAATGAGACCCTGACTGAAAACTACAAGCTTTTCCATAGCGGTGCAGAACCAAGAACTTGAAGATCAACCCAGAAAAAATGTGACTCAAACAATGTGAGGTGGCATACATTGGATATCTGCTCACAGCAGAGGGTCTGAAAAGAGATCTCAGTGAGATCAAGACAATCAGAGAGACATGGAGTTGGTATGAAAGAGGTACAATGCTTCATAAGAATGATACATTTTCTGTCCAAGTTCTGTCCATACCTGGCGACAGCTGCTGCAAGGGTGCCCCCATAAATCTTTCACATGGTGAACACCATCAGTCTCTGTGGAGCCATCCCTGCTGCAGCTGCTGGCCTCAGTGTCTCGCCTGCTGAAACCACACTGCACTCTTCCCCTGCCTTCTTGCCCAGACTGCCTGGGTAAAGTGTTGCTCCCCAACCCTGAGAGAAGACACAGGCTGCTGGAAGCCTTAGGGTTACAGAAGCACTCTGGACTACGTCAAGTGTATGTAGCATAGTGTATACTATGTTAAGTGTATCTCTCTATACCTATATAAAAGTTATGTGTGTAGGTCTGTAGTTCTCATCTGATGTGCTTTGGTCATTGGGTAAAATTTTCAAAAGCAACTAAGTTATTTAAGAGCCTGACTACCATTAAAAATCACTTGTCTTTTCCTATGCACTGTTCTCTGTTCCCCTGGTTGGTCAGGGTGTCTTTCATAGCAACTTTGTGATAAAAACTTTAAGCTTCTGTTATCTGCCTGAGCCTCTTCTATAACTGAGAAACTGCTTTACAGTTTCTGCTACCTATTTTACACTATCTCTTATGGTATTATTCCTTCCTTTTTTTCTCCTTCTGAATTCATTGAGGGAATTCTGATTCCAGTATTACTCTGCCTTATAACATATGCTCTAAGAGCCTGATCCAGCATCCACTGAAGTTAATGTGACCCTTTCCATTGACTTCAGTGGACACCGGATCAGGGCCTGAGTGCCAAATTCTGTCTTGGGATAGGTGTACATACACAATTCCCATTGATTTTAATACAGAGCTGCAGATTTCTTTTCTCACATCTTAGGACAAGATTTGGATGTGTAGCTCCGCTTGTTCTTGCTGGAGTCACCACTTTAGGGGACACCTATTGCCCTTAGATATGTGTGGGACTCCACTGAAGTGATTGGGAACTTCACACATGCATCTCAGGGCAGAATTTGGTTCTAAATACTCCATCTATGAAATGTTCTTTCTTCTGAATGTTTTTTCTTGTGCGAATTTGACTCTCCAGATCCACATCCTCATTCTCTGGGTGATCAATAAACACACCCCATTGGCCACATCCATGCTCACCTTGGTGGCACAGGTAGTCCTATTAAAGTTATAGTGACCACTTATGTGAATGAGGTGAACAAGATATGGCCTCATGTGTGCATCTGCCTGCCTCTAAATATTTTCATTTGAGAAGCATGAGAGCTTGCAGACTTTTAGATCACTGATTTCCCAGATGCATGGTCCTTTACAAGCTATGCAAAACAAGAAACTGGAAAGGAAGAAAGAAGACGACAACTCAACACAATGCAAGGACAGATAATCAGTCAGCACGCTCAAAATCAGCAGCAGCTGTAGCCCAATTAAACTCAACAGTTCACAGGTGTTCACAGGAATGACTTTAACATAAAAGCACACTTCTCTTTAGTGCTCCTTTAAAAATATTTTAGAGCTCTTTAAATTTTATATACTTCACCCAACTAAACTAGAAAAAAATAGCTAGATAATTGGAGATTATTTGAAAATAATTGACTTCAAATTCAACATGTTAATTGTTTGATTTTGAAACCATAGTGAGTGACACATACTAAAGGGGAGATTGCACCATGCCCAGTCATGTAATTAGTTTCTGAGTTCCTGGCAAAAGGTATGCACAATTAAAATTGATATGTGCATGGTCTGAAAGGTATTGGAAAGGTCTGGAACACTAGTCCAGCCTGGTTTCAATGGTGTATAATTATTTCTCAGCAGTATGTGGTGGAATCTGTCATTGTCTTAAAACCTGGACATTGTGCTATCAGCCAGAAACACAGCACAAGTGTCATTCATTTTTTTGCAAGCTCGTGCTTGCCTGACTGGTGTTTGAGGAGTTTATTGAGGGGAATGGGCTGACAGATAATGCAAACGTTTTTCATGAGTATCCATTGTTACAGTATTAATATTAATTCTTTGCCTTCACCTCACATTGGGATGGCTTTCTCCTGCCCAGGTGCTGGAAGATAGAATTCCATCTAGTTGTCATATTCTATATTATATTAGGATGTTTCTACATTGGAAATCAGCTAACACAGATTTTGCTTTAGTACAATTTCTAAAATGACTGATGATTTTTTACAATAGGCCTTAATAGGTTTCTTGGTTGCATACATTATTTGCATTCAGGAGGAGATGCACTGACAAGTTCAAAGAATGTGCTGGAAAATATGCATGACATTGCCAGCATGAATTGCCTTTACAGGGCAAACCTTACATTATCTGACTTTATTTAACCTGCTCTTCAGTGTTACTTTTTCTCATGCCCCTTTATAGTCTATTTGTTAAGCAAATGAGCTCTACATAGCTTAATTTGCCCAAACCCTTAAGATCAGGGCTGGTAGCCTATAGCTCAGGTGTCGGCAATCGCTGGCATGCGGCTCACCAGGGTAAGCACCCTGGCAGGCTGGGACAGTTTGTTTACCTGTCGCGTCGGCATGTTCAGCTGATCGCGGCTCCCACTGGCCGCGGTTCACCATCTCAGGCCAATGGGGCGGCGGGAAGCCGCAGCCAGTACATCCCTCGCCCGTGCCGCTTCCTGGCACTGGAGGACTATAAGCACTCAAGTGATTTAGCCTATGGGCTGAAAGCATCACTAACTTGGGTGAGAGGTTTTTGTGTGTGGATAGGAGGGGAGTTAGGAGCAACACTCGGATAAGGGCTCAGGCTAACTCTGCAGTGAAGATGTACCCTTAGAAGTTATACGCCCCCCTTTTATCTTAAATAATTCCAAGATAATGCATGTAATTTAAATAACAGATGATTGAAGCTGTTATGATACGATGATATGGTAATAATACAATTTACTGGGCTGGTGAGCCATGTTTTCTGCTGCAGTTATTATAACAGTACTGAGACCCTTCATGAGATTTTTGCAAAGGGCTTGTAAAATTCCATCCTGTCAGACCAGTGGTTACATTAGATCAAAACAAGAGGGAGAGCTCACCAGTTTGGATGGTCATTTTGATGATTGGTTTCACTGTCACATGCAGCTGTGTAATTATATTATTTGTGGGAGTAGATTGGAGCATGGGGAATAGAAAGGAGACAAGAAAATTTATCTGAAAGGAATTAATGTTCCCAAGCAGGCCTATGGCCAGTCAAACAAACGTTTCCCTCTCCTCATGTTCCCCTACAGAGAGTGAATATATGTGTGGACAGGTTGGGGAGTGGGTGGGATAGACCCACTGGCCAGCCCCCATTCTCATTTCTCATGAATCGCACACCCTAATGTACTTTCCCCCTCCTTATATGGAGTGTGAAGGGCAGCAGGTGTATCCATTTACAGTGACAATCAAATTCAGCTCTGCTCTAATCCCCTGCAAAGACTGGAAAAAAACCTGCTGGTGCTTTTCCTCCCTGTTCACCCCCAGGTCAGGATTTCTCTTGCTTCCTGCCAGATGACCATAAGTAGTCATGTCACATCACCAGGCAGAGCAGTAGTGAAGGGATGGGGAGCTTTCCTTAAGTCTAACAAAGATGGGAGAGCACAATTTCTGTTTCATTGGAAGAGATGTATTCCATTGCATTCCCCCTACTTTAACCTCCATGCCCCCATTAGTTAGCACTGCCTACTAGTGGACTGAATAAGGAGCTCCGAGTTCTAATCCCAGCTGTCCGTCCATGAGTCTGTATTTGTCACTTAACTTCTGGAGTAACTGGAGGAGTTACTGCAGCCCTAGCATTGATGTAACCCCTTTACTTGGTTCGTATGAGGACATCAGGCCTTGTGTGCTCTGATACCATTGTTATAAGCACAGACGGCTGGGAATTTCAAAGGTACCTCAGGGAAATGGCTACTCAACTCCTGCTGAATTTCAATAGGATTGGGTGCCTAACTCCTTTAGGTTCTTTTGAACAATTCCAGCCTCAATAACTAGATAGCTACATAGGTCTAGACACACAAGACTCAATGCTTCAACACCTCACTTTTAGGTGGTGCCCACTCACAGCCCTGAGTTAGGTGCCCAGCATCCCTATATGATGCCTGGGGAGAATTAGGTGCCTAAAAATGGGGTTCACAAAAGCCAGCATGCCGAACAGGGAGCTGCTTGAGCTAGTCAATGGGGGATGCTGGGTGGGATGTGGCTTAAGACCCCACAAGGGACGTACGCGCCTCAGTATGGGCTGGAAGGAGGCAACCCACTCTGTCGGGATTCATAGCCATGGACCTGCTCCTAGGTTAGGGGCCTATGCACTATTTCACAAATTGTAGTGGTGGTTGCACTCAGTAACCTATAGGCCAGTGGTTAGAGCACTCCATTCATCTGGATGTGGGAGATCCAGCTTGAAATCCCCACTGTGCCTGGTAAAGGGCAAGGATTTGAATCCAGGCCTCCCACCTGAGTGCCTTAACCATTGGTGCTATGGGGTAGTTTCTCTCAGTCTTGCCTGCCAAAGCTATTTCAGTTTGTACAAATACTCACTGGAGTAGGAACTTGCATATGGGTGTCTCTCGTTCCAAGGGGGGCCCCTAACTCCTGAGCTGTAGAGTCATTCTTGCTTTTTCTCTGGCCTAGTGACTATTTTAGTATTTCATACAAAATGGCAAATAAGTGGCTTGGAATTGGCCTTTCCATTCCTCCTAACATGTGGCAACCTCAACTTATTGCCATTCTGTTGTTCACTACCACTCTTTCAGAGGTAGGACAGGTGATACTGCGTGGTCCAGTGGTTAGGACACTAGTCAAGGATTTCGGAAACCTGGGTTTAATACCCTGCTGTGCCACAGACTTCCTGTGTAACCGTGGGCAAGTCACTTAGCCTCTCTGCCTCAGTTTCCCATCTGTAAAATTGGGGTAATAGTACGGTCCTATCTCATGAGGGTGTTGTGAAGATAAATATATTAAAGACTGTGAGGTGCTCAGATAATACTGTGATGGGAGCTATATAAGTACCTAAGATAGGGGATTTAAATGGTAATTCTATTAATGTTATTTCTAGAACCAGTAAAAAAAAAATCAGTGGAACAGTTTTTCAATAGGAACATATCTATTTTACCCACAGACTTTGCAGGAAATCATCAAATCGTTTTGTTGTAATGGTCAAAGTGTTTTGATAAGGTCTGAATATTTCATTTTGACTTTATTGCTTTGACTTTTATGACTTTTATGGTAATATAATTTATAATAAAATGAAAAGAATAAAATGGAAACAAAATTTTCAATCTTATCTAAATACAATTTTTCAATAATGTTGAACTGAAATATTTACAAAATATGTCATTTAAAAAAAACCCAGAGATTTTGTTTCATCCCAATGGAAGATGAAACCAATTTTCAAAATTGTGGCATTTCTTGCAGGAAGGAAATTCTGGTTTTTGACTAGTTCAAGTTATGTCCCATATGGGTTGCCTAATATGCTGCGTCTTGCCAGTGCACCTGCACCCTGGCATCTTCCAAATCAGCAGTCAGTGTTACCAACTCTCAGTATTTTATCTTAATTCTTGCACTATTTAGGGTTTTTTAAAGCCCTGGCTCTTGGAATCAAGTAATTATATCTCAGGTTTCATTTTAAAAAGTTTCTTGTCCCCTTGGTTATAGCGAAAAGTTTGAAAATGTGACCCCTGAAAGCAAAACAAAAAGCAAGCAAACAAACAAAAATAAATACACAAACAACCCACACAACAAATAATAATAAGAAGAATAGTTTTAAATTTCATGATTTGGGGGCCTAACTCGTGGTCTTTGATCACATGGGGTTAGTAATAATGAACTCCAACTATGGCTATCTTTATACGATGAGCTAGGGCTGTGACCCCCCTGCTTGTGTACACATACTTGCGCTAGCTAGAGTATATATAGTAGTAAAGCATGGGTAGCAGCGGCAGGGACATGGCTAAACCGTGCCAAGTATATACCTGCTGGTTTCAGGCAGGTTTGGACTTGGCATGACTCAGCCAGGCCTCTGCTACCATGTGTGTGTGTGTGAGTATGTGTGTGTGAGCAGAAGACTTACACGCCTAACTCATAGTATATATATAACCTATGTGCTGTTTCCGTTGAGGAGCCTTCTAGAGTTCCTGTGTTGGGGATGGCAGGGGTGTGTGACAGAAGGGCTACGCCCCATTCTGTGAGATTCAGGATCTTTCTCTCCCATTTTGCATTTATTTGATGCCTTTTGACTTGCATAGGGAAGGAAACACTGAGGCCTAAATCCTTACAACAGAAAATGTATAAAATCCCTGCCATTATTCAACAGCAATGGTCCAGACCAACACAGTACAGGGTACAATAGTGTTATTGCAGTGCTTTGTCTATTGCTGTACAAGGTTGTATAGTACTTTTTATATAAGGAAACTGTTATATACAGTATGGTCTTGTTTCCTGAACACTGTGCTTTTAAATTGGTAGGAGCCTGCTGTCTGTAGATAGCATTTTGTGAGCTAGCATATATGCAGCAGCTACAGGGGAGATGTACACATGTTGCCATTTCATGGAGACTTTACTTTTGTTCTTTTTCCTTTTAATCTAAAATAATTTATTTAGTTTATGGTCCCTCTTTGTGTATGGGAAAACAACAGACACAGAGCCATGGTTTCTATACTTTTTTACTGGGAAGGATTGAGAATTCTCATTACACTATGGAGGAGCCTTCAAATAGTTCAAATGAGACTTTAGTGTGATCACAACATGGTGTGTGTTGACAATATTAATATTGAGTTCCGGGCAAGAGAGAAAAAAAAGAAGAAAAACAGGAAGAAAAACAGAGAGAAATGGCAAGAATGAGCAAAGGGAGAGTTGAAATAATCTTCACTTTCGTTGACTAACTGACATTATTTTCTCTTTTCTTATTGCTTCTATATACCTCAAAAGAAAACTGAGCTGTAACATCTAAAACCAAAGTAAATGGAGCAAAGGGATTGACAAGAATTTGCTGTCTTCCAGCCAATCAGTGTAGCACTGAACATAATGCTTCTTAGTCTCATCCTTTAAGTGCTTGCTGATGAGGTGAGATAAGCAGGTTAGTGTCAGGCATGCGAGGGAAAATCTGGAGAGAATGGAAATCTCTCACAGTTTAAAGAGCATCTCTAAGTAAAGTCGTGTAAGTGAGTTTCTTTCCAGGTTAATAAACTACATTAAATATGTGTTACTGGCAAATTTTACTTTGTGTAGAAAATAGAAAATCCTTGCATAACATGGCATAATATATACCAAGATTTTAAGTACGCAATCATTTTGCCACTGGCTTGGACAGCTGATGTCATCGCACATGGTTAGGAAAGATCATCGATTCTATAATTTGCTAGTATTTCTTCATCTTTAAACTGAAACTTTGTCCCTGTCCCAAAGCTTTCACACAGCATGTAGAAAGTTGCAGAAGTGAGGCTAAGTGGTGCCTCTAGAAAGAGGCATAGCTGCTGTACCAACTGCTGCCTGCACCTTTGCCAGGCAATGTAAAGAGTGAGCAAGCTGTGCTGTTCACTGCCATGTTCAGACTCGCAATGCCTAGTGCCCCAAGCCTGCTTAGACCAACTGAGTCTTACCTAGGTGTAAAAAACCGAGGAGTCCTTGTGGCACCTTAGACACTAACAAATTTATTTGGGCATAAGCTTTCATGGGCTAGAACCCAAAGCGAAAAAAAATGAGGAGTCCTTGTGGCACCTTGTGGCACCTTAGACACTAACAAATTTATTTGGGCATAAGCTTTTGTGGGCTAGCCCAAATAAATTTGTTAATATCTAAGGTGCCACAAGGACTCCTCGTTTTTTTCGCTGATACAGACTAACATGGCTACCACTGAAACCTGTTACTTAGGTATGCCACTTGTTAAGAATATCTTTTGAGTGGGTGGAGAATCTTCCTATCTTCTGTTGCCTCCCCTCTGCTCCCACCACTAAGGGTTGGGTCAACTCCCTGCCTTACTTGCAACTGCAGCCTGGATACTGTTTCTTCACTGGCTGTAATCTGTGCAATGGTCAACTGAGCCCCTGCTCCCTGATATTGTCCAGACCTCTTGCCTGGAGCCTATTCTCCCCCCCCGCCCTCCCTCCCCCGCTTTGATTGCTGCATCATTTCTCTGTTTCTGCATCATCCACACCCAGCCTGTACATCACTTCTTCCCTCCCAGGCTGCCTCTGCACCATTCCTATTTC
Organism: Trachemys scripta elegans; assembly: GCF_013100865.1. Taxonomy (NCBI): domain Eukaryota; kingdom Metazoa; phylum Chordata; order Testudines; family Emydidae; genus Trachemys; species Trachemys scripta. The sequence goes on from NC_048298.1 coordinate 280,153,979, forward strand.
CCCTCCACCCAGCCTGCCTGTGAACCAAAGAGAAGGCTGTTTATCTTTGCAAATATTGATGGCCAAACTGTATCCTCATCCTGCATGTGGAACTCCCACTGACATCAGTGAACAAAGATCAGCAGTGAAATATGGGGCTTGGATTGTGATTTTTCAATACTATCTCTTCCACACTCTTCTTTTGTAGAGGGTGGCTAATAATGAATGATTATAAAGAACAGGTTTTCTCACATCATGAGCTGGCTTCTGTGCAGAAGCTCCAGTCTTATCCAGAGATGGCTCAAGCAACCTCAGGGAAAATGAAAGAGAAATATTGTCTCCTTTATTGAATAATCCTTTTAACTTAGGACTCAGGAAAAGAAGAACCTTCTATTGTATACTGAAGATATATAGTGTTAGAAATAATTGTACTCCAGTGTTATTCATATTATATACAAAAATGCAAATTTTCTTTGGACCAGTGCTTCAATATGTCCAGAGAAAAGAAAAAAGCACTATTAAACATGACCAAACTGAGAGTGGATACATGACAACTAATGCAGCACCATCCTAATGCTGTTTAGATTTTTTTCCAATAAAGGAAATTGGAGAAATGACTTATGTTGACTTTGCAAAGTGCTATGGGACATTTAAACATCATTACAGGAACTGCCCACTGGTTCAAATATTTTAGACTTTATCATTAAAATAAGTAGTATGATTCTGGGTTTTCCTGTATTCGCTTATATGCCTACCTGTTTATTAGGCTGGTGTGAATGATGAATGACTGGATGAAAAGGCTTTTTTGTTATTAATAAGAGTCAATCATCCCATTCCTTCTACTTAGCAAAGTTTTTAAGTAACATGTTTGTTGCTGGTACTTCCCTATTGTAATCTGATACATGGGTGTCATTAAAAAGTTACCACTGTCCATATTAGATTTAAAATAGTTTTTCACTATTCTTTGAAATAATAAACTGCAGTGACTATGTGGAGAGACGTGTTCGAATGGATGGAGTAATGGATTGGGACACATGACAATTATTTCTGCCTCTGACCTACCGTGTGTCTTTGAACACGTTATTTCACCTCTCTGTACTTCTTTCCCCTCTCAACTTTTGCTGTGTTTATTTAGATTGAAAGCTCTTAGGGGCAGCGATTGACTCTCACTATATGTTTGTACAGTGACTGGTGCAATGTGTTTGTGCCTCTAAGCATTATGGTAACACAAAAAATAAATAATTGTAATAATATGTCTGGAACTCGGGCAATGCATGACCTCCAATGGTGACCACTCTGTCTGATCTAGTTTGCTGAATTCATTTCCTTTGGCTTTCATGTATGCTGATGTGTTTATTTGCATCATTTAGCAGTTCTCTGAAAAGAATGGGTACAATTTTCTTTTAACTGTTTTACAGTGTCGTATGTGAGAAAACATTAGATCTGAGATGAAATTGCAAAATTTTGCAGCATGATCATGCATATCAGTGAAATGAGATTCATATTGTGCCTTTTCAGACATGTAGTGACACATAGACTGTGGCATGCCACAAACTAGCAGTGTCATGGCACAACCCAGGTAATCCATCACAGTCCAAAAGCATTTGCATAACATCCCTCTGACTCCAATGACATGCATGCCACATGCTGTGAAATATTACAGTCCCTTTTGCATAATACTGCAGTGCACAGCACTCAAGTGTATAGTTCTGCTGGACTGTATAATTCAGTGTTTGGAAGCCTTACAGTTATCTGATGTTGAAATGATTAATGGTTTAACATCAATCATACAGTTCTAAAATGTGGATCTGCAAACTGCTCCCACAAGTCAGATCCACAGAGCGAATGTCATGTTTGTGAAGGCTTCTAATTTGGCAGAAGTTTAACAGTCATCATAGTGAGAAGAAATCTGCTGAAATTTTCAGCTGAAGTACTATTTTGATTAAGTCCCCAGGGTCAAATTCTGTTCTTGAGGTGTATGGGTTTTGCCTTTAGATTTCTGAATTTATAATCTAAGGATAATAATTGAATCCTTATATAGCTGTGTACTTGAGTACAAATGTTCATAATATCTTGGCCAGTAACAAACCAAAAAGTACTTATGCTTGCATTGTAACGCGATTTTTAAGCAATAAGTAAGGCTACATTTTAGTCATGGGTATTTTTATTAAAAGTCCTGGATAGGTCACAGGCTATAACCAAAAATTAATGGGCCCGTGACCTGTCCATGACTTTTACTAAAAATACCCACCGTGACTAAAACTTGGGCAGGGGGTCGTGGGTGCTCTGAGGGTGAGGGCAGTTCGGGGTGCTGCGGGTGCTGGGGGAGGTGGTCCGGGACCCTGCTGGTGCTGGGGGAGGGAGGATTGACAGGGCTGGCAGGGGCTTCCTACCTGGCTCCGTGTCCCTGCAGCTCCTAGGTGGCAAAGGGGCCAGGGCAGGAGCTCTGCTGCTCCCGCCACAAGTGCTTGCTGCCACAGCCCCCATCGGCCGGGAACCACTGCCAATGGGAGCTGTGGGGGTGTGGCCTGTGGTTGCGGGCAGTGCGTGGCGCGGAGACACCCCCCCGACCCCTCCACTGCCTAGGAGCTGCAGTGGGGCCATGCCAGTGGGAGCCAGGGAGCCCCCCACTCTGAGCTAGGCACCCCCCCACAGGCCCCAACCCCCTGCCCCTAGCCCTGAGCCCCTTCCCACACACCCAAACTTCTGCTGCTGGCCCAGGGCCTACCTGGCTTGGGCAGCCCTGAGCCAGCACCAGCCACTGCAGAAGTCACTTGAAGTCCGTGACTTCCTTGACTTCCGTGACAGACTCTCAGCCTTAGCAATAAGTATCAACAATTCTGTAGCCAATACTTAAAATAGCCCCCTGCTTTTTGGGCTTCTGTGGCAATCAGTATAACTGTTCAATAGGTTCCATTTTTTATTGAGACGAACATGCTGGTTGTTATCACATAAATGTAGCAGTTTTAAATTCTAAGACAAGCAAAATTACTAGCACGTGCAAAGTCAGTAAGATGTGAATTTTATTGTGGAAATCCCCAATGCAGTGTATGTTTCTTGATTTAAGATCTGAGGCACTTCAAAATCATTGTGAATTTGGAGAAGTAATACATCAGTTAAAATCTAGAGGATTACGGTTTGCTCTCCTTCGCCCCATCGAGCTTTGCATGATATGTAATGGGAAATGTCTTTTCATTAGCACAGTTGATAAAGTTAAAACTTTTATAGATTAATATTCTCTTGCAGAAATCAGGTACTGCTATGGATTTATGCTACGGATGTGTCACAGCGCTTGTAATTTCTTTTGTACTGAAGATACAGCTGATACAGATTTTATTTAATAAGGATAATTGTTGTTGAAGGGTTTGGATGTTTAATATTCCTTAGGTATCTCTACTGACAAATCTAAAAAATGTGAGAATCTCTGATACTTGACGATGACCTTCAGTGATATTATAGGGATTTATGCAAGTCGTGTTCAGGGAAATGGTGCAGGGAATAGGGTGTTCATTGTTCTCATGTTGATACAGGATATAAAGATATAGCAGGCAGGCAGTGTTTATTCTGGGTAACTCTGCATAGGCCAGGACTTTCTGTCTGCCTATCCATTAAGGTCTCTCCACTCCCTTAAAGCTATGCCTCAAACCTCCCACCCCCAAATCCACATCCAAACACTTAGCATATATCTTGATACAGGTGGTAGGTGGCACAATTTAAGAAACCCTTAAACATCCTATAAAATCAGTTTAAACAATGTTGTTATCAGGCACTTTATATACAGGAACTGCAGAACAAATTTGGCTCCTAATTAGTCTCGGACAACTGTGTTGTCTGCAATAGGATTGCAGGGTTATTACTGTCACTGTTCAAGGGTAACTGCACCAATATCCCTGCCTGCATGGTCCACTTCAGGAATGCCCAGTCAGGTCACAGGTGTCCATAAATTATTTGTCTCTGGATGGGGACTTTTGTCCCACATGCTTCTGACCAAGGATTTTAATTCTGCACAGCCCCGTGCCTTACACTGTGTTATACTCAACAAGGCAGTCTGCCTAACAGTCAGCACCTGTGGATTGCTTTCTCTCTTCAAGGGTACCCACCAGTGTATTGCCAGCAGTTACCACACAGCTCTTTCCAAGCAAGTACATTTATTCTTAAGGTAAAAGTCTTATAAAGAAAATATAATAAAAACAAATAAACAGATTTAAAACACACACCAAGCATAGTAGGAGTTACCCATCAGACTTATGGGGATTTAGTAGGCCAACATCTTTCCAACCCTTCCACAAGGATTGGGCCCCCCCATTGGACAAAAGTTCCTGTCCATTTGCTGGCTCAAAAAGAAGGCCCTGAGTCAGTTCATATGCAGCCCTTTTATGCCAAAAAGTCATTTCTTTGTCTGTGGGTCTCTGGAAAACCTAGTTTGAGCTGTTATATGCAAACCATCCAAGGGAAGGGTGCCTTTCGGGAGGTGTTACAAACTGATCAATTCACCTGAATCACCCCACACTGTTTTTTGGCTCCTGGAGGAGCTGTGATAACCCTCTGTCCTGGAGTTGCATACAGTCCCTGGCCCACAGTGATACATAAAACATACATTAATTTAATACAACATGGTCCTCCAAAGATATTGTGATACTTGTCACAATTATAGAGGGGAAAATTTGCCCTAAGGTGTGTCTGAAAAGAAAACCAGGACGTAAGGGGAGAAAAGAGGAAGGTCAATACTACATTAACACAAATCTGTAATTTCAATTTTCTGTTAGTAGGAGGTAAATGGGCAACTAGACAACATGTATCAGGTCACACACTCCAAACATATAGACTGTTGTAGTTAGCAACACAACTCCCCTGGAGACCAGTTCTGCTGCCTCTACTCCAGCAAAATTACTTATAGAGTAATTCTGCCTGTATAGGGAACTCTTAGGGGGCAGATCCTCAGCTGGTACAAATTGTCATAGCTCCATCAATTTCAATGGGGCTATGATTGTTTTCATCATCTGAGAATCTGCCCCATTAACTTAAGTGGCTAAATCCTATGGAATTTAGGGATATTTTTCAAAGCAGGATTGGATTTTTAGAAATTGTTCTTCATGTCTTGAAAGAAAGTCTTTCCAAATCTGCCTTTTGAGAGACATCAGCAGGCACTATTCTCACCCTGGGCAAGTTTGCAAAGGGAGCAGAAGATCGCAAGGATCTTCACCACTTCTGCCCCTGTGCAGTGATTGGACATGATCACAGACTTCCTGCTCAGGGATGCACTAAAACTACTGGAGTCTAACCTGCCTGTTAGCACTAGACTCTTCAGAGAAGGTGGGAAGAAAGAAGGCCTTACACCCTGTACCCAGTGCACCAGCCATCAGCAAGATGCTGCAGCCTATCTCAGGGTCCATTCCTTTTGCTCCCTTCACTTGAAAATAAAAGAAAAAAAATTATATCTGAAAGTCTTGTGACTAGATCCTCAGCTGCTACAAATCAGAGAAGTGTCATTGAAGTCAGAGGGAGAATTGAAATCAAAGGAGCTACACTTATTTACACTAGTTGAGGTTCTGGTCTATTATCTCTGTGTTGCTATCATTCTCCACTGTGGAATCTGAATTAATATTTTGCAGCAGGTATAGGGCATCCATGGTAATTTTAAGGGTTAGCATTTTGCAGCTGTACATATTCATTAACTTACAATGTTTGTGTTCTCCCCCCTGTAGTCTGTCTTATAGTTAGCTGAACTCCCAGGGTATTTCATTCTATTTGAGAACTTTAATTGTATTTTAATTTCGTAATGGTCACAGCCTCTACTCGTTTTAGCTTTTTTTCACTCGGATTTGTAATTTTATCTGTGAACTGGATTTGGGTAATATTTAGAGTGAAGTATCAGACATGCGTCTGACGAAGTGGGTATTCACCCACGAAAGCTTATGCTCCAATACATCTGTTAGTCTTAAAGGTGCCACAGGACTCTCTGTTGCTTTTATTTAGAGTGAAATATATTAGAAGACTCAGAGGCATACTCCTATTCTTCCAGGGTATACTTTTTCTAGAAGGATCTCTTTTTAATACAGTAGAACCTCAGAGTTACAAACACCTCGGGAATGGAGGTTGTTCGTAACTCTGAAATGTTTGTAACTCTGAACAAAAGATTATGGCTGTGCTTTCAAACGTTCATAACTGAACATTGCCTTAATACAGCTTTGAAACTTTACTATGCAGAAGAAAAAATGCTGCTTTCCATTTATTTTTTTTTAGTAGTTACTGTTTAACACAGCCCTGTACTGTATTTGCTTTTTTTTTTTTTTTTTGCATACTTCTGGTTCCAAAGGCGGTGTATGGTTGACTGGTCAATTTGCAACTCTGGTGTCTGTAATTCTGAGGTTATACTGTATCTAAAACAGCACAGTCTATAGTAATAGATCAGAACATTGATCCAGATCTCATTTCTGATCACTTTGGCACTGATTTAACATTATACTTGCCCTACCAGGTATAGTATGATATGAGGTGTTGTGTTCATTCATCTTTTTTAAAAGATGAATGCATGAGACAGGCTTTAAAAGCTTTTTAAAGAGCAAGGTGATGGAATGGCATTCTCAATCTTCATCCTTTTATGCTGTTTTATGGGAGATATTGAAACTGTGCCTTTTAGAGGTCAGATCATTTTTTTTTCTCCCAGGTAGGGAAAAAAATAAGATCAAGAAATTAGGGCTAGTATATTCCAAATTCAGACACCCATTCCCTTGAACATTCTCACTTATCAAAAGCAAGAATTAGCCTGAGCTGTAGAGATGAAATCTAACTTAACTCTCACACATTTGAGGATTGGGCTTTACCAGTGACAATAAAATAGAGGACTCTTTGGTCTGTGAACTTAGAAGAGAGAAAGGAGGATAACCTTTTGGAACAGAAAATACATGGAGGAGGTCTTACCTGATCTAAAGTGTCTATAAAGGCTTTTATGCCACACTTTCATCTTTTATTCTCTTCTAAATTACAGGCCAACGAACAGGAATATAACATTTTTCTAACCAACTTCCCATTGTCATTTTTATCAGTAAAAGAAGGGTCTGGTCTTGAAAGGAAGAAAATAATGAGGATATTAGCTATTTGGGAATGGGTTAAGAGGCATTAAGGGTGACAAAAATCAGCATGGTAAAACAAGTACATTTGGAATCTGGCAGATCATCTAAAGAGTAAATGTCCGTTAAAATATCAGAAGCCTGGAAGCTTGCTGGGTTGCCTCAAAAAGACCTCTTTGTTGTAAATTTGGCACACCTTTCTCCAAATGGAGGAAAGAGAAAAATGCTAGGAGATGTGCTTCCCACTGTATTACCCCTTCTCTAAATGTCACTCTAAGTATATTTTCCTAAAATGATGGCAGGGGATCTTGAACTTCAGTTGCTAAAATTAATTTATTCCGAGCAGGCAAGTTTAGTTTAAAATCACTTCTTTTTGGACAATATTAAATAACATTTGCGAAATAGAGAGATTATGCTAAGTAACATTACCTTGATCCTGTCACTATCCTTTCCAGGCACTACAAGAAGGTGTTTTTTAGACAGATGTACATGTACAATACATAGAATGGGGGATTCATATTACAGTGTAATGTCGAATTAATTTTGGCACTTGGATTTAGGCCCTTATTTCCAGCTCTCCTCTGGCTTGCTGTACAAACTAAGAAACATGTGTCAGATCCTTTTCTGTTTTACAGAGGTTTGTGACAGGGATAAGCCCTAGTCCTTCATTATTCTTTTAAGTTGAAGACTCAGTGATATAGTCTTCTACTCTTCATTAGAGTGTGGTATGCTATTTTTCCCCATTTATTCAGTCCTGTATTACCTTTAGTTTTCTCTTGCTTGATCCAATGTTACGTTTGATCACAGATCTGATTAGAAAATTCCCATCTATCTTTTGAGTCCACCCTCCCATGCTTTTGAGTTCTTTGGTTAGTTCTCCTTAGTCAGTAAAAGCTAAACAGGAATTCTGTGTAGGGAAAGTCTTCTTCCATTTACTTTAATTAAACATGCACAGATTATACTTATTATTGATTGTCATGGTACAGATTTAAGGTCAATTACTATTGTTACCATGATAAATATGACTAACTTCCCTTCCCGAAGTTCATGCAACAACCCTTGGTAACTCTGGAAAGAAGTTAGTCCTAATTGTGCCTTCTTTAACTTGACCATTTAAATGGCCTTTCTTAATGTGGAGCATGGCTGTTTTTATTCAATGGAGGTCATCACAGAGTGTAATCATCCTGCAGTAAGTGTACTGTCCCAAAGTAAATGTAGCATGTCGTTGTATTAGTGAGGCAGCAGATTTGCGTTAAATTTACCCTGGGAAGATTAGTGGTTTAAGCAGACTGGAATAGAAGAGGTAGTTCACCAAGTGCGACAGTCATCTTGGGTTGCAGTGTTATGTGGTAAGACAGTGTTGCACTGTAGCGAGGTGATCAGGCACAACAAAAGGCAGAGAATGGGAAGAGAAAAAAAGATTTGTGTCCCCAAACAGGCTTCTAGCCAGCCAAGCAAAAGTGTGTGAAGGGGAGAGAGAGCAGACAGTGTGGATGGGTGGGGGAAGAGAATCAGTTCCACAGACTGCAGTGGAGAGGGTGAGCTGATCTTCCTTTAGATGAATGGGGGACTCACAGATGGGATGCCTCTTCCTCATCAGCAGCTGCCTCTGCTCCGCAAAATTAGCAGTAAAGACAGCTTGCCCCAGGAATATATACTTCTGCTTGCACTTCAGATTGCTTTGTCTGGTGAATCTTCACCTCACTCGACAAGGAGGAGAAGCTCTGGAAGAGTGGGACTCCCTTGAGCCAATGAAAGAGGAAGTTACGTTCTATGTTCTTCTGGTATAACATTTCTTGCTCCGTCTGCTATCACTTGATATATGGCACATTCACTGGTGAATGACGAAAAGTTTTCATGGCTGATTGATTTAATTTGAAATCCATCATTAATTATTTTAAGGAATAAGCTTGCCAGTTCATAAATAGAAGGTGTGCTCACTTTCCTGAAACACTTGTTTTGCACTACCGAAAAATGTAATCATTCTATTTCTATTATTTCTACTACGCGTGTACCAAGTGCCTCAGCCTATTGATGGCATACAATGAATTCACATTTGCTCTTTATTGTATTATGAAAAGAAAAGTAATTGTTTCCTAGGAGCAGCTAAAGTAGGTGATATTTTTAGAGTTGAAATGTGAATAATGAAGGTTTGAATGACATGCTGTTACTGCTTTGGGCTGTCCTGGTTGCAATAACGAACTAGTTTCACCTCACGGTTTATGGTATCATCACACATCTCTTTGTTTGCTATTCTGCTACTATACATCAGTGGAATATGCCTCTGTACTTTTTTCCCTGAGTAATTACATAGTGAATTCAGGATAGCATATAATTGCTGCTATCATAATGCCAATACGCTTTTCTGAAGTCTTTTTGTTATCTTGTTATTTGTAGAGAATATAGGCATCCTTACAAAGAAGTAAATCCCCTAAATAATGTTATCCTTTCCTCACCCAATTATGAAAAATAGTGCAAGCATTTAGGAGACACTGGGGGATTATGAATCCATGTATCCTAACTGAGGAATAATCTCCTTGCTCCAGGGACAATGATCCAAAGGGGGGTAGAGAAAGACAAACAAAACCCCAACCTACTTTGCAATTTCATTTTCCATTAGCAGTGTGAAGAAATAGGAAATATTGAGCCAGACTCAGAGGGATGTAAGTGGCAGCGTAAGGTATATGGATCAGTGCAAATTTTAAATTCTGCACAGATGGTGAAGTGTAAGGTGACACCTTCTGCTTTATCACACACCTTCTTACATGCCTTTGTTGGTAGCTTTGTCTACGTCCTCAGGTCCTGATTCTGGACTCCTCTGAGGCCTCTGCATACCAGCTCTTCAAAACTGACACTCCTCCTGCCGGAAAGCATCCCTGGCATAAGGCTGGTAGAAGAGACTGTGGCCCAATTGCACTGCACTTAGACTATTCTGGGTTGCACTAATGGCCCAGGGATGATTCTTTAAGAAAGTAAGCAGTCATGGGGCATGAGGGAAGGTCCTTTCGTAGATCTGTAACTGGTTAAAAGATAGGAAACAAAGGGAAGGAATAAATCAGTTTCACAATGGAGAGAGGAAAATAGTGGGGTCTCCCAAGGGTCTGTCCCGGGACCTGTGCTGTTCAACATATTCATAAATGATCAGGGAAAGGGAGTGAACAGTGAGGTGGCAAAATTTGCAGATGATGCAAAGTTATTCGAGATAGTTGAATCCAAAACTGACTGAGAAGGGTTACAAAGGGATCTCATTAAGCTGGGTGATCAGATAACAAAATAGCAAATTAAATTAAATGCTGATAAATGCAGTTTTCACACTGGAAAACAAAATCCCAACTATATGTATAAAATGATGGGATCCAGATTAGCTGTTACCACTCAAGAAAGAGATCTTGGAGTCATTGTGGATAGTTCTCTGAAAACATCTGCTCAAAGTGCAGTGGCAGTCAAAAAAGCTAACAGCATGTTAGGAACCATTAGGAAAGTGATAGATAAAAAGACAGAAAATATCATAATGCCACTATATAAATCCATGGTACGCCCACACCTTGAATACTGCATGCAGCTCTGGCTGTGCCATCTCAAAAAAGACACATTAGAATTGGAAGAGATACAGAGAAGGGCAATAAAAATGAGTAGGGGTTAGGAACAGCTTCTATTCAAGGAGAGATTAAAAAGACTGGGACTATTCATTTTAGAAAAGACACAATTAAGGGGGGTTTATGCTAGAGGTCTGTAAAATCATAAATAGTATGGAGAAAGTGAATAGGGAATTGTTATTTACCTCTTCACATAACATAAGAACCAGAGGTCACACAATGACATTAATATGCAGCAGGTTTAAAACAAACAAAAATAAGTACTTCTTCACGCAACACACAGTCACCCTGTGTAACTCATTTCCAAGGGATGTTGTCAAGGTTAAAAGTATAACAGGGTTCAAAAAGGATCATATATGTCCATGGAGGATAGATCCATCAATGACTATTAGCCAAGATGGTTAGGGATGCACCCCCATGTTCTGGTTATCCCTACACCCCTGACTGCCAGAAGCTGGGACTAGACAACACAGGATGGTTCACTTGATGATCGTCCTATTCTGTTCATTCTCTCTGAAGCATCTGGCATGGGCCACCATAGGAAGACAGCTACTGGACTAGATGGACTATTGGTCTGATGCAGTGTGGCCATTCTTAGGGTTTTATCTGACTTACTTCAGGGACAACTTTGCTACCCAGCTGGCCCCTGATTCAAGGAGGTGCAAAGGTGGAATAAAATCCTGGACCACACTCAGGGGTGACCTAAGAAGTGGTAGAAATGACAAGTGAATTCCTCCATCTTGTAATTTCTACCATCATTAAGATCCCAGGGATTCTGTCCAGTGTATATATGCATTAGGTTGCATTTTTTTAACTTGCTCAAAAAGGTGTGTGTTTGAATTTGGCCTTCTGATTTTTGTGTTCCTTTCACTATGACCAGAATTTTCTGCACAATAAACAGCTTTTCCTGTACACAGTCACAACATTTTTTCCCCATTGAATAATGAATTATATGATGACACCTTTTCATTAATAAAATATTACAATTGAATGTACAGAAGATAGATATACCAATGCTTTAGAAACTGATTTTCTCATGTGATGCAGCACAAATCATGTGTTCCTGCTATACCCAATTATTCTTCTGCACCTCACTGACCTCTGAGGCCTTTACGCTTAACCCCAGGGTTCTTCTTGCATCGCAGAGAGAGAACCAATCATCCTTCACAAAACTGCAGATCACGGATCTGTCAAACTCAGTTAACAGTGTGTATATAAATGTAGCTATTGGGAAATGATTCAACAAAAAATTTAAAAGGAATTGCATAGCAGGTTGGCACTATCCAATCAGAAACCAGATCCAGCGTCTCTGAAACCAGATTCAGCATCATGCATAACATGTAGCACTCATTTGTGTGACAGGGATCTTACATGAGCAATTATCAATGACCCTTTTTTGAATACACCAATCCAATTTGCATTTCTCAGGACAAAAAGGGGGCTTTTTACAATGATAAAAAGAAAAATGAAATCTTCTCTTTGATTATGGCTTTCCATTCAATATCAGCATGTCTCCCAATGGGAATTATTCATAAATTTTGTCAATTTCTATTCAGACACATTATAAAAAAGAAAAGAAAGACAGAAACTCCAGAAGAGGTAACATTAGAAATGTTCCAGAACAATTCTTGAAAATAAATGTGTCTCTTGAGAAGAGAGGCTAGGACTCTGACCTAGGAGTATTAGGCCAGTCTTTCTAATGCCTAATTATAGATGATAAAATATCCTCTAGAAACCAAACCCTAAATGAGCTCATTGTGCATCTCGAATATGTCATTCTATATGTTTACTGGGTTATATCATACTGGACAACAGGGGATGGATCACTCGATAACTGCCCTGGCTGCTGTTGAAAGACAGGATACTAGGACAACTATCGACACAGTACGGCCATTCTCATATATTTTCAAGCTCTTATCTGGGCCAGATACCCAGCTGGTATAAAGCCATTGAAGATTCTAGACCAGGGGTCAGCAACCTCTGGTACGCGACTCGCCAGGGTAAGCACTCTGGTTGGCCGGGTCAGTTTGTTTACCTGCCTCATCGGCAGGTTCGGCTGTTCACGGCTCCCACTGGCCGCCGTTCGCCGCTCCAGGCCAATGGAGGCTGCGGGAAGCCACGGCCAGCACATCCCTTGGCCCACGCCACTTCCCGCAGCCCCCATTGGTCTGAGACGGCGAACCATGGCCAGTTGGAGCCGTGATTGGCCGAACTTGCGGACACGGCAGGTAAATAAACTGGCCCGGCCCGCCAGGGTGCTTACCCTGGTGAGTTGCATGCCAGAGGTTGCCAACCCCTGTTCTAGACCTTTGAGTTTAGATCTCTTTAGATCATTTCCTCTTGCTCTGTGTCCTTTACCCTGTCTGTCCCTACTCTAAAGCGTGGCAAATTTAGGAGATCATAACTTGCTCCTGGTGGAGATCCACCTTATAGTTCCTATGTTAAAAGAGAACAATATAAATTAATAGGGTTGTCTTTTAATCACAGTTAACTCATGCAATTAACTCAAAAAATTAACTGTGATTAAAAAAATTAATTGCGATTAATCGCACTGTTAAACAGTATACCAATTGAAATGTATTAAATATTTTTAGATGTTTTTCTACATTTTCAAATATATCCATTTCAAATACAACACAGAATACAAAATGTACAGTGCTCACTTTATATTAATTTTAATTACAAATATTTGCCGTATAAAAATGATAAATAAAAGAAATAGTATTTTTCAATGCACCTCATACAAGTACTGTAGTGCAATCTCTTTATCATGAAAGTGAAACATACAAATGTAGGTAATTTTGTTACATAACTGCACTCAAAACAAAACAATGTAAAACTCTAGAGCCTACAAGTCCACTCAGTCCTACTTCTTGTTCAGCCAATCGCTAATAGAAACTAGTTTGTTTACATTTACAGGAGATAATGCTGCCCATTTCTTAATTACAATGCCACCTGATAGTGAGAACTGGTGTTCACATGGCACTGTTGTTGTTTGCATCACAAGATATTTATGTGCCAGATGCACTAAAGATTCATGTGCTTCTTCATGCTTTGCTCATTGTTCTAGAGGACATGCTTCCATGCTGACGATGCTTATTAAAAAGAAAAAGCATTAATTAAACTTGTGACTGACTTCCTTGGGGGAGAATTGTATGTCTCTTGCTCTGTTTTACTCACATACTGCCATATATTTCATTTTATAGCAGTCTCGGATGATAACCCAACACATGTTCGTTTTAAGAACACTTTCACTGCAAATTTGACAAAATGCAAAGAAGATATCAATGTGAAATTTCTAAAGATAGCTACAGCACTTGACCCAAGATTTAAGAATCTGAAGTGCCTTCCAAAATCTGGGAGGGATGAGGTGTAGAGCATGCTTTCAGAAATCGTAAGAAAGCAACACTCTGATGTGGAAACTACAGAACCCGAACCACCAAAAAAGAAAATCAACCATCTGCTGGTGGCATCTAACTCAGATGATGAAAATGAATGTGTCGGTCTATGCTGCTTTGGATCATTATCGAGCAGAACCCGTCATCAGCATGGACGCATGCCATCTGGAATGGTGGTTGAAGCGTCAAGGGACATATGAATCTTTAGCGCGTCTAGCATGTAAATATCTTGCGACGTCAGCTATAACACTGCTATGCAAATGCCTGTTCTCTCTTTCAGGTGACATGGTAAACAAGAAACGGGCAGCATTATCTTCTGCAAATGTAAACAAACTTGATTGGCTGAACAAGAAGTAGGACTGATTGGCCTTGTAGGCTCTAAAGTTTTATATTGTTTTATTTCTGAATGCAGGGTTGTTGTTTTTTACATAATTCCACATTTGTAAGTTCAACTTCCATCATAAAGAGATTGCACTATAGTACTTGTATTAGGTGAATTGAAAAATACTCTTTCTTTTGCTTATTTACAATGCAAATATTTGTAATAAAAATAAATATAAAGTGAGCACTGTACACTTTGTATTCTGTGTTGTAATTGAAATCAATTTATTTGAAAATGTAGAAAACATCCAAAAATATTTAAATAAATGGTATTCTATTACTGTTCAACAGCGCGATTAATCATTCCTGAAATCCTGTTCCTGAATCCTGTTCCTGATATCCTCAATAAGAAATGTGTGCTTACTTTTGGTGGGACTATGACTGGTGTGTGAGTTATGGGCAGGGAGTGGGAGAATGGCAGATGCAGACAATTCAAGATTTTTATGTCCCTTACAGAATGAGTTCTCAACCTGGGGATAGCAAAAAGTTTTCATTGGGCGGGGGGAGGGTTGTGACCACTTTCCCTTTTTTATGGCTGCATGTGATAGCATGCCAAAACATATTAGAGGGGTACTCTGGTGTTTTTTTCTGTTATAACATGGGGTCATGGTATGAAAAAGGATGAGAATTGCTACCTTAGAGGATCTCAGATTCCCCATGTAGGAATGTGTCAGAGGGACAGGCTTATCTTCTTCCCATTAGCCAGCCAGGAAGGGATGAGGGAACTAATAGGCTCTCACTGCTCATCTCCCAGGCATCCAGGGGCTATCTTGCCATATTGCTGCTGAGAAAATTGCAGCAATGCCCTGAAAGGGAGACTGCAGGAGAGCTTATGGCTGCAGCAGCTGGGTCAAGTCTGTCCCTCACCATGCCTAGGAGAAGCTGAGATAAGGCAGCAGCAGCAGTGAATTGAGCAGAATCTACCCCTCAGTGAGAGTTAGGGGTGGGGCAGCAGCTAGAGTAGATGCTATCCCTAGGGCAAGAGGTAGGAGAAATGCTGAAGCAGGTTGGGATAAGCCAAGACCTCCTCCAGCATGCACTGGTCAGTTTGCAAACAACCTCTGAGACATTAAGAGTCATGGCAGCTTAGGTGGGCAGTGATTCTTCCTTGGATCTGTGTGGGGTGGATTGTAGGCTTGAGAGGCACCCACCAGGATTAGACAGTTTTTCAGCAGCTCTGGGAAACGGAAGGGGGACAGCATCCACTCCCCCATGGGTGTGGTGTAGGGTAAGAAGAGTCTATGTTGACCCTACTGATGGATAACGGGAGTGGGTAAAGACTGTGAACCAGCCCTGTTTCTCTGTAATTGCAGAAGACAGCAGATACAAGCTCAGTGTCTGGACTCTTAAGTGCATTAGCCCCACCAGTAGGCAGCCAGGTCACCAGGTGGATTGCAGCGCAGCTTCAGGGCTGAGGAAAAGGGGCATGTTTTGGTATCAGCCCATGTCTCTTCTGCATTTGTTGAGGGGTCGACTACCTAAATGTTCTGGTTATAGGCTAGGGGAGAAAGATCTTGTGGCCTATCCTGGGATAAATTTGAGAGCTAGGATTCAGAGAGATGTGGAATGGGTTAGACAGTCATGATCAAGCCTGAGATTAGTTTGGTCAGAGATGGTTGTGAGGCGAGTATGATGAGGATAGGCCCCAGAAGAGCATAAGCTGTGAGGTTGTCTGAGTCTTTTTTTGGACATAGGTAGCTCAGTGATCTCACACACAGACACCCACTATAATGTGCCTGAGTTTTTTAGGGACAATGGAATGTGCTTATTGGCTAGACAGACTGACATTTGGGTAGGACTTTTTAGGGATTGATTAGGCAAGAATTTATACCAGGCTGTGGAGTGGGGGGAGGGCATGACCAAGATAAATGCTATCGCTTCAGTGTCTAGTAAAGATATAGGCTAAAGGGGCCTGCTCCAAGCGGTAAATGAGGTTTTTGAGTAGTGTTGCTGTGTGCTGTTGAAAAGCTGCAGTGTTCCACCCGAGCGGTGGACTGAATTTTAGTGTGAATAAAATTATCCCTTTTTTCCCTGTGTCACTGTGGTTTTGTCAAAGGGCTAACTGATTGTTTAATGTGGCTTTGCAAGCCAGTTTGTGTTTTGTTTTGGCTACTATCTTGTGCTCCAAAGCCTAAGCTTTCATTTAAACAAACAAACAAACAAAAATAATTAAGTCACTAAATCTTATGGTGATGAAGATTCTATTCTGCATTATAAAAGGTGTGACATCTCCCAGAGTACAAGCTGGACTTTTGAATAGCGGTGTTCCCCTAATTCTCCAGCCAAGGGTGTGTCTTACACTGCTCTGCTAGTGAAAAGCAGCCTCTCCATCTGCTCACACAGCCATTAGCATGTAAAGGCACTTCCAGCAAAGTGACATGAATGCTCTCCCAGCCACTCATGAACTGTATACAGGGTGGCACCTGCAAATCCCCCAACCTTGCACCCCAGAAGTCTTACACTGCTCAAAACCCCCTTCATCAGAGTAAATTCATAAGTTAGTTCATCATTTCATCAAAGGAAATGATCATGCCACAGCTTTTGTTAACCTGAGTAGAGATTCCTCAGACACCTCAACCAAAACACACTGGTTTAGATGGAAGAATAAAATAGTTTATTAACTAAGGAAAGATAGATTTTAAGTGATTACAAGTGTTTAAGGCATAAAAGTCAGAATTGGTTACAAAAGAAATAAAACATAGAACTGCAACCTAATTCCTAAACTTTACCAAGCAAGCAACTTTCTCACCTCACCAGATGCTGCAGACAGTTCACAGGTTGGATCCCCTTACAGCCCAGGACCACTCCTCTTGTTCAAAGATATTTCTTTGTTTTCTAAATGATCTTGCTCTGAGAGTAGAGGTGGGGAGGAGAGGTAATAAGTCATTGTATCTTATTTTATACCGTCCTCCTCCTCTACTTGAGGAACACCTCCCACCCCTGCTGAGGTATATATACATCCTGTGTATGTGAGATTCGAAGCAACTCTCAGGTGAATTGTAAATTTCTTGTTCGCACCTTTGTGTACATGACATTTGGGATGACATGCAAGGCCTTTGTTTACCGTACTTTGTTATTTCCAAGGAGCTACTCTGTGAGTGTTCCCCAGATTCACAACATGTTTTAGTAACAAACGTATAACGAAATCTCATAACTCCATGCACAATGTTGATACACACATTTTAAAAAGACAATGATGTTCAGTAGACTATGACCTTTCAAATGATACCTCCCAAGGCATGTTTTGTACAAACTATATCATAACCATATAACAGGGGTGAATATGGGGGTATAGGTTGTTATTTGGGGTACAGTGTGTCATAATAGGTTCTCATACTATGCTCATCCCTGTAATATCTGAGCACAGATAAACATGAACTAAGTGACAAACAAAGTTATGACATCTACCTGAGTGTGCAGATAGTCTGAAATAATAACTCAGGAGTGTGAACAGCACCATTCATCAAAATGGACTGATAATCCAAAACCTATTGATAATTTATGATAAAAATGTTAACTACTGCACTGCTGATCAAAGCACATAAACCAAAATGGAATCAGATTGCTGGCACTTAACATTAAAAAGGTTGTAGAGCAGTTTTTAAATTAAGGGTTGTGGGAAAGCTGACAGGTGCAGAGGAGCATGTGGTTCGGACAGAGACATCTCTTAGGGGAAGATCTATTAATGGAGATTCTCTATGTCTTAGTGAGGAGGAGGGGGTGGAAGATAAAATATGGGTAGGATATGATGAGAAACCATCAAATGAAAAAGAGGCCCATTCAATTACATCATGTAATGGCAGACAGCTAAAAAGTGACAAGTTTTTAAAGTACTTATATACAAATGCTAGAAGTCTAAATAATAAGATGGGTGAACTAGAGTGCCGCATATTCAGTGAGGACATTGATATATTAGGCATCACAGAAACTTGGTGGAATGAGGATAGTCAATGGGACACAGTAATACCAGGGTACAAAATATATTGGAAGGACAGAACAGGTCATTCTGGTGGAGGAGTGGCACTATATGTGAAATTGTATAGTCAAATGAAGTAAAAATCTTAAATGAACCAAACTGTACCATAGTTTGTAACCTATCATTTAAATCAGCTTCTGTACCAAATGACTGGAGGATAGCTAATGTGACACCAATTTTTTAAAAGGGCTTCAGAGGTGATCCCAGCAATTACAGGCCGGTAAGCCTGACTTCAGTACTGGTTGAAAATAGTCAGACTCATAGATGAACATAATTTGTTGGGGAAAAGTCAAAATGTTTTTTGTAAAGGGAAATCATGCCTCACCAATCTACTAGAATTCTTTGAGGGATCAACAAACATTTGGACAAGGGGGATCCAGTGGATATAGTGTATTTAGATTTTCAGAAAGCCTTTGACAAGGTCCCTCACTAAAGGCTCTTAAGCAAAGAAAGCAGTCATGGGAAAAGAGGGAGGCTCGTCTGATGGATTGGTAACTGTTTAAAGGATAGGAAACAAAGGGTAGGAATAAATGGTCAGTTTTCAGAGTGGAGAGAGGTAAACAGTGGTGTTCCCCAGGGGTCTGTACTGGGGCCAATTCTATTCAACACATTCATAAATGATTTGGAAAAAGCGGTAAACAGTGAGGTAGCAAAATTTGCAGATGATTCAAAACTACTCAAGGTAGTTAAGTCCCAAGCAGACTGCAAAGAGCTACAAGAGGATCTGACAAAACTGGGTGATTGAGAAACAAAATGTTAGATGAAATTCAATGTTGATAAATAAAAATAATGCACATTGGAAAACATAATCCCAACTATACATATAAAATTAGGGGGTCTAAATTAGCTGTTACCACTCAAGAAAGAGACCTTGGAGTCATTGTGGATAGTTCTCTGAAAACATCCACTCAATGTACAGCGGCAGTCACAAAAGCAAAGAGAATGTTGGGAATCATTAAGAAAGGGATGGATAAGACAGAAAATATCATATTACCTCTATAAAAATCCATGGTACACCCACATATTGAATAGTGCATGTAGATGTGGTCGCCCCATTGAAAAAAAGATATATTGGATTTGGAAACGTTTGCAGAAAAGGGCAACAAAATGATTAGGGGTATGGATGGCTTCCTTATGAGGAGAGATTAATAAGACTGGGACTTTTCAATTTGGAAAAGAGACAACTAAGGGAGGGACATGATAGAGGTCTATAACATCATGCCTGGTGTGGAGAAATTAAATAAAGAAGTGTTATTTACTCCTGCTCATAACACAAGAACTAGAGGTCACCAAACAAAAGGAAGTATTTTTTCACATAACACACAGTCAGTTTGTGGAACTCCTTGCCAGAGGATGTTGTAACAGGGTTCAAAAGAGAACTAGATAAGTTCATAGAGGATAGGTCCATCGATGGCTAGTAGCCAGGATGGGCAGGAATGCAAAACCATGCTCTGAAGTGTCACTAGTCTCTGTTTGCCAGAAGCTGGGAATGGGCGACAGGAGATGGATCACTTGATGATTACCTACTCTGTTCATTCACCCTGGCATTGGTCACTATCGGAAGACAGGATACTGGGCTAGATGGACCTTTGGTCTGACCTAGTATGACCATTCTTATGTTCAGATAAGGAAAAATGGAGAGGCGGTTATTTTATGAAGCTGTGCACATTCTACTGTGACTGATATTTCATGCTGGTGTTGTTATTGTTTAAAAATGAGTTTTTCTTTTCACTTTGACCTCTGTATATTGGAGGGTTATTTAAGATATGTTTGTGCAGAAATGCAGATAAACCTCTGATGAAAAGTGCAGCTGAAATGAAAAGCAGTGTTACATGTTATTAATTAAAGTTTTTAGGATCATGTTACTCCTGGCAATGACTATGAATTCTCCCTATTGCAGACTCCATCTCCTTGCCAGATGGTTACTAGTTTTGGAATGCTCTTTTTGCTGCTACAGTGTTTTCCTTCAGGCCAGATTCCAGGGTTCAGTGCTGAGTGAGGAACTGGAAAACTGGACCCATGGTATCGAATCAGCATAAGCAAACACTGAACCCTCAGTCATCAGTGGAGTAGGGGAGAAGGAAGGGGCTGCTCATGATGGAAGGTCATTACAAGATGCACCATGACTGTAAATGTCTAATTTTAAAAAAAATACCCTGGTAATTTGGGACCCTTTCTTCCAGCACATGGTTCCTGAGATTTGACCCTTTTGCTCTCCCACCCCCTCTCAGTCCTCCAGACACCACAGCTACTGCTGAAAGGATATTCTCTGCCCTCCCCGCCGTGGCCTTGCTCATGACATTTACCGTTAATCCAATAAGAATAAAAATGGATTCTGACCATTTTACTGACCAAAAAAAATTCCTCGATAAAGTCACTTTGTTGTTGGCTGGTGGCCCAGTTCCAGAAGCTAATGAGTTGATACTGAAACCAGACCATTTATTCTGTAATGAACCCCTCTTGTCTAACCCCTCTTGTCTTGTCCTTTTCAATTGCCCAAACAAGAAGAATGGAAGAATCGTAGAATCACAGACATATAGGGCTGAAAGGGACCTCAAGAGGTCATTTAGTCCAGCTCCCTGCTCTAAAGCAGGACCAAATAAACCTAGACCATCCCTGAGATGTGTTTGTCCAACCTGTTGTTCTAAATCTCTGATGATGGGAATTTCCACAACCTCCTTTAGAAACCTATTCTAGAATTTAACTACCTTTATAGTTAGAAAGCTTTTCCTAATATCTTACTTAAATGTTCCTTGCTGCAGATTAAGCCCATCACTTCTTGTCCTGTGTTCAGTGGAAGTGGAGAATAATTGATCACAGTCCTCGTATAACAGCCTTTAACATATTTAAAGACTGCTATGAGGTTCCCCCCCCCTCAGTCTTTTCTCAAGACTAAACATGTCCAGTTTTTTAACCTTTCCTCCTAGGTCAGATCTTCTAAACCTTTTGTTGCTGTCCTCTGGACTCTCTCTAATTTATCCACATCTTTCCTACAGGGTGGGGCCCAGAACTGGACACAGTACTCCAGCTGAGGCCCCACCAGTGCCAAATAGAGTGGGACAATTAGCTAATAATTGAGTCACTATTTCATGCATGGGGGACTCTGCAAGTAATATAATATGTACTTTGTTCATTTTCTTGTTCTAAAGTGGCAGTAGTCTACTGTAAATAAATAAAACACATGTTGTTAATTTGACCTGAAACGAAATCTCTTGTACCCAATCTAAATATTTATATGGCTCCCACCACTATAATATTTGAGTGCCTATCAGATCCTTAACTCTATTAAATAGAATCACAGGAAATGGTGTAACATGACATCTTGCTCAGAGAGCTCAGCACACCCTGTGCTAAAGGTAGAATTTGATTCAATTTCTGCAGTAGTAAACAGACCCTCATTTTGATTAATTGTTATTTTTAAAAAAACTGACAAAAAAGAAGGCAGAGGATTATTACATTAATTGGGAGACTTGCTCCATTTTGAAAAAACAGAATGATATAATAAAAGCTGCTGCTGCTTCTGTAGAAAGGGAGAACTTGTTTGCTGAGAAGAGCACCAATGTAAAGTACTGAAGTGAGTCACAATATGGAATATGCTGAGACCATTACAAAAATTCTTATGGTATAACAGAGCCAGTAAGCTTACAATATGTTAGGGTAATTGCTGATTTACTTTCTAATTCAGTCTTAAACCATCTTTGTGCAATCCAAATTGGACAGGGTATTTCGATGCCAGGATTGGCTCCTCCATTTCTTCTTTACAATTTGTTTTATGCAAATTGCCTTCAGCCACTCACCAATCCTTTTAAGAAATACAATGATGATGTCTGCTATAGTCATCTAGCAGATAGAGAGGAAGGTTGGTTGTATAGTTAATGTGGTGCACTAGGGCTCAGGAGACCTGTATTCAATAGTGGCCTCTGTTACAGGTTTCCAGTATGACCTTGGCTGAGTCACTTATAACTCCCTACCTGTAAAATTGGGATAACACTTTTCTATTTCACAATGATGCTGTGAGGATAATTTTAATACCTGTAAGGTGCAGATAGTATTGTCGTGGCAGTCATATAAGCAGGTGGTTCGGAAAGAACTCCAGCATGTTTCTTTATTGACACCTCTGGTTGTTCTAAATACTCCTAAATTTGAATCACAAAATGTGATTTTCAGCCAGTTTGTTGGTTTAGATTAAATGTGATAGCTTTTGAATGTCACATAAGATCAATTCCCCAATTTCAGAAACTGTTCTAGGCATCAGTGGGCAAAACCATATTGATTTTTGTGAAAATCAGAAAACCAGAAGGAGGAAATGGAGATGCGTGGAGCTCCATGCTTTTGGTTAGTAGATCCTTCAGCTTCAATCAGGTATGAATTGTTTATAGATCAAAGAACCAGTTGGTGGCAATCATTAACACCTACCAGCATAACACCTTCTCCACGAGCATATCAGCTCTGCCTGTTTTTCCAATGCAGCATTAGGAATGACTTAGTTTCCAGAGAGAAAAAAAGAAATATTGGGGGAGAGGGGGTATAGGGAGCTCCTGGCATGAAGAGGGGAATGGGGGGTCCTGGTATGGAGTAGAGGGAATGAGGACATACAGATCCCCTGACAGGTGGCAGAGGGGCTAATGAGTGGCACACACAACCTTTGGCATAAGAGGAGGGGAGGAATGGGGGACACAGAGAGTCCTTGACCTGGGTGGGGATGTGGAATAACGGCCTTTGTATGGAAGATGGGTAAAATAGGGTGTACACAGAAACCCTTGCACAGTGGGAAATGGGGGACAGAGAGAGCTCCTGCCATGGGGAGAGGAGAATGGAGGACAGTGGTATGGGGCAAAAGTGAGAAGGGAGGGGTACATACTGTACACACACCCCAAACTGTGGAGAACTGCCCTTGGGAGGGAGTAGTTATTTCACAGAGATCAGATTTACTGAGCTAATTAGTTTCTCACATTTCTTATTGGTTTAAGGATAATTAGTACTTATACTAATTCTAAATTCTTTATTAGGAGGCTTATCTTTGAAAGATAAAAAGGGGGTTGTGAGATCAGTAAGTGGTTGACTGATTCATAAGATGAAGCTAAAGCACCTTAGCTAAGGCCCATCTCAAAACACTTAGTAACTGGTCTCTGTTAAAATCTTTTAGCACCTCTACTAAAGCACTTCACAGAGGTTAATTTAATCCTCCTCAGGCTTCCCTCCAAATCTCATTCCCCAATCACCCCTCCTAGGGTTCCTGCTTGCTCCCCAGATTCCTCTGTAATCAAGGGAATTGACTATAAGGCCTTCAAGTCTAAGAATGATTATCTAAGTATCCAATCATGGTTTACTCTGTCCCCTGCAAGACCTTCAGGTAATTGTGTGTGTGTGTGTGTGTGTGTGTACACATATACAATTATGTGGTCCTTTAAAGGTCAATGCTTTTATGCTATCTTGGGTAACATAGTTAAGACATTTACAGTTTTCCCCAGACATTGGCTAACTAGGCATACAGACTTTTCTAAATTACTTTCTATTATTTTTTGTCCCCTGACTGAAGCCATTGGTGCACTTTCTGTGATACTTAGGTTGGAAGTTTTAGTAACCTTGACTGATCACATTTAAAAGGTTTCTCGCTGGGTGAGAGGTATAATGAAATAGTTATTTATTTAAGCACACTGGCACGTGAGAAGTTATATGACATTACTAGGTTCTGTCACATATTAAGAAAATTATGAGAAATTAGATAGCTCAGAGAACTGGTAATGGGACACACAGCCTTTCTGGCTGGCAGGATTTTCAAAAACACTTAGCATTGGGCTAATTCTATTCCCGCTGAAATAAATGGTGAAACTCACTCTGACTTCAATGGGAGCTGAGCTAGGCCAATACTAGGTGATACTGTGTACTTTTGAAAATCACATCCTAGTTTCTAGAGACAGGATTACAAATCCATCATCACCATGTCACTGTTGCTGGTAGTCAGGAAGCAGGAAGGCCACAAACTCAATAGGCCTGGAGACCAAACTACCTTTACCCCGTCATATGTAGTCTCTGCCGGCGAATGCTGAAGTACATTGGTGTGGACGGTGTAGGAGAGCTTTCTTTGGTGCTGCCCATGCTGCACTTTTCTATTGGCTATATACAGGAATACAGTGGTCAGAGTGGTCTAGCCAACACTTCTAGTGAGAAAAAAAAATAATTTTCACAGAAAAGCAATACATATATTAAAAATATGCTGCAAATCCTCCCACAAATACAAATCCCTCCAAACTGTTTGAAACTACTACTCAAACTTTTAAAATCTGAATAATTATTTTAAAATTTAAAATAACTTTTTAAATTTAATTATTTTTTCACCAAATTCCACATTAAAATAGGAACTCATGTTAAATATTAAGTAGGTTACATAGCCCTACATTATACTTTATCAATAAAATATAAACTGGTACAAAATGCAACAGATGCCATGATGTTATTGACAAACAATCCAGTTTTACCCATAATTTTCTCAGCGGTCAAGAGTAAAAGGGTAAGCATGAAGCAGACACCAGAATACAGAAAACATAAACCCCATCAAATGTAGGTAAGTAATTTAATAAATAAATTAAAGAAGAAAAAAGCTGGAGAAAAGAACCATGATTGTTCAGTTGCATGTACACATCAAACATGCAAATTAGCAGACGGCTCCCCCACAAAGACAGCGAAAATCTGAAGTCCAGGAATGGTTTCCAGATGAAGTCATAGTTCTGCTGTTATTATTTAAAGAGCAGTAGTTCCCAGAATCCCCGATGGCTCTTTTGTGAGAGACTGTACAAACATGGAGTTAGAAACTATCTCTGATTCTGCCAGTGAAGGATATGACAAGATTTAGTGTTTCCAAGAATAAGAGCTGTTGGGTTCTTTTTTATATGTTAGTTTCCAGTGTCAAGACAATTGTTCTCAAAAAATATCATTAAGGGGACCGTAAGGGACAATCCCAAACGATGTGTCAAATCACAGCTTCATCCAAAACACATGACCAACATTTAGCCTCAGGTAAAATACCCAGCTGAGTGGAACCAATAAATTTTTTGATTCAGTTTATTACTTTCCCTCCCCTGAAGTTGCCATTAGTACTTGAGGTAAAAAAATGCTTGTATTCTTCAACCTTGTTGGTAACCTGCTGGTTTTCCATACTCTGGTGTGCTCCCCTGCTTATTGTCTATTCTGCTTTAGCAATTTTAGCAGATACATGTGGATCAGCAAGTTGGCTGCTTTCCATGGGCT
This sequence comes from Trachemys scripta elegans, assembly GCF_013100865.1. Classification (NCBI taxonomy): domain Eukaryota; kingdom Metazoa; phylum Chordata; order Testudines; family Emydidae; genus Trachemys; species Trachemys scripta. The sequence continues at coordinate 280,179,627 of NC_048298.1, forward strand.
CTGGTTATACTTGAGGAGGTGGTGTGAGTCTACAACAATTTGTTTTTCTACTGATAAAAATGGATTATTATACTTTCCATATAATACAGTTATGGTGTTACAAAATTTCACCTGGAGAATGATAGCAAATGAACTTTATAGGTTGGCCTTCAAGGAATGGATGGAAATTCCAATGGATGGAAATTTGCAGTTAAAGATAAAATCTGAACTCAACAGGGCTCCCTGCAGATAATATGAAAGCCGTGCCTCAATGTGATGAGGTAGTGGAGCTCTGATTTTTATCTGTGAGCTCTTGTTCACTTTAGTCAGCAGTGTAATATTCTTGTCAAGCAGTATTTAATTTGAATGTTCCATTTTTAGTTTGAATTATTTTTTTTTTACTTGGGAGGAAACCTTGCTGTGCTTGGGACTATATACTATCCCACTGCTATTTGATGTTAAATCTGCAGTTTCCTTTAGGTTTTTTTTTTTTTTTTTTTTTTTTTTTAAGTTTGTAATGTTGTGGAGATTACCTACCTCAGATCCTAAAGTACAAGTAGCCTCACACGTGCTCCATGGTGGCCAGATCTCTACCCAGTTAATAGTCCTCTGTACCACCAAAGAATATTTAAATTAAGGGATTTTATGGTAAAAGAAAGTATACATATTTTAGGAAGGCTCATAACACCCTCTTAGATTCTCCATTAACGAGTTCTTCTTATGCTCTTGGTAGCAGAGGGACAGCAGGCAAGGAGAGAAACTGGGGCAAAACAGGGTTTTAAAAGCCCTGCCACTTTATATATTAGGGGTTGAATTTCTCATCTCATTTCCCACTAATTAATTCTGACTTCATAAAGATCAGTGATTCACAAAGGGAAGATGGTACCAAGGTGATTTTTATTAGTCGCTTTGCAAATCCGTGAAGGCTTTGCCTGTCAAAGGCTCCCATTGATTCATACTAATAATAATCTACTATGCATTAAGCAGTCCATTTGTATGAGTGGAGGTCATTAAAGCTCCTATGAAAATCTAGTGGAAGAAGAATTGGATGAGTTCCATTTGGACATGTTGTCTTATCCCACATAAGACATTTCAGAGTATTGTTTAAGAAAAATGTTTATGAACCTGGGGGAAGAAGGATAATGTTGTAGCACTCTCTCTAAACCTGTAAGTAATTTTGTTATACTGTTACTGTAGGCACTTTTCTTTTTTATTCATCATGTCAGGTCCCTGTTCTCATTCTCCTAATCACCAGCTTTGAGATTCTGTGCCAGGCCTCTAAGAGGTTCAGCACTGGACTCCCAACCTGGGGAGATAAATAGTTTTAAGTCATCTTTGTTTGATCCTGATTGTAGGCTACTCCAGAAGCTGGTTAGTCCCCTAGAGTAACTAAGCCCTGAAGGCCCAGCCTCCCAGGGCTACCCAGAATCTTCATAGCACTACGTACACTAGCTTGAACCCCAATATGCTCCTCCCTCACCCAGCTGCTCTCTGGGCATTCCCCCTACACCTGAGTTTGTGAGAGAGATGTTGAAAGGCAACCTATGGCTATCTTCCTCAGATCCTGCACTGAGGGAATCCTCTCCTAGCTGGATACAGGTCGTTTAGAACCCCTTCACACTGGTCTACCCTCTGACCTTGCATAAAGTGGCAGGAGTAGGGGTGAGAATCACCCAATGGGTAACAGAGACCATCAAATTGCAGAGTAAAGGGCCAAAGTTCATAACAGTCATTTTTTGGATAGCAGTGTTTGTAAGTGTTATTTTTGTAAATCAAGCCTGTAGGTGTTAACTAAGAACTGACAAACTCATAGCTGGAAACCAAACCAGCTCACCTGTATGTTAGTTGTGTTCAAATTAAGTATTAGTCTTTTAAGAATGTATTTAGTGTTTAAACTCTATGAAAGGCTTGTAAATTGCTGCCTGCATTAATCTCACTTGTAATGGCTGTATTCCATGTTATAAGGAAATATGTAAGTTTTGCTTTATAATTTTAAAAATGTTTGCTCTGATCTTGTGAATCCAGGCATGACAATTGTTATTCCTTCCCCACCCCCCCGCCCTTAAAAACTATCAAGATTAAACAGGCAGGGGGGTGGGGAAGGAACAATGATTGTCATACCTGTATTAAGAAACATCACAATACAAAGGATTGGTGAATGGCCCTATCACACCTTGGAAATGCTATATGCAAGGGAGCTCATCTCATGGACTGGAAGGCCATATGTAAAAGATAAAACAGGGTCAGAAGAAAATTTTTCATCTCTTTGCTGTTTGAACACTCACAGAGAGGCAGAGAGCCCTAGGGATTACGCCTGGGTCCACCCTGGAAGACATCTTGAATTGACAGATTACCACATCTCTGTCATTGTTAGGAATCATAGATGGTAATACCTGAGTATGTATACGTTTGCTTGATTTAACCTGTAAATAACTCTTATTTCTTTTTTCCTAGTTAATAAACCTTTAGATCATTTATTAAAGGAGTGGCTACAGCAGGGGTTGGCAACCTCTGGCACGCGGCTCGCCAGGGTAAGCCAGTTTGTTTTCCTGCCACGTCTGCAGGTCCGGCCGATGGCAGCTCCCACTGGCCGCGGTTTGCTGCTCTAGGCCAATGGGGGTGGCGGGAAGCGGCGGCCAGTACATCCCTCGGAGGTTGCCGACCCCTGGGCTACAGGCTTTGTCTTTGTTCTGAGATCTAAGATACAAATTGATCTGTAGTAAGTGACTGGTCTCTTGGGTCTGAATATTTTGTGATTTCTTTTGGTGCAAGTGACCATTTATCACTAAGTCCAGCTTGCCTAAGTGACAAGATAGATTGGTGAGTCTAAGGGGGACTGTTATATTGATTCAGGAGTTCACATTTGTTACTGGGTTGGTGAAATCTAATTATAGAACATACCAGTTTGGGGTGAGTGCCTTTCTTTTGATGGTCTGTCCTGAGGAAGGCACTCATGGTTGTGAGCCACTCCAGAAAGCATGACAGAAAGTTTTACTGCAAAATTATAGAACTGAAAAATCTTCCCCATGACCACAAGCTTCATCCCTAAATCTGCTATCTGCAACACATGGACATCACAGACACATGAAGTCTACTGTTGGAAACCTACTAACATTCTTATTATGCTCCTATAACACTTCCCAAGCAACTAGACCAGGGGTCGGCAGTGTTCAGCACGCGGCTTGCCAGGGTAAGCACCCTGGCGGGCCGGGTCAGTTTTATTTACCTGCTGAGATGGCAGGTTCGGCCGATCGCGGCACCCACTGGCCGCGATTCACCGTCCCGGGCCAATGGGGGCAGCGAGAAGCGGAGCGGGCAAGCGATGTGCTGGCCGCAGTTTCTCACTGCCCCCATTAGCCCGGGACAGCGAACTGCGGCCAGTGGGGGCCGCGATCGGCCGAACCTGCCACGTCAGCAGGTAAATAAATCTGGCCTGGCCCGCCAGGGTGCTTACCCAACTGTCCTCCCCACTTAGTGATACCTTTGTCTTTTTCATATGCTGCTGTCTCAAAGAGAAAAGGGAAAGGAAGTCACTTTCATGTGCACTTAAGATACAATTTGTAAAAACTGTGACTAAGTGACTAAGGAGTCTAAATCTCATTTACATTCTATGAGATATAGGCTCCTAAATGACTTACATTTTGGAAATTTTAGCCTTCGCAACCATCATGCTATCTGGAGAGACTCACAACTGTGAGAGCCAATCTCAGGTCAGATTGTCAGAAAATAGTGCAGACTATGGTGATATAGTCTATAATTAGATTTTGCTAAGCCAGTAACTAATGTGAACTCATGGATCACTATATTAGTCTTACCATAGAGCAGGGGTTGGCAACCTGTGGCACGCGGCTCGCCAGGGTAAGCACCCTGGAGGGCCAAGCCAGTTTGTTTACCTGCCATGTAGGTAGGTTCGGCCGATTGCTGCTCCTACTGGCCGCAGTTCACTGCTCCAGGCCAATGGGGGTGGCGGGAAGCCACGGCCAGCACATCCCTTGCCCGCGCCGCTTCCCGCAGCCCCCGTTAAAAGAGGTCATCTATTCCACTCCCCTACCATTGTAGGACCTAGTTAAATTTGGGGAAGAGGCATAGATGGTTCTGTGAACAGCAAGTTGTTTTGTTAAGACAATGAATGGGATTACTTTGTATTTGTCTGCAGACAATTATGATTTGATAACTTTCATCACCTTCATTAACACGAGGGCCATCAAGAACTTCAGTAGCGTTAAAGAACCCTCGGTGCACTCCAGAACATTTTGTAAAGCAGCACAAGTTAATAATCTATTTAATTGTCATTTGCTTTCTGTGATTCCTTTATTATCATTTCTGATTGCCATGATATGTGGTCAGTGTGGAAACCTTTCTATTCAGCCTGTTCTTACTGCCTGATTCATTTGTGATGCTGCAAGCTGGTGTTTATAACAGCATAATCACTTTCATGACAGAAAATTGTAATGTCACAATTTGTGATGGCAGCTCTTTTTAAGATTGATTCCACATATCAGTGCTGAGGAGTGTGCTGAGGCACAATGATATCCCATTTTAACACCCCATAATAAACAGTTAGTACACTAACCAGCATAGAGCAGTGTTCACATAAATAATATGATTAACTTCAATGAATCCTCCTTGGTTTTGTCTCCCACTTGATGAGCACCTTAAAATTGGCTGCAGAAGGAGAAAAATGCAAGAGGTGCAGAACAGGATTCACAAGGCTTATGGTTTTTCCCTCTAACTGCAACTTTGTCCCATTCTGTACAATGATAATTTATCCAAAGATTTGACATTTAAGCCTGCCTGTTTTGATAGCCTTATTTCAAATTTGACTTAGTGGTGATGTTACTAGCCAATTCTCCCAAGCCCTATGAAGTGATAAGAGTAATAGGAGAGAATGATGAATGAGTACAGAGGCAAGGATCTAGCCTAATTATAATTTTGAAAAGATCGAGGAAGAAAAGTAGTTCTTTGCCATCAGGGAAGGGGAGAAATATGAACATCTTTGAATCATGCAGCTCAGATGACTTAAAGCAATTCATAACCAACTACATAAATAGAATATATTGTCAGCAAACAGAAGTACAGAGTATCGTACCTGAAAACAGGTTTGTCAATGTATCATTTGTAGTTTAGTAGGCTTATAAAATGCATGTGTTAAATTGTATGATATTCAGAAATATAAGTAAAACGGATCTGGATGTATGACACTACTGTAAAGCAATCCTGCAGAGAGCTGCTGATCTGTATCTAAGGAAATTTTATTTACTGTCTCCCCCCCACCCTTGATTTTTTAAGATATATCACTTCAAGTTCAAGTGAATCTTGTCTTACACTCATTTTGTTTTATTTACTTTGAAAGCTACAACACAGCTGCCCTGAATATCTTTTGCTGTGGTTTGTCTTCATAGAATCACAGACTTTTCATTGTTCTATCTCTCTTTCCCTTGTGTCTGTATTTTTTGCTGAAGTGTCCTGGTTGCTGTATCAAGTGAGACTCGGAGTGCTATCTTGTATTAATATAGATAGCCTGAAACTATGCCTCTTTGTACTGTGATCCTGAGGGATATCACAAGCTTGGCTGGGTCAATAATTGGAATGGAGTCCTCCAAGGAACATCCAGATACCATTGACCAAATGGGTGACTGTACTCCTTCTAAATCAATATTGATCAAATGCCTTATCTTGGTGCTGGAGTGATTTTTGATGATGTGGTGCTTAGATAACATAGTGATGAGCACATTAGAATTGTATAAGATAGGCAGATGTAAAACCAAAGTCCTGAACACTTACATTCCATAAAAGCCCTATGACAGACTTTGCAAGAGAACGGACATTGACTTTGCCATCTCAGCCAATTTCCAGGACCAGGACTAATATTTACCCATTACATTTCCTTGACAGTGCCACTTGGATAATGTGTACTTCACATCTCATCCAGAAACTGTGGTTGTAGTGTTGTGCTCTGTTAAACATTTGCTGTGTTTCAGCCCAAAGATGGCTGCACTTCATTGGTGGATGAAATTATCTCTTTGTGGGTTTGCAAAGTACAAGGAATAGGAAATAATCAGTCCTGGATCAGTGACAGATTTAAGGTCAGATACCTGATGAACGACCAAGTCTAGAGATGGTTTATGGGTACCATTGAGAAGGGGAGATTCCCACCACATTTGTCTTACAAACAATAGCAATGGAGGTTTTAGGCTTTGATGGAATGATCTAAACATCAGCAGTAGTGGTTTAAGCTTGGATCTGAGATGGACCATAATAATGGGATGGTAGTTTGTGCTTAGATACCATGGTAATGGGCCCTGTAGAAAAACCTATGGTACACAGATGGAAGGTAAGCTGTCAGCTTCCATTTCACACCTCTGTGTCTCCTATATCTATGTGCCTTTTCTCACTTTCTTTAAAATTCAACTTCTCTCTTCACAGGGAATCTATTTTCCAAACATGCTTCCCACAATGACTCCCATTCCCTTTCAGTTTAGAGCTCTCGCAACTCTGTGAGAGCCAAGGTTCTGAATAACTTGGATCATGCTCGTCACAGTATACACGAAAACTGTATATTTGTTGTTCCCTGCTTATCCTTCTAAAGCCATATTGTGACACTGTTTCAGGAAGTGTCACTGTGACAGAGTGCAGGGAGCAAACAGGTGAGCCTGCATTCTGATCACTCGGATATTTATTAGTTCCCCTGGAGGAAGCTGATGGGGGTAATTAGCCAGTCAGGCTGCTGGACTGAGCCAATTACCCCATTAGCCCAGGGCTGATAAGAAGAGGCACAGGAAGGAAGTGGAAAGGGGAGAGGGAGGAACAGGGGCTAGCTCAGCCTAGCCACACAGAGACTTAGGGTATGTCTTCACTGCCTGCCGGATCGGCGGGCAGCGACCAATCCAGCAGGGATTAATTTATTGTGTCTAGTCTAGACATGATAAATCAACTCCCAAGTGCTCTCCCGTTGACTCCTGCACTCCAGTGCTGCGAGAGGTGCAGGCAGAGCTGACGGGGGAGCTGCAGCAGTCGACTCACTGCAGTGACTTGCCACAGTAAGTCAAGCTAAGTACGTCGGCTTCAGCTACGTTATTCACGTAGCTGAAGTTGAGTAAGTTAGATCGATTCCTTCCCCCCCCCCCAGTGTAGACCAGGGCTCAGAGTAGGGAGACTTAAGTTCCTTTAAGGCCCTGGTGAAAGGGCCAAAAGCTAGGATAATATTGTAAATAGACTGTTTCATGGGAATCATTGTGAAAAGGGTGGAGGGAACTTAAAAGAACACGGTAAAGGCACAACCGAGGGAGTCGGTGCAGTTTCATAGAATCATAGAATATCAGAGTTGGAAGGGACCTCAAGAGGTCATCTAGTCCAACCCCCTGCTCAAAGCAGGACCAATTCCCAGCTAAATCATCCCAGCCAGGGCTTTGTCAAGCCGGGCCTTAAAAACCTCCAAGGAAGGAGACTCCACCACCTCCCTAGGTAACGCATTCCAGTGTTTCACCACCCTCCTAGTGAAATAGTTTTTCCTGATATCCAACCTGGACCTCCCCCACTGCAACTTGAGACCATTGCTCCTTGTTCTGTCATCTGCCACCACTGAGAACAGCCGAGCTCCATCCACTTTGGAACCCCCCTTCAGGTAGTTGAAGGCTGCTATCAAATCCCCCCTCATTCTTCTTTTCTGGAGACTAAACAATCCCAGTTCCCTCAGCCTCTCCTCATAAGTCATGTGCTCCAGACCCCTAATCATTTTTGTTGCCCTCCGCTGGACTCTTTCCAATTTTAAAGTTTCTGGGAGGAGAAGGCTGGAGAGGAGCCATGCTCCATGACAGTCATGTAGAGCTTCCAATAAATATGCACAATGTGACTCTTTGCTATAGATGCTAGCATTTTGAGGGCTACCAGTGAATATACTGATGTGACCCATCTCCAGCTCCTTGGTTATGTAATGAAACTATTTCTTTTTCAATTCCATTCCTTCCATTTATTGCCATTATAGTCCCCAGATTTCCCTAGTGATCTACTACACTAACACACCACATCTCTATTGCCATAGCTTCAATAGAGTATGTACCTTGCTCTTGTACAGACGTTACCTTGAAGAAAATGTTGCTGGAAGAGAAAACTCTAATGTTACTATTGAATGTCAAACCCAGAAACTCAAAGGTTCAAGGTTCCTTACTTCCTCCACCGAGCCCTATGCTTCTAATAAGTTTTGGTTTAGGTGTAGAGATGGATTCATGATCTGAAAGTTACTGAGCATATGAGAATGCTGGGAGCAGCTCTCCCTGATATAACATATAAATAGCAGAATTCCATGATTAGGCAACTATTATACATGACCTTGTTATACGTGGATGTGGCATCCATGTATAACAATTTGTCCTGCCAGTCAAAAATCTTGTCAAATATTGATCTGACTTCAGATTCATGTATAACAAGATTTTTGATTGACAGCTGAGCAACTGCCCAGAATGAAAACAAAACCCCCACTGATTTTAAAAGCTGAAACTGCCAGCTGGCAAGTTGGCTGTCCATAGAATTTACCCACAGATGCACTATCTTATAACTTTAATTTTATATTGAAAATCCCCATATTGGGAACATTACAAAGACTGGATTTAACTTCTTAATAAAATTTTAAAGATAAAAGCTAAAGTAGCTTGTGTTTAAAACATGCCATAGAAAGCTATGTCTGGCAGTTTCAATTTTAGCACAGAGACAAGGGGTATCAAATCAGCAACAAGAGCGTGGAGAGGCAGAACAGAATTAGGGTAACATAAGATAGAAAAAAATATTTAAAAATACGAGATTTTAGAATCCAGGTTTTATCATAAATAACCAACATTGTCGTGACTTATGAAGTTGGCAGACACTGGACCAGAATAAAAGCCTTGTCATTTTTGGTTGCTTTTCTATTACAATATTTATGCTACTCTGAAGAAAAGCTTTCTGGATTCTAGTGATTAGCAAGAGGAAGCAGAGGGAAGAGCGATGTCAGCCTTTGGAGGAATCTGTGCAAAGGAGGTTGTGGCAGGCAAGAATAAGAAAAAACAAGCTATAGTGAAGAGATTAGGCATTCATCATTGAAGCTGCCACAAAACCCAAACCAGTCAAGATGAATATTCGGCAACAGAGAATTACTCATGCAGCATCAGTCATTGAAAGCAAGCAAAGCTATGGCTGAGAATTTAACTGCAGAAATCCCATCCACAACATAGGGATAGTTATAAGTTTACCTTTAAAATACACAGCAGCTACCTACTTGTGCTGTGTTTCCAGGCAACAATGAATGGACTCATGAATGGACTCAAGAGACCTTCAGTCCTAAGACATTGTTCAAGGCCTGTTAGAGGGACAGCAGAGAAAAGGCTAAAGAAAGCAAATCTTCAGATCACCAACGCAGTGGGAAATGCCTGATGCACTCCAGTAAATTAGACTAATTGTGATCAGCAGTTTACTTCCATTGACATCAACGGGCTTTGGATTAGGCTCTAAAGGATCTGGTGTACTATATAGGCTGGATTCACCAGTACATTGTGGCTGCTTTGTGTTATTCCAGTGACCCAAAGCATCCACTACCATGATGTAAAACAGTCATTAGCTTAGCTTAGCTTGTTGGATAAGCCAGGTTTATGGCTGCTTTGTGTTGCTGGAGTAACACTCAGCACCCAGATCATATCAATAAATCTGGTTCTATACCTTTTAAACACATATAAACATGCACGATCAGTTCATTCTGTCTTTAGCTTCAGTTTATCCCATACCTCAGAACACTTTAAAAACATTAAGAGAGCCTTAGATTACCACTGTGTGATATTTACTGAAGATGGGTATTATAGCTTTTAATTTGGGTAAAGGATGGCACAGAGACCTGATAATTAAAACTGATGCCCTCTTGTATATTAAGTTTTGTGTGTGCAATTGAACTTCTACATTTTCACTTCCAGTTACAGTGATTGCCCATATAAATAGCTAGATGGATGCCACAATAATCTACTATGTCCAATTGCAAACATAGGCACACAGAAATGCACGTACACTCAGTCCTCTCCTTTTGAATATCGAGTCCAGATATGGTATCTACAGGACTTGCCCAATGTCAGTCAGTCAGTCAGTCAAGTGCAGAATTGGGAATAGAACAGGAGTTCAAAGTACTGACTTCTAGTCTTCTGCTTTAATAACTAGATATAATGGTGCTCTGTTATGAGATAATAATTCATGAGTTGGAATAGGAGTTACATTTGTCTTCTATACACCCCCATATCCAAGGAAAAGGGGAACATAGGAAACAATCTTTGAGTGTGTGTAGGGTTTTTGTTTTTTTGTTTTATTCAGTGTAATCCACTATTAATTCCAGGAATCCTAAAACCTGCGGTGTTGTGTTAACCAGCACTTTCAACTTCAGCCTGAGCCATGGCATCTATTAAGTGAGGGCTTTGAAATCTCTACATTTGAAACCACTCTCAAATAAGAGAAACTGATAAATCTCTCCAGCCTGGGTATATGGCTGCAAAAGGCTTATTTTTTAAAAAGGAACTGATGTTTTCTATGAGTTGAGGGTGGCTTCACCCCAAGATGCTGCTTGGGGGGGAAGGGATAACTCAGTGGTTTGAGCATTGGCTTGCTAAACCCACAGTTGTGAGTTCAATCCTTGAAGGGGCCACTTAGGGATCTGGGGCAAAACCAGTACTTGGTCCTGCTAGTGAAGTCAGGGGGCTGGACTTGATGACCTTTTGGGGTCCCTTCCAGTTCTAGGAGATAGGATATCTCCATATATTATTTATTATTATTATTATTATTATTCCAGAGGCTTCAGACTACAGTCAAATGTAAATGTGGCTGAATAGAACAGAGATTTTGGTTCTTAAAGCATGTAGTTACACCTCTACCCTGATATAACGCTGTCCTCGGGAGCCAAAAAATCTTACCACGTTATAGGTGAAACTATGTTATATTGAACTTGCTTTGATCCGCCGGAGTGCGCAGCCCCCCTCCCCAGAGCACTGCTTTACCGCGTTATATCCGAATTCGTGTTATATCGGGTCGCGTTATATCAGGGTAGAGATATATATTCAAACACATTTTAAATAAAAACATGATCTGACATCAACTGTGCAATTATATGGGGTGAGATTTTGGACATTGAGGGTCGAGGGAGGTGATTAGTATGTGACACTTGCTGAACTATTGCAGAACACACAGTTACTAAGACTTGGGGGGGGAGGGGACTCTCCCATCACCCTGGAATAACTTGTCAAACCTGATTTATTTCAGACAGGAGAAAACTTTACAGCACAAACCAAGACAAGAGTTATGCTAACTTTCTGATATATATGCCAACATCCTGATCAGACAGGGACAGTAGCTGCAATAACTTTTGTCTTTGGATTATATGGCCCACATATATTGGAATATGGACAGATGTATTGCAGGAGTTGCCACTGTATGAGTTTATTTGGGGTTTCTTTTGTATTTCCGTACAGTGGGACTTTCTCTTTCATTTTTTGGGTTATAACATCTGTCAGTTCTGTTTTATGGGTTTGTTTGTCTATAGAAAATGGAAAAAAGTAATGATTGTGCCAAGAGACCTCTTTTTTGAATCAATATCAATGTATCATTTTATACGATCATGAAGAATAGTCTTTTGTGACTTGCTTACAATAAAGACAAAGGACCCAATTCTGATCTGGCTTACACCATTGTAAATCAGGATTAGCTCCACTGAATTTCACTAGTGTGAAACGAGTGAGATCAGAGTAAGGTTCAAAGTTTTTCAAGGCCAGACAGAGTATAAAAGAACGAACTCATAAACTCCAAATATTGTTTTAACAGCCAGTTGTTTAAAAACAGGTTTTAAATCTCTGTTTCCCCTCAAAATGTTTTAATTGGCTCTAAGTGGAATAACACACTCTAGGCCATGCAGCTGTTGTGAGAATACCAAGCTTCTCATGCCTCTCTATGTATCCAAGCTGTGCAGTTATCTCATACCAGCTGTGCACGCTGCCTCATGTTATTAACTCCGGTAGGAAGCCTGGGGAGTTGCTGAGTGGCCTCTACTTCAACAGGATCCTTCTGCTGGCGTTGTCAAGGCCTTGTGCACTAAGTGGACACTTCTGAAACAAGCCAGTCTCTTAACGGAGAACCTCTGGCAACTCAACTGAGAAACAGAAAGGGTGGCCATGCATCTCCCTATCCTACTTAAGGCTCATGCTGCACCGAGAACAAGCTGGAATAATAAGTGTAGAGTTCAATGGGAACATCAGTTTTGGCCTCTTTAAGAGGGAGACTAGCTCCATGGTTAGGATGCCAGTCTGGACTCAAGAGGCTTGGGTTCAATTCCTTACTCCACTCCAGACTCCTCTATAACTTAAGGCATGTCTACACTTCAAGCTAGAGTAATAAATCCTAGATATACCTGAACTAGCTGTAATGATGCTAAAAGTGTAGGTGTGGGAGGACTTAGATACCCTGAGTCTGTACCTCTCTAAGATGCTAGGAATATACTTCGGTCAACTACCTTTTCTGGCTACCTCTATTTTTAACATGGTAGCTAGATCAGAGCTGGAGTGAGTATATCTCCTCAAGCTGGAATTTATATCACTGATTTGAAGCTAGACATACCCCAAGACTCTCTAGATCAGTTCTCCATGTATGAAATGAGTATAATAATACTTTTCTATTTCACAGGGGTGTTTTGATGCTCCATACATTAAAGACTGCGAGGTGCTCAGAACCAATGGTAATGGAGGTCATGTAAGTACCTAGCAAGGTGCTCAGAACCAGTGGTGCCGGAGGTCATGTAAGAAGTGTTCAGTATTTAGAGAGTGAAGGGCTATGAGGTGCATATGGACACCCTGATTGTCGGAGCCCTGGGCGCCTGGGACCCCTGCAACGAGCGTGTGCTGCGGACCTGCGGGATCGGTCGACACTACGCACGTCTCACGCGGCACCTCATGGTCTCAGACGCCATCCGATGGTCCAGAGACATCTACATCGAGCACATCACCGGCCACCAACAGTACCCAGGAGGCGTGAGCCAGAGTGACATCGTTCTCTCACTACGAGAAAGGGACCAAGTGACCTTCTCCGTTGGATCATATGAACTGGAACCATAAACTCCCTGAACATTAAATCTCACCAAATGAGGGTCAATCCATCCACATATCATATCCACTCATTATAATCCACACCTGAACATAGCCACTTTATGAACTTAATACCCTCATATCTTAATGTCTATACTTTGACCCATCAACCTTTTACCCCCCAATCAGGGATATTGCAGATTATGTATTCCTCATGCCACCTTATCTTAAACCAAACTTTGCCCCCTCTATAATCTGTATGTTATTCCCTGATAACCAGAAACTTCTATGCTCAAACTCTGTTCACTATTTTTTTTTAACATCATCTTAATAAAATTTTTATGTTTGCTATTTGATCTGTATGACTGGTCAGCAAGTCATGGTTCCCTGATTAACTGGCCTAACCTTTATAAAGAGAACCAGTGTGTGACAAAAACATTGGGGTGTTGAATCTCCCAACGAGAGCGTGGAGAGAACTTTAGGGTGATAGATCAGGAAATAAACAGGCCTAGGAATTGTAAGGCTAGGTAAAATCTTTTCCTGTGTTTGCATAGGAAAACATTATATTTGGCTATGTCTGTTGACTCTAGTTTTAAAAAGTATCTGGTTCCTTTTCTGACTGAGGGAGAGGAAAAGCAGATTGATTAGCAGTCTAACAGACTTCGCAAATAGTTTTCTGTTGTCATGTTCATGCCAAATAATTGCTATGGCTATTGCTGTGGCACCAAATTTATCTTTGACTTTTCTGTCAGCAGCCCTGTTGGCATGATCACGGATACCTACGTGACCACAGGATTGTACGCACAACCATTTATTGTAGGGGACATTGTTGAATACAGTTGAAGTTGTCCACAGGCACTAAAGTGTCTAGTTTAATATCTAGCTATGCTGCTCACATCTTGCTCCATGTTGTGGGGATGGAGTATTTCCAAAGTGCAGTCGGTTTTCCTGTCTGTTGCTTATGCTGAGTGTTCCCTTAGTTGTATTTAGATACATAGTTTGAAAATCATTGACTTTCTCACTCTTCTATTCTCTTCCCACCTCTAACATTCTTGTTCCCAAAATATCCAAAGCCAGGTGAAGATGTCTGTATGAATACATCCCTCCATATGTGAATGCTCTTTTTTCTCCTAAATATTAATGTGAACTAAATTCTGTTGGCTTGAATGTTCTCACTAAAGTAAACCTGAAAGAGTACATCTATGGCTGGAATGAAACATGGTTTAAATTATGTGAAAATGCTTTGGAATGATTCCCCCCCCCCATTATTTGCCTGTGTCTGATTATATGATGGTTGCTCTGTTAGTCTACATAGTTACAACACTACTGAGCCTTATCCATTAGTTTGTAAAGTGCTTTGAAATTTCTTGACCATGAACAGCACTATGTAAATCAAATTCCATACTGTTATGGACAAGACTGAATAAATACCCCTGTATTGTTGATGACATGTTGTGAGTGAAAGCCTGGTGCCAGAATTCAATGGCTAAACTCCCATTGACTTCAATAGGGTCAGGATTTCATGCTCTGTGTGTATATTGGTTAGGTATTCCTTCGAATTCAAAGGCAAATTCTTCAGGCATGATATGCACTTAAATACCATTCAGATGATGGGAGCTACACTGATATATTAATGGTAGAAAAGGCATACTTTGGGGATAAATGACCTTTATGTAATCTCATTTTATAGGTCATGTAATGTGATTCAAAATATATGTAGAGATCATGTTTAAATATTCCAGAAATATGTTTTATCATACATTTTAAAAAGCATAGAAAATAAAGAAGAAAATGATTATTTTCAAAAGCATGGGCCTAATCCCTCCTCCTATTAAAGTCAATGGTAAAACAGCATTGACTTAAGTGGCAATAGAGTTAGGCTGACATTGAGCGCTTTTGAAAATTCCATCCTAGATGGTTTTATGAAGCATATGCCAGGTATAAAAGTAGCAGAGAAGTGTTTTGAGATGAATGGCATTCTTTACTATAGGCATTTCATGTACAATTGCCTCTTCTCAAAAATTATACATGCAAAATAGTTCAATATAAAATAATATATCAACTAAGAGCTTGCAGATTGCCATGTCTTTTCCCTTCCTCACTAGTGAGTTTACATCTGGGTGAGATAGTGAAATGGGTTTCCTGTACCTCTAGTTGACATTCACATGTGTGGAATTGGCTTTCCATTCTGCACGGTTAGTTTTATTGGTGGGCAGGAGTGGAATGGGCTTCCCTCTGCTACTAGTGAGTTTGCATGGCAGTGAAATAGGCTTCCTTAGAATAATAAAATGTCAGGGTTGGAAGGGACCTCAGGAGGTCATTTAATCCAACCCCCTGCTCAAAGCAACCCCAGACAGATTTTCAAACCACTGAGTTATCCCTCCGCTATTCTGGTTTGCTTGCATGTGAGTATAGCTAGAGATGAGCTGTTAGTGAGTGGATCTTGAAAGTGAGTTGCTGAGGCACATAGGCAACTATTAGGATACCAGCATATCTGTGATTAGGGTCCTGCCTACTTACAGTTTATTGGGTTTAGAAAGAGACAGAAAGAAAGGAAAGGTTGCCTTACCTTATTCATATAGATACCTCAGATGCTTCAATATATTTGATACAATCATCTCTGTGCTGTTCTGCATGCAATTATTCTTTACTGTGGAAATATGTACAGCTAGTGGCATTGTGATGTAGAATGCAGAAATGGTGCTAATGGACTCTATTATGGCATTTGGCACAAATGATAATGGTTAAAAGAGGTGAAAAATGTCTGCTGCCCAGCTAATGAAAAGCAATTTATGATAAAAATTAAATATCTGTGCTCTAGTTATACATTCTGTAATGTTCTGGCAATCACTTTCAGACTTTAGAAGACTTGTGATCTAGTTTTGAGATATAAAGTTTGCAGACATGAATATTCCAATCAAACCCTATAACATGTAATAATTTTATTTTAATAAAAATATCTGCACTATTAAAACTTCCAAATTTTCTATAACAAGTGTTTTCTTTAAACTAGTAGAGGGGGGGAGGTCAGCAATAGCTAAACCATAGGAAGAGGCTAACTCTACTTCATTTTTCTGATTCACCTACTATTTTAGGCTATTTTCATTGTGTATAATAGGGGTTGCTACAAACCACTGATTCCCTCAAAAATAAGAAATTGCCACCTGGTGAACATGTGGTTGTTCTGTCAATACTGATTCTAAATTAGGATTAGAAACATGCAGAAATGAGAATATCTACTACCTGCTTAATACTCACATTGTAACTAATGAATACTCACTTGCCTATTGTAACCTAACATAATTACCCGTAAAGATTTGGATAGATTTCACTTGACCCCCAAACTTAGTACCGTTAGCTGCTTCTTTGCTCAATACTAAGTGAAAATGCAATTAGACAGTAGAGCACAAAAAGGTTGAATCCTCAGCAATATGTCAGTGTATTGCATAATGTCGGAAAAGCTCAATTGTTTCAGTGCGATCCCATTAAATTTTTTAACAATGTGTTAAAGTAGAGCACTAGTATGACATTTTCATCTGTCCCACTATTGTTCTGCAGAGTACATCAGTGCTCTACCCTATCCAAATTTGATCAGTAACAACTATAAAAAAGAGAAAATAGAAAAAGCAACCAGTAGGCACATATAGGGGAAAAAATTCCTCCACAGTGTGCCAAACCTTAAAATTCTTACCCATTTTTTTCTCAGTCCCTACTAAGACAAAATCCCTGAAGTCAATTGGAGCTTCTCGGAATAAGGAATGAGTAGAAACTGTGTAAAGACATCCTAATTTGATCCTAGCTCATTCGTATTGTGATGCCTGAGACTTTTAAAAAGAGAGATAAGGTCCCAAGAAGTAAAATGATCTGATGCCAGCAGCTCCCTCTGAGAAGGATACATAATAAATAGAATCTTCATGACAATCTTATGCAGGAAATTGCATTAATATTTCCAAATTTTCTAAGGAAGGATTTCACTGCCCCGTTTAAATAATTTAAAAATGTTTCTGCATCAGTATGGATTCTCTATACTAGTCAAATTCTCTGTAAAAATAAAAAGTGGGTGTGGAGCACCATGACTGGTTTTGTACCCAGCTCCACGAACTGTTCTCTCTCTCTCTCTCTCTCTCTCTCTCTCTCTCTCTCTCTCTCTCTTTTTTTTTACTGTGTGGGCTTGATTAGAAAGAGGATCTTTTTGGATACTTTTCTTCCTGACCTGTTTCTCCTACTGACTCCCATTACCACAAGATTATGCAATGCCCCAGCACACTTTAACAATGAGAGTTGGGGTAAATCCAGAATTCGTGGCCTGTTGCTCTTATTTTGATCAGTTTAACCACTGACCAAGTGCACTCCTACCCTGTTGACAAAGTGAAAGAATCTGGTTTTGGCTCACCTCTACCGGCAAGATTTTGTAATTTCGGAACCTTGTTTCCTTGGGTCCTCTCCATTTGGAAAAATGTAATCCATATGTTCTATTGACAGGGACAGTCAGTGCAAGCAATGCAAGGCAGTTGGTGTATGTTATGAATTGTTATCTCAATGAGCAAATGTGCTGCTTTGTTCTGCACTAGATGCAAGTGACAAAAATGCTTTCCTGGCAACCTACACTAGAGGGATTTACAATAGTGAAGCTGTGGCATGACAAATGTCTGGCTGGTGTAGATTTGCTACCTCTGAGGTACAAAGAAAGGGACATGGGAGTGGTCAGTCTGGACGCATTGTGGGAGGGACAGGGTTCAGTGCTGCTCACTCCCTCCATCCTCCACATATTCTACCAATTAAAATGGCAACACTCTGAAAAGGCATGAGGTGGACCTGGCCCCACTTTTCCCTGCCAAGCCACTGATGGGCCCAACATCTCCTCTCAACCCAGGCCTGAGGAAAATGTTTGGGTCTCTTCAGCACTCACCAGCCCCTCAGGCCCTGCTCCCCAGCCCCCAAGGTGGGTCATGCTTCCTCCTTCTTCCAGGGCACGGATCAACAGGAGACCAAACCCAGGGCAGCCTCTTGTATGAAGGGGAAGCCTGGAGGGAAAGGCAGGCCAAGGGCTAGGGAAGGGGAGATGACAAAAACTGGGAGTTTACTGTCTTGGGAAGATTTGCAGATTTCCTGGGATGCCAACTTAAAAAAGAACGATCCTGGGAAAACCTGGATAACCCTAGGTTGGCAAAGCCAACCTAACTGCTACCAAAAAAGGGGTGTGTGTGTTGAGAATAATGTTGTTGAAGCAGGGGGATTTTTCAATTCCCTGGAGGGGGCCCGGGATAGCTGTCTTTCCAGCTCTCCAGAGCTTGGGAGGGAGGAAGCTACCAAAGCTGAGGTTTATTGGTCCTCAATAGTCAGCAGGCTCAGGTCATGAGTGCCAGGAGTCTGGATAGGTGGGTAAGTGTGAAGCTATTAGGCCTATGACAATTGGAGATGTTGGAGGGAGAAGTGGGCCCACACATCATCATAATCAGGAAGCAGCAGCCAACAAGGCTGTCATTTTCATGTCTCTGTTGTGCTCCGCTCACAATAGTGACAGATGGAGGGAATGGTAGACTGAAGGATGCATAATCAGAGCACGGTTGGTGTCCAGGGGTGCACGAGAGACTGGACCAGAACTATCCTATAAACCCCATATATTGGCCCACTCAGCAAATTCTTGTTCGTTCAGCATTCAGTATGAATAGGTCTGGAGAGCAAGGTGAGTGGGGAGTGTCAGGAGATACCATCTTACCTTTCCCACCACTCTAAAGAGGCTCCTAAGGTGGGATGGAATGGTAATTTTGAAAAGGTTAGTCTGGTAGCATAAGCTCCGTATGTGGAAAGGCATGTCAAAAAATGGGAAAGGTAAATTAATCACTTTACTTGAATCAGTAATTGTCAGCTAAACCTGCTTATCTATCAGTTGAGAATTTGGGGAATAGGACACTACGGATAATGAGTCATGGTCTCTGGTTGCTAAAGTTAATACTGTAAGAAACATTCATAGTTAGCAACATCTCTACAGATTATGGGTCAAATGTAGCCTTGGTGTAAGTAGACACAACTTCCATTGCCAGTAAGGAAAATAGCATCTCCTTATTCAAGACTGAATTTTGCCCTGTTAGTTACTTTGCTTTAAAAATGAATAACTAGGAAATAATATTAAAAGCAGGAGAATTTTCAGAGTGCCTTCTAGATTTGAAGAGACTGCTGTGACATTCTGTTGGGCAATTTATTGAGAGGGGCTTTTGGCATGTGGATACCATATATAGGGTATCAACAAAGATACACTGACCTATAGTTAAAATAAGTGTGAATCAATCTACTTATAGAAGAGAGATGCCTACTCTGATTTTTTTTTTTGTATTAATTTCACAAAGTGACACTGTTCTCTCTACAGGCAAACAAAAAAACAACAACAACGAAAAAAGGAAGAAAAAGGAAGCTAATATTTCAAGGCCTACGATTTTTTTCCTGATGTAGCAAAACCCATCTTAGACTATGTAGATTTATGTAGATTTGTAGGAAAAGGTGTTAAGATTGCTTCTCTTTTATTAGCCAGGAGAAATTAAAGCTCCAAATGGAGGAGAAAAGATACCTTTTTACTGATTGACAATGCCAAGAAGCTGTTTGATATTCAATTTGGTGCACATAACCTATCAGAGGTGACAGAGAGTCCTCCCTCCACAGATTGCCTTGCAAACTGAGCTGAATAAATCCCACGGGATACATCTCTGGAAAATACCACACAGGAGAAGAAAGCACGGTATGTTTCTATTTTGCTATGCTTCATTTTGTCAGAGTTCTTTAGGGTTATTTCCAAGAAACCCTGTAACATTATGAGCTATGAAGTAAGAGGGAAATTAGCTGATATAAACTGTTATGCTGCTACAGTAACCCCCTGGATCAGCCTGCTGCAGAGCCAACACCTACAGCCATGCAGGGCACGTGCAGTTGTGAAAGCTACACATGTTGCGTTGTATTGAGTTCTTTAATGCAGGGGTTCTCAACCTTTTTCTTTCTGAGGCCCACCCAACATGCTATAAAAACTCCACGGCCCACGTGTGCCACAGCAACTGTTTTTCTGCATATAAAAGTCAGGACCAATATCGGGGGTAGCAAACAGGGCAATTGCCTGGGTCCCCATGCCACAGTGGGCTCCACAAAGCTAAGTTGCTCAGGCTTTGGCTTCAGTCCCAAGTGGCAGGGCTCAGGACCCTGGGCTTCAGCCCCATGTGGTGGGGCTTTGGCTTTCTGCTCCTCCCCAGCAAGTTTAATGCTGGCCATGTTTAGCGGACCCCCTGAAACCTGCCCCCAGAACCCTGGTTGAGAACATGTGCAAAGCAGAATTATTATTGTCAACCACTTCCTTGCTTTTGTGAGGTTTAAAATAGTGAAAAGAATATTGGACATGCCCAGCTTTTTATATGAAATTATATTACTATTTTGATTCATTATGGGCTGAGAATATGCAATTTTATCTTTTATCTTTAGCTTATTGGTCTATTTGTACTGCATAGTGTTTGCTGTGTTGGTGACAGAAGCTAATTTAAGAATTGGAGTCTAGTATGGTAGAGGCCTGAGTGGGTAACGTACAAGGGGAGGTTAAAAATGCTAGGGCCATCTTGTTTGGAAAGGAGGTGTGGCAAAAGCATAAATAGCAGAATGAATAGGTTAGTGACGGCCAATTGCAGGTTCCTGTTTACTTAGTCACATGGTACAAAAGCAAAGGGATGTTACATGAAATCACAATACCATAAAGTTTAAAATAGATGAAAGGAAATATTTTTAAGAAAATAACCCAGGGAATTTACTGCCTTGTGATAGCATTGAAACACAAAGCTTGGCAAGGGTCAAAACTGGATTAGATGAATAGGAGTAAGAGAAGTCTCTGAAGTTACACAAGCTATTATGGTACCAAAATGATTAAGATAGGTATTCCAGGGGAGGGGATGTCTTTATGTATTGTACAGAGCCAAGCACATAGTTGGCGAGAAAAAAACAACAACGTTAAATCCTAAAAATAGCAGCTGTCAATCCCCATACCTTGAGCCAAAAAATTGAACCCCGAGTTGGGGGCATGGAAAAAGTTTTCATTCGTGATATATAGAGGCCCTGGCTTACCAAGGTGCTTATGCACATACCAGCTTTATAGTTAGGTACATACTTAAGCACCCTGCTGAACTGAGGTCATATTCTGTTAGTCTCAAAGGTGCCACAGGACCCTCTGTTGCTTTTTACAGATTCAGACTAACACGGCTACCCCTCTGATACTTGAGGTCATATTGTAGCAGTGGAAAATTGACCAAATATATTATTAATAAGCTGGTCAGGATTTTTCCATCAATGATCATTCAAAGGAAAATATGCTTTCTGCAGTCAATTTTTTTCTGTGCGAAAAATGTTGATTTAGCTGAAATTTTGTAATCTTCCATTGGGAAAGATAAAAATGAAATACGTAGTTTCAGTTTAGGTCAACGTTAATGTGCGTCTGCCTGAGCCACTGCATTGCCTCATAGGAGTTGTTTGGTTGCCTTGTGAATTCATTCCCTTTGGGGCTGGGCTCCACATTTCCCAAGATGCAGCATCACCTTCTCTCTGGCTGAGCCTATATATTGCATCATGGGAGTCCACTGACTGGTGTATCACAAGAGAAGTAGTTCAAGTGGGAAGCCAAACCCATACAGGAGAACGGGGGGCATGATGAGGCACCACAGCAACTCTGGCAGATGTAGCTTAACATCAATCCAATCCAAAATGAAATGCTCCAACTCTTCCTAGTGGAAATTGTTCAGAATGTTTTGTGTTACCCAAACTTTTCAATATTTCAACTTTGTCTCAATTTGGAATGACAACAAATGCCAAAATATCAGAATTTCCTGTGGAATGGAAATTCCATTTTTGATCAGCTCTAACTGAGGCATTCTTGTCTTCCTTTTAAATGTCGGGCAGAGGCCACAGAACTAGATGGATCATTGGCCTTTTTAGCATACACTGTCTCTCAATACCAAAACGAGGACTTTGTATTTAGCATAGAACTGATATGCCCAATTTCTTTTTCCTTAATGGAGACTGGATATTTTATCTGGTGTCTCAACAGCTGAATATCTATATTGAGCATGTCTGAATTTTGTCTTGATAAAAATAGAAAATGTTACAGATAAAAAAGAATTATACAGATACATATAATTGGGGTGAAAATGCAACTTGGGAAGGGTTATTCACACACACACACACACACACCTTTTTAATATTTAATCTTTTCAAGTGAATATAGTGCACATGAACAGTGCAAGGTTGACAGACTTGGTAAATGCTATGCAAAAAATTGCTGTGCCAAATGGGCATTATCATTGAAATTGGATAATATTATTGAAAATTCATGCTAACATTTTCTCTGTTCTCTACATGGTATGGATGTATCGTGTGATGCTCTACAGAGCATCCCTCTGGATCACAAAGTCTAACTTCTACTCAGCTTTAAATTTTTCAAAAGGTACTAGCAGTCATTAACTATCCAATAACATTAACTGTTTTCTCTACTTGTCTAGTTCCCTTTCTCCTTACACACTTTCTCTGACTAGGTGATGAACTCGTTTCATTCTGTTAATATAAGATGCCCAAACTTGCAACAATGTCATCTCAACTTGAAACAGCTCCTTTAATTGTTCCCTCAACTATACTTTCTTCCTTTTATTCACCTCATCCTCTTTATTCATTCCCTCCTTTGTGTAAGGGACTGGGGCATAGGCAGTCTGGCTAGTGGTCACAGCTGGGCTGGGGTCCACACATCAGGTATGCTAGTTAGCGAGATGGAGTCAGAGGAATCACTAGAGGCAAGTTCAATAAACACGAGTCAGGTCAGAGTCAGGCCGAAATCAGAGACTGGAGACCAGAGGTAGTACCAGTTAGACTCAGGAGGTAGGAATCAGGGTCACGATCAGGCTGGAGTTGGAGATTGGAGATCAGGTGAAGTCTAGAGTCACAGCAGGCCCAAAGTCTTTGTGGTTGTCCAGACAGCTTCTTGGGCTGCCCTCCAAGGTTAAATAGGGCACTTGGTCAATCAGAGGGCTGCAAGGTCTGGGTCTCTTGGCCGTTACTTCCTGCAGTGCCGGCTATCTAAAGTGCTCCTTGGGTGTGGCTCTGCAGGGCTTCCTGGTGGTACTGTGAGACCATCAGGCATCTCAGGCTCTGCAGACTGGGGTTCTAGTCCAGGGGTCTTTCAACTTTCTGATAGCCTTTGCATTAAAAAAATCCTACTATCTTGATCCCTTTCCATTTCCTGTATTTTAATCCTGTCCTCCTACCCTTGTTCACTACATTACCATCACTGAAAATAACCTGTTTGCCGGTGCAACTCTCTGAAATGTGAAACTATTCATCTGCCTCCTTAAAAAGCCTACCTTAAAAATTCTACCACTTAATCCCTGACCTTTATTTTCTCATCAAAGAGCTTGAAAAGGGGGCATCTCATATCTCCAGTCACCAATCAGAGAAGCTTCTTTCATCACTCTCATCTCATTTTTCACCTCTCCAATCACCAACCAAAATAGCTCTTCTCATCTCTCCAATCACTATTCGTGACAATATCTGCACTGATTTCAGTCTGAGTACAGTTCTGTGGATAGTACAGAAACTGCTTTTCTTCATCTAGTTAACAAGCTCTATCTTGCCCTTTTCCCTCATCCTCCTTGACTGCCGTTCATCTTTTAATTCTGTGGCTCACTCTGTCCTCCTGTCCATAGCTAGACAGACATCTCTGATTCTCTCCTGTCAGAGTTCAATGTTTTCCAGTCAAAATTTGCTTTTTCTCTGGTGGTGCTTTGCCCTTTGTGCTAAGATGCTTTCTCTGTACAATTCCACAATGGGAATTTCTTGTCCTTTTTCTCTTTTCCATATACCCGTACCACCTTCATTAAATCATCTTCTTTCTATCTTTAATAGCTTACTATGCTCCATATCTATCTATCTATCAAACACAAAAATCCAAGTTAAAAGAACATGATTAACATAGCAAAGTAAAGAATTCGGAAGTTAGCAAATGCCAGAATTAAGGTTGCCTTGCAACCTTAATTTGGCCATTTTTTGCATATGCATTATGATACAGTCTTTAATTACATGATTATATACTATTTTTTCTACATGACCCCTGCTTCATTCAGTGAACAGTATAGTTTGTGCTTATTTAATGAGCAGCTACTCGATATTTTGCTTTATCCTCATTGTTCAATGTGGGTGCCCCAGGCCTCATTTACTGCATGCTATTCAAACCCTGCTCTGAAGACAGAATTATTAATTTTCTCAAGGGCTTTTCAATGACACTCATCACTATAATATCTGAGTGCTTCACAAACATTATTTAATTTATCTTCACAACACTCCTGTGAAGTGTGGGAGTGGTATTATTCCCATTTTATAGATGAGGAGCTGAGGCACAGAGAAAGATCAAATGTCTCCACTAATTTTGTGTGCCCTGTTTGAGGTACCTAGGACCTGAGTCTTCAGAATACTTAGCATTATATTGCATTTTAAATGTTCAAAGCTCAGTTCCTACTGACTTCAGTTACTGCTGTGAGTGCTCAGTCCTTCTACAAATCAGACCCCAGCGACTCAAGTTGGGCACCCTAGAAGATGAGGAGCACATTATTATTGGCCACCAGTGACAAGGTTAGTTTAAGTAACTTGCCCGGCATCATATAGGAACTTTGGGACAGAGGCAGGGATAGATTCCGATTTTCCAGGGCAGCATTCAAGTGCCTTAACCATGAGACCATCGTTTCCCTTCCTGCAGTCCCCCACCGTATTCACTACACACCTTCCAACTTCTGCAACAAATGAGGCAAACAACAGCTTCTTTAATACACAACCCTGATTCATCAGAGCAATTCCTTCCTGTATACTGAATGAGGCAGAGGTTGTGTGGAAAAAATAGTATCTCAGTCCCCATCTTCCCCAGCTCAATTTCAATCTCCTTGCTCAACCAGTTCCAGCCTCCCCTCCTCACTACTGTCTCCTAGTTCCTGCCTCCCTTTCCCCTGGATCCCAGACCCAGTCTCCTAGTCAGTCCCAGTTCCTCTCCTCCACACATCCAGTCCCGGTATCACCAGACTTCTTGTCCCAGTCTACTCCTTTCCCTCTCCCTGGTCTGGTTTTTCACCTCTCTTCATTCAAACAAGACAGCTTCCTCCTCCATGCTGCCTGGGTACCAGGAGGGGGGTAAATGAGAGCACAGGAAAGTCAGGCTCCCTGCTCTCAGTTCCAGTGCCCAGACCCACTCCATTCCAAAGCAGCTGGAAGCAGCTACTAAAGGGAAAGTCTGGCTTTGTCCTGTAGTCCTGGGCTGCAGCATGCTTGGTCACTCTGATTACCCTGATAGGCCGCATGCGGTAATCTGATTGCGGGCCGCGAGACATTTTACTGATGTTGACCGTCTGCAGGCACGGCCCCCCCCGCAGCTCCCAGTGGCCACGGTTCACTGTTCCCGGCCAACGGGAGCTGCAGGAAGCAGCGGGCTGCAGGGACATGCTGGTCTGGCATGCGCTCTCACTCTCTCTTTTTCTCTGTGAATTGGGAAACCTCTGGCTTGGCTCTGGTGATAGCCATGAGAGTTCAGGGGTAATGGACTACTGGGACTATGTCCTGGGTTTGAGGGAATTCATGAGGATGTGGAACCCGGCTCAGCTCTCTCTTTCTCCTTCAGTGGAAGGTGGGGTGTTTCTTCTTATACAGTGCCCTAGAGGTAGGGTTATGGGACTATACGCCTAGCCTGGAGTGTGCAGCCCAGACTGCTCCCTTCCTCCATCCCTTCCAGCTGCTTGAGTGGCTCCCAGGCATTCTCATACTATGTGTGTGTGTGGCTGGTGGTGCTTTGGTAGCAGTCCGGCCTTGGAACATTAATGCTTAGTTATTACTTTGACAGGCTACCAACGTTTTCCTGAGGAAGGGAAATGGCAATCAGCAAAGGCTGGCATGGAATTTCATGGGACAAAGAGAAGACCCTTATCCAACCTGAGATCTTCCCCTCTGCCAAACATCAAAGACCTGCTGTATACAGTGCTGGTCTGAGAATTGCTGAAAGAAAATATCACAGCATCTTTTATAATGGAAGGCAGGATAGGTTTAGTAGGTGGCACTACCAGTTCCCAACTGTAAAATACACACACACACACACACACACATATGATTTGCATAAGTTACAGAAGTCTTAGGGCTGGTAGCAGCCCAAAGAGGCTGTTACAAAAGCCTGGGATCACCAGTGTACAAAGAAGTCTAGTCATTCCCCCTTTCACCTGCCCATGCCTCCTATGCTGGCCACAGGAAGGAATGAAGGTGTAAAAGTTGTTATATCTGGTCTATGCTACCTAAGGCTGGGGAGAATCTCCCATGGCTGGCTACAATAGGTACAGCACAAATTGGCCCTCATTCACAGGAGTGTTTAGGTTACTGGCTATCCTTATAGCTATGTATTTCTAATGAGACACTACCATGGTATCAGGCATCGCCTGTATATTATTATATTACATTTGGTATGTGATTGGTCACTTAAGTCACATGGCACAATCTCTGCTCCCTGATTGGATGACTGAAATTTTCTAACTAGGAGAATAATTAATGACAGAGTAAATGAACTTTTGGATGGAAAATCGTTTGTGCTAAAATTCATGAAACCTTTAGGATTTGCAAACATTTTCACAAGTAAACCAGCTGTCATCAAAATACTCAGAAACAAAGAATAACATATGGAAATAACAGCAAAGTGAACTCACATATTTATCTGTAAAAAATATTCACAAATCACTCTTTGGATTATCCTCCCAGCACTAGTTCTGGCTTTGCTGCAATAATTCTAATATTAGTTGCAGAATAGTCCTGTGACCTGGCTAAAAACTGCTCATAGACTCATAGACTTTAAGGTCAGAAGGGACCATTGTGATCATCTAGTCTGACCTCCTGTACATTGCAGGCCACAGAACCTCACCCACTCCTGAAATAGACCCATAACCTCTGGCTGACTTACTGAAGTCCTCAAATAATGGTTTAAAGACTTCCAGTTACAGAGAATTCACCATTTACACTAGTTTAAACCTGCAAGTCCCACACGCCCCAAGCTGCAGAGGAATGTGAAAATCCCCCACGGTCTCTGCCAATCTTACCGAAGGGAAAATTCCTTCCCACCCCAAATATGATGATCAGTTAGACCCTGAGAATGTGGGCAAGACCTACCAGGTGGATACCTGGAAAAGAATTCTCTGTAGTAACTCAGAGCCTTCCCCATCTAGTGTCCCATCTCCAGCATCTGGGGATTTTTGCTACTGGGAATTATGGATTTGCCACATGCCATCGCAGGAAGTCCCATCATACCATCCCGTTTATAAACCTATCAAGCTCAGTCTTGAAGCCAGTTAGGATTTTTGCCCCCAGTGCTCCCCTTTGGAGGCTGTTCCAGAACTTTACTCCTTCAATGGTTAGAAACCTTCACCTAATTTTGAGCCTAAACTTGATGGCCAGTTTATAGCCATTTCTTCTTATGTCCACATTGGTGCTTAACTTAAATACCTCCTCTTCCTGCTTGCTATTTTCCCTCTGATGTATTTATACAGAGCAATCATATCTCCCCTCAGCCTTCTTTTGGTTAGGCTAAACAAGCCAAGCTCTTTGAGTCTCCTTTCATAAGGTAGGCTTACCATTCCTCAGATAATGCTAGTAGCCCTTCTCTGCACCTGTTCCAGTTTGAATTAATCTTTCTTAAACATGGAAGACCAGAACTGCACACAGTATTCCAGATGAGGTCTCACGAGTGCCTTGTATAATGGTACTAACACTTCCCTATCTCTACTGAAAATACCTTGCCTGATGTACCTAGGACAGCATTAGCCTTTTTCATGGCCGCATCACATTGATGGCTCATAGTAATCCTGTGATCAATCAACACACCAAGGTCTTTCTCACTTCTAACTGATAAGTCCCAACTTGTAGCAAAATATTCTTGTTGTTAGTCCCTAAATGTATGATCTTGCAATTGTACTATTAAATTACATCCCATTTTTTATTATTCCAATTTACAAGGTCATCCAGATATTCTTGTGTGATATTCCAGTCCTCCTCCATATTGGCTATACCTCCCAACTTTGTGTCATCCGCAAATTTTATTAACACTCTCTCTCTCTCTTTGTGCCAAGGTCAGCAATAAAATTGTGAAATAAGATTGGTCCCAATACTGACCCCTGAGGACCTCTACTAGAAACCTCCCTCCAGATTGACAGTTCATCTTTCAATATGACCCATTGTAGTCGCCCTTTTAACCAATTCCTTATCCACCTTTCAGTTCTCATATTAATCTCCATCTTCTCCAATTTAACTAATAATTTTCCATGTGAAATTGTATCAAATGCCTTACTGACATCCAGGTATATTAGATCTATTGCATTTCCTTTGTCTAAAATATTAGTTACCTTCTCAAAGAAGGAGATCAGGTTGATCTGGCATGATCTATCTTTTGTTAGAATCTACCCAATTGCCGTTCACATCTATGTTTTTATCTACTTTCTCTTTCAAAATTTGTTCCAAAACCTTGCATACAATTGAGGTCAAACTAACAGGCCTGTAGTTTCCTGCATCGCTTTTTTCCCCTTTCTTAAAAATAGGAACTATATTAGCAATTCTCTAGTCATAGGGTATGACCCCTCAGTTTACAGATTCATTAAAAATTATTGCTATTCGGCTTTCAATTTCATGTGTCAGTTCCTTTAATATTCTTGGATGGAGATTATCTCTCCACTCCCCACATCTCCCCATTTAGTCCCATTAAGCTGTTTGAGTTTGACTTCCATCTCAGATGTGATAATTTCTACCTCCATGTTCTCATTGACATTAGCTATCCTGTCACTACCCCTAAAGTCTTCATTAGCCTCATTAAAAATGGAGGCAAAGTATTTGTTTAGGTGTTGGGCCATGCCTAGATAATCTTTAATCTCCACCCCCTCCTCAGTGCTTAGTGCTCCCACTTTTTCTTTCCTTGTTTTCTTCTTATTTATATGGCTATAGAACCTTTTACTATTGGTTTTAATTCCCATGCCCTCAGCTGGAGCCTGCACCCCTTCCTGCACTCTGAACCCCTCAGCCATAGGCTGGAGGCCCCTCCTGAACCCGAAACCCCTCATCCCAGGCTCCACCGTAGAGCCTGCACCCCCAGCTGGAGTGCTCAACCCGCCACACCCCAACCCCCTGCCCCAGCCTGGTGAAAGTGATTGAAGGTGGAGGAGAGCGAGCAATGGAGGGAGGGGGATGGAATGAGCAGGGGCGGGGCCTCAAAGAAGGGGTGGGACAGGGGTGGGGGCATCGGGGAAGAATTGGGGCAGGGCAGAGGTGTTCAGTTTTGTGGGATTAGAAAGTTGGCAACCTTAGGCCCATCAGGGACCCAGGAGCACAGGGACGAGGCGGGGACCACGTGATCTGTGTTCAGGTGCCACTGGGGAGCCCAGCTGCCTGTGCAGCAGCCATGAACCCCTGACCTGGGCCTGCCAAGCCCCCCCTCCCCCAATGGTATGAGCCGCTGGGGAGAGGTGGGGCCGGACACACCACCCTGCCTCTGTATGCTCACTGCCTCTGCCTGCTCTGCTCAGGGTAGACAGCTGCTGCCCTCATTCCCCGCATGCACACCCAACCCGGGATTATGGGCCCTTCCCAAGTGTGGGCCCAGTGCCATGAAGCCACTGGCACCATAATAAACCCAGTACTGCCCAGGTATGAAGGAAAGTTTCCATCTAGGAAACCTAAATGTCTCTCACAGGTGTTTCTCATGGTGATTTGAGGATCTTCCTTAATATATGACAAAGAACATAGGGTTCTCAGTTTATTACAGCCAGATCCTGGCATCCAGGTTTCTTCATTCTGCAGAGATCACTAAGGTGGCTGTTAGCCATCTTTGTTTTCCCTATTCTTGTGGATACTAAACTGGTTTCTTATAATGTGGACTAAAGGCTGCTCTGTATTAGGCTTGTTGCCCACAACTTCAACACTTTCTCTAGTTACCAGGGATCATGGCAGTGCAGAGACACTATTGGCCACACACTCTTTCTCTAAGCCATGCCCCTTCCTGATCCTGGGGCATCACTTCATGGGCTGAATGGAAGAGGATCTTGGAGCTTATATAATATTTCAGACAATATAATTTCACCCCTTTTAAAAAAAGTAATTAGATATCATTAACATTTTACTTTATAAAACACAGTAAGTGTAGAAAATCAAAGTGTGCCTTTGAAACTGTCCAATATAATCACCTTTGCACAATAGACTTTTCATGCAACTACAATAACTACCAAACAGAACTGTGCTCATTATTTTAATCAAATTACCTTTCAACATTTGAAGCAACATCTTTTGTCACCGATTTCCCAGCTTTTAATTTTGTTTTAAATTCAGTAGCAAGACCGTGAGTCTTTTCTTGATCATAGGTGTCTTTGGTTCCAGAATAGGATTATGATCAGAAAGTATAACAAGAGTTTTTGAAAGTTTAATAAAGTATCTAAGGGGGAATTGGAGCAATCAAAGGTTTAGTAATGAGATATGGTTTCTGCTTCTAGATTGCTGGTATGAATCCAACCTACATAGGTAAAACTACAATAATTATGTATTCAGTAGTGACCCTTAAATATATGGCTTTTTTTCCCTACAAAATTGATAATCCTACTGTGACACTACACCCCATATTCTTCACAGAAATATTATTATGATATGGTTGTGGCATAATTATGATTCATTTTGTACAAGATGGGGCATGTAAGGTGTCATTGGAAAAGTTATGATTTGCTGAATATGATTATCCTATTTGTATGCATGTATCATTTTTGTATCTGAAGTTATAAATATTGCCTATGGATCTGTATTTCAAATGGGCTTACTCTGGAAAACACCCACAGCCAGCCTTTCATGTACAACAATGAAGAAGCCAGACAGTATTAATGGTTCATCAACAAAGACTGAACTGGGGGAACTGCTGGACCCAGGCCAAAGGGATTTCTAGCCTGTTTATGAAAAACCTGGGGATTCCAAGCTGTAAAGCAAGTGCAACGTGTACCTTCAGATACAGCCTGCTTGTACCATTAGCCAGGGTGAGAATTTGCTAATTCATATCCTATCTTTCTAGTATCTTAGGCTTAGTGTGCATTTTTGTTTATTTACTGGGTAATCTGCTTTGATCTGTTTGCTATCACGTATAATAACTTAAAATCTATATTTTTGTAATTAATAAACTTATTTTATGCTTTAATCTAAACCAGTAAGTTTGGAGTGAAGTGCCTGGGAATCTTAGCTCAACAGGCGGGGGATGTTGCATATTCCTTTCCACATTGAGGGAGGGGCAGATTCTGAACTTATGCTGTATAGTTCTCTGTACTTTTGGGTTTATACTCCAGTGGGTGGGGGAGGTGCCTGCAGAGCTGGGGGTTATCTTGGCTGTGGACTCTCTATTGTTGGTTCATGCAGTGGCTGATCAGAGAGCCTGCAGGTAACTGCAGCTCAGTGTGTCCCTACCTGTGAGAATGATGGTGGAAGTGTAGGATGGAGAGCGGGTCTCCAGCTTGTCACAGCACCACAGAGTGAGAGGGAGCCAGGGCTGGTGAGGGCTCATTAGTACCCCAATTCCAGGGGGGAACCCATCATACCTACCTCAGTATTTGAAGTATTTGCTTTTTTAGTGCTGAATGCTTAGTGTAGGCTAGAACAGTAACACTAAATGCATGTATTATTTAGACATCTAAGGTCATTAGTAAAGGTTATCACTATAATAATATTTAGCGCTTACTGTGACTATCATGACAATGTTAGGGTCATATACAGAATATCTGTAATACCACAGTAACATTAATTTATCTTGGAGACTAATGTGAAATATTTTAATGGCTACCATTGTATATCACCTTCCATCCAAGGATCTCAAAAAACTTTACAAAATTAATGAGTTAAGCTTTACAACATCCCTGAGAGATAGGGTCAGTGATTAAATGTTATTAGCTTCAGTTGGCTGTTCATTTATCTTTTGTGAAATGAGTGGTAGTCCTGGCATAGCTAAAGTGGCCACTTAACAAGTATCACAATTGTCACCTTTGTTGCCAATCTCAGCCACCAGCTGAATCAGCGTTACCCTCTTACCTGTACAAATGGTCCTACCAAATCAGCGTTAAGGCATATTTGGTGGAACAAAGTGGAGAAGTTTGCATTGCCTCGATCCCTGATGCATCTGTTCTGCATATAAATAGAAGACGTCAGTCTGCTCAGCAGTTAAACCCACACCTTTAATCGGGAGTAATTAAAAAAAAACACAATTAAATAAAACAGCTACATTTTCCAAACATTACAATAAAGTTTAATCAAATAGAAGATTATATGTATTGTAAACAGAGCAACACAGCATTTACAGTATATGTTAACTGAACTGTAGTATAGCCAAAAGGAAAATGTGGCATTAAGCCACGATTAAAAAGTTCTGAAGTGTCAAAAGGCTGATGACACTGGTTTATATCCAAGAGTATGTCTACACTACGAAATTAGGTCATATTTATAGAAGTCGATTTTTTAGAAATTGATTTTATACAGTCGATTGTGTGTGTCCCCACTTAAGACCATTAAGACCATTAATTCGGCGGAGTGCATCCACAGTAAGGAGGCTAGCATCCACTTTCGGAGGGTTGCACTGTGGGTAGCTATCCCACAGTTTCCGCAGTCTCCACCACCCATTGGAATTCTGGGTTAAGCTCCCAGTGCCTGATGGGGCAAAAACTTTGTCACGGGTGGTTCTGGGTACATGTCGTCAGCCCCCCCCAAACTCCCGTGAAAGCAACGGCAGACAATCATTTCACCCCTTTTTTCCAGGGTCCTGTCCACCGGACCCATTCAGCCCGCTGCCTGCCTGGATGATCGGAACCCCAGGCAGGCAGTGGGCTGAGCGGATTGGCGGACGGAGCACCAGACCGTCAGCGGGGTGAGCGGCTCAGCCCGCTGCCGGTCTGGGGCTCCGTCCACTGGCTCCTGCCAGCTGGGGTCCCGCTCAGCCCCACTCAGCTGGCAGACCTCAGTGAGGTCGATCAGGGGTGCCTGTACAGACATGGCTATCCTCCTTTTAGAGCACCGAATGGGAGTGACGCCAGGTCATTCTCTTCTTTAAATTTCGTCTCATGGAGATTCAGTCCTGCCTGGAATATCATGTGAGCTGGAGGCTTCTGCCTCAGGCTGCTCTCCCAGCTGGCATTACTGTGCAGTTGCACCTACCTCAGCCTGCCCCTTGCTCCCATGGCTCATGAAGCCTGGACAGTAGTAAGGAGCAGTTCAACTTGTGGAATAACAAATCCAGAACAAAGGATTGCACTCTATGGGCCACGTTAAGATTATTTCAGAGTCCTAGATAGCATTAGTCCCTATAAAAGGCTTCATGAAAATTTCCCCCCGCCCCTAACAAAAATGTTAATTTATCAGAGCAGCTGAAAGGGTAAGGAACCTGGGACTATAACTGAGAGAGAGCTTCCATATTATTTAACTCATAAAGTAAAATTTCACAGCACGGTCTGTTCTAAGACTAAAAATGCAAGAGGGGAGTCAGAAAACGAAACAGTGACCTGTTTCCACCCAGTGACGTTTCGTAGGTTAGGTGAACATGATCACCACTACACTACAGGGCTTCTCTTTTTTTGACACAGACTTTGCCAAATGCACAGGAATGTTTTCTCTAGCTACAGAAGCTACCTAATGCAATGTCTATATCTATGGCCTTCTTGCTCACAAAGCGGTCATGCCCCCGCCCAAGGCTGACATAGCGACCTGGCTCGGGCAGGATCTCTAGTGAGGCATGATACTTTTGCTGTTAAGCAAACACAGCAATTCTCTCTTGGCCTCTGCCACTGAATGCCTCCATGCATTACGCTGTGCCCTATCAGTGTGGGAGGACTGCATGAGCTTGGAAAACATGTCATCGCAAGTGCATTTTTTTTGCCTTTTAATCTGCGATAACCTCAGGGATGGAGATGATAGGTGGAATGTATAAACATTCGGGGGAGGGGGCTGCATGGTCACCTGTGCTGCCGAGTTCGCCACACTGGCCAAACAGGAAATGAAATTCAAAAGTTCCTGGGGCTTTTCCTGTGTACCTGGCTAGTGCATCTGAGTTCAAAGTGCAGTCCAGAGCGGTCACAATGGAGCACTCTGGGGTAGTTCCTGGAGGCCAATACCGTCAAATTGTGTCCACACTACCCCAAATTCGACCCGGCAATGTTGATTTCAGCACCAATCCCTTCATCAGGGGAGAAGTACAGAAATCGATTTTAAGAGCCCTTTAAGTCGGAAAAAAACCCCAGCTTCATTGTGTGGACAGGTGCAGGGTTAAATCGATGTAACACTGCTAAATTCATCCTAAACTCGTAGTGTAGACCAGGGCCAAGATTAACACTTTCTTTCTATTTTCTATTTTCTGCAGTTGCTGCAATCAACACATTTTTGGTTTAAGACGGAGATCCAGGAGGACAGAGTGATCCAGCCTAAGGCCTATGCACTAGTGAAGTCCTCAAAATAGGGTTTGAGTGGGACTTAGGTGGTGCACCCTCTGCACCAAGGGGGAAATTCACCTCAAACGCTTCTTATCTAAAGGGTCACTGCAGAGCAATGAATGATACAGCTGGTTTCTACAACATGCAGCATTTTGATACTATTACAGCATCAGGTGATACAACTTTAATTTCAAATATTCATCATTCACATGCTGTTTATTGTTTAGTTGTTGCTTAGTAAATTATGAGTTGCTGAAAAGCTCAGTAGTCTGGAACTCAAAAGAGGGCCCTCAAAATGTTGCAGGAAATGTTGTTCATATCACACATTTATTTCATTTTGAAAACATGTTTCTGTGGTTTCCTATTATTTTTGTAGACTTTTATTGGTTATTTCTTTTATAGACTAGACAGATCTGCAGGGTTTATTGCCAGTAATGATTTGCAGCAATAGGTCTAAAATATTTTTCTACTTGAATTCAGTGGACGAAATCATGTCCTGACCACATCCATCTGAGTCCAAGAATGTTGCTCAGATAACCCAGTGATGAGTGTGATATAAGAACCTACATAGATAGGTCCAATTTGACCCTTTTGATAAAATGTATATTATTTCCAACAGCGCAAACTTTATTTAATGTGAGATCTTGCACATCACTCTCTCTTTGGGCAATGTGCATTGGTTCTTCCTGTGATCCTCATGCAGCTCACTCAAATTTGTCGATGCCTCCGCCCCAGGGCCTCCCCACTACTTTCCCTCCAGGTACCGCGCCCGAGCCCTGCCTGCTCGGGGCCAGGCCGGACTCACACTCACCCCGGCCCCACGCTCACCTGCATCTCCTGGGCATGGCGTGCTTGGGAAGAGGCAGGGATTTGGGACGGGAGCCAATGGGACAGTGAGGGGGCGGGGATGGGGGCAGGGATTTGGGGAGCGATCCAATGGGGGAAGGAGGAGGCGGAGTCGGGGGGCGCGAACCCTTCCAGGCTCCGCCTGTTTGTGGGAGCCTTGCTTGTTTGTCCAGCGTCCCGACCTAACATCGGTCAGGACGCGGGACAAACAAGCAAATATCAGGATAGTCCCGATAAAATCGGGACGTCTGGTCACCCTATCTGTGTGTAAAATTCACACTATGGCTACTGCTTGGTCTGCCTTTTAAAATGGTATATTCTTAAATGGCCCCATTAAATGATGGTGTCACACTGTCAAGTATGTGGGTCCTGGACAGTGTCCCATGTTTTTCAATTTTCCAATGTGATACACTGGAATTGCAAAATATCCCATACTAAGAGGAACGACAGCCCAGCAAAAACCATGATAGTGACTGAGATGTATTTATGTTGGCAAAAGTTGCAGAATCAACAATTTAAAAAAAAAGTTCTCATTTCATATAGTTGTTGATTATTAACTGTTTGGTTTTTAATTACTATCATTTCACATCTTGAGTTGGCCATAAGCAATTCACTGCAACACATGCTGATTGCTAACTGTAGTGTTCTGCAAACGATTAATCTTCCTGTGATCAGGATTATGCTAGTTAGGATTTAGAAAAACATCCAAGGGCTTTGTATACATACTGCTTCAAATATTCATGGAAATATGCAAGCAGACATTCTGTACTTAGTATTATTAAGAGGATTTTAACTATATTGTATGTGGATTTTAGACATTATTTCTCACATATGACAGACTATTTTAGCCCATTCTAGTGAGCTCAATTTCTACCATCAAGTATAGGATGAAGTTTGCAGGGCTGTGTGCACAGTTCAATGGCATGAACCTGCAAATACTTACATATCACAACAACTTTACTCAGTGAATAGCACATAAAATTACTCATATATGTTTGCAGGACCAGGACCTTCTTTATGAAGAAAGCCCAACATATAATGTAAAAAGGGTCTGTTTCAATTATGAAAACAAACAAACAAACCATCAATTGACTCCTAGGCTGTGGATACAAATGTTTGAAAACTACTTATAACAAAAGGATCAAGAATTTGCTGACTGTCTTATCTATGGCTTATCTAGACAAGGAAGTTAATGCAGATTAAGGTAAAGTGAGAGCAGCAGAGAAAGCGCTGCTGTGTGTTCACACTGTCAGCTGCAAGCAGTGCATTGTGGTAGCTATCCCAGTGTGCAAATGGCTGCCACGTGCTATTCAAATGGGGGGTGGATGGAGTGTGACAGGGAGTGTGTTGTGTGTATTTGCTGAATATGATTATCCTATTTGTATGCATGTATCATTTTTGTATCTGAAATGATAAATATATGTGTTGTGTGTATACGGTGGGAGAAACAGTGTGTTTTGGGGGGCAGAGAGTATGCCAGCATGCTGTCTTGTAAATTCAGACAGTGGCAGGGGGAAGGGGAAACCCCAATATCAGCCCCCCCACACACACACACACGCACAAATGCCTGCCTCTGCAGCAGGAGCATTCCACAGTAATGGTTTGCTTTGTGTCCCAGAACAGATAAGCATGCCGGCTGTCAGAAACGGTGCTTTGAAAGGGGATATCCGCATGCCTGCAGCCGAGTTCAAAACAATGATGAAAGTGGCCACTTGACTTCAAGGGATTATGGAATGTTTCCGGAGGCCAATCACAGCGCAGTAATGCAACACGTCGTCCACACTGACACCCTGGAGTTTCAGCCCTGGGGCAGCAAGCTCTATGCCTCTCATGGAGGTGGATTACCAGGGGTGCTCCAGCCGCAGAGTCCAGGCACTCTAAGTGCCTTGCCAGTGTGGACCCCTCAGGAGTTAAGGTGCCCAGGGCTTATTTAATGCACTCTAACTTGCAAGTGTAGCCAAGTCCTGAATTAGCTTTGGAAGATGATTAAGATATTTCAGAATAAGGCATTCTTACCCTGGTATAAAAGCATCCACACAGGGAGTTAATCAGGAATAACTATTCAGGAATAGCACCCCATGTAGATAAGCCATTAGAGTATAGTAACCTCTTCAAAAGACACACTAGGAAGAACTTCTTATATATAAATAGTATATGCCATCTTTCAAAAGACACAGACATTTGGAAATTGCCAGATGCCAGTAAGGGTTGATGACACGTTGCCTATGGTAGGGTACAGATAAGGATGTTTTACTATTGAGGGAGCTAATTGCAAGCTGGAATCAGGGTGCATAAAATATAGAGTGTTGAATGGCTCAAGATCTGTGGAAGTTAAATTAAGAGATTTTTATGGAGAAGGGTTTGAGTCTATAGAAAACAACTTGGCATCATCTCAAGGAAAGGCCTGAGATAGGGTGGGACTATGGGATGGGGAGTATTTTTTGTGGGGAAGGTGTAGTTAAACTGGGAAGTGGGAGCATTTTTAAATATCCAAGAGGCAGGGAGATGAACTGATGCACTGCCAGTGTACTATGTTGTGATGGGTTGGGTCACATAAACCCCCTTGGGACTGCCACCTGATGTGCTGGGACTACCTCTGAGCCCATTTTTCCTGGCAGCTTGAGACTTCAGTACGTTGCCTGGTTATACCAGACACGCTAGCCTGCTACAAACACAGACCCAGGTCTGAACCACATCCCCCAAAAACTGCAAGCTTAACTGAAAACAGCTTAAGAAGTGCTCCTGTCTCCAACACCCAGATACCCAGTTCCCAATAGGATCCAAACCCCAAATAAATCCATTTTACTCTGTATAAAACTTATACAGGGTAAACTCATAAATTGTTCACCCTCTATAACACTGATAGAGAGATATGCACAGCTGTTTGCTCCCCCCGGTATT
The DNA here is from genome assembly GCF_013100865.1 of Trachemys scripta elegans. Classification (NCBI taxonomy): domain Eukaryota; kingdom Metazoa; phylum Chordata; order Testudines; family Emydidae; genus Trachemys; species Trachemys scripta. Next base: position 280,217,926 of record NC_048298.1, read on the forward strand.
AATACTTGCTCTAGGTTAATGAATAAGCAAAAAGTGATTTTATTAAATATAAAAAGTAGGATTTAAGTGGTTCCAAGTAATAACAGACAAAACAAAGTAAATTACCAAGCAAAATAAAATAAAACACGCAAGTCTAAGCCTATTACAGTAAGAAACTTAATGCAGTAAATCTCACCCTCAGAGATGTTCCAATAAACTTCTTTTACAGAATAGAGCTCCTCCTAGTCTGGATCCAGCATTCACTCACACCCCTGTAGTTACTGTCGTTTGTTCCAGTTTCTTTCAGGCATCTCTTTGGGGTGGAGAGGCTATCTCTTGAACCACCTGAAGACAAAATGGAGGGGTTTCCAGGGGCTTATATAGTCTCTCTCTTGTGGGTGGAAACACCTCTTTCCCCCTGTGTAGAATCACAGCTACAAGATGGAGTTTTGGAGTCACATGGGCAAGTCACATGTCCATGCATGACTCGGTTCTCTACAGGCCGATGCCATTGCCCACATGATAGCCCGAATGTTCCCAGGAAAGCTCAGATGTGGATTGGCGTCTATCAAGGTCCATTGTTAGTCAAGTACTCCCAATTACTTAAGTAACCCCTTCACACTATGTTGACCAAATTTGCCTTAGGTGCTTTCTACAGCAAACAGTTTAAATACAAGCATAGAGCCAATGCTCATAACTTCAGATATAAAAATGATACATGCATACTAATAGGATGAATACATTTAACAGAACATAACCTTTGCAAAGATATGTTACATGGCATATCTAGCATAAAACATATTCCAGTTATGTCATATTTACACTCATAAGCATATTTCTATAAAGCATTATGGGGTGCAATGTCACATATGTACTTTCACCTTTTATCCAGATTTTTCTTTTTTTTTTAATTAAACTTTAGTTGAAAGTCTCTTTTAGGCTAAAAATATAACCTTTTATTTCTGAAAAAAGTAGAAAATCAGGGATGTAATAAAAGCTATCCCAAATGAAAGATAAAAATATACTCTGAAATTATAGAGCAGAATATCTCTTTTGCACAGAAAGGTAGTTTTGTTATTGCATTATATATTTGCTATGTAAAATAATGTAGGTACACTTACCATGTATATATTGCAGAAGTATTCTTCTGGTGGCTTACTCTTTATGGTAAAAAAGAATTTGAATCAAGTTAAAGTGCAAGGTTTTTTTAAACTGCAGTGAAAACAATCAAGATTTAAAAATAATCCCTCTTAAATCAACTGAGCACCACCGTAAATAAATAAACACCATGTACATTTATGATACAAATATTATAGGTACCATATAAACGGACAGTGTATATATACAGTAGTTATATAAAAGATCTGAGTGTATCTTCCGGTATGAAACTTTAAACTGTATATGTTTTAACTTTCATTTGAGAACAACTTGTTATTATGTACAATCTTTCTTGCAGTACCAGACAGCAGCTGCTAAGTTTTAAACTTCAGGCAAAATCTACCTAAAGGAAAGCCATTTTGTGTCTTTAAAACCTCACAAGATGTAAGTTTATTTGTGTATCCATTTCATAAGACAGTTTCTTTTTTATGGGTGAGTTGTGCAGCCTACCAAGAGAACTGAATTGCAAAGTAAATAAATAAATAAATACAATAAAAAAAAATTCCTGTACTAAAGTATTTTTCATGACAAGACTTCATCTAATGAAATGAGGTTTGGAAACAGTACCTCTTGAAATAAATGGATATATTTTTTGCCACTTACAACTAAGATTTCCCCTGCCTATCTTGGCTAATCATTGTCAAGTTAAATCTTGATAACCCAGTTGCAGAATCTCTCAGTATGAGAAGCTGTTATCTTACTTTGCTGAAAAGAATTTGTGACAATCTCGCTGTTCCTGTGTAAGCCAAATATCCAGAAAGCAATGACCATTCCACTTTCTTTGTTAGCCCTTGTCTCAGTCACACAAGTGGAGGCCTTAAAAACACTGAAAGATGTCTGGGCCATCACCCTAAAGACAGGCCCTTACCCATCTAGGTTATGTAAGCTAGTTTAGACTCAAAGCTGACCAAGATCATCAATACCTCCTTCAGAGAGCACAATCCACCAGCTACCCTAGAGTATGCAGTAACCTTACTAGTTCTCAATAAATCTTACTTGGAGTCAGAGAATTCACTAGCTACCTTCTCATCTCCAATCTCTCCTTCATGGCACAATTCAGAAGCTGGCATACAATATGCTCCAACATTTGATCTCTGAAAATATCCAGGACCCTTCACAAATAGGTTTCAGATAGTGATAGATCATGGAGATAGCTCTGGTGGTGCTGCTGAAGGACCTTTTCAAGGCCAAGAACAGAGGACAATCACCTATGCTTCTACCATTTACTTATCCATTGATGTCACTCATCACCAAGAAAGGCACTGCTATTTATCATCATCCTTACCTCAGAGCCTTTCAGACATGAATCAGTCCAAATGACAGCGTTCCGAGCCAATTTGAATGACATTTGAGAATGAGATTATGTGCTACTGATTATGTAACTGTTTTATTGTGCTTCTAAATTTGTGTCAAGGGCCCTTAAAGTTCTTGGTTAGTGTTCTTTGATGCCGAGTTTTAAAAATAATACTTTATTAAAATCCAAAAAGTATATGTTAGGTCAATCACAGTGAATATAGTACACTACACAAGCAAACATATGCCTATGAAAACTTTCATTGGTGGCTTCCTAGTTATTACTAATTAGTCGCAAACAAGTTTGCCCTCTTATAGGAAGTCCCCCACTCCCCAGCATGCTTTTCTGGAGCTGACCCTTTATATTTGTCAGATCTGGAGTCCTAAAGTAATCATTTTGCACCTAGCTATTGCTTGTTACATTTCCCTCTCTTCTAGATGGTAAATACCTGTTTTCTCCCATCTTGCCCTTTATTATTCCTGGGGGAACTGGCACATTTGCACACCTTTCATCTGCTAATTTTGTAATTCTGTTTTAAATAAATCATGTTTGGCCACATTATAAAACTTTCTTAATATGCTGAATTATAGTAACTTGTTGGTTACAAGTTTCTATCTTGCTTACATCCTCGAGCAATTCCTGTCAGTAAGCAGTAGATATAGGATGTTATGCTTTCTGGTTGAAGTCTGTACTCTTTGGATGATGAAGTTGGCTTCTACACAATAAAGAACTCTCTTTGATGAATGTTTGGTTGTTAATCAACAGCTATCTGGGAGTTAAACTTGTGCATTAATATTGTATTTGGCAGCCTTGAGGGTTGGTCCAGGAATGGTTAGTATCAGCTGTCCTCCACTTTTGGTAGCAGATAATCATTGTCATTTCACTTTTTAAGAATTGTTTTCCTTGAATTGTTTTCGAGGTGGACAGTGATTAGAGTTTCACGCACTAGCTATAGGCTCCTAATAAACACTAGAGATCTTTAAAAACCCCTGGCTTTATTTGCAAGCAACTTCTAAGACTACAGAAATTAAAACTTTCAGGTATTTTTGAATGATCCATTCTTTAGTTAGTTAGTTAGTTAGGTAGTTTGCTGTTCTGGGGTTTTGTCTGTTGTGATAGGGTGTTCATACCACACTAGTCTGGATAAGGTTAATGAAGCTCACAAGGGGCCACTTAACCTGAGGGAGAATTAGGCTTAATTAATTCCTAATTGAGGATGGAGCTCAGCTGATCAGGACCAGATGGGGCTTTTGTATAAGGCTAGGTAGAGAGGGTAGAAAAGTGCTGCAGTGTAGAAGACTGCAGTGACTCTATGGGCTTAGAGAGGGGGAAAGAAGAAAACCCAGGGGGAGAGTAGAAGCTCTGAGCTCCATGCCATGAAGGAATAGTTTACTCAGAAGGGTGGTGGAGTGGAAGCCTGAAAGAGGTGAAATAGGAAAAGGCTCGGGAAACTGTAGAGGGTTTGGAATGGAGCAGATCTTGGCTGGATCCTGAAGCAGTGGGCGGGGCTGGGTTCCCCTAACAGCCACTGGAGAAGAGGCATTGCATTGGATTGGAGGACTGCTAGTAATGATAGCCAGTCTAATGAGATTTTGATACTGTGGAAGGGGGAAAAACACATAATGATGTGGCCGGAGGGCCAAGCCATGGAGAGTAACTCCTGCAACTCCTGGACTATAATAAGGGCTGCAGTGCAAAGGGGAGACAGAAGGGGGTGTCAGACTGGGTGAAACTATTATCCAGACACAACTACAAGGTAGAGAACCCTGTGACAGCTGTGTAATCCTGAAACTGGAAACCCTAATACTGCTTAGGAACATTTTGTCCTTCTAGTTAAATGGATGTGACTTACACTGAAAATAGGCCCCCTTTCCCCACCATTTTACTTGTGATCAAAACAAGTATACAAGCTCTTAAGTGATGGTCCATTACAAATTTAAGTTGTTTTCAGTAATTCTCAAAGGGGAGCAGACTGCTTCCTCCTCCTACTCCACTGAGGGCTCTTGGCAGTCCAAAGGAGGCGACTGATGGGTGCGCAATAGCCAGAGGAATATTTCTGCTCCCGTATGTCTCAGCCAGTAGAGCTGACCAGCCTTATAAGGGCAATACAATACGCTCTGCAAAACAGCATAGTACTGAGAGAATGGATGGCTGTGTGATTAGGACACTTACTGGATTCTCAGGCCATCTAGGTTCAATTCTTGGCTCTGCCGTGGACTTCCTATGTGATCTTAGGTAACACATTTACTTTCTGTGTGCCTTATCTTCCCAGCTATAAAATTAAGATAATACTCCTTTCTCCCACCACTGGCTTCTCTTATCTATTTAGACTGTAAGCTCTTCAGGGTAGGGGGAATTCTTTGTATGTGTTGAGGCAGTGCCTCTCACCATGTAGCATCTCTGTGCTACAGCTATACAAATAAGGTTTCATAATATGCAAATTTCCCTTGTGCACTAGGGAGGCGCCACCTCCAATGCTGGGTTGTGCCTAAACTTCATGATTAGGGCTTTAATTGGTAAACATAACAAAGAACATGGCATGGTATATTTTGTAACCCATTATTTCAATTTCCAAAGCCAATTGATGAGGTTTAGGGAAAAAGGTCAGTTTGGATCTAAAAATGTTTTGAACAGGGCTCGGCAACGTTTGGCACGCGGCTTGCCAGGGTAAGCACCCTGGCGGGCCGGGCCAGTTTATTTACCTGCTGATGCGGCCAGTTCGGCCGATCGTGGCCCTCACTGGCTGCGGTTTGCCGTCCTGGGCCAATGGGGGTGGCGGGAAGCCGCGGCCAGCACATCCCTTGCCCGCACCGCTTCCCGCCACCCTCATTGGCTCGGGACGGTGAACTGCGGGCACTGGGGGCCGTGATCAGCCAAATCTGCCATGTCAGCAGGTAAATAATCTGGCCCGGCCCACCAGGGTGCTTACCCTGGCAAGCCGCGTGCCAAACTTTGCCGACCTCTGGTTTTGAAGAACATAAAATATGTGTAACACAGTGTGGAAAAATAGGGGTGCCCTGCATTGAAATCATCTGGTCATATAATCTCAGGAAACTGATGAAGGTCTTTACAATAGATCAGGTTATTTCTAGGATTAGTCTTTCATGCTTCATGTTAAATAATAGTTTTAGTGCAGATGACTTTTTAGACAAACACTTAAGGGACAAATGCACAGCTCAGTGCCAAGCACAGATAGCTGGTCTAAGTAAACAGTTGCAAGGAGAGGGTGATAGTAGGAATCCTTCTACAAAGGCTTCAGATGCTGGAGTGGTCCTTCAGGGTTGTAATATGACCCATCTTTGGGGTAAAAAAAACAGACAGGCTGTAGAGTGGTGGATCCTCTGCCCATGTCCCACTGGGCCCCATCCTCAAGGAGAGGGAGGCAGTGACCTGACCCTCTTTGACTCCTTGCTATAAATGGCTGGCTGCCCCCTTCTCATGGATTTTAGGGGACATTTCTTTTCTGCTTCAAGGCAGGCAGGCCCAAGTTAAGGAACATTGCAACTGCTCTCTCTTTCCTGTTCAAGTCCATAATCTTTTAGGGGAAGGGCTATTTTGTGTCCCTAGAAGAACAGCAGCAGCTGGGAAGAATTCCTGCCTCTGGCACTATTAGGGTAATCACAGGGCATAAATACCCCATAATCCTTAACACAGCAGTAAAACACACCAAGTCTGAGCCCATTATAACAACCCAAGTAAAGACATTACATTAGCTTTTCCCATTTTTTTTAGTCACATGTAGACTGGAGATCTCTAAAATAAGAGTTTGTTCTTTATATAGTTATGATTTAAGATTTGTGCTTCTGTTTGTATTTTATAAACACTTCCCCATCTTTTATGTAAATACTGGGCTTATCTTATGTAGTTAATTTTTGTTAGCTGATAGTTTTCTATTAAAATAATAAGGAAGAAATGTATAGTATAGAGTTAGCTGTAGAAAAAATATATTTGACATCTAACTGTTAAGGATTTCCCAATATAATTTCTTTAAAATGCAATTGGGCACCTGGGGAGAGGGTGATGGGCCTGGAAAGGGTTAGCACTCCTTCACTCTGGCTGTGGATTTCTCTCATGAGGAGTTCTCTGTCCAATTTTGTTTTCTTTTGTTCTTCTCTTGATGCATTGCTCTTTTTCTCTGGCAGCAACTAAGACACAGATGCAGAGAGGCTCAAAGATCAGGAAAGGCGTGGCTGGCAGAGAATCAGAGCCAATGTAAGAGAATAAAAATATGGTTGGAGGAAGCATTAGTTCATAAACCAGAAATATAGTTGGAGGAAGCATTACTTCATAGATCAAGGTTATAACTATTTGTGTGTATGTGTGGTTGGATTAGAAAGGACTTGCAAATAAGATATTGAAATATGTCTGTTTTCAGTAGAGCAGCTGAAGTGGAAACACTATGATAAAGGATCCTGATTTATTTTTATTATTATTATTCCAAAGAATTGCTTGTTTTACAATCCTGGTTATTGTGGCCCTTTAAATATGCGTGAGGAGTTATTGGGGAGGTAGGGGGGAGAGGCATCAAATAGAGAACAGAAAAGCACTAAGATGAGCTCTTTGAATATTATTCTCATTCTTAGAATTTAGCTTTTTATTTATTACAAAGAAAGATCTACACATTAGATGCCTGGGGGAATTATAACATGCACAATTGCCAAGGGATTAATAGATTTAATACATTTAAAACACATCACAAAGAACATCAGTCAATAGAATGTGATAACATTCCATACAATTGAGAAACAGAGTCACAGACAGGATTATGAAAGGTGTGAGATTTACAGGAAAAGAATTCTTTTAATCCAACAAATGGCTCTGAGTTAAAGTGATAATTGAGTGTTGAGGTGAGTATGAAGGGCCAAATTCATCCCTTATGTGACTCCATTGAAGTCAGTGGAGTTGCAGCAGGGATGAATTTGGCTCCAAATGTTTTGGAAATGATAAACGGTGCTGAAAGAAAGACGTACAATAAGAGCAATTGTAAAGAACCAATTCACAGAAAAAGACAAAGAGGGACTTATATCACCTACTCTTTCAAATGCTCTTGCCCTGGTTCTCCCATATACAAGGCTGGTGGCAAAAAATTACATCTCATAATTTAAGAAACATAATTTGCTACACAAGGTCAGAACAGAGAATTGTTGAAGTAACATGATAGAGTTAGCCGGTTATGTTATATGAATGGTGGTAGTTATTTAAATGGTAGCTCATAAATAACTTAATTTTCATCATGACTGTTCTATTTATCTGGTCAGTTTGAGAGTGGATTTTACAAGAGGTGTATTATCTGTTGAGGGACCACCTAGTGTAATGGTCTGTTGTAACAGAATATACCACTGTGTCCACACCCTACACACTATTGTAATAATCTTTGTACAAAGTATGCTTTGTGAGATCTTTTGAAAACAAATAATTAGCTGGTCATTGTCCTGATAAAATGAGTATGCCAACATTGTATGTGAAGTTATAAGATTCCACTGTATGGTATCCTTAACCAAACTGAAGTTAGCAAACAGGTCTGTCTCACACAAAGGAATGTGTGCTCTGCTTAATTTGCATTTAAGTAGTAAGAGTCATCCAGCAGGAAGGGACACACAGGAAACTCCAACAGGTGAGGAAAAAGCAGTGGGGAGCATTCTCCCCTGTAGACTCTGCCTCCTGAATCTCAGCTGGAAATATTTCCAAGAGGGGGACTGACTATAAAATGGAGGGGCAAACACCCAAGGCATGCCTCTTTTTTTCTGCTCATCATGGCATCTGAAGCAACACAGGAAGCATTTGTTGGGAGAATGGGTCCTGACCTAAGAAGTTTGGTCAGAAAGACTGCTGAGAGTATGTGGTGAGAAAACTTTGCTTTGAATTTAACATAGTCTAAGTTAGGCACCAGTTGCATTTTATTTTTATTTTTCTTGTAACCATTTCTGACTTTATGGCTCACTACTTGTACTCACTTAAAGTATGTCTCTTTGTAGTTAATAAACTTGTTTTCTTGTTTTAACTAATCCCAGTGTGTTTAAATTGAAACTCACTTAAATTTAAATTTTCAGTCTGGAAAACTCCATTTGGGATGGCAAGTTGTGTGCATATTATTTCTATTAAAGAAATAATAGACTTTCTATTGCTATTGTCCAGGAGAGGGCTGGGCAGTACAGACATACATTTCTGAGGGGAAATCCGAAGACTGGGAGTGTATTGGGGTCACCCTACAGTATAACCAAAGCTGGTGAGAGCCAGAATATAATCTGAGTGTAGTTGTCAGGCTGCAGTTGCATACAGACACTGACTGTGGCTTGCATGCTGGAAGGCTGTTTGTGAGCAGCCCAGGTGGAAATTCATTCAGTAAGGCATCCAAGGTGACAGGGCAGGGGTGACACAGCTGCTCATTAGTCTAGATTGTACCCTGTTATGTCATACCAGTCTGAATAGAACATAGTTTTGGTAACAGAAAAGAAGAATAAAATTGTCTTTTAAATGCAGGGTTATCAATATAAACTCAGTGTCAATGAGGAGATGCAGAAAATATCTGCAGTCTTATAGGGAAGGAGGGTGTAACGTATCCATGTGCTGCAACCAAAAAATATGGTTACTCTACAAATGATATACTGTTGGGCAGATGGATCTACAATCCTGAAAAATACAAGCCTTTACTACCTGAGTAAAAAGGAGTGCCTTTTAGCTTGTAGTGGCAGTAGGTCAATTATCCTCTCCATGGGTCAGGCAATAGAGGACATCATTCACTCAGTAATACATACACACACATGCTGGGTAATCTTGCTTCACTCAGGCTTCCAATGCCTCCATCATAGTTTTAGCACCTTCCTGGAAATATCACACACAAAAGCTGGAAAGACATTGCACCATCAGAAATGCTTGCTTATTCTGTCTCTTTAAAATGCACCACTTTTCAGTGGTGGTGCGGCTGGAAAGGCCATCATAATGATCCAGATTGTGGTATCTTATTTCACAGGCAGTCTCACTGATGAGTGGTACTACAGGTTGTGTAAAATACTCTTACTCTACTTAATTAGTATCACAGTCTTCACTAAAGGGGTGGTTTAGCATACTCATTATTTTTACATCTTGTTGGGAATCTTCACCAAGGTGTAAACTGCAACTGAATCAAAAAATAAACCCAGCAGAAAACAGGCCAATGGTATTAGAGGAAGTGATGTTTGTAGTCAAACAGTTACAAAATGACAAAAGGTCTGAGCTTGACAATATTTCATCAGAACTGCTAAAGAGTGGAGGCCCAGGTTTAGTTCATCAGCTTCATAGTATTGTCTTAAAAGTTTGGGAAGCCAGTTGCACTCCAGAAGATTGGAAAAGGGGCGGCATCATTCCTTTCTTTTTTGGGGAGGTGGGAGAGCAAGTGATCAGCTTGATCAAATAGGGTGGCAGTTGGGGTTGAAGCCTTTGGGCTTCAGCTTTGGCCCCCCCACCTGAGGCAGTGGGGCTTGGGCTTTGGCCTCCGAAGCTGGGGTGGTGGGGCTCAGCTGCTCTCAGGCTTCAGTCCTCCCTCCTGGGGTCGTGTAGTAATTTTTGTTCTCGGAAGGGGTTGTGGTGCAATGAAGTTTGAGAACCCCGGAAGTAGGGGACTTGAGCTGCTTTCTGTCCTAGGGAAGGTGTTTATGATCATGCTATTGAACTGACTGAAATACTGTCTCAATCGAAAAATGAAAGACAGCCAGAATGGGTCTGGCACAGGTACAGCATAGATTGTAGATCCATGCTCTGTTTGGAATATTATTGAAAAATGATTAAAACAACAAAAGGAAGTTATCATCTTTATAGACTTCGCAGCTGCTTTTGACTTGATCAGCACTGTGGATACTGCTATATCCATATGGGGTGCCTGAGAACTTAGTATCAGAGGGGTAGCCGTGTTAGTCTGAATCTGTAAAAAGCAACAGAGGGTCCTGTGGCACCTTTAAGACTAACAGAAGTATTGGGAGCATAAGCTTTCGTGGGTAAGAACCTCACTTCTTCAGATGTAAGTAATGGAAATCTCCAGAGGCAGGTATAAATCAGTATGGAGATAACGAGGTTAGTTCAATCAGGGAGGGTGAGGTGCTCTGCTAGCAGTTGAGGTGTGAACACCAAGGGAGGAGAAACTGCTTCTCTAGTTGGATAGCCATTCACATTCTTTGTTTAATCCTGATCTGATGGTGTCAAATTTGCAAATGAACTGGAGCTCAGCAGTTTCTTTGGAGTCTGGTCCTGAAGTTTTTTTTGCTGTAAGATGGCTATCTTTACATCTGCTATTGTGTGGCCAGGGAGGTTGAAATGTTATCCTACAGGTTTCTGTATATTGCCATTCCTGATATCTGACTTGTGTCCATTTATCCTCTTGCAGATAAGACCATTCCTTGGTAAAATTAATGAACCTTTGGGGATTTAGACACTTTCATGGGTACCTGTCACTTGTCTGAATAATGACTACAATCACAGTGAGCAAAATGTATCACTTATATTCACAATTATTTATGTGAATCAGTTGTTTTCACTGTTCACCCAGTTCTACCTTTTTTCCATGCTTTTCCATTAGTAGATGTAGACATGATATTATGGGCAAACATTGAAGTGCACTAAAATGCTCTTCTAAATAAAAAAAATTAAGAGCATAATCTATTAACAGATTGTATAGGCTGATTTAAAATCAAAAATGGATTTTCAAGTAAAAATTATTCTACCCGCCCCCCATTTTATTTACCTGCCATGACCTGTTTCAGAATTCTGTGCTTCTGTGAAAATTAACATCACAGATACCTAAAGCACAGTAAAGAGATACAGTTCCCTGACTACTCTAGATATTTGGGGATATTGCATATTTTTCTAAAAGAAATGGAGAGCCCTATAATCAGGTTTCAATTTACCTTTACATTGCATTTATAATTTAAGGCTTCCTATGTATACCATGGGTGAAATCCACTCTTTCCCTAAACTTAAATTAATGGACTGCATGTGTATGTATGTATGTATATGTAAATAGAACTGCATGGGGTAAACAAAGGATAAAAGTCTATCACCCTAACTAATGGGTAGTCATGGTTCTGCAGTGCAGCCCCTTGTGGCCACTATTATAATAGTTCATTCTTTTTCTGGTAGTGCTCGCAATGTAACAGTAAAAACACAAGAGAAAGTATGGCCCTTAATTGTTGACTGCTTTGCCCCTCCACTATTGAGGGGGAAGTGTGAAAATTTAGTGTCACAGAGGGACTCCAGTGGCCACTATGAAACTGGGTGAATTATCTCAATTATTTCAGGACCTATACAGTGGTTTTTGCAGGACTTATAAGTAGCCTTATAGTTCATCACATAAGAATGGCCACACTGGGTCAGACCAAAGGTGCATCCAGCCCAGTATCCTGTCTACCAACAGTGACCAATGCCAGGTGTCCCAGAGGGAGTGAACCTAACAGGTAATGATCAAGTAATCTCCCTCCTGCTATCCACCTCCACCCTCTGACAAACAGAGGCTAGGGACACCATTCCTTATCCATCCTGGCTAATAGCCATTAATGGACTTAACCTCCATGAATTTATCTAGTTTTCTTTTAAACCCTGTTATAGTCCTAGCCTTCACAACCTCCCCAGGCAAGGAGTTCCACAGGTTGACTGTGCGCTGTGTGAAGAAGAACTTCCTTTTATTTGTTTTAAACCCGCTGCCCATTAATTTCATTTGGTGGCCCCTAGTTCTTATATTATGGGAACAATAACTTTTCCTTATTCACTTTCTCCACACCACTCATGATTTTATTTACCTCTATCATATCCCCCCTTAGTCTCCTCTTTTCTAAGCTGAAAAGTCTTAGCCTCTCCTCATATGGGACCCGTTCCACTAAGAATACCACACTGACCCATCCTTTCTACTAAAAATATATTGGTAGGATTGTGGTGGTGATGAAAGGCACCAGTCAGACTCATAACTCCATTGTGTTATGTGTTGTACAAACACAAAGGAAGACATAACTGCTGCCTTAGTCTCAGCTTTATTTCTCCAGGTTAGTCAGAAGACTATTTACATTGTGTGTCACATACTGAAATCTACCCAGTGATAACATTTTACTAGTTTCACAACTTGTGCAGTCTTCTAGTGCTCTAGTCATGTGGCAATCATGCTAAGGGGTGATCTTGTGATAGCCACTATCTTGGCCGGTACTAGGGATTGAACCATGCCTCCAGACCTGCAAGCATGTCTGTGCAGCTTGAGCTAACAAGCAGACTTTCCAGTTCAGGATTTGACAGATTCATCTTCTGTGCATCACATTTAGAGAGGATCATGTAACACTCACTGTGGGTCACTAATTATTATGCACAACGTCATTGGAATGGCCAGTAGTGGAAGTAGCAATGGGCGTGATCCATCTCCCAGTGAAGTAAATGGGATTCTTTCTATTGACTTTGGCCATTAGAGCAGGTCCATAAAACCTTCCCTAGAGAAATGACACTTTCTTTTTACCTGTGTGAATATGGATTCTTCTAGAACCTCAGTTTGTTACTAATTGACCGACACTCAACAGAGCGTGGCAGCATTTGTCCACTGAACAGGTTATGGCTGAACCTACAAGTTTTTTCCTCAGAAACAAAGCATTCTTAGGGTAGCTCTTAGACATCACTGTTACAATATTGACATTCCCATTTATTTTCACTTGCATCTATTCAAATAGGCTTCAAATAGATTGTCAATATTTGTAACAGTGATGTCTATGAGCTGTTTTGGACATGACCAAGGATTTTGGTTTGTGTATATATCTTGTAAAATATTGTCTAGCTTATTTTTATTTTTGCTGTTAAACTAGCTGCAGCATGAGGAAAACAACTCAGTCTCCCTACATTGATTTGTATGCTCCCACATAAACCCTGCTAATCATCTTTAAGCCCAGCAAGCCAATCGAGTCTTAATCACAAATAAATACTCCTCCTTCATAGTAGTTGCAATTCAGACAGAAGATGGCAGCTCTCCCTTGCAGACATCTGAGGCTGGGGATCATTTCCAGAAACCTATCAGACTTTCTGGCTGTGTTTCTTGTTTACAGAATGCTGTGTACATTGACATTTAGAAATTCCTGTGTACTTGATCTCAGACTATCATACATCATATAATAGAAAATTAAAGGCAATTATTTCCCCACCAAATACCTGGTTGGATCAATACTATACTAGCTATTGTACTGTATATTTTCAAAAAAATACATCCTTTAAAAATTACCTTACTGAATTTCCCATTGCCTTGCTAACTCTACTTTAGTAATGATGATGGACTTTTCTGACTTTCTAGCAGCAATCCTGATTGAAATACAATTTAGTCATTTTGCCCTTACATTTTTATGTTCTGTAACAAAAAGTACAGGGTGATCTAATATGCTTTGAAGGTGAACTCTATAATATATGGATTAGATTTCTTTAGGGAAATGCTTTCTAAAATCCTATTTAACAATGTTAAAAAAAATTAAATAACCAACAAGTAAGAATTTGAAAAAGATAAGAAAGTGAAAATGACTTTGAAACCAGAAGTACTGACTGTAGAAGACATATGAAATCTTTGAAGATAATCTGAAGGAAAATATGATTAACACTGATGAAGTAGAATAGTGCCAAGTATGTGTCATTTCTGAGCCACATGCATTATATGAGGTGGAAATTGAACTTTCAAGACTCATGTTAACATTTTACTCTTATGCTTTATCGAGGCAAGTAACTAAAGGAAAAAGTGAAACAGCAAAAACTGCTAAGTGATAAGTCTGTCATAAGTTAAATACGGTCATCTGTCAGCACTCAGCTGAAATGACATCATTCTGGTAACATAATTACTGGGTTGAGTAATGACTCATTTCTAAAAGCTGGTACATGTTAAAGAAATATAACTTCTTACAGGTCAAAACCACTGGCTTACACAGTCTTCACAATATATCCTCTAACTGCCTTTTGTTTGTGGCTTATATTGAGATCTGCATTTAAGTTGATTTGTAGAGATATTTTCTGCACTCACATAATGCAAATCCTTTTCATTATGCACTGCTAAGAGAAAAACGTTTCACAATAGAACTGTCCTTGATCTTACTTCAAAATGATAAATCTGTATTCATTTCATTCTCCGTTTATTGCAGCAGTAACACAATTCCATTCAGTCCATCTGGTGTAACCTCTTCACAGACTCTATACAGTGATTTCTTGTTAAAGGCTACTATATGCTTTGGCTCTAAACTGCATCATCAAAATGCAACATAAAATAATGGTCTAGTTATTTTTATTCTTAGGTTGTGAACTCTTCAGGGCAGGGAGCATGTCTTCATATGTATTTGCACAGCATGTAGCATAATGGGGACCCAGTGCAGGCTGCCGTCTCCGGGCGCTACTATAATATAACCTTATTATTATTAAATATTTAACCATAGAGCTAATAATATGGACCAGACTTTGCTGTTTGTCACTCTGGTGGAAATTTACATCAAAATAACAAAACAGAATGTGGCTCATATACTTAGAAGATTGGTAATGTTAAGTGTCCAGAAAAGATTTTTATCTCAGCCCTTACAATTAAAAAAAAAAAAAAGGGGGGGGGGGAGATTTTTTTTCAAGGACCCAAACTGGGTTAGGAGCTGAACTCCCCCTGAGTTTGTGCCTTTGAAAAACTCCACCTAACTTCATTTGCAAATGTTGGGTTTTACTGGATGATGGGACAAGGAACCTGGTGAGACTAGAACTACAGAAGGGAGATAAAGCCTGAATTACTTGGAAGGGGGGAGATTGGGATTGGTTGGGCAAAGAGACTGCTACTAGAAGCTGATGAGGTGGACTAGTAGTCATTTGTTTGGGGGTAACAATGAGATTAGATCAGGGGTGAAAATAATTTAAAGGACTTACCAGTACGCCGGAGTCCTGAGCAGGGGGCGGGGCCTCAAGTGGAAGGGGTGGGACCTTTAGGGCCCCAGGCCCTTTAAATTGAGATTTAAAGGGCCCGGGGCTTTGGCTGCGGTAGTGGTGGCTGGACGCCCTGGACTCTTTAAATCACCGCCAATGCTACCAGCTGTGGAGGCAGCTGTGAGCCCCGGAGTTCGGGGGCCATTTAAAGGACTCCGGCCGCTGCTACTACAGCAGAGCCCCGGGCCCTTTAAATCATTGCCCGAGCCCTGCTGCTGGAGCCCCAGGTTAACAGCGGCCAGGGTCTCCGGTGGTGATTTAAAGGGCATGGGGCTCCCGGCCACAGCTACTGCCCTGGGCCCTTTAAATCTACGCTGGCTCTGGCAGCAGGCCTCCAGTGGCGATTTAAAGGGCGTGGGGCAGTAGCGGCGGCCGGAGCCCGTGGCCCTTTAAATCGCCGTCGGATCCCGGCTGCCGGAGCCCTGGGGTAGTGTCAACAATTTAAAGGGCCAGGGACTCCCAGCCGCTGCTACCACAGTGGAGCCCCGGGGCTCCTGGCCACCTCCGCTACCCCCAGTGCTCCGGCAGCAGGGCTCTGGCAGCAATTTAAAGGGCCTGGGGCTCCAGCTGCTGCCGCGAGCCCCAGGCCCTTTAAATTGCTGCCTGGTGAAGCCGGTCCAGTACGGCGTACCAGTTCTTGCTGGTATGTCATTCCGGACCATACTGGCTTACTTTCACATCTGGATTAGATCAAGAGCTGGGGAGAGGAAGGAGACTGTGACTGACTGGAGAGGGAGACTGGGCCAAGGAGCCAGGGAGGAGTTGGTGGGAGAGATTGAGATTGGATGAGAAGCCCAGGGAAGATGAGACAGGGAGCAAGGGGAGAGTCAGAGGAGAAAGATTGGATGAAGAGCTGAGGGGAAAGTGGGATTCACTAGCAAGGAGATTAGGGATAAGGAGTTGGGGCAGTAGTGGGGAGACAGGTACTGGCTTGACATGGAAACTGGAACTAGGATGGAGAAACTTGAGGAGTAGTAATAGTGACTGGTTAGGCTAGAAGAATGGTACTTTGGACAAGGATCCAGGGTGGAAAAAGAGACAAGACAGGTTGGAGGAAATGTGGGAGAAAGGGCAAGCAGGCAGAAGAGTCTGTGTCCACCTAGAGAACATTCCCCTCCCAGGAGATCCTTCTCCTCCTCAGCCCCCCCCCCCCCCCCCCGCAGCTTCTTGCAAATAAAGGTAGATGCCTAACTCCAAGGGAAGGTTTGCAGCTAGTCACTGAACTCCCTGAAATGGCTGGGGCTTAGGACACCCCCTTCTCCTAGGCATCTCCTATTGACTAAAACGGGCAGGGAGCTGGGTTGTGTGCTGTCTTCAGTGAATCCCATTCTGATGTACCTATCTCCCTTCATTCAAGGTATAGGGTATATAGGTAAGCACCTAATTCAGGCTTTGTGAAATCCCAGTGATTTTCTAGGTACCAAAAAATTAGGTGTGGCAACACTGAGTCGCCTTGCTTACATTACTTTGTGAATGTAGCCTGATGTCTCTTAGACCTTCTTGGTACATGGGGAAACTATGTCCACTGCACCACACTCTATAATGTGCATTATAAACTTTGATCTGTGGCCAACCAACATCCAATTTTGGTTTGGACAGGTCCATTGGTGGGCTCCTCTCCACAACTTTTGTGGTTGTTTATGGCACTAGAAGGCCAGCAGGGAGAGGGTAAGAACTATACTTGTGCAGTTCTCTGTGTAAGGAAAGCCAGGAAAGGGAGCAAGGGCTATTTTTGTCCTTCTCCCACCTCTCCCCACCACACCCCAGTTTACTCGTACAACAATTGGCCACAATCTGGTCTATTGTATGAAACTCTGATACAGGATTTCAGAGTTAGATCTTTGTATCTTTATTCATCAGTCTTTATTTGTAATCTTAAAACCTATCCTTTGTATGGTGCGCGTCTTTCCCCCCTCCTTCTTAGAAATTATGTATTAGAACTGTGTTATAGCCCATGGAAATCAGAGCTATTATTTGATGCAATAATTACTTCTCCAAATTGAGATTACTGAGCTGGACTCTTAACAGCTTCTGATAGATCAAGCCGATAATGATGTTTTTTGTTTCATTACAATATGAAAGTTGTCTTCTCGCTTTCTTCCTCCTTTTATCGAGTGTCTTAATAAAGCTTCAGGGTCAGGAGCCTTGAAAGTGCTCTGTAATTCCAGGATTTTTTTGTTTTGTCATCATTGTTACCACCTTTTTAATCAACAAGCCTATAATGAGACAGGAATGCAAAAATCTCTCTGTAGATTAATGGATGTCAAACCGTAAAGAATTTCGGGAGTCAGGATGAAAGTATGGACAGAAGTGAGGAACAATCATAAGAAATTGAGATTGATGTTTACAGGCCTGTGGCACTCATATTGTTATCAAAAGTTATAGATTATTGTTGTCTTTTGTATTTTATTTTGTTCACAAAATCCCATGGATATAATAAATTATTATGTTTAACATGTATTTAATTAACTTCTCTAAAAAGCTTCACATCACATTTTGTTAACGTTTCCTTCATATTCTTAAATGCAATTATCTAAAAAATATCAATCATTTTTATTAGTTAATACTTGAAATCACATGCATATCCAATATAATTATTAACGCCAATCCATTTACTGGTTCATTTAACTCTGGCTATGCACAATTATGTGTGACATTTTAAAAAGAAGCACCATTTTCATAATGATACAATCATTTTTTCTGAAGATCAACAAAAGATTTATTCATTGAATTCTATTGCTTATCTTTCTACTGTCTAACTTATAAGGATAAGAGATGCCAGATGGTAATGAGAAACATAGCTGTGGAGGTCTATATAATTGCCACTCATAAATTGTTTTTCTTTTTGTACTTTCACTATACTACAAAGTAAGGACAAAATAAAACTAGCTAAGGAAAGATAATAAAGAAAACCACTTCTTAGAGGTGACAAAGTTGATCTCTTGAGGCCTGGAGCAAACAGACTGTTTGCACTGCATTTGTTGATTAAGGAATAGTGTTGGTTATTCCTTTTATAAAAGTACAGTTTATAGAAGTGTTTTTAAACACTTTGGGGCCATTAGTGAGTGTTGTACTAGAGAAATAGGGCTGATCTGCTAGCCTAGGACCTAGGGAAACCTAGCTTCAGTTCCCTGCTCTGTCCCAGGCTTCCTGTGTCAGTTTGGGTAAGTCACTTAGGGCTGGATTTTTAAAGGTACTTAGTTGCCAAAAGATGCAGCTAGGCACCCACTGGGATTTTTAAAAGTCCATAGGAATTAGGTACCTAGATGCTTTTGAAAATCCCCCTAGGCATCTAGCTGCATTGTTGGGTTCTTAAATACCACTGGCACCAGTAAGGGAAAGGTGTGTGTGTGTGTGTGTGTGTGTGTGTGTGTGTGTTAATACCCTCCGAAGGTTTTTGCACTTGCTGAAAGTTCCATGGGCTGTGGCAGGGGGAGGCAACAGCCTGATCACTTTTAAGCTGAGGTCCCATACTAAATTAGTGTGTGGCTGCTGCTGGAGTGGTCCAGAGCATCGCTCCAGCTGCATGGTCATAATGCCACTGAAATTTGACCAGGTGTCCACTCAGTACAGAGGGAGGGGCAGCCCCTCGAGATACAAAAGGAGCCCTTAAAGATGATAAAGTCATTGCAGAGAAACTAAATGAATTCTTTGCTTCAGTCTTCACTGCTGAGGATGTTAGGGAGATTCCCAAACCTGAGCTGTCCTTTGTAGGTGACAAATCTGAGGAATTGTCACAGATTGAAGTGTCACTAGAGGAGGTTTTGGAATTAATTGATAAACTTAACAGTAACAAGTCACCGGGACCAGATGGCATTCACCCAAGAGTTCTGAAAGAACTCAAATGTAAAATTGTGGAACTATGGTTTGTAACCTGTCCTTTAGATCAGCTCCTGTACCAAATGACTGGAAGATAGCTAATGTAATGCCAATATTTAAAAAGGGCTCTAGAGGTGATCCCGGCAATTACAGACCAGTAAGTCTAATGTCAGTACCAGGCAAATTAGTTGAAACAATAGTAAAGAATAAAATTGTCAGACACACAGAAGAACATAAATTGTTGGGCAAAAGTCAACATGGTTTCTGTAAAGGGAAATCATGTCTTTCTAATCTATTAGAGTTCTTTGAAGGGGTCAACAAACATGTGGACAAGGGGGATCCAGCAGACATCGTGTACTTAGATTTCTAGAAAGCCTTTGACAAGGTCCCTCACCAAAGGCTCTTATCTAAATTAAGTTGTCATGGGATTAGAAGGAAGATCCTTTCATGGATTGAGAACTGGTTAAAAGACAGGGAACAAAGGGTAGGAATAAATGGTAAATTTTCAGAGGGGTAACTAGTAGTTTTCCCCAAGGGTCAGTCCTAGGCCCAATCCTATTCAACTTATTCATAAATGATCTGGAGAAAGGGGTAAACAGTGAGGTGGCAAAGTTTGCATATAATACTAAACTGCTCAAGATAGTTAAGACCAAAGCAGACTGTGAAGAACTTCAAAAAGATCTCACAAATCTAAGTGGTTGGGCAACAAAATGGCAAATGAAATTTAATGGGGATAAATGTAAAGTAATGCACGTTGGAAAAAATAACCCCAACTAAACATACAATATGTTGGGGGCTAATTTAGCTACAACTAATCAGGAAAGAGATCTTGGAGTCATCGTGGATAGTTCTCTGAAGACGTCCACGCAATGTGCAGCGGAAGTAAAAAAGGAAAACAGGATGTTAGGAATCATTTAAAAAGGAATAGAGATTAGGACAGAGGATATCTTATTGCCCTTATATAAATCCATGGTACGCCCAACTCTTGAATACTGAGTACAGATGTGGTCTCCTCATCTTAAAAAAGATATACTGGCATTAGAAAAAGTTCAGAGAAGGGCAACTAAAATGATTAGGGGTTTGGAATGAGTCCCATATGAGAAGAGATTAAAGAGGCTAGGACTTTTCAGCTTGGAAAAGAGGAGACTATGGGGGATATGATAGACGTAAATAAAATCATGAATGGTGTGGAGAAAGTGAATAAGGAAAAGTTATTGTTCCCATAATATAAGAACTAGGAGCCGCCAAATGAAATTAATGGGCAGCAGGTTTAAAACAAATAAAAGGAAGTTCTTCTTCACACAGCGCACAGTCAACCTGTGGAACTCCTTGCCTGGTATGGTTGTGAAGGCTAGGACTATAACAGGGTTTAAAAGAAAACTAGATAAATTCATGGAGGTTAAGTCCATTAATGGCTATTAGCCAGGATGGGTAAGGAATGGTGTCCCTAGCCTCTGTTTGTCAGAGGGTGGAGGTGGATGGCAGGAGAGAGATCACTTGATCATTACCTGTTAGGTTCACTCCCTCTGGGACACCTGGCATTGGTCACTGTTGGTAGACAGGATACTGGATTGGATGCACCTTTGATCTGACCCAGTATAGCCATTCTTATTTTCTGGCACACAGGGAGTCTGTTCCTATGCAGTGGAGCACAGGAGAGTCTACTGAGAACTAGACACTCGGCGGCACTGGCTCATGCACTGTACAGCAAAGAGAGGGGAGACTCCTTAGCCGAGAAGATCTGGGGTCTCAGGGGTGTGTGTGCCATAGTGGAGTCCCTGCCCAGAGGGGAAGGGAACTGGAACTCCCCCACATCTCCTGACTTGGTGCCACTGGTAAATACCTTTAAAAATCTGCCCTTTTGTCCTTCTGTGCCTTAGTTCCCCATCTGTAAAATGGGGATAATAGGTCTTTCCCACTTCACAGGATTATTGTGAGGAAAAATATGTTAAAAATTATGAGGTGTTCAGATATTATATTAATGGGGGCCTAAGGACCTAAAATAGATAATGCATTACTTAAAATCTCAGTAGTGACCTTAGATAAATAATAAGCTTAGCTCTGATGTACCCTTATTTGACTGACATACCCTTATCTAAAGCAAAGCTAAACTGGCACCTTTTGTTTCTAATTTGTACTGGGAATTAGCTGCGTGCCCTACCCCTTTTGGGTGAGAGGTGCAGATTGTTAAGTCATCTGAGAAATCAGAAAGTATATTGAAAGTAGAGGTAGGTATCACTCAAAGCTCACATCCAAACTTCCATCAAGATCTGAACTTTACAGCTGGTCAAGGCTTTAGAATGGGCCAAACCCAAAAGCCAGATTCAAACATATCCAAAATTAAGGAAATATCAGATCTGAACATTGCTGCTGAAACCAATCTATGCTTGTTTGATAGTATTCTCTGGTAGCCTTTTCATGTTTTAAGATTGAATTTGGTGAAGTCAATCTAAATTAGGTACAACCACCAAAACTTTGAAACGTCTGAGAGGAAAGGATTGATTTAGCTGCATTAGTTCTGGACCAAGCCTTGGATGCTTCTAAAAGGCAAGGTAGGTGAGGTAATATCTTTTAATGGACCTGATATTTTGGGGGACCATGCTACAATCACACTCACTCAGTAAGTTAATTTACACAAGTCAGCATATAAAGTTTACAAACTCCCATAGTTAAATATGGCTTCCAGTTTTCGGGGACTTGACTTTAGATACCTTGAACAACAGTTTCAAACAAGGATTCCTGAAGTCTGGGCTTTAAAGTAAAATTATGAAATATGTCAAGCTACAATTTTACCAGTAATGCAAAACACAATATCTTAATATGGAAAAATATAGCATAGTATGAAATGTCAATATTATAAATGGTGCCAAAGTGGAGTGCTCCTGAAGTTTGAGGGTGTCAGATCTGGAATACTGGATCTGGGTTTTGCATCCATCTGAATCCAAAATTCAGAAGTCTGTATTAGTCTCTGTTAATTTATCCTTCCTCTCTTCTCACAGCTCTACTCAGTGGGCTTCTTTCCTTCCCATTTCTGTTCATTCCCATCAGGAAAGACAGAGACAATAACCTGATGGGAGACTAGGCAGAGACTGAGTGAGTGTGTGGATGGATATTTAGGTTCTGGAACAGTGCTAAATTGGACACAGTCCATGACAGTCAGTATTTCTGTGTGTGTGTGTGTGTGTGTGTGTGTGTGTATATATATATACATATATGATGGGTAATTAGATGGGAATATTGGCCTCAGCCCATCTCTAGCTGTTACGACTGTAAACAAGCATACCTCTGTTACACATTTAGTGTCTGACTTTGTAACAGTGAATAAATCAACAATAGATGTTGCTATTAAGTTTTGGGGGACTCAAATAAATTGCTTCGGTGTGAATTTCTATAGTTTCTAACTGGCACCCTTGTTAACTGCTCTTTCTTTATGAAACTACTATACCATTTTCCCAGGTACATTATATACCATTATATAAAGTTTAGACCCAATCTGTTTCTTTTAAATTACTATCATATATCATTTTTTGTGACTTTCAAAATAAATGTGTACTAAATTGGGCCATATAATCCACAGGCAACAAAGAAAAAAAATCATTTCCCTGGGGGCTCTATTCTGCTTCAGATTTTAACAACATTCTTTAATTCAAATACCAATACCAATGAAGTGTTTGTTTGTTTTTTTTAAATAAAATTCTGCAATGTATGGATTATAAGGGGAAGTCAAAGAGCTGGGATTCCAAAGTGTCACTACGGAGACTTGAATAGATGACTTCTATTTTGTATTATTAACTGCAGGTACAGTAGTAAATCCTACCTTACCTAAGGGTAGTTAGGATAGCTTTTCTGGGTTATAAATCAGGCATGAATACTGCATGGGAAGAAATGCTCTGTGTGTACAAATATAGTGCTGCAGAGATATTAACAAAATGATCCTCACAACTCACTTGTGAGATAGGTGAATATGTCAGATAAAAATGGGAAGTGACTTGCACACTCACGTATGAAGTCAGAGGCAAAGCCAGGACTACAACTCAAGGCCATCTGCCTTCTAACCCTGAATTCATTCCTCCTGACATAGGAATGCTGTGAGGGTTCATTAATATTTAACCCTAAGGGGAAATCTTCCCATTTCTCCTCTTTAAGTTCCCCCTCAAATGTCCTGCATTAATTGTCCATGAACAAGTGCTGGTTCTGACTCATTCAGTGCTTCTGGGATAGGCAAGAAGAAATTGCTTGAGAACAACATGAGGAACTAACTCGCTTTTTGCCCGGAAGAGCAGTACCCCACCTCCCCAGTGTGTTTTAACTAATTAAAATAACATGATTAATGTTTTAATCTGAATTTAGTACTTGTGAATAATGCCAAATTGACAGGCCTTCAGATCTGTCTTCTCTGTTTATCTGCAGCATGGGTATGGCACAGGTGATGGTAGTGCAAGCTTCCTCCCCACTGTCTTGCTTATGAGACTCAGTGACTTGGAGGAACCATCTCTAGGATATTAGTTCATGGTCCGTGATCGTCCACGCTTGACTTTTCTGGCGATGCTGCCAAACATAGTGCTACATGATCCTTGTCCCACAGGCACTGAACTGAGAATAGCTATGCTATTCTCTCTGTGTATATCTTTTAGGCTTCAAACCCACAGCTTGTATATGGCATACATCCAGAGTCTTATCGGCATTAGTTGGGCCTCGTGTGGGGACAGGTGTCCACCTACGTGCAACAAATTGCAGGACTGGAGCTTTTACACACTTTAGAGCAGAAATTGTCTTCATCTTGTGTCCTGTAAGAACACTGAGCACCTATAGATACCTTAAAAATATTATATAGTAATACCACTGAATAGTCATCAGATGCTAATGCATTTTGCTTACTACTATCCTGAGCTGGATTCGAACTGCTTGACCTTGAAGTTAAATGCTCTGAATTATATTACAAATCTCATAAGCCAGCCACTCTTCCATTCTAACTAAATATTAACCAAACCTCTTAATTAATTTTAACTAAACAGTTACTGTCTAGCAAAGGCTCCTGACCAGGTTACATTATTACTTAATGAGGAAATTACTCTAAAGCTGTTAACAACTGAAATGAGCTCCCCATGGGAAGAGACATGAATTCTTTTCTTAAGAAGAGACTGAACAGCCAGATGGGCACCTTCGAGGCATACACAGCTTCAAGGGGGATGCTTCAAGGGCCTTAGCCTGCCAGCAGCACTGGTGCTTGTTTGCCATGAAAGGCTTTTCTGTGTTAGCTTGTTTAAATTTATAATTTGGGACTCATCAAATAGCAGGATAAAGATATGTTAATTGAGGTGAATTGTAATAAACCCTTCAGAGCATATAGACATGAATATTTTATTGAAAAGAAATCAGTGGAAAAAGTCAGAACAAAATAAGAGCTGTGGGTTTTATTTTGACTGTTAATGCAGCATTTGTTTAAAAAAGAAAATCCCATGCTCCAGGAATAGTTGTTTAGTGTTCAAGATGCATTTTGCATTGGTATTATTCCGGGACTTTGTGTCAGTCCAGCATATTAAAAAAAGTTGCAGTTTCTTAAAATGATAAAACAGGATATCTGTGACTAATGAAGACATAAGATTTCTAATCAGAATGCATAGGGGAGAAGATAACCCTTTCTTAAGAGAATTCTATTTTAATACTATGCTGTCAGCAATATGTGAGAATTATCTAGCTTCTATATTGCTGTATCAGTCAGAAAAGATTCTGTGCTATTTTACAGTCAAGGATTTTAATCTCTTGATATGTTAGTTATCAACACCAGAACATTAACATTTTTTATATAAATGGCTTATTTAAAGACTTTTGCACATAGCTTAAAAACAGAAAATATAAACCTTGTCCATTTGTCATTTCTTGATGAGTTTGAAAATGTTTTGACAAAAACAAATGAGTGATTGGTCATGAGACTAACTGTATGACCTTTTTACCAATCTGGAGAAAGGAAATGAGGCATGGCTGGTAAATAAAGGCATAAAGAAACACTGTTGTTAACCAATCAGAGAAACAAAGATGAGTCCTTTTGTTTGTCAAAATTTGTAGTGAGAAAAAAAAATTCCCAAACATCTCTACCAATTATTTATCTGACTAAATATAAATATCATTGCTGGAATAAGCTCAGGGTAATAACCAATGCAGAACACAACACAGATGGTAAGGAGCAAGGGTCTTCTGTAAATCCCACCTAGGATAATCTGTGCCTGTACAAGAGGAACAAGCGTGTCAGTTTAGAGGAACATACAGAAATACAAGGGTCCCTTGTAACTTCTAAGCAATTAACCTTTCAGATTAACTTCTCAGATTCTATTCTATGTAGATTCTTACACTGGGCTCATCACTATAGTGTCTGAATGCTTTCCAGTACTGCATTAAGCTATGTGACTAACATCTGTTATATATTTGTTTTCTCTTTCTCTTCCCAGAAGAAGAATTGTATGCAGTGGAATGTCTTGTTTTGGATTTATTTAATCTCTCTCTCTCTCTCTCACACACACACACACACACACACACACACACGATAGGGCAAGGTCAAAGAAATGCACCTTGCACTGAGAGTGAAAGGTGGAGAGGCTTGTGATGGATAAGGGAAGTTCATTCCACAGTCTTGGATC
Organism: Trachemys scripta elegans; assembly: GCF_013100865.1. Taxonomy (NCBI): domain Eukaryota; kingdom Metazoa; phylum Chordata; order Testudines; family Emydidae; genus Trachemys; species Trachemys scripta. The sequence continues at coordinate 280,243,735 of NC_048298.1, forward strand.
GGCTCCCAAGAAAGTTCTGTCTCCTGCACAGATAAGCTTTACCTTTGTTGTAAAGCGTTCCATTGTACCAGAGGAATGAATTTGTTGATCAAACATAGTCTTCATCCTGGAGCCTATAAGATGAAAGGGACAGGTAGCTGGGCACTAACTTCTTCTTTCTCCTCTTCTCTAGTACTTTACCTAGAACTTTTCAGCATTCTGTCAGAGTGCTGTAGAGACAGTTCCCCAAAAGAAGCTGCTAAAATCCTTTCATCATGAGCTCATCAATGATGAGTTCAGAACTCCTAAGTGGCCATAAGAGGACAGCATATGTGTCTCCTTCAAGAGCTGATGACATCACTAATTAGAACTGGACAAAACTTGGTTATGGTTTGCAAGAAAATTTGGTATTTTCAATTTGCTTTTGTCCAGTTTGGAATAAAAGCAAATTTTACCAAAATTTATCATGAACTAAGACACCCCCCAGACCCTTCCAAAAAATGTCATTTTAAAAACATTGAAAGACAGTGTTCCCAAAGAAATCTGTGAAATTGACATTCTTGATAGTTTCGCTTGCTATTCAGCAGACAGCTGCAGTGAAACTGACAAGAATCTCAATTTCACTCAGCTGCTAACTGTGCTCCCAACTCCAGCCAGGAGTCCCTGGTTTCTATGGAGGCAGCCCAAAGAGCCATGGCTATAACTGGGACTCCGGGGGAGCTGGCAGTCCCCCTGCTGTTTGGTGTTCAACAGTTCATTACCCTGATATTCTTGTGGATGTGCAATGAAAAATGCATATTTTCTTATTGGAGTGAATTGCTGCTGTTGAAACACATTTTTTCTGTCTTTGATACTATCACTATGACTTTTTTTTTATTTCTTTATTTTTATTTATTCAGATTGGTTTAGATCTTGCTTTTCCTGACACATTCAGTGTGTTGTTCTAGAGAATTAGTGCTTTGGGATTGCTCCAGGGAATTCATGTTTCAACTCATGCGAGTTAGTTTCAGAATTTCCTAGGGATCTACTTGCGATTCTTTTTTGCTTTGTATTTATATGTTTCCACAGAGTAACATTATTAGTTGTCATGGCCTGGAGTGTCATATGTGTGCAGATGATACACAGATATATTTGTTCCAGTCATTGCAAATCCTGTGAAACCGCCTGATGTTTTGCATAATTGCTTGTGTGATATTCAAGCCTGGATGTCTTCAAAATTTCTTGAATTTAACAGAGATAAAACTGGGTTGCTATTGATTGGTTCTTCAGTGTGGATATCTCAGGTGTAATCCATGCTGGTATCTGTAAGTGGCAGTTTTCTTTACCCCTCAAACAATGACTGTGACCTTGGTGATATTGAGCTTTCTTTAGAAGCCTATATTATACAGCATTAACCATGTAATTGGTTGGCTTTACGGCTACACAAAGAATCTAGCCAAAATGAGACCTGTGTTCTTTAGGCTTTTTGGGTCCTCTGATACCATGCTTCAAACAGTTACTCATAGATCATATGCATTTCTATGCTCTTCTCCCCAGCCATAGAATTATTTTCTTTCATGTATGAAAACTCCAAAATTACTGTCCATTTGTGAGGCTGAACTAAAAAATGTATTTGTTTGATTTAGACTTTTAAATATTTATTGTATTTCTTTTTATATTAAATCTGCACAGTACCCTGGGGTGCTTGCACGAAGGACACTTAATATATGTAAATGAGATTGATTAATAGACCACATGGAGTGTTTGCAAAAAGTGCTATTTACACCAAAAAATGGATATTTATGAAACCATGGAGATTCTGATTTCTGAACAACTGTATATGAAGTTTAATGGTTACAACAGGCTACAAAACAGCACACAGGTAGTTTACAGTGTCTAGTAATGGTCATAAAAACTTCTCAAATTTTCTCTTTTTTCAGCATCATTAAAATTATCCATCCATTGTAGTTTAATTAATCTACTCTTAAAATGACAGGCTGTTCTTTCTGCTAGAGTTCAGGGTGTTCACACTTTTCCTCTTCTAAGCAACTTTCCTTAGGTTACTAGAGGTGACAATCAATAGTAAAAGTATACTTATGAAAAGTCAAAGAATTATAGTAAATGCACAGGAAAATCCCAACAAAATCTTGTGTAAGTTACTTAAATTCATAGTGTGGAATACAGTAATTCTTCACTTAAAGTCGTCCTGGTTAACGTTGTTTCATTGTTACGTTGCTGATCAATTAGGGAACATGCTCATTTAAAGTTGTGCAATGCTCCCTGCTAATGTCGTTTGGTAGCCATCTGCTTTGTCCACTGCTTGCAGGAAGAGCAGCCCGTTGCAGCTAGCTGGTGGGGGCTTGGAACCAGGGTGGACCGGCAGCCCCCCAGAAGCTCCCCGCTCCTTTAAGTTCCCTGTGCAGCAGCTGCCCAGTAGGCTAGCAATTGCAGCTGTCCCTCCCACCACTGCCATGTGCTGCTCCTGCCCTTTGCCTTGGAGCTGATCCCCGAGACTCCTGGTTGCTGTGGGGGGGGGGAGAGGAGGAAGAAGGGGGCTAATGTCAGGGTGTCCCCTTCCCCCTGCTCCTGCACCCCACTTACCCCATCTTCCATAGAGCAAGGGGGACACACGGCAGGGCTCAGGACGGAGGGAGCTTGCTGGCAGCAGCTGCGGTCTCAGCAAGCTGATCTAATTAACAAGGCAGTGTACTTAAAGGGGAAATGAGTATCTCTCTCTCTCTCTCTCTCACACACACATGGTGTGTGTCTCTGTCTCTGTCTGCGATGCTGTCTCCTCTCCCTCCATTCCTGCTGCCTTGTAGAGTGTGAGAGTTAACCCTTGAGGGCTCAGCCAATTGGTAGTTCATCATTTAGCAGTAAGGCATTCCCTGGGAAATATCCCACCCTCTGACTCCTCCATCTCAGCCAAGCTTCACAATCATCATTGTGTACCAGTATTAAATTTTTTGTTTAAAACTTATACAGTGTGTGTGTGTGTATGTATGTGCGTGTATATATATATATATATATAAAATAGTCTCTTGTCTGGTGGAAAAAAAATCCCTGGAACCTAACCCCGTCATTTACATGAATTCTTGTGGGGAAATTGGATTCGCTTAACATCGTTTCGCTTAAAGTCGCATTTTTCAGGAACATAACTACAACATTAAGTGAGGAGTTACCGTACAGATATTTTTAGTTGAATACACTGTTGTTAGTATTTTAGTTCCAGACACTGTTGTTAGTTTATTTATTTTTTAAATACAAAAACAAAAAAGCAAAAGCATTTTCATTAATACTATGTTACAAGCATTACAACAAACGAATGCAAATACAGAAGTGTATTGTTTTGAATTTAGCTACTGTTTGCATTTAGTTTCAAACATGGGCATCACTTTGGGGAGGCTAGCCCCACTTTGGGGAGGCTACCCTCCTGACCCCACTCCTTCCATCTGAGGCCCTGCTGCCTGCCCCTCCCCCTGCTGGAGGATCCCCGAGCGCCCCCTGCAGCTGGAGGAGCCCGGACGGCCCACCCCAGCTCCACCAGCTGGACGGAGCTGCCCCTGGCCACCCCAGCCCCTGGCCACTGCCCCAAGTTCCAGGCCATCGGCTGGAGTTGCGGCCCTGACGGCGTCAAGGGAGAGGGGGAGCCAGCCTCCCCATGGTTTCAGATACGGATACTAGGAAGGGCCAATGCATGGTGACAGGGTCAGTGTGTACTAGTTACAAATGCAATTCAAAAAATGTTTTTGCAAAGGCATTTATGAACCAGGTTATATCACAACTGTATCACTGCACCTGCAGTGATTTTAGTATACATTTTAGTATATTTTTCTCAATTTATTTGCTTATCTAAAGTTATTTTCTCCATCAAAGCTGTGACTGACAGGTCTTTCAACCATGCTGCATAGATTAGCAATGTGTTAGATTTCCATTTTCTGAGTATTATATGTTTTACTACTAATAGACACATCAGCACCCATTTCTTAATGTTAGCTGGAAGATTTAATTTTTGGAGAGTGACAGATCATTGTATTCAGAACTGTGGAAATACTTTTGCATTTTTTTTGCTCCACTATTTTTGTAATTTATAGACAAAAACAAATTATATGGATGAGATTACTAACGGTTAGCAGCACCTTGTAGCTAAAGCTGTTTGATGCAGCGACTCTGGCATCCAGTTAAATCTGTTCTGGGAAAATCAGAGATAATGATCTGGTTGCTTTTCTGATATTTTGCCATATTTCTCCTTAATCGTCCTCTGACAATGACATGTGTAATTCAGTTTCCCATTTATCTCTTACCTTGAATATGACAAAGAGTTAAGCCATTTATATGTATAGCCTGTAATATGTACTTTATTACCTAACTTTTTAACAAAATATTTCAGTCGTGACATTTCCCCCCCTCTCCATGTATTGCCTAATGCACAGATTTGTAGATTATAAAGCCAGAAGAACCTTTGTCATCTACTCTGACCTCCTGTATAACACAGGACATAGGACTTTGCTGAATTAATTGCCATTGTATAAATGAATGTAGTGACCCACATAAGTGAATTTTTGTGTGTGAGTAATGAAGGCTGCAATACTGTGAAGAATTACCCTAATGAGTAACTTTCTGTACTTTGAGTAGTTCTGTTGGGCCTAATCCAAAGCACACTGAAATCAATAAAAAAGCTCCCATTGGTTTTAAATGGTCTCTGGATCACAGTGCAAAAAGTTACACATGTGTATATAAGTCTTTACTACATCATATATTTGTTTTTTCTGTCCTCATGTTTTTTTGGATCTGACTCTATCTTGAATTTCAATGTTGGATTGTCCCATAAGGGAATCAATACTATTTTATCAATATTATTATTTTGTGCGAGACATTATTGGCTTTTTTCTCCAGTCAAAATTCAGAATGGTTTTGGGGGATATATTTGAGGTAATACATTTACAATTTACAAATTCCATTTTTTTAAAGCTGTTTTTGATTGTAACCCTCAGTGTGGATTAGAGCATTGATTGTGTAGCAGAGACTTGACACCTAGTGAACAGACTATGTCTGAGAAGCTATGCCAGAGCAATGAAAGGCCATCAACACTGAGGCTATGTCTACACAGCATTGTAAACTGGGCTCAAACTCAGATTTGAGACCAAACCCTCCTGCCACCAACACACAAATATTTTTGACGTGTGCCAGCAAACAATCTGGACCCAGGTCCTAGAACTTGCTGCAGGGGGTGGAGGTGGTTCTGACCTCAAGTCCCACTATGACTCTGGTCCAAGCCCTATCAGTTTGCAGTGTGGAAGCAGCTCAAGCCACAGACCTAAGTCAAAAGGTCTGTGTGGTGCAGAATGGACGCATTAATGTGATTTTTTTTTTTTTTTTTTTTTTTTTTTCATACCCAGGTCCAGCAGCTGTAAACCCAGCTTTACAAAGCAGGTTGCCCACAACTGATTTAAAGAGTCAAAAGGTCTGTGTAGAGAATTTAGCACACAGCTTTACTCCTAGGTACATGACCTCTCTGCAGCTAGAATCATTTATAGTCCTTGTATATCACCTAAAAGTGTGCCCGGTACTTTACAAGAGTAATAAAAAGTCATGGTCCCTGCCCCAAAAGAGTTTACAATCTTGATATGTAATATTAAGCAGCTATATGGGGAAAGCCAAAGGTTACAGTTATAAGAGCATGTGGTTACTCTGATGTGGTAATTCTGAATATCACAATGGTGCTATTATTTTTATACATATGTGAAGGCCTGTCAACACAAGAAGTTTTCCACAGGCTATGGTTTTCAGACCCTCCTATGTGCCCCATCAGTCTATGGGAAAACTGCCTCTAATTGACAGACTTCTTCATTTCCCCACTTCCTGGGGAAGGCAACCAATTAGATGTAGCAGTCAGAGCTCTCCCCTAGCCTCCCAGGAACCAAAAGACATTTTGGGGGAGTGGTGGAGGGAACAGAAAGCCCAGAAGCTCAGGCAGCTCTGATCCCTCCTACCCTTCTATTCCCCCCAAAATCCTCCAGTTACTCTCTCTAATCTTCTCTCTCTTCTTCCCTGAAGCTTCAGGGCTGGAAGGAGAGTAAATAGCCCTTGTAGTTGTAGTTGGAGCAGAGGTATGGTGAGGGGGCAAGATGTGGGGCTAAGCTGCTGAATGGTGCACAACTGATGAGGGACTTGGGCAGATGGTATTGTTGAGAGAAGAAAAAATTGGTTTGGTGCAGAGTGATGCAAAATTTAATTGGATCTAGGGCCCAAAAAACTGATGTGGGTGTGATGATTTAGGAATCTGTGTGTAAAATGTATTAATTTTGAATTCTATGTATCTGTGTCAGACTGAAAATACCATTTTAAATATGGAGCTTTTTGCCTTCTCTATTGCCTGTTTGCCTTCATGTTGAGCTGAGCCTCAACACAGAGATAAACAATAGAGAGTAGTTGACTACAAGTACCCAAACATTGAAAATCTATTTGCACGAGACATGGACAGTGGGGAATATTTTATGTTAACAACAGTACTTAGACCTCAGAAATGTTATGCTAAAAAGAAGCTGCATCCTTAGAAAACTAATTTATCCTGACCCCCTGAAGGGAGGGAGGGGAAGAGCAGTGGAAACTTACTAGGACCAGAAAAAAGGTAGCTGGGGGAGTTTAAATAATGACTTGGATAATGGAAGGGAAAGTATGCTTATAAAATTTGCAGATGACACAAAGCAGGAAGGAATTGCAAGCACTTTGGAGGACAGGAGTAGAATTCCAAATGAATTTGACAAATTGGATAATTGGTCTGAAATCAACCAGGTGAAATTCAATAATGTCAAGTGCAAAGTACTATACTTAAGAAGGAAAAATAAAATGCACAACTGCAAAATGGCTAGGCAGTAATACTGCTGAATAGGATCTATGGTATATAGTGTATCACAAATGGAACAAGAGTCAACAATGTGATACAGTTTAAAAAAAAGGCTAATATCGTGCTGGAGTGTACTTTTAAAAAACTTTTTATTAAGGCAAAGTTACAATAAATGTTAACATATAATATCATACATTACTTATTCAGGATCAGGTTAATGTTCAAAGAACTTGGCTAAATATTCTAGCTTGTTGGCTGGGGAAACCTCCTCTGAGTACGCTAAAAAGGGTGACCAAATTCTAAGTACCTACTCACTTTTTGGCACTTCTCTTGTGTACTGTACTTGGTGTGAAAACTTTTCCATTACAAGGACAGTCCATATTTTACTATATCACAATTCCAGAGGAGAAGGAGTCCCTTTTTCCAATAACGTGCAATACAAACTCTTGCTGCTAACAATAAAAGAGAAATTAATTTGTTGTTCCATTTAAAAGGTAGCTCCTTTGCTGGAGCTTTAAGTATGCAGGAAGCTGGTATTTTGTCATAAAATGAATCACGTTCATAATTTCCTCCCCAAACTGTCTAATTCCTGGACATAACCACAACATGTGCAAATATGTTTTCCTTTCCCTGGAGTGGCGAACCGCGACCAGTGGGAGCCGCGATCGGCCGAACTTATGGACGCAGCAGGTAAATAAACCGGCCCGGCCCGCCAGGGGGCTTACCCTGGTGAGCCGCGTGCCAAAGGTTGCCAATCCCTGCCATACACTGAAACAGAAGGACTCAGGAAAACCCAAGGGACTCTGACCTGAACCCAAAATATACCCTGGAATGGTAAGGAAACTGAGGCAGGGATACAAGTATTAAGTGTCCACTGGTCACATTGAGTACATGATAGCTACAAGTGCTCCATACCAGAATATCAATCTACTTTTTAAAAGTGTCTAAATAGAGATTTTGGCAATCATGTTGGAAAATGTTGGCTTATGTTCTTACAGCCTGATTCCTCATTAAAAGAGTACCAGGTAGTTAATCTTCAGTTTCAGAATTCTGGTCAGAAAATTACACTTTAGTAAAACAGTATCCTGTTATAATTTTGTGAGTAAAAGTGATGCAAATGAAGGTAAAGAATGATGTGAGAACAAACAACATCGGAACAGTTTCTATGACCTGGATACTGTGAGCAAAAATAATGAACTTTAAAAAGGTTGGTAGATTTAGACAGAAACAAAGTCAGTGAAACTGCTGACAAATGATGTTGACACTGGATTTGTGAAAAATAGGATGTTTGTGGTGTATGCCTCCATTTTCTTGGCTTTTTCACTATAATAAAAGGCAGTTATTGGCAATTTTTGAACCTCCTCTAGTCTCTTTTGATTTAGCAAATTCACAACGTTCATATGGTAGAGCAAGTTGGAAACATGTCTCCTTTTGCGGGACAAAATTGCAAAATGTATTTATACTGCAGTGGACCCCAGAGACCTCCATGAGGATAGGGGTCCACAGTACTAATTGGTGTACATATGAAGATATGGTCCCTGCCCAAAAAAGCTTACAGTCTATATGATTCTTACTGGAACAATGGGGGTTCATGTAGATTTCCTATTGGAAATATTTTCTGAATTGCTCACCAGGCTGCATAAAAAGATGTTTTTTTTTTTTCTCAGAAAACAATTTGTGAAAGGAAAAATAGTAATTTCACACAGCCCTAGTTTGCTGCTTCTTGTTTCCTGTTTTGCTCTGTTTTGCACGGTACAGAAATCTTATCAGAAATGTCTTATGCTTCTGACCCAGCTCTCTTTGAAAACTGTTTTGTCATCCTTCAACTCCTTAAAGGAAAAGATGAAAGCAAAAATATGGATGTGTTTCCAATGAGGATAATGAAAGTTGAAAGGCGACCGAGGCGTTGGAGGAAAAATGTAGAATCTGGATACTGATAGGCACTCAGCAGAGAAAGGTGGAAATGAAGAGTTTGTAATGGGACTTTAATGAAAGGAAATGCTTTATTAGAAAACAAACAATGCTATGAGCAGACACTTGAGATTTGGGTGGGAACTCAAAGAATATGTGGAAGGCTTAAATCCAGTAGAAGGAATAATTTCTAAACTGTTAGAGACTTTCTTTGACATAACATTTAGCCCACCGCTGCGAGTTTAAAAAAATACCTCTGATACACAGATAAATATACAAACTTCACAGTACAGTACTTAAGGGCAAAAGAGATCAGATCAGAACTCAATTGCTTTCCCATCAGTTGTTTAAAGTGATTGCATTCTTTCTGAAATGTGTGAGGAAAATAATCTTTTTCTTAATGGGTTTTTGTGTTTCCAGTTATATCTTGTTTTAGGTAGGTGTTTCTTAATTCTGAATTTTCTTGAATCTGAACTGATCTGGCTATCTTGCATTTACCAAAATGGTGTATATTTTGGAAAGATGCTAGGTATTTATTTTATGGTTTTGATTATACAATGATATTTCCTGAAGCTAATTCATGAGTTTCTCAAGCTGGATCTGATATAGAAGTTGACAGTTTATTCACTGAAGATAGTATATAAGATTCTTTCTTGCTGGAGTGCTATTTTTTCTTCCCTTCACTTAATTTTGGATTTGCTGCAACTTTTCAGTTTTAAAAGTATCTTCTGGAGTAATGACTGACATTCTGGACTGAGCTGATCTAGATAAACTATTTTATTTTCTGGGACAGGTAGCAAAACAGATGAAAGCAGGAGAGAGGACTCTTTAGAATTTTATCTGTTATCTGTACTGATTGACTTTTTATTTTAATCTGACACAGACCTTTGATGGATGATCATAGTGAATATTAAATATTGGGACTGCGTCATGAAATCCTTTGAATTTAATAGATTTTTTTTACTGCCCATAGTGTAATATAAACTATTAATAATGCAATGTCTCTCCTCTTCCTTTATCAAACTGTGGACTTCATAGATACAGAAAAATTATCTCTGTTGTCTTAGACTCCAAAATGTACAATGAGCTTGATAAAGGAACACATATTTTATAACCATAGTAACTGCCAAGAACATTTGTAGTGTCTGCACTCTCTCTCATTCTCCAGAAAAGATTGAAAGACCTCACTTATTTTGATTTTGTGGTAAAGGAAGAGAGGAAAGATCAATTATGGACATAACTTTACATTGCACATGGTTATGTATTTGGGAATCACTGGAACAGTGAGAGTGACAGATAGTTGAATCTAAATAACTTTTACTGAAATGTAAGAGGGAGAATTGTCTTCTCTGTAATATCAGATTATCTGTCTAGACACTTTAATGATACCTTATGAAAAATGTGTACAATTCTCTTAAATGCTTTTTTTGGGAGATTTTGTAACTCTGGGTCAGACTGTACCAGTCTGCCGTAGAACCTGAGAGAGGAGGACTGAGGGAAGGAAAACTCAGAGAGAGATGACCCTGACAGAGTTTGTGCTAAATTATTCTGACAGTTGGGGCAGGGTTTGCTGAAGAAGCAATGGGTCATGTGGTATGTCAGTGAGATTAGACATATTTCAATAGTATTTTAGGATAAGAAAAAACAAAATATCCAAACAGTGCCAGTACTGCCGTAACACTGGTCTACAATTTTTGAGAAGTCGTCTGCTTCGGAGATAAAATGTGCTATTTATTATGTATTTTGATGTGCTGAATTCAAATATGACAATTAAAACAACTGATTGGCTACTGTTTCTAAGATATTTAAGTTTTTACATTTTATATCTATGTATATTGTGTAGATAGTAGAGTTTTAATCATAAATTGTAAACCTAGGTCTTTTCATGTGTTTATGGTTGCTTTACATGATAATATTTCACTTGTCCTGTTTATGTAACACTTTAAAAATCAGCAAAAGGTTTATATAAATAAAATTTATTATGAAACAAAAGGCAAAAAACTATTCTGTACATAGTTTAGTCCTATTCAGTGTCTACTTGGCGCTTCTTGGCTTGTCTCTTGTATTCATTAAATGGAGCATCTCTTGTCACTGTCCAGCAATAGTCTGCAAGCATTGATGGGCTCCATTTGCCCTGATAGCGTTTCTCCATTGTTGCAATGTCCTGGTGAAATCGCTCGCCGTGCTCGTCGCTGACTACTCTGCAGTTCGGTGGAAAAAAAATCTAGATGAGAGTGCAAAAAATGTATCTTTAGTGACATATTGCAACCAAGGCTTTTGTATGCCTTGAGGAGGTTTTCCACCAACAACCTGTAGTTGTCTGCCTTGTTGTTTCTGAGAAAATTTATTGCCACTAACTGGAAGGCTTTCCATGCCGTCTTTTCCTTGCCACGCAGTGCATGGTCAAATGCATCATCTTGAAGAAGTTCACGAATCTGAGGACCAACAAAGACACCTTCCTTTATTTTAGCTTCACTTAACCTTGGAAATTTTCCATGGAGGTACTTGAAAGCTGCTTGTGTTTTGTCAATGGCCTTGACAAAGTTCTTCATCAGACCCAGCTTGATGTGAAAGGGTGGTAACAAAATCTTCCTTGATTCAACAAGTGGTGGATGCTGAACACTTTTCCTCCCAGGCTCCAATGACTGTCGGAATGGCCAATCTTTCTTGATGTAGTGGGAATCTCTTGCACGACTATCCCATTCACAGAGAAAACAGCAGTACTTTGTGTATCCAGTCTGCAGACCAAGCAAGAGAGCAACAACTTTCAAATCGCCACAAAGCTGCCATTGATGTTGGTCATAGTTTATGCACCTCAAAAGTTGTTTCATGTTGTCATAGGTTTCCTTCATATGGACTGCATGACCAACTGGAATTGATGGCAAAACATTGCCATTATGCAGTAAAACAGCTTTAAGACTCGTCTTCGATGAATCAATGAACAGTCTCCACTCATCTGGATCGTGAAAGATGTTGACAGCTGCCATCACACCATCGATGTTGTTGCAGGCTACAAGATCACCTTCCATGAAGAAGAATGGGACAAGATCCTTTTGACGGTCACAGAACATGGAAACCCTAACATTACCTGCCAAGAGATTCCACTGCTGTAGTCTGGAGCCCAACATCTCTGCCTTACTCTTGGGTAGTTCCAAATCCCTGACAAGGTAATTCAGTTCACCTTGTGTTATGAGGTGTGGTTCAGAGGAGGAGGATGGGAGAAAATATGGGTCCTGTGACATTGATGGTTCAGGACCAGAAGTTTCATCCTCTTCCTCTTCCTCGTCTGACTCAAGTGAGAATGATTCTGGTGCATCAGGAACCGGCAGTCCTTCTCCGTGGGGTACTGGGCGTATAGCTGATGGAATGTTTGGATAATGCACAGTCCACTTTTTTTTCTTTGACACACCTTTCCCAACTGGAGGCACCATGCAGAAGTAACAATTGCTGGTATGATCTGTTGGCTCTCTCCAAATCATTGGAACTGCAAAAGGCATAGATTTCCTTTTCCTGTTCAACCACTGGGGAAGATTTGTTGCACAAGTGTTGCAGAATATGTGTGGGTCCCACCTCTTGTCCTGATCTCCAATTTTGCAGCCAAAATAAAGGTGATAGGCTTTCTTAACCATAGTGGTTATACTGCACTTTTGTGATGCAAAAGTCACTTCACCACAAACATAGCAGAAGTTATCTGCACTGTTCACACAAGTACGAGGCATCTCTGCTCACTTTGGCTAAACAGAAATGTGTCCCTTTGCAAAATCAAACACTGACAAATAAGAGAGCATGACACTGTCTGATTTCTAGAGCTGATATAGGGCAATTTGTTCAGCAGAGTGATGTAAGCTTCGTTATGATTGCATCATCCATGTCTGCTAGGAATAACATGATGCAATTCCTATCATGTATGACGCAATACCAGCTTCAGATTGCATCATTCATTGTTTTGCCTAAAAAGCAAGTACTGTCCAAACCCAGTCATAGATTTATTCATAGATCCAGTCAAAGATGTATTTTAGTCATTTCTGGTTTAAATTGAGATCCCTTCCCTTTATAACTCACTTATCCTCCACCATTCCCAAGTCAAGGGTCATATATACTGACCCAATAGCATATCTTGAAAACTAGAGCCAATCAACAATTTTAAGCATCATTTTCATTCTCAGTGACCCAGAATTAGTAAAGTTTGACTACATATATTTCAGAAGCATTTTGGCTGTAGAACAGTGTAATCTAGCCTGGTGGTATGCAGGAATAGCCACCTTTAAATTTAAATTTTAAATTTTTTTAAAAATTTTTTTTTTAAAGCCTATCACCTTCACAAGGTCAAAAATCCTGACGGACCAAAAAAAACCCAAATCCATGATAATGGGTTAAAAACAGTGGAAGGTTTGTTTGTTTTTCTTCTCACACTGCTTTTTGGTTTGTTTTCTGATTTTTAAATACTTGGCGGGCATTGCCCCTTTTTGTGAGTGAGCATTTCAGGAAACTCAACCTGAGATGCACAAAAAATACGCAAGTTGGGGGACTTCCTCCCTTTTACTTCCAATTGAGAGGTGGGACACTTTCTTAACATCTTCCCTTCCCAAGGCACTGATCTCATTTCCTACTCTGTGCCTGGTTCTCTGCACCCCTCTTCTCTCTGCTTTTCCTGAGCACAGCCCCTGCCCAGCTCCTACTCCTGGATACCTTCCCCTGTGCCATTCCTTTTTCTTCCCTGGTTCTCAGGCCTGTATTGCTCTTCTCACAAAAGGCCTGGAGAGCTCATATTCACCTGCATTAAGCAGAGCAACAAGAGGCAACACTGATTGATGGCAACACTGATTGATGGCATACTGCAAATTTCTCCCTGCATATAGCTCTTTACATGCAGCCCTTAATACAGTATTATGTTTAAATTTCCATGCCATAGCTAATCTTTGGACTGCCAGTTAAACGGACTCTTGCATATCAAGGGTCTGTGACATTTTTCTTCCCCATTCTGTTCCAGAAGGGCTCTTCCCATCTCTTTGCTATATCAGTTTATTTTTTTCCTTGCAGTATATTGGCTTTGCATTGTAAAGGTCTCTTTCCTATGCAGTTTCTGCCTAGATTGAGTTTTATATTTACTACTTTCCTAAAAGATTGTGTACAATTGTAGAGTTGAACCACCTCTAATAACTCTTACTTATTTTTTAATTTAATGTGGGGTTCCTAAGCTGATATTTTTTCCAGGTCATTATAAAGAGCGTTATTTAGAAGTAAGGCACTGAAGGGAAGAGTTGAGATTTTGTTTGAATTTTTAAAATTTGTTCTGTGTACAGTACCATTTCCTGACCAATTCTCATTCCTTTTACTAGACTATACAACTCGGCCTTACTCATAACAGTAATCCAATTGAAGTCAGTGGGCTCATCTCTTCCGTGAAGTCTGAGTTGTCTAAGGATTGGGGAAACAGTCACTGTGCCTATAAAAGATGAGGATAAGTTAGTGCTAGTGGAGTCCAAATCATAATGATGTAACTAAGAACTCTAGTTACAAAAGTATCTGAGCAACAAAGAATAACCCATGTATAAAATGGGATCTCTTTCTGAGGCAATGGAATTGGTATGCTAAGGAACTGGAAAGTGTGTGTACAAAATTATTATCAAAGAAACGTGTGCAAAGCAGACCCTTATTTGTGGCCATAATGTAACTCCAAATTACATTTGCACTGTGAGTGCTTATTTTCAGAAGAAATAGCCTGCAAAGAGCATGTTCAATTCATGATAATTTGAGTGTGCCTTGTTAATTTGGAACTCCTTAACATACTGTTTGCATAGTCTAGTTACATGTGTGCTCCAAAAACTGCTCAAGCACATTCGAGAGAAAATTGATAGAAAAAAAAAGGAAAAATCAAGCATTTCCGCCTGATTGTAGCCTACAAAGCTCAAAGCCAAAAGACTTGCAAACATCTAATTAAAGTAGAAAACATCTAATAGAAGACTTGCAAACACTTAATACATGAAAGGGAAGGCACAACACCAGAAAACAGGCAGAAGCATTAAGAGCTGTTTGCAGTAGATTTCATAAAACTGAAAACGAAACATAATTAGACACATCAGGGAGCCACCCTGCATAAGAGCACACTGTCAGCAGTGACAGTAAAGTCCCTATAAATGGTATGCTCTGTTGGAGCTGAGCTCCACATGAATGAAGAGCAGAACAGCTGCCCGCTGGGGTCAGGCATTAGAAAACAATGGACTAGCCATTTGCTGAAAATTCAATACAATGGGTCATGGCAGAAATAGGACCAACTGAATGATCCTGATGCCATCTACAGGCTTGTGCTGTTCTATGTAGGTTGTTATACCACCCTCATCACATCAGTATCTGAATGCCTTACAGTAGTACATTAAGCAATGTGACTAACATCTGTCACTTATTTGTTCCCTCTTTATGGGGAGAGGTGTGTGCACTGGAATATTTTTGTTTTGGGTTTTTTAAATACATATACACATGTTGCTATATGCTTATGCTAGAGAAAGTAAGGTCAAAGAAATGTGCCTTGAACTTAGACTAGGAGGCATTGAGGTTTGTGATGGCCCTTAGTTCCTGGAGGAGTCCATTCTCCAGTCTAAGGCCAGGCCCCAGGAAAGCTCATCTCCTGTCCTCCATACTATGTTACCCTTTAAGTGACTTTAACTGCTAGAATTTAATTACACACTTACCCCTGAGAACAGAGTTTAAGGATGCAACGTTAGCTTTAATATTTCATAGCAGAAAGTTTTATAACCATTCTTAAGACAAAAATGAAAACCTTCTATTCCCTGCAAAGTTTAAATGAGCAATGGCAAAGATACCCCCAAAGAACAACTTAGTGCATGTACAATTGACAGTTAGGCTAGTGAAAATCCTGAAACTCTTGTTTTTATTGTGGTACCTCTAAAGGTTGTCAGAAAGAGCCACTGAACCACAGAAAGTGCAGGCACACTGACATTTTTGTGGTGTTCCCTGAGTACTTACTAGACAAGGACCTGAACTGTACATCCCAAATGTTTGGAAAGCTCAAATATAAGTCCAGATGTTGAGTCATGTGACTTTGGCCCCTCTTTAGCCCTTGAGGACAATTTAAACATTCCCTGCCAGATATATCTACAGTAATCCCTATTTTATTCTTTTCAGAGTCTTATACCACCCTCATCACCATAGTATCTAAGTGCCCTTCAACAGCATATTAGGTGATATGACTAAAGTCTGTCATGTGTGGTTTGTTTTATCTGTCAGTCTTTCCCTAGGGGGAAAGTTGTGTGCAGGGAAGTGTTTTTTGGTAGTTTGTTTATAATGCATTTGCTGTGCTGTGTGTTTGTAGTGGAAAGGGCAAGGTTAAAGAAGTGTACCTTACCCTGTAATTAAAAGCTGGTGTGACAGAGTATCTGTATATTTTTGAGTTATTTCATAATTGTTCTTATGAATATACAGTTTTCTATATGAAAACCTTGCCAGTTGTTTTGCCCAGGCAGTTTTTGAACAGAGTGTGTGTGTATGTGTGTGTCTCTGAAAGTATAATGTTAGAGAATAGGTGAATGTTTAAATCTGATCAAATTATGCCCTGAACTAAGATATCTTTCTTGGATTTCATCTTGTGTGAAGTGTTTTGAAAAGCTTTATGCTCAGACATATTAAATGCTTGTACCATGGAAAGCAGTTCTTCCAGGAATGAGCTAAGGCAATGCCAGAAAATCAGCTTTTATAGCACTGTCAAAGGCTTCCCAGCTATATGCAGCTTTACAAGCAGATACTGGCATGAGCATCAAATACGCCTGAACTTCAAGGTGTTCTTAGTATTGTCCTAGCTTTCTATCTAAGAGAAGTGGAAAATTATACAGAGAAGTAAAGCATTTAATTTTTTTCATACTTCAAATTGTTAAGGATCCTCCCATAGAATTTGTTTCCACAGATGGACTACCAAATCCTAAATTGTACTGTGTAGGTGCTGTTGCAAGATAGGTCTCTTTAGTCTGGCATTTCTGTGAGAAGGAAACGAGTTTCCGGATTGCTTTTCACACTGAATTTAAGGGTATGTCTACACTGCAATTAAAAACCTGCAACTGGCCTGTGCCAGCGGACTGGGCTTGCAGGACTCAGGCAAAGGCGCTGCTTAATTGCAGTGTAGACATTCAAGCTCAGTCTGCAGTCCCAGCCCGAACGTCTACACTGCAATTAAACAGCCCCTTTGCCCAACCCCGTGAATCTGATTCAGCACACCTGGGTGAGCCATGGGCTTTTAATTGCAATGTAGATAAACCCTCAGGAGGTGTCTCACTATTCATGAGAGAAGGGTTCCTTGTATATGCTCCCAATTTGGGGAAAACATTACATTTTATTTTTATTTTGTCAGTGGTGCCCTGTTACTACAGTAAATTGGTATCTTCTTCTAAGGAACCAATACAGCAGATTCCCCACACGAAACACCACCTTAACTTTGCAGATCTTCCTTCTGGAGGCTTGCAGGATCAGGCAACCATAATAAGAATCTGTAGGTAAATTTATCTGTCATAATGCTAATCTGGCCCTCCCTCAACATTGGATGTGAGCACCTCACAATATATTTGTCCTCCCAATACCATGTCAGGCAGGGAAGTACTATAATCTTCTTTTTACAATGGCAAACTGAGGCAGAGAGAGACAAAGGCACTTGCTAAAGGTCTCCTGGGAAGTCTGTGCCAGAGCAGGTCTTCCAAGTCCCTGATTAATGAGTGCCCTGATCACCTGACCATGCTTCACCAATCAGATATGGAAAAGTTGAACATTAAGCTCCAAACAGCTTGTGAATGCATTAGATATTTATAATACCAGCAAGCTGTGCTACAATTTCATAGACGTGTAGGGCTAAAAGGGACCTTGAAGTCATTGAGTCCAGCCCCCTGTGCTGAAGAAGGACCAAATAAACCTATCTCATCCCAGACTGTTTAACATGCTTAATATCTTCAATTATGTGGATTCCACAACCTCCCTTGGAAGACTATTCCAGAGCTTAACTACCCTTAAACTCTCCACATTACAAGGCACTGCAAAACCTGATACAGTGGAAGTGTTACTAGAGCTATATCCATTTCTCGTTGCTGAAGGAAACCAGGCAAATTTCAGCCTTTTGTGCTGTTCTGCTTTAGATATGAAATGTCTGGTATTTTGTCTAAAATTGTCATAGCTAAAAAGTACTTTTCCTGCAACAAAAATCTCTCTTGGTTGACACAAAAACAATGTGCGGACCAGGTTTTGTAAACCTCATCCAGCTAGGCACAAGGAAAGTCATGTACATTTCTCTGGGACCGTCGTGCACCCATTCTCACACTTGTACGTCCATGTCAAACTGCCATGCTGGAGTTCATACAATCATAGAAGATTAGGGTTGGAAGAGACCTCAGGAGATCATTTAGTCCAAGCCCCTGCTCAAAGCAGGACCAACCCCAACTAAATCATCCCAAAAGTTTGTCAAGCTGGACCTTAAAAACCTCTAATGATGGAGATTCCACCACCTCCCTAGGTAACCCATTCCAGTGCTTCACCACCCTCCAAGTGAAATCATTTTTCCTAATATCCAACCTGGACCTCCTAATATCCAACCTGCAACTTGAGACCATTGCTCCTTCTTCTGTCATCTGCCACCACTGAGAACACCCAGGCTTCATTCTCTTTGCAACTCTTCCCCCCCTTAAGGTTGTTTCATAGATTCTAGGACTGGAAGGGACCTTGAGAGGTCATCGAGTCCAGTCCCCTACCCGCATGGCAGTACCAAATACTGTCTAGACCATCCCTGATAGACATTTATTTAACCTACTCTTAAATATCTCCAGAGATGGAGATTCCACAACCTCCCTAGGCAATTTAGTCCAGTGTTTAACCACCCTGACAGTTAGGAACTTTTTCCTAATGTCCAACCTAGACCTCCCTTGCTGCAGTTTAAGCCCATTGCTTCTTGTTCTATCCTTAGAGGCTAAGGTGAACAAGCTTTCTCCCTCCTCCTTATGACACCCTTTTAGATACCTGAAAACTGCTATCATGTCCCCTCTCAGTCTTCTCTTTTCCAAACTAAACAAACCCAATTCTTTCAGCCTTCCTTCATAGGTCATGTTCTCAAGACCTTTAATCATTCTTGTTGCTCTTCTCCGGACCCTTTACAATTTCTCCACATCTTTCTTGAAATGCGGTGCCCAGAACTGGACACAATACTCCAGCTAAGGCCTAACCAGAGCAGAGTAGAGCGGAAGAATGACTTCTCGTGTCTTGCTCACAACACACCTGTTAATACATCCCAGAATCATGTTTCCTTTTTTTGCAACAGCATTACACTGTTGACTCATATTTAGCTTGTGGTCCACTATAAACCCTAGATCCCTTTCTGCCGTACTCCTTCCTAGACAGTCTCTTCCCATTCTGTATGTGTGAAACTGATTTTTTTATTCCTAAGTGGAGCACTTTGCATTTGTCTTTGTTAAACTTCATCCTGTTTACCTCAGCCCATTTCTCCAATTTGTCCAGATCATTTTGAATTATGACCCTGTCCTCCAAAGCAGTTGCAATCCCTCCCAGTTTGGTATCATCCGCAAACTTAATAAGCGTACTTTCTATGCCAATATCTAAGTTGTTAATGAAGATATTGAACAGAGCCGGTCCCAAAACAGACCCCTGCGGAACCCCACTCGTTATGCCTTTCCAGCAGGATTGGGAACCATTAATAACAACTCTCTGAGTATGGTTATCCAGCCAGTTATGCACCCACCTTATAGTAACCCCATCTAAATTGTATTTGCCTAGTTTATCGATAAGAATATCATGCGAAACCGTATCAAATGCCTTACTAAAGTCTAGGTATACCACATCCACAGCTTCTCCCTTATCCACAAGACTCGTTATCCTATCGAAGAAAGCTATCAGATTGGTTGACATGATTTGTTCTTTACAAATCCATGCTGGCTGTTCCCTATCACCTTACCATCTTCCAAGTGTTTGCAGATGATTTCCTTAATTACTTGCTCCATTATCTTCACTGGTACAGAAGTTAAACTAACTGGTCTGTAGTTTCCTGGGTTGTTTTTATTTCCCTTTTTATAGATGGGCACTATATTTTCCCTTTTCCAGTCTTCTGGAATCTCTCCTGTCTCCCATGATTTTCCAAAGATAATAGCTAGAGGCTCAGATACCTCCTCTATTAGCTCCTTGAGTATTCTAGGATGCATTTCACCAGGCCCTGGTGACTTGCAGGCATCTAACTTTTCTAAGTGATTTTTAACTTGTTCTTTTTTTATTTTATCTGCTAAACCTACCCTCTTCCCATTAACATTCACTATGTTAGGCATTCCTTCAGACTTCTCAGTGAAGACCGAAACAAAGAAGTCATTAAGCATCTCTGCCATTTCCAAGTTTCCTGTTACTGTTTCTCCCTCTTCACTAAGCAGTGGGCCTACCCTGTCTTTGGTCTTCCTCTTGCTTCTAATGTATTGATAAAAAGTCTTCTTGTTTCCCTTTATTCCCGTAGCTAGTTTGAGCTCATTTTGTGCCTTTGCCTTTCTAATCTTGCCCCTGCATTCCTGTGTTGTTTGCCTATATTCATCCTTTGTAATCTGTCCTAGTTTCCATTTTTTATATGACTCCTTTTTATTTTTTAGATCATGCAAGATCTCGTGGTTAAGCCAAGGTGGTCTTTTGCCACATTTTCTATCTTTCCTAACCAGCGGAATAGCTTGCTTTTGGGCCCTTAATAGTGTCCCTTTGAAAAACTGCCAACTCTCCTCAGTTGTTTTTCCCCTCAGTCTTGATTCCCATGGGACCTTACCTATCAGCTCTCTGAGCTTACCAAAATCTGCCTTCCTGAAATCCATTGTCTCTATTTTGCTGTTCTCCCTTCTACCCTTCCTTAGAATTGCAAACTCTATGATTTCATGATCACTTTCACCCAAGCTGCCTTCTACTTTCAAATTCTCAACGAGTTCCTCCCTATTTGTTAAAATCAAGTCTAGAACAGCTTCCCCCCAGTAGCTTTTTCAACCTTCTGAAATAAAAAATTGTCTGCAATGCAGTCCAAGAATTTGTTGGATAGACTGTGCCCTGCTGTGTTATTTTCCCAACATATATCCAGATAGTTGAAGTCCCCCATCACCACCAAATCTTGGGCTTTGGATGATTTTGTTAGTTGTTTAAAAAAAAAAAAAGCCCTGTTGAAGGCTGCTATCATATCCCCCTCTCTCTTCTTTTCTGCAGACTAAATAAGTCCAGTTCCCTCAGCCTCTCCTCATAAGTCACGTGCCCCAGACCCGTAATAATTTTCGTTGCCCTCTGCTGGAGTCTTTCCTATTTGTCCACATCTTTTCTGTAGTGGAGGGCCCAAAATTGGATTCAATACTCCAGATGTGGCCTCACCAGTGTCAAATAGAGGGGAATAATAACTTCCCTCAATCTGCTGGCAATGCTCCTACTCATGCAGCCCAATATGCTGTTAGCCTTCTTGGCAACAAGGACACACTGCTGACTCGTATCCAACTTCTCGTCCACTGTAACCCATAGGTTCTTTTCTACAGAACTGCTGCTTAGCCAGTCAGTCCCCAGCTATAGCAGTACAGGGGATTCTTCTGTCCTAAGGGCAGGACTCTGCACTTGTCCTTGTTGAACCTCATCAGATTTCTTTTGGCCCAATCCTCCAATTTGTCTAGGTCACTCTGGACCCTATCACTACCCTCCAGCATATCTACCTCTCCCCCCAGCTTAGTGTCATCTGCAAACTTGTTGAGGGTGCAATCCATCCCATCATCCAGATCATTAATGAAGATGTTGAACAAAACCTGCCCCAGGACCAACCCCTGGGGCACTCCGCTTGATACTGGCTGCCAACTAGACATCAAGCTGTTGATCACGACCCATTGAGCCCGATGATCTAGCCAAATTTTTATTCACCTTATAGTCCATTCATCCAATCCATACTTCTTTAACTTGCTGGCAAGAATACCATGGGAGACCGTATCAAAAACTTTGCTAAATTCAAGGTATATCATCGCTTTCCCTATATCCACAGGGACAGTTATCTCATGATAGAAGGCAATCATGTTGGTCAGGCATGACTTGACCAACAGTCCATGTTGACTGTTCCTGATCACCTTCCTCTCCTCCAAATGCTTCAAAATTGATTCCTTGAGGACCTGCTCCATGATTTTTTCCGGGGACTAAGGTGATTCTGACTGGTCTGTAGTGCCCTGGATTCTCCTTCTTCCCTTTTTAAAAGATAGGCACCATATTTACCTTTCTCCAATCATTCAGGACCTCCCGATTGCCATGAGTTTTCAAAGATAATGACCAATGGCTCTGCAATCATAACAGTCAACTCCCTCAGCACCCTCAGATGCATTGCATTTGGCCCCATGGACTTGTGCATGTCCAGCTTTTCTAAATAGTCCTTAACCAGTCCTTAACCACTGAGGACTGCTCATCTCCTCCCCATACTGTGCTGCCTAGTGCAGGAGTCTGGGAGCTGACCTTGTCTGTGAAGACTGAGGCAATAAAATCATTGAGTACTTCAGCTTTTTCCACATCATCTGTCACTAGGTTACCTCCCCCATTCAGTAAGGGTCCCACACTTTCCCTGACCACCTTCTTATTGCTAACATACCTGTAGAAACCATTTTTGCTACCCTTCACATTCCTTGCTAGCTAGAACTCCAATTGTGCTTTAGCCTTCCTGATTATACCTCTGCATGCTCAAGCAATATCTTTATACTCCTCCCTAGACATCCATCCAAGTTTCCACTTCTTGTAAGCTTCCTTTTTGTGTTTAAGTTCACCAAAGATTTCTCTGTTAAGCCAAGCTGGTCACCTTCCATATTTGCTATTCTTTCTGCACATCAGGATGGTTTGTTCCCGCGCTCTCAATAAGGCTTCTTTAAAATACAGCCAGCTCTCCTGGACTCCTTTCCTCCTATTAGCCTCCCAGGGGATCCTGCCCATCAGTTCCCTGATGGAGTCAAAATCTGCTTTTCTGAAGTTTAGGGTCCATATTCTGATGCTCTCCTTTCTTCCTTTTGTCAGGATCCTGAACTTGACCATCTCATGGTCACTGCTGCCCAAGTTGCCACCCACTTCTACTTCCCCTACCAATTCTTCCCTGTTTGTGAGCAGCAGGTCAAGAGGAGCATGGCCCTTAGTTGGTTCCTCCAACACTTGCACCAGGAAGTTGTCCCCAGCACTCTCCAAAAATTTCCTGGATTGTCAGGGCACCACTGTATTGCTCTCCCAGCAGATGTAAGGGTGATTGAAGTCCTCCATGAGAACCAGGGCCTGTGATCTGGAAACTTCTGTTAGCTGTCTGAAAGAAAGCCTCATCTACCTCATCCTGCTGGTCTGGTGATCTATAGCAGATGCCCACCATGACATCACCCTTGTTGCTCTCACCTCTAAACTTAACCAGAAGACTCTCAACAGGCTTTTCTCCAGATTCATACTGGAGCTCTGAGCAATCATACTGCTCTCTTACATACAGTGCAACTCCTCCACCTTTTCTCCCCTGCCTGTCCTTCCTGAACAGTTTATACCCATCCATGACAGTGCTCCAGTTATGTGAGTTACCCCACCAAGTTTCTGTTATTCCAATCACATCATAGTTCCTTGACTGTGCCAGGACTTCCAATTCTTCCTGCTTGTTCCCCAGGCTTCTTGCATTCATGTACAGGTACCTAAGATAACTAGCCAATTGCCCTACTTTCTCAGTCTGAATCAGGAGGCCTCCCCTGTTGCACCCCTTCCTTGTGTTTCTTCCCGGTATCCCAGTTCCCCACTTACCTCAGGGCTTATGTCTCCATCCCCCGGTGAACCTAGTTTAAAGCCCTCCTCACTAGGTTAGCAAGCCCTTCCTGCGAAGATGCTCTTCCCTCTCGTTAGTGGATCCCATCTCTTCCTAGCAATCCTTCCTGGAACAACAAAGGATAAGAATCCAAAGCCCTCTCTCCAACACCACCTGCATAACCACGCATTTACTTCCACACTTCGATGGTCCCTACCTTGGCCTTTTCCTTCAACAGGGAGGATGGATGAGAACATGACTTGCACCTCAAACTCCTTTATCCTTCTTCCCAGAGCACGTAGTCTGCAGTGACCTGCTCAAGGTCATTCTTGGCAGTATCATTGGTGCCCACATGGAGAAGTAGGAAGGGGTAGTGTTCTGAGGACTTGATCAGTCTCAGCAGACACGCCCTCATATCCTGAATTCTAGCTCCAGGCAAGCAGCACACTTCTTGAGTTTCCTGGTCTGGACAGCAGATGGATGACTCCGTTCCCCCTTAGGAGGATGTCCCTGACCACCACCACCCATCTCCTCCTCTTGGGAGTGGTGGTAATGGAACCCCCAACCCATGCCTTCCAGTCGATGAGGTGTCCTTCTGATCACTTCCCTCAGATGACTCTTCCAAACTATTCTCCACCGTAGTACCTGTGCAGAAAGCCTGAAAATGGTTTCTTACCTCTATCTGCTTTGGGGGTACATGAGTTCTCCTCTTTCTTTCTTTGGAGGTCACATGCTGCCAATTTTCTTCCCTGTTCTGCACTGCCCTCTCTGATTCTTCAGCATGCTGTGCCTGCATTACCAAACACTGACAGCTATTCAGAAAGGCTTCATTTTCTCTGATGCAATGCAGGGTTCATACTTGGGTCTCTAGCCCTTTAACCTTCTCTTCCAACATGGAGACCAGCTTGAACTTCATACAGACGATGTCGCTTCTATCCTTTGTGAGAAAGACAGACAAACATGGCACATCCTGTGCAGGTCACAACAGCTGATCGCTCACTATCCATAGTGTCTTTCTTCTAAGAGCCTCTTCAGATGTTGTATTTACTGCTCACAGAAGCCTGAAAGGCAAAAACTCTGTGGGAACTCCCACCCTGGCAAACTCCCAGGCAAACTCCCTCTGTTCGGCTTTTTTATAAGGCTGCTGGCTCAAAGCAGTTGCCCTCCCTCTAAGCCTTCCCTCCAATCAACCACTCAAGGCCCACTTGGAACAAAGCATTCCCAATTCACACTTTTCAAACAACCACACAGTCAAACAATCACACTTTTCATACAAACATATGGTGACTTCACAGTCTCACACTTACTATTCACTCACTTTATCTCCAAGTTGACTGTGGGGATGGGAATGGGACACAACAGTTAGCTGGTATTAAGTGGAGAGGACTTCTTCCCTGGTCTCTTCTGGGCAAAAAGAGGGGCTGGTCAATTCTTCTTCCAGTATCTCCTGGGGAGTTCCCTTTCCCATGTCAATGGAGGGGTTGTGGGAAAACTCCTTGGCTTTCTTCTGAAGATGGGAATTGCTGGACTCCCTTCTCCCCCACAAGGCCATGGGAATGTCAGCATCTAGTGGGCCAACACCCAGCTTGAGGTGAGCACCTGAGATCCAAATCTTGAGAAGGCAAAAAACAGTACTACCTTGGACCTCTTCTGTGCCAGCAAAGCACCAATGGTACTAGTGCAGTAGCAGCACCAGACCTGCACAGTGACTCCATGTTACAAGTGAGCCTAGTTACTCACTGAAGCCTGGCTTTGTGAAGCTAGGACATCAGAAAACAGAAGCGCAGACTGCAGTTGGCATGTGGAATGTACATTAGTAAGGTTCAAAAACAGTGCTGATATCTCCCACCTTATCCGCCATGTTGTAGTCTCACAGTATGATGCAAAATCCTGTCATTTGTCTCATTCACTTGGGATGCTTTTCAAATATATGGCTGAATATTTGTCCTTGGGTAATGGGTGGTGGAAATTCAATTGACATTTCTACTATCACAATAGCATCCCTAGATGTTCTGAGTGTGTTGAGGTTAGTGGAGTACAAGTTGTGTAGAGAAGGATTTACCAGTAAACATTAAGGGAATGAACATGGGATTTTGTCATAGGAAAGTTGTTTAACAGTGATGGTAACACTTCTTTCATGGAAATTAATGTGGGATGGGTAAACAGTAGTGTTGGATTTAACAATGTGGTATTGTTAGCAACAGAATGCATTTCTATTACATGCTGTTGTTGGGCCCAGCAACCCATTCTGACAGAGTGGCAGTATTTTTCCTGTGTTTTTATAATGACTTTTTTTTATTTAACTGTTGAAAAAACAATGAAAGCAATCACCATGTGCACTGAAATTAGCCACAAACCACTGGCAGGGCTCTCTAATTGCAGTAAGTTACCAAAAATTTAAAATAGCACTTTGGTTTTGAGTCAATTTTCTTGCCTACCTGAAACTAATACTTAGGGGGTTTGTTTCAGTAATGCCACTGAGTTATTTGGGGCGAGATAAACAGAAAGAGAGAATTATGTGCCAAATGAATAACTGAGAATTTTTTAATATGACAGATTCAATTAACCAAAACAACATAATTTGTTATAACTATTAATAGCTGACCTTCAACTGCTCCTCAAAGAAAATAGAGAATACATAATAGAGAATAAAGTTTTACATAAAATGACAATGATCTTCATCAGGTTACACATACATTATAGTACAATATCATATATTTAATTACTACAGCAATTTACATGATATAATTAGATATATGTTTGCAAGTATGTTCATCGATGTCACGTCTAGAAGGGATCATTATGACATCTAGTCTGACCTCCTGTATAATACAGGCCTCAGAACTTCCCCAAAATAATTCCTAGAGCAGATCTTTTAGACAAACATACAATCTTGATTTACAAATTGCCAGTATTGGAGAACCCATCATGCCCTTGGTAAATTATTCCAATGTTTTCTAATCTTTAATCATTATCATGGCTCATCTCTGAACCCTCTCCAATTTCATAGACTCATAGACTCATAGACATTAAGGTCAGAAGGGACCATTATGATCATCTGGTCTGACCCCCTGCATGCCGCAGGCCGCAAGACCCTTCCCTGTACTCTACCGTTGAAGTCCCCAGTCCTGTGTTTTAGTGACTTCAATCGGCTGAGACCCTCCTGCTAGTGATCCCTGCCCCATGCTGCGGAGGAAGGCGAAAAACCTCCAGAGGCTCGGCCAATCTACCCTGGAGGAAAATTCCTTCCCGACCCCAAATATGGCGATCAGTAATACCCCGAGCATATAGGCAAGAGTCTCTAGCCTGACCCTTGTTGGCCATTATGTTGTTCATGTACCATTGCTTGGTTTTCCTTGACTACTATGTTTTATCATTAAACCATTCCCTCCATAAACTTATCCAACTTAATCTTAAAACCAGACAGGTCCGTCGCCCCCACCGTTTCCCTCGGAAGGCCGTTCCAATATTTCACCCCTCTGATGGTCAGAAATCTTCGTCTAATTTCTAGCCTAAACTTCCCCCCGGCCAGTTTGTATCCATTCGTTCTCGTGTCCACATTAGTACTAAACTGGAATAATTCCTCTCCCTCCCTTGTATTAACCCCTCTGATATATTTAAAGATAGCAATCATATCCCCCCTCAGCCTTCGCTTTGTCAGACTAAACAACCCAAGCTCCTCTAATCTCTTTTCATACGACAGGTTTTCCATTCCTCTGATCATCTTAGTCGCCCTTCTCTGCACCCGTTCCAGTTTGAGTTCATCTTTTTTAAACATTGGAGACCAGAACTGCACACAGTACTCCAAATGAGGTCTCACCAGTGCCTTATACAACGGAAGCAGGACCTCCCTATCTCTACTAGATATACCTCGCCTAATACATCCCAAGACCGCATTGGCTTTTTTCACCGCCACGTCACATTGCCGACTCATAGTCATCCTGCGGTCCACAAGGACCCCTAGGTCCTTCTCCTCTTCCGTTACTTCTAACCAATGCGTCCCCATCTTGTAACTAAAATTGTTATTATTCGTCCCCAAGTGCATAACCTTACACTTTTTACTATTAAATTTCATCCTATTTCTAATACTCCAATTCACAAGCTCATTCAAGTCTCCCTGCAGAGTATCCCTATCCTCCTCCGAGTTTGCAACTCCTCCCACCTTCGTATCATCCGCAAACTTTATCAGCCCACTCTTGCAATCTGTCCCGAGGTCAGTTATAAATAGATTAAATAAGATGGGTCCCAAAACCGAACCTTGAGGCACTCCACTAGTAACCTCCCTCCAACCCGACAATTCACCCTTTAATACGACCCGCTGCATTCTCCCCATTAACCAATTCCCTATCCACCTCTGGATTTTCATATCGATCCCCATGTTTTTCATTTTAACCAATAGTTCCTCATGGGGTACTGTATCAAACGCTTTACTGAAATCCAGGTAAATTAGGTCCACCGCATTTCCCTTATCTAATAAGTCCGTTACTTTCTCAAAGAAGGAGATCAGATTCGTTTGGCACGATCTGCCCTTCGTAAAACCATGCTGTAATTTATCGCATTTGCCATTAACCTCAAGGTCCTCAACTAGTTTCTCTTTCAGAATCTTCTCCAGCACCTTGCACACTACTGATGTTAAACTAACAGGCCTATAGTTACCCGGGTCACTTTTTTTCCCTTTCTTGAAAATAGGAACCACATTGGCTATTCTCCAGTCTAACGGGACTACCCCCGAGTTTACAGATTCATTAAATATAGTCGTTAATGGGCCTGCTATTTCCCGCGCCAATTCCTTCAATATTCTCGGATGAAGATCGTCCGGTCCACCCGACTTAGTCCCATTAAGGCGTTCTAGTTTTGTTTCTACCTCGGATGCGGTAATCCCCCATCCCGTATGCCCCTCTGTAACGGTGCTAGTATCCCTAATACCTTCATTGGCCTCATTAAACACCGATGCAAAATATTCATTGAGATATTGCGCCATGCCTAGATTATCTTTAATCTCCTCTCCGGCTATAGTCTTCAGCGGTCCCACTTCTTCTTTCTTTGCTTTCTTCCTATTTATATGGCTGTAAAACCTCTTACTATTACTTTTAATTCCCCTCGCTAAGTCCAACTCTTCCTGGCCTTTGGCCTTTCTCACTCTATCTCTACATTCTCTGACTTCGCTAAGGTAAGTTTCCTTACTGATCCCTCCCCTCTTCCACTCTTTGTACGCTTTCTGTTTTTTCCTAATCGCCCCTTTCAGCCGGTCGCTCATCCAGCTCGGTCTAAGTCTCTTGCTTAGTAATCTTTTTCCCTTTTTGGGGATACAGGCCTCTGACAGCTCTTGCATCTTTAACTTAAAGTAATCCCAGGCTTCTTCTGCCTTTAGGTCCCTTAATACGTTTGCCCAATCCACTTCCCTTACCAGTCCCCTTAATTTGTTAAAATTGGCCTTTTTAAAATTATAAACCCTAGTCTTTGACTTAATTCTGGTACTCTTTCCATTTAGTTTAAAGCGAATTAGCTCATGATCACTGGAGCCCAAGTTGTCCCCCACTACCACTTCCTCAACAAGGTCCTCACTACTTACCAGAATCAAATCTAAAATGGCCTCCCCCCTCGTCGGCTCAGCTACCACTTGATAAAGGAATTGATCCGCAAGCACATCTAGGAACATCTGAGCCCTATTATTGCTACTAGCGTTTGTTCCCCAATCTATATCCGGGAAGTTAAAGTCCCCCATAATTACACAGTTTCTATTAGTATTTACCTCCCTTAATACATTAAACAATTCCTTATCCATATCCTGGGTCGATCCCGGCGGTCTATAGCACACCCCAAGCACTATCCCCGGAGAGGCTCTAGTAGTACTTTTACCCAGCTTGAGTATTGCCCAGACGGACTCTGTATTATCTATTCCATCCACTATTATTTCTTTACAGCTTATTTCACTATTGACATACAATGCCACCCCCCCCCTTTACCTTTATCCCGGTCTTTCCTAAACAGCGCATACCCCTCCATACCTGTGTTCCAGTCGTGACTGCCATTCCACCATGTTTCAGTTATTCCTACGATATCCGGTTTCAATTCTCGGACCAAGAGCTCCAATTCCTCCATTTTATTACCTAGGCTTCTCGCATTGGTGTACAAACAGCCTAATATATGTCGTTTAGCCTGTCTCCCATTACTAGCACTGTATGTTGCGCTCCTCTTTGTGTTCGTCCCCCCTGTCCCTCCTATGTCCAATCTCATTTCCCCGGCTATGTCTCCTCTTATTACACTCAGCTTTTCAATACCGGAAACTGGCGTGGAGATTAACTGTGCATCTCCCAACCATCTCCCCAAACTTCCTAGTTTAAAGCTCTTTTGATAAGATGAGCCAGCCTCCCTCCCAGAAGTCTATTTCCTTCCCTACTCAGGTGAAGCCCATCCCGCGAGAACAGGTGTCTGTCCCCGAAAGCCTCCCAATTTATCAACATCCTTCTTGAATGGTGAACACCAGAACTGGACACAGTATTTCAGGAGCAGTCATACTACTGCCAAATTAGAGGTAAAATAACCTCTCTACTCCAACTTGAGTTTCCTCTGTTTATGCATCCAAGAATCCACATTGGCCCTTATAGCCACGATGTCACACAGGGAGCTCATATTCAGCTGATTATATCCACCATGATCCCCAAATCTTTTTCAGAGTCAGTGCATCCCAGGACAGAGTCCCCTCATCCTGCAAGTATGGCTTATATTAGTTGTTCTTATTTACATTTAGGCATATTCAAATGCATATTGTGTGTTTGCGCCCAGCTTGCCACATGATCTAGATCACTCTATATCAGTGAGCTGTACCCTTCATTTTTAGGATTCCCTTAATTTTTGTGTCATCTGCAAACTTTATCGGTGATGATTTTACTTCTAAGTCATTGATAAAAATGTTAAATAGTGTAAGGTCAAGAACCAATCCCTGCAGGATCCCTATATAAATATAAAATATATTTGTGTACATGTATAAATAGTGTGTATATATTTAATGAGGTAGCATTAAAGGAATATGATATTGATATTTTTATTATGGGTCAGATTGCCTGGTTTGCCTGAGCTATGCAAGAGGGGAGAGAATGTGAAGGTGGGTTAAGTCACCTTTATGCTGCCTGATCCTGGAACTGTTTGGGAGTAGAGCTGGGTAATCATACATTTTTTGGTTTGCTGGCAATTTAAAAAAAAAATTGACAGAAAATTTCATTTTGGGTGAAATCGAAAAGACTTATTTTCTATTTTTTTTTAAGAAATTGAAAATTGGAAAGTTTTGGAGACAATATGCAAAGTTTTGGTTTGAACCCAAAAAATTAATGTAGCCTTCCAGGCATTTTTTCAAAAGGAAAGGACTAGATTCACAAAATGGCTGCAGAAGGAGGAGATGTTGCTACCTCTTCCCTCATAAGTTTCAGCCTAGGGGATATGGAATTTGTCTAAGATATGGGAGATCCAGGGTCAATGCCTCCCTCTAATGGATGTGGAGAAGGGATATGAACTTAGGTCTCTTACATAGGCTATGGGATATTCTGGTAATTCTTTTTCAGTCTCTCCTCTTGAAGCTGTTCCACTCTTTATAAATACACCTCTATCCCAATATAACACGACACGATAGACACGAATTCGGATATAACGCGGTAAAGTTCGGGGGGGTGGGAAGGGGCTGCGCACTCTGGTGGGTTAAAGCAAGTTTGATATAACGCCATTTCACCTATAACACGGTAAGATTTTTTTGGCTCCTGAGGACAGCGTTATATCGAGGTAGAGGTGTAGTTATTGGAGCAGGGACATGAACTTCTGGCTCCCACATCTTAGGTGAATATCCTAACTACCACGCTATGGAATCAGTCTTATGTGCTTTCCCTGGCCCAGTGACTATCCCTGGTCATCCATAGTGGCAACTTATAGTCCATTAATGATTTTTTGTCATCTAACCAATAATTATTCCATTGCTACAAGTTGTAGAGTTGACCAAGAAATGGACATCTGTACAAATTAATTCTCTTCCAGTGACCTAAAACTTGCAATCATTGCTCCATCCTCCCTATCCACTCCCAGATGAATAACAGCCCATATACTTAAGAATTAATAACAATCCTGCATGGCTGTTGGAAGTGGTAGTAGACAGAGAGAGAAGACTTTTTAAACAAACCACTTCAGGAAGGGGCCCCTGATTACTGCATATTTGGTAAATATTCAGGAGTTCAGTTCATGTTTTTACCTAGGAGACAGACTGATTATTACAATCAGCCATGTTAGCTATTGCCCTATTTCTTGTGGGGGTGTGGTGGGGCAGCTGCCCCACCACCATGAGAGGGTGGGCCAGGGCAGGCCAGTGCAGCTGCGCACACGGGCAGCCAATGGAAAAGGGCCTGCCGGGAGCCAATCAGGACTGGGCTCAGCCCTATATAAAGGCTGCCCAGGAAGGGAGCAGTCAGTCTGTCCCAGACCTTCAGGGACCTCCTTAGCAGGAGACCAGCACCCAGTACAGCGCAGTGTTGGGCAGGATCAGGGAAGCAGAGTGGAGCTTCAGCCTGATACCTGCCAGACTGCTGGCCCTGAGTAGAAGGGCCTAGAGCGTGCAATAGGGTCAGAGGGGAAGTGACCCAGGGAAGGCTGAAGGAAAGGGGAGAGAAGGAGGGCTGAGAGGCTGCTGTTAGAGGGTCCCTGGGTTGGGACCCAGAGTAGTGGGCGGGCCTGGGTCCCCCCCTTTCCCTCTTGTGCTGCACCGGGCCGTGGAGCAGTGGCCAAGTCAGGCTGCAACCTGCCCCCTGATGTAAGAGCGGCTAGACTTGGGGGTTGTGGCAGGCCGCCGAGGCCGGTGCAAAGACTCCTGTTAATCCCCCCCGGAAGGGGGTGAGTATGGACTAAGGGGCACTGCCGGAGGGCAGTGGCCTGGGCCTGAAACGGACATCACCAAGGGGGGAGCAACACAGGTCCAGATGCTAACAGAGGACAGAGGGGATGGACAGCACACCACCAACTGGGGGCGCCACCCAGGGACAGAGCTAATTCCCAGACGTGCCAGCCGGAGGCGCTGCGGTGGTGAGTCCCAACTCCATCACAGGGGGACATATGTGAATGGTAGATGAAGAGTAGTTTAACTCTCCTTATCGGACAGACAAATAAGAAAAAAGATTGAGGGGTTGATGCATTTTGCAAAATGTTAGTTTGGTTTTGGGTTGTGGAAAACAAAAGTCAGAAGAGGCACAGATCCAGATTTATTTTTATTTAGTCTCCCTCTCCCCTCCACTCCAAATTGTGGGGAGGTTTGAATAAAAAGTTCTGCTTTTATTCCATCTCTAAGCCTCAGTGCATCTAGACCTTTTAAAAAGCTTCTGGTCACAATTTTGAAATACTTTCATGGATGGTTACAAGGCTGCAGCGGCATTAAATTCTTTAGCTAGAGCATGTGATTGCTCTGACAGCATGGCTGCCACACTTCCACCACAGAGGTAACTATATTTCAGTGGTGGTGGTTCGATCCTGGTATTCACAATCTATAATTATTAATGTCATGCAATTTAAATCTATACAAATGAAAACCCTTTAGTAAATCTACCTGACCAACATTCCATTCTGACATTCCATCCACATCTGTGTTGCCCACAGTCCTTTTAAACTCACCCATTCTCACAAGCTGACGAAGAAAATGCACTTTTCTAAAGAACTCAAGAGCATTTCAGAGTTTTGGTGAATAAGTCCATTAGGCAGAAGTAATCACCTTTTTTCAGATAATTATAGGAGAGCTTTGCAAAATGTACAAATTTCAATGCGGTATATAATAACTATTATGCAAGAGTGAGAACATAAAATAGCTAATGCACATACCCAGTAGGTAGTTTTCTTATATGGCTATATTGGTTATTTCTAAATACTTTTCATAGCACTGAATGGACATAAGCAGCTAAATGTTTGTGAAAATTATCTCTTAGGTCCTAATTCAGCAAAGCATTTATACATGTTCTTAAATCCTATTGACTTCAGTGGGTTTAAGTGTAGGCTTAAAGTTAAGCATGTACTTTGTTCATAAGGAAGTGCTGCTGAATCAGGGCCCTTCACATTAAGGGACAAATTCTGCTCAGATAATCACCCCATCTAACCCCATTGAAGCCAATATGATTACCAGGTTTAGCCTTAAACTACTGTTCAGTCTAGCAGTGTTCACAAATATGTGCAAAACTCGCACAATCAAAGTACTAATTTTTGCTGTTCTCTGCACAAAAACAAAATACAACATTATCTAAACAATGTTGGTCAATTTTATTAAAACAAAATTGCATGTGTTGCCCATGTGATTTAAAATGGATGATAAAACTTGGAACAAACAGAGTCTAAAATGGAAATGCTGAGAGACCCTTAACTGTAGCTTTGCTATGTGATGCTTGCCAATAAAAGAAAAGTTGCAGGATATTAAAGCTTACAAAAATTATGCCCTTGAGGAAGCCTGTACAGTTTGTCTCAAATTGGGAACCAACTAGTATGCTGATTTAACAGGAACAACACTGCATTTTCTCATCTGGTGTTGGTACAGGTTTAAAAAGAGAGCATCATATTGCACTTGCCTTTTCTGCTATTCTTACCTATTCCTCACTGTACTGGTACAAAATTGGAAGCAGTGCACTGACAAATACTGCATTTAGAAGGGCTGATTTAACACCGTAGCAGAGCAGCAGGCTGGTTGTGGCAGTGATAGCAGCAGTAAGAGGATTTCAGAGCATTGTAACACGTTCTAAATATTTCTCTTATCTTTCCAATTTTTAATTTACCCACTCATTCATTGCAATCTCTTTCTATTCAGAAATAACTTCCAGTTGGGGAAACACAACTAAATAGTACACTGGAGCCAGTCCCTTTTTATACTTATTTTGGCTGCTTAATTTTTGGCAGATATATGCTAATGACTTTATTCAAGCCATTACAATACTCAACTTTTCCCATCCTGAATAGAGTTGGGTGGCATGATATGGTGTGTAGTGCATAATCCGTCTTTCTATCTAGTCTGTCCTTCTAATGAATGTCTATGCCAAACAAGAAGATGGAAACTGGAAAGAGGAAAACTAATCTGCAGAAAGCAACCCAAATTCAATTAAAAATGCTTGAAAAGATAGAAATTAGCATTGACCTGAAGAATAAATTCCAAGCTCTGACAGACTGAAGGCCTGAATGCCAGATGCAAAGTGATGATGTGTGCAAAGGTTGATTCCTCAGAGGAAGTAGCAGCCAAGATGCTGGTGAAGTAACCAAGCTATCTACTGAAATGTGAGAGACATGGTTAAATGTACTGAACTGTGCAAGGCCTTGAGGGAAAAGATTGCAGGGGACATCAGTAAATACAACTTCAGCTGAATACAGGAGAGTCTGGAGGGAAACAGATGCTACGGTAAGATTAAAAAAGAAAACAAGTGAAGGAGTAACAACAGGTGTATGCTCCAAGGACAGGATTGCAGATCCCTCTCTGTGGTAGCAGGGACAGGAAATGGACAACAAGATAAAGATGGCTGCTTATAGAAGAAGTAGATTAGGATGTGTTGAATACAAGAAAAGTGTGCTGAGGTAAGAAGATATTGTAAATGCCATTGTGAAAAACGGGACTATAGAACTGGCAATAAAGGCGACCACTTTAGATGCATGCACAACTGTTCATCATCAGCATTCATCTATAAAAATATAATTGCAGAAAACTGTATGAATCATTCAGACTTACTTATATTATAGTCTCTCATTCAGTGTATTGTTTTGTACCATAGGCCTGTGAGTAAACTATACAATATGTTTAAATGTCTGAGAAATTGACCAACTATACAGTAAACTTTTACTCCACCAGAAGAGCAGAGAGGCTATAAATTGGGATGTTCTATGGTAGATTAAATGATTAATGTATTCCTGGTAATGATGAATAAAAATAACCTGCCAATGTGAATGGCATTCATTGATTATGAGGAAGATGCTGACCTAGCAGGAAAGAAAAAGAAAAATGCAGTGCTGAGAATGCAGTAGAAGAGACCCAGGCATAAGAAAGCATTATATGCAGTTTTGGAGAAACATCTAAAGGGCTGGGCTGTGGCTGGCTTAGCTGGGATGTAGAAAAAGGGCAAAAGGATGACTTTTCCCCCCCTCTCTCCCCACCTGCATAACCTTGGTCCTTGTGCACAAAGACTGTAAATGTCTTAAATGGATGAAGTGGGATGACTTGGGACTGGGATGGGAGAGTTATGTGGGGGGTGCATATGGCATCCTTTGGAGGCTTTCACTCTGATGTGTCTTCGTTCAGGGCTCCTGAAGGCATTCTGATCAAGTCAGCCATAGTGCATCCAGAGTCTGCTGCTGTGTTGGACCATCTCCACATACACCATAATCAAGGCTCTGGTTGTTAGAGCTAGAATAGAACTTGTCACAGTTTCCAAGGTAACTGCAACTCTGATTCCTTCATGGCCTTCTTAAGGACATCCCTCTTAAGTCTTGAACAGCCACCTGTCACCTTGATTGGGGCATGAGGGAATCCTGTGATCTACTCCCTCCAGACTGGGCCAGGGGTTCAATTCACTCTGATTATCTCAGCAGGTCTGATTTTAGTTCTGCACCTGCAGTCCTGTTCTTTCATGGGCAATGATATGGTTAACCAGTGACCAGCCAGCCTTCATAAAGAAAAGTATTACAGAGAAAACATATCTTAAACAATAAACAGCTTATAACACACACCTAGTTTATCAGATTTCACCCATCTTTTACATGGAGTCTCTGGCAGGGTTCAACGTGCGTCATGTCCTTCCCAGAATCTGTCTGTCTTCTTAACAGTCTCATGTGCATTCATGGATTAAGGCTCAGTGACCCTCTCTCCAGGTCAAGGCAATTATTTTATTCAGTTTGCAGGTCTTTGACAGGCCTCTTAAACCAGCTCAAACCAGTACATTCTATTTTCCCCATGGAGTGAAGTTTCCACAGATTTGTTATCCGTATTAGGGATTTGGATTAATTCCCTCCCATCCCCCAGTGATTTGAGTTCCTGCAAGAAACCCTTTCACACCCCCATTTAGCCAGGAATAAAAATCATTAACCAGACCATGCAGATAAATATAATATTTATAATGCTGATACAATAGTCTTGGAATATTCCATGTGTACATAGCTTCTGTCATATCTCAGTAAAATAGTCTTTGAATACTCCATGTTTTCAAAGGATCTCATCCGTCACAGAATTCACAAACTCTGGACTTCCATGGTGTTGCAAGAGAGGGGAAACAAAATTTCGATTATCTTTAGCACTTTTTTTTTTTTGGCCAAGAATGGACCAAATTCAACCTTGGTTTAAGAGAAACTGACCAATTACAAAGTAAATGCCTATTTCTTACTGTTAACGCAATCCCACTGAAGTTAGTGGGAGTTGTACTCATTTATTCCATGGCTGAATTTGGCCCAATGTCTTCCAATATTTAGACTGAGGATGAATAGCAATCAGAGATGTCTTGGGTTCCAAATATCATTATTTTCCTCATTGACAAAACTCATGATTTCTAAAAAATTATTTAGGATAGGGACTGTGTCTTCCTGTGGATTTGTATAGTACTTAACAAAATAGAACTTTTGGACCCTACTGAATTGCCCACAATAAAAAATAACAATCAAAGTTGAACGCAAAAAACTACTACCCTGAGGCTCAATCAAAAATCATTTCAATCAGACAGAAGAAGAAAAGATTAGAGTAGAAAGGGAACAAAAATCAAAATTAGTATCATTTAGAAATTGCAAGTTCAAACTGAACAGAAAACATATAGAAGAAGTTCTGCATTTTGCTTCTGTAGCTCAGAATATTATGAGAGAGAACACAATAGAACAAAGATTATTTACAGGGAAAATGCAACAGAAAGTGGTCAGATAAATTGTATTGCTGGGCTCCTTGTATCAGTCAGGAATTAGAGCTATGAAATGGAGAAAATATTACTATTGTGTCACTAAATATAACTATGGTTGAAGTGGCCATGCTATTCAAAATCCCTATTTTCATGTTGCTAATGGTTTTCTTGGAAATTGACCTTTTAAGCTCATATTCCTCATATTAGTCCTTCTTTTCCACTTTGTACTGTAGTAGATTTTCATTAGACACAAGAAAAACAAACCACAAACCCTAGTACAGCATCAATACATAGTGTTCAGAGATGTTATTGAGATGCTATGTCCTGACAGTTTTTTACATTCTAAGTGGTTCCCAAACTTGTTCTGCCGCTTGTGCAGGGAAAGCCCCTGGTGGGCCGGGGCAGTTTGTTTACCTGCTGCATCCACAGGTTCGGCCGATGGTGGCTCCCAGTGGCCGCGGTTCGCTGCTCCAGGCCAACGGGAGCTGCTGGAAGCAGCGGCCAGTACGTCCCTTGGCTCGTGAACCTCAGGCACTGGGAGCCACGACCAGCCGAACCTGAGGACGCGCAGGTAAACAAACCGGCCCAGCCTGCCAGGGGCTTTCCCTGCACAAGCGGCGGAACAAGTTTGGGAACCACTGCTCTATGGAGGAAAAAATGTTTTTGTGTAGGCCTTTTTACATTTTATTTATTTTTGGCTAACTCCAAAATTGCTTGGGTATCAATGTTATATTTGGCACAGAGTTACCTTCTCAGTAAGAAATGGTGTTTTGCTCAGTTTAAAAAAATTGGTTAGAGGTTGAAAATGGTTTAAAATGGCATAGTGTTCATGCTCAGGTTGGAAATCAGTATGCAAACAGGTATGTGTAATATAGTGTGTGAGCAGGTGTATTTTTATTGCTACTATTATTAGGTTAGGTACATTCAATACACTGGAGAATGGCAGAAAGAGAAGAAGGCAGAAAATGAGGAGACTGAGTCCACAGTCATGGAAATCCTGAGGGTAATAGCACCTCAGTGATGGCTATTTAGTGTGTATCCAACCACCAAACCTCAGCCGACTTCCAAGAGGACAGAATGTGACTCCACCCCACCAGACTCATTATTATGATAGCCAGGAGGTCCTGTGCATGTGCAAAATTTCACAGATTCCACAAAGTAGAGTTTATGGTCCTCCTCATCTCAGCTACAATGGAATTTAATGGTGACACATGTACTACCCCCCTCCTGAGTAATGATCTGACTCCTGGATATATATATACACATATTGCATATATGTGGTGTTGATAGCATGTAGGAACAGGGACTATATTTTTGTTCTGTGTTTGTACAGTGCTTCACACAATGAGATCCTGTTGTATAAGTTAGGTTCCTAGGAGCTATCTCAATACAAATATTAATAAGAAATTGAAGAGCCATGTAATCATAGAATCATAGAAGATTAGGGTTGGAAGAGACCTCAGGAGCTCATCTAGACAACCCCCTGCGCAAAGCAGGACCAACCCCAACTAATCATCCCAACCAGGCTTTCTCAAGCCAGGCCTTAAAAACCTCTAAGGATGGCGATTCCACCACTCCCTAGGTAACCCATTCTAGTGCTTCACCACTATCCTAGTGAAATAGTTTTTTCCTAATATCCAACCTAGACATCCCCTACTGCAACTTGAAACCATTGCTACTTGTTCTGTCATCTGCCACCACTGAGAACAGCCTTGCTCCATCCTCTTTAGAACCCACCTTCAAGTAGTTGAAGGCTGCTATCAAATCACCTCTCACACTTTTCTTCTGCAGACTAAATAAGCCCAGTTCCTTCAGCCTCTCCTCATAAGTCATGTGCCCCAGCCTCCTAATAATTTTTGTTGCCATCTGCTGGACTCTCTCCAATTTGTCTACATCCTTTCTGTAGTGGGGGACCCAAAACTGGATGCAATACTCCAGATGTGGCCTCACCAGTGTCAAATAGAGGGGGATAATCGCTTCCCTCGATCTGCTGGCAATGCTTCTACTAATGCAGCCTAATATGCCATTAGCTTTCTTGGCAATAAGGGCATCATATCCAGCTTCTCATCCACTGTAATACCCAGGTCCTTTACTGCAGAACTGCCACTTAGCCAGTCGGTCCCCGGCCTGTAGCATTGCACAGGATTCTTCTGTCCTAAGTGCCAGACTCTGCATTTGTTCTTGTTGAACCTCATCAGATTTCTTTTGGCCCAATTCTCCAATTTGTCTAGGTCACTCTGGACCTTATCCCTAACCTCCAGGATATCTACCTCTCCCCGCAGCTTAGTGTCATCTGCAAACTTGCTGAGGGTGCAATCCATCCCATCATCCAGATCATTAATCAGCTTGATGCTGGCTGCCAACTAGACATCAAGCCATTGATCACTACCCATTGAGCCTAATGATCTAGCCAGCTTTCTATCCACCTTATAATCCTTTCATCCAATACTATAGGAGACTGTATCAAAAGCTTTGCTAAAGTCAAGGTGTATCACATCCACCACTTTCCCCATAGCCACAGAGCCAGTTATCTC
Organism: Trachemys scripta elegans; assembly: GCF_013100865.1. Taxonomy (NCBI): domain Eukaryota; kingdom Metazoa; phylum Chordata; order Testudines; family Emydidae; genus Trachemys; species Trachemys scripta. Next base: position 280,283,635 of record NC_048298.1, read on the forward strand.
ATCATAGAAGGCAATCAGGCATGAATTGCCCTTGGTGAATCCATGTTGACTGTTCCTGATCACCTTCCTCTCCTCCAAGTGCTTCAAAATGAATTCCTTGATGTCCTGCTCCACGATTTTTCCAGGGACTGAGGTGAGGCTGACCTGTGTCTAATTCCCCAGATTCTCCTTCTTCCCCTTTTTAAAGATGGGCACTACATTAGCTTTTTTCCAATCGTCTGGGACCTCTCCCGATCGCCAAGAGTTTTAAAAGATAATGGCCAATGGCTCAGTAATAAACTGTGAATATTATGCAACTATCATTGACTCAGCTGCTCTCTGTGCATAATCTGTTTTCACTGGAATTGCCAATATTCCAATTCCTTGAGCAGTTTCAAACAATATTTTTTTAAAAACCCACCAACCGTAACCAATGCTGCTTCTTTTCCCCCATGTGCTGGTGTCATTCCAGGGTCAGAAACTTAGATTGTATGCTTTTAGGGGCGAGTGTTTTGTTTCCTTTGTCTTTTGTGAAGTGTCTAGCACAATTCTGGGAGCTATGCAGAAATAAGGAATAATTATAGATCAGGGGAATCCGGACGGGTTATTTGTACAGCGGTGGACATTCTGGCTAGGAGACAAATTGAATTACGATGAGATTATGTAACAAAAATCCTGTTAATTTCTTAATTCAATACGATAATCCTCTCCTATTAAACAAACAAATAAAACCTAGGTTAATTTTTGGCTGGCAGGTAACCAGTCCTAAATCAGATGTTAGATCTGATGCAGCAGAATGCTTCACAGCTTTGGGTCATGTCCTTAATGCTAAGTGAAAGGGAAACCTGTTTCTCATTCAATGATTGCTCAGCTATAATAAACTGCTAACATTTTTAATTTGATACTTTATATACTCATTAAACTCTGGTATCATATAACAGGGCAGAAGGTTTAATTTTTTTCACAAGAGCAATTTTCTCCTGAAGCCTGAACATTTCATTGCTGTACTGTAATTTCCAGGGATACATAGACTTGGTGAAATGAATTACACAGCTTCTGAAAATAGCCAAAATCAAACACAAACTTAAAACAAAAAATGTAGTGCATACACAGTTGTGTGGCTGCAAATCATGTAGAGGAGGAAAAATTATAAACAGACACCTTTATAAATAAATAGGCCATTGAAGTCTTCATCTCCACAGGAGGGATGGAGGGGGGGGGGGGGGGGGGGGGGGGGGGGGGAGAGGGGGAGTTTTTGAAATAACTTTCTTAAGTCTTGATTTAGTACAATGCTTATTTTCTCAGATATAGAGCAAAAAAGCCAACCATCCTGAATTTATTCACCTAGTCTGATAAGGCAGAGAAAATAATGATCAAAGTGACTAATATAACCAAAATGAACAACTGATATACTTGTGGAAAATAAAATGGGTACCTTAAAAAGGCCTCAAGGCTCATCCCTTCAGTCTTTATTCAGTCTGTATTTTCACCTTAGTCAGTGGGGGTTTAGTCTGAGTAAGGACTGCAGGATCAGGCACTATGGCTGGTAAATCACACAGTAACAAGGAAAAATAATAAAGGATTAATGTTAATAATTAAAAATCACTTTAAAAATAATTAAACAGAGCACTAAGACACATGAGGTTATGTTTCATTGGACCATTAATACACACCTCAGGTGTGTTATTAGCCATAATGCTATAAACCAAGTGCCTTCAGCCACCTGAGGCATGTGTTTATGGATCTAAATGTAACCTCTTGTGTCTTATAATGTGGCCATGGCATTTGAAACTAATTTTAACTAAAAAAACCCCACATCCCGTGATAGATATTTTAGAAACTTAGAAATCTCCTTCCATGATGGAAAGTAGTTCACAATAGAATTACAGTGGGATTAGCTCCATACAATACATGCTGCAGAGGGCATCTCATTGCATCTGTATTGTCAAACCCCCACTATCTCTGCACAAGTGGCATTCTAATGAGTCCCAAGGTCATAGACCATGGTGGTCACTCGCTGTCCACTGACTTGTGTAATTCACTTGCTTGCTGAGTAATCAGCAGCTGATGCTTCTTTCTTGGATACTCTTACATAGTATGAGGATGGAAAAACCCGAGAGAGATAGATGCTGCCTCATAGCGTGTCCATTCTGACATTCTCTGGGAATGTGTGTTTATGTAGAATGGGAAAGCATAAGAGTTGTGAGTCAGCATAGGCTGAAAAGGAGTTTTCTGGCCTCATTTTTCTCATTAGAACTCCAGAGAAGACGAAAAGGGAAAAAAGGAGGCATGGAAGTGGGGAAAAAAAGAGACAGGGGAGATAAATGAAAAGGAAATGTAGACAATGGGAAGGAAAGTGATAGGGATAGGAGGCCAAATACAGAAAACAGGGGAGAGAGATTGGAATGTGGCAGAATAAAGGACTGGAGGGATGTCTGAAGACAAAACACTACAGCAGAGTGGGGGAGAAAAGTCACAAGGGAGCAATAGAAAATGAGACAATGAAATGTGGAGGAGACAGAAGACAGAGTGAGAGGGTGAGGGTAGAGCAAGGGGAATGATGAAACAAAGAAGAGGAGCAATTTCTCATGTAGCTGAATTTTTATTGTTGCCAAATGTGACTTATTTCAATTTAACTCTGTCAGTCCAGGACTCCTGGCCAGCATTCATGTTGGGCACATCTGGCTGTTTGTCTTTTTGCAGGTGATTCTGTTGGGATGCAGTAGCTAGTTCGGGAGCTGTGGTGAAAGAGGGTTAGACAGGAATGTGGAAATAGACTGATCCACTATGGCAATTCCTATCTAGTTCAGTGTCCAGGTGCCACAGAAGAAGCTGCAAGAACCCCACAGTAGGTAGATGTAGGATAATCTGCGCCCATCAAGTTCTCTAAAAGTTTGAAATTGTCTTAATCCCTCAGTCTTTGCTTGCATTAATTGCTATAAGTCCGGATATTCATGTTATCCACATAAAAAGTCTAAATCCCTCTTTGAATCTTACTAAGTTCTTGGCCCCAGTGGCATCCTGGGACAATGACTTTCACAGTGTGATTATGCATTGTGTGAAAATGTATAATGAGATGATAATAATAGTACAAGATCATCACCCTTTGAGTGAATCAAGTGGCACACTACTTCTGTAAACACTCGGCTATTCCTTGCAATGCATTCCCAATATGCCCAGCAGCCATGCATCCTGCTCCCAAAGTGACAAGAAAGAAGAACCAGTGAAGGCAGAGCAGCTGCAAATGCATGTCTTTGTGGATCTATCATGGGAGCTGGAGCAAGTGACAGAAGGGAGGCAGGAATGCAGTCAGTGGGAAAACACTGGAAATCATTTGGGGAGAGGAGGAAAGGTGAGAGCATTGGTGGGGTTAAGCTCAAGCAAGGGTGCTAGGGAGAGACTGAATCTGTCTTGAGACAACAGAAGGAGAGATTAGCAATGGGGCGGAGTGAAGGCCTACTGGGAGAGAAAGATGAGGTAGTTAGGAATAGTAATTTTTTGAGTTCTCAGTACAAGAAATTGAGGTTGACATGCTCTAAAGGCTAAAAAAGAGCAGGGCCAAAAAGGAGTATTTCTGTGATGAAAAATGTTTTTAAAAAATAACTTAAACTAGCTTTAATATAACAGTATATTTGCCACTGTGGAAATGTTTATGGATATTGGTGTTACAAAATGACTATGGCTCTTGCAAAGTACGAAGACTTTCCTAAGGATCTCTGGTCGACGTAGACCTATTGTGCATGCATGGCATAGTACAAGGATTACATAGTGTAGTGTTATTTAAATATGCAAAGTCCCATTGACATAATAGGCAGGAGAGAGTATAGTTTAATGTGTCCATAATCCACATATTAAAGCTCCCTAAGTATGATTTGACATGACAGGCCATAATGCTTCTGAGCTTTAACAATCTATTGTGTCTATGACATACACTCCACAAATTACAGTACAGGAGTGCCTCTTGGAATTTCATTTCAAATCTGCTGGTTTTCTTCCTTTCTTTTTCTACCAAACTACTGGTAGAAATATAGATAAAATAACACACAGAAATTAAGTGAAAATTCAGTTAAATTTCTTAATTTCAACACAAACAAGAAGGGCAATCAGAGTTAATTCTTACCCTGTCTTCACTTCACCCTCCTACAATTGCAAACTGAAGTCACACAACTTGGCAGGGCTGCAGCTGTCCCACATGTGACAGGGAAGAGGGAAACATTACTGCTCAAACTCTCTTTTTCTTAAGTACCTATATGACCCTCATTTCCATTGTATCTGAGTATCTTTAATGTATTTATCCTCACAATGCCCCAGTATAATTATCCCAATTTTTCAGATGGGGAACTGACATATAGAGAGGCTAAATGACTTTTCCGAAGTCACATGAGAGACTCTGGCAGAGCAGGGATTTGAACCCTCATCTTTCCTTTCCTATCAGCTCCTAGCGCAACTGGAATGTGCCCCCTAGCATGCCATAGTAGGTTCCCTGACTTCCCAGTAAACCTTCACTAGGTATTATAGGGCTTCTGTTCCCTAACCTGCAGTTGCTGGAGAATCCTGGGGTATTTATTAGCTAATCTTCTCAGGATTATAGACATCTGTGTTGCTAATTTAATAGATCCATGAACTGGAAACAAGATTTTCCCTTTTGTTGCTGGGTATGAGGATGTTGCACAGTCACCTCCTAAGGCCCTACTTTGCATGGATTTTAAGAGGGGAGGCCGCAGCTTGTGGTAGGCATCCCTCCTAGAGCTCCTGCTGGGGAGCAGCAAACCAGTGTTTGTGATGAGCTTTGGGAAAGAGGTATCTGGCCCCATAATTAGAGTGTGTATTAACCAGCTAACATACCTGTCCCAGTTAATAAGGTCATTTCCTGAGGCCTAGAGAAAAGATTCTTGTGGGGAGGAAGGAACCAAGATCTCTAAATGAATCTACAGGATTTGCCTTACAGGCCACCCTTTGGCTGCATTCAAATAAACTGTGCAGGGAATTTCTAGTAGGGAAAAAAAAAACATTCTGAAATGTAAACTTTTTAACTTTGTAAAGAATTTCTGGGGGAGTTTGCAAATTTTAAGGATTTATAATCTTATGAGAACATAGATTTAGTCAGTTCTTCGAGGGGGCTTCTATGAAGCAAGGAAAGAGAATGCTCAAGAGAACAACATTATTTTAATAAGCTTGAGCGGATCATGAATTTGCATCTCAGAGCCCTTCTCTGTTCACAGTGTCATCCTATCTCTAGATCAGTCTAATGCTCTTAATTTAATATGCTTTGTCTTTTCCATAAAGAATGAGAGTGTCTGCCTAAATGATTAAATCATCATAAAGAAAAAAAAAACCTGTTAGTGTTCTTTCTATCCAGTATATCAGCTGCAGAAATATAAAAATATTTATTATGCAGCATTCCTTTCTCTGGGCCAATCAGGTTCCATAAATAGGAAGTGTTCAAATTGCCAATATTTGTTTGCATAGATTGCCTGTTTGCTTGCTGCTTACCCACAGGGACCCGTTCCAGCCCACTTCAAACCTTTCAGTGACCACTTAGATCAGTCTGTTTTATTCATTGTACTCGTGAACTGTCTGAGTTTTTTTTTATGGTAGCTTTTAAACATTTATCTCCCTGTCTGTTTACTGTGGTCCAAGCAACATGTTTCCTGAGTCTTGTCTACAGAAAAATGTACACCAGGGACTCTTCCTTTCAACAGCTTCTAATTAGTCTGCTGAGGTTGAGGCCTGAGCAAAGCAATTTTAAGGGTAACTTCCTTGAGCTGGCTCCAGTGCTTCCTGCTTAGGAGAGCTCACTGCTTAAGAAGCTTATCAGCTAACTTCCTGCTGTTGAGACACTTGCCAATCAGCTGATGCTGCTCCTTCAATGTATCAGTGACCTGGACCAGTATTATGGCAATAATAGGATAAAAAAAGAGACTGACCTTGTACAAAGCAGCATTGTGGTTTGCACGCAGAATACAGCTACTGTTGCAAATGTACAATTCCATTTCTAGGGCAAACCTAGCATGACTGGATATAAATGTGTCTGCTTCTGCCTGAAATGCATGCAAAGCTGGCATTTCTACAGCTTGTCACTTCTGGCTCTACATTGCTTGCCTCTAAATTTTAAAAGGGAGTTGTCAGTGAACAACTTTCTTTATTAAGAAGAAAAGGTTCTCTCTTGTCTTTTCTACCCAGAAAATTACTCATCAGTCTGATGGCAAACCATTTCACTAGCATGCAATCGTCATGCTTCTAGAACAGACAATTTTGGTTCAGACAGTGCAGCCAGGCCGGCAGCCTTGGGTGCAGGAGTGCACTTCGTCAGGGACAAGTTAAAATGTTAGTATGAAGTTTACAGTTCATGCTCCAGTATGTGGCATGTGGTGTGCAAGCTGCTACTCATTGCCTGGTTGCTCTGTGGTGGTAACTTTTGCTGTTTGGGAAATCACAAAGGCTCCCTTTACCATAGCTCTGGCACAGATATTTATTTAAGTTTTTTCCCTACTTCTATTTAAGGAGAAATATACATTCATTGTTTCCATAACTCCCTCCTTGAACCAACCATACCAGCAAACCCCAGGGCACAGTCCTAATTGTCCTTTGTGGGCTTGACAATCCCTTCCGCTGGCAACCACAGAGATTCGGGGCAGCGGTGTGTCGGAGGGAAATCTTGAACCTTACAGTGGTTAACTAGGGATCCATAGGGAGCTTCAAAAATTTCCTGAATTGCCCCTGGTGGCAATCATTGAATGTAGAATTTTAGGATACTATTTTGTCTCATTTGTGCTGCTAGTTAAAAAATTTATACAGTTTTCCAGATGTGCCTTCTCATTCACTATATTGTAGTCTCTCTAGTATCAATGAATGCTACACATGTAAAATGGAGGCGGACCGTGCCCTACAATCATTAATTATTGTTGCATAACTTTTTGAAAAGAAAACTCCTTTGTTCTCAAGTAATATGTATATTTTTGCTGACAAACTCTGCATCCATTGTGAGAAGACTGACGGCCTGATTTTGACATGTGGCCTTTAATTTTGTAGGCACAACTGTTTGCAGGTTCAAAACTACACCTAAAAACTAAAGACCAAGCTGAGGGTTCATTGAAAATGAGGCCCCATCACTTAACCAGGTATGCCAGTTCTCATATCTCCTTATGAGCTGGGATCACTAAAAGAAGGTAACATTTACATTTGATTTTACTGCAGTAGCCCCTCTTCCAATAAAGAGCTAAACAAAGAAATTCTGTTCAGAACAAAATCAATTTCCATGGCGTTGGGCAATTTCTTCATGAGACTTACTTCACACCTCACTCTTAGGCCTTGTCTAAACAAGTTTTATTGTGAATACCTGTATAACTATAATGATGCAGTTGTAATGGTATAACCCAATATGTGGACATTTATTCCAGTATAAGAATGGCTTTTTCTCGTTTAGCATAATCCCCTTCCCAAGTGATACAAGATGAATGGGGGGGGAAAAAAGTGTTCTTATACCAGAATAAGAATGTCCACACTATATATGTGTGTGACACCATATAACTTTCTTGTAAAGACAAGGCTTTACAGATACTAAACCTGATTCACCAGCCAAAAGTGATCAGCTTTGAAATCAGTTCTCTTGATTAGCCCTTTCTCTCAAAAACTTGATAGAAAGTAAAATGTATCCACAGTTGGTATGAATATAGATGCTGTACAAAGATTTCTTACCTGTCAAGACGAAACTGACACTATCGTTAAGAAGTTCATTAATACACACAAACACACACACTTGTGGGAAGTCATCCCCAAATTCTTACCCTTAGATGAAAGTCCCATTGATATTAATATGGATTAAACCAATTAGTTTATCTAGAAATGGAATTATCCCTTTTCTATAGTGTTTCCCCATAACCATTCTGTATAACTGGATATACATCTCTGTAAATTCAGCCAGATGATGTAAACAATCTAGAGAGGTTACCAGAGAGATGATCATTCCATATTAATTTCTACATTATTTTTTTTCTGTATGGGTCTAACTGCCTGAAATCTGTTAAGAAGCATTTAAAATCTTTAGATCCTCACTACTGACTTCCGCCTAGAACACTGGTCTCTTTCTGTCAACAAGATGACTGCAATTAGGAGGTGGATGATTTCTGTTCTGTCAGATACTGCTGTGATAAGTGTGTTATAAAGACCCAGACACACAGATAAATAAATAGATTTTACCTTTGACTATGCCTCTCACAATCTGACACACAGAATAGAGAGTTGCTTATTTTTCCTCGTCCCATGTGTAAGGACACGACACATTTCACTTTTGACCATACTACCTTATGCTCAGTTGGCTGGTTGCCCATTTCTTGGGGCAATTTCACAACATGTATCTTGGGCTCTATTTGATTCACTCCTCTGAGGTTGATTTGTCTCTTAGTGCCAATGCCTGTAATCTAATTGCATACACGCAGACTGCTTGCAGGCAGGATTCTTCTACTACATACATTTTGACACGACCCGGGTGGTCATCCTGTCTTGCCAAGACACTTGCTGCATTACAACCTGTTTTCTTGTCAGCTACCAGTGCCCTTCATGATGTCTTTCTTCTTCTCCACTGTCCAGGCATTCATTGTTGTCAAATGACCATGAGCAGGGTCATGTTATTCAGGTTCATAGCTGAAAAAGGAGGATTATTAGCTGATGCAATGAAAGGAAATAGAGTCTTAGTTGAACCTTTCCTAAGATCTATTACAAACATTAACTAATTCAGCCTCAAATTGACTGAAGGTAAGGAAGTAGTAATATCCCCATTTTACAGATGGGGGAACTGAAACAGATAGGTTAGGGCAACATTTTCAAAAGTAGCCTCTAATTTTGGGTGCTTCAAATCTTGCCCAATCTTGTTTGCCCAACTGAGATACCTAGTGCATGGTTTGGGGAGGTGCTGAGCATTTGTAGCTGCTACTGACATCAAGTGGAATTGTGGGTGCTCAGAATCTCTGAAAATCAGACCCTAGGTATTTGAAATTGGCTACTCAAAATTAGGCCATTTTTAAAAACTGTGGGCCTAAACGAGTTGTACAAGAGTATAGAGACGTTTTGGAACATTGCTAATGTTACTGTTTCTCGTGCACACCTCTGCATTTGAACTATCAGAGAGCGCCTCTCTCGTGGAAACAGATGGTATTTGTATTGATATATAGGCAGTACATCTGAACCCACCACTGTCTTGCATCCATACCCTAAAGAGGTTCAAGAGCTGACCCATTTGTTGAGCACAAAGCAAATAATCCAAGCAGATTGGTATGAATGTAGGAATACAGAACACCATGCATATACTAATTACGGGCAAACCTCAAGATGTTTAGATAAGCCTTTCAAGCTTTAAGCTGCAGTTTACAGGAGCTTGCATAAACCTTTTTGGTCCTGATACATGGGAGGAAATCCTATAAAATCAGGCTTTCACAAGATTTAAAATACAACCAACTAGAAGAGACAACAGAAAAAACTTTCATGCAGTATTTTGCTCCTTCTGTTTCCTGTCTCTGGACTGAAAGCAGAAAGTGCAGAGACCCCCAAGTGTAAACAAACAAGCAGATGAAAGCTAACCAAACCTTTTTGCACCTCAAAACAGTTTTGGGCTCAGCTTGGACTAGTTCAGGTAGCTTGTTAATTTATCCTAATCAGTTTGCTATCCTTTGTATGTAAATATATTAGTCTTTGGAGAGGCAAGTTGAGATTTGTAGACAGGAGAGTCTTAGATTACATCTACACTTGGAGCTGGGGTGTATGACAGAAGGTACCCCCATGCCCAGGCCCTGCACACTCTTGTAATAATCTTTGTATAAAGTATGCCTTGAGAGGTATCATTTGAAAATTAATATAACAATATAAGAATGACCTTACTGGGTCAGACTAAAGGTCCATCTAGCCCAGTATTCTGTCGTCCAAGGATGGCCAATGCTAGGTGCCCCAGAAGGAATGAACAGAACAGGTAATCACCAAGTGATCCATCCCCTGCCATTGCTGGTCATTACTGTCCCGTTAAAAGGTGTGTGGCAACATTGTATGTGAAGTTATAAGATTCCACTGTACGGTGTTTTTACATATGTTCCAAATGGAGGTTGGCAGAGAGGTCTGTCTCAAACAGAGGAATGTGTGCTCTGCTTAATTTGAGTAAAGCAGTAAACAGAGTCATCAAGCAGTAAGGAAAACAAAAGAAGCTCCAACAGGTGAGGAAAAAGTAACAGGGAACATCCTCCTCTGTAGACTCTCTGTCTCCTGAATCTTAGCTGGAAATGTTTTCTAACGGGGGACTGACACTATAAAAAGGAGGGAGAACACCTCAATACATCCCCCCCTCTTTCTCCATCGATTCATTGCACCAGAAGGGAGAAAGGAAGCCGCCATTCAACTGGAGAAGAGGTCATGACCTAAGAAGTTTGGTCAGTAAGACTGCTGAGAACATATGGTGAGGCAACTTTGCTTTGAATTTAACATAGTTTAAGTTAGGCACCAGTTGCATTTTATCTTTATTTTTCTGGTAACCATTTCTGACTTTTATGCCTTCTGAGGAGGTTCACTCAACACTCCAGTGCCTCTTCATGGCCAATACAGGAATTCGCTTTGGTAGCCAGTGAGCCTTGCTCTGGTGGTACTCTGACCATCACCTCTTCTGCTCCTGGACCCATGTTCCTCCAAGGACTGTGATGTCCTCTTCAGTGCCACAGCCCTCCAACCATGCCACACTTGGTGCTCCCCCCTTCTCAGGAACATCTCTGTAGTCCCTGTCCAGCCACTTCTCTCAGTGGTGGCTGCAGTCTCCTGTTTAGCCACGTTCCCAGTGGCAAAGAGCGGGGGGGAAGAGAGGGGGGAAAGGGACCTGGACCTACCCACTACTTTGTGTCCCAGCCCAGGGACCCTGTAGATAGCAGCCACTTGCTGCATTCCCTCCAACCACACAATTTATTTCCCTGGACCACTTCCCCGTGGCCCTAGCACCTTACCTCAGAGCCTCAGCATGCCAGTCTTAAAAGCCACCCAGGAGCTTGCTCTCACTCCCTATATCCTGCCCAGAACTGCTTTGTCCCAGGTGCTAGCTTTCTTCCACCTGCAAAGCAGCCAGTCCTCTCTCCTTGAGCTCCAGGAAGCAACTGAAGCTGCTCTGCAGCTCTTGTTATATGGGCCTGCCAGGCCCTGTTTGGCTGCCCCTCTCAGCCCCTCTCCTATTGGCTGCTTTTTGCACAGCCTCCCTAAGACAACATTAGCCCCTTACAGGCCAGTGTGGGGCAGATGCCCCATCACATGCCTCATTACTTGTACTCACTTAAAATCTGTCTCTTCATAGTTAATAAACTTGTTTTACTGTTTTATCTAATCCAGTGTGTTTAAATTGAAGTGTTCGGGAAACTCCATTTGGGGTAACAAGATGTGTGCATATTATTTCTATTGATGAAATGACAGACTTTATACAAACTTGCATTGTCCAGGAGATGGCTGGGCACTACAGGACATACATTTTTTGGGGAAAATCTAAAACTGGGAGTGTGTTGGGATCACCCTGCAGCATAACCCAGGCTGGAAAGAACCAAGGTTTTGCTGGCTGGCTGCAGCGCACACACTGACATAACTCGGAGTGGCTTGTATGCTGTAGGCCAGTGGTGGGCAACCTGCGTCCCACGAGCCGCATGCAGCCCATCAGGGTAATCCACTGGAGGGTTGTGAAACATTTTGTTTACATTGCCCATCTGCAGGCACGGCCCCCCCGCAGCTCCGAGTGGCTGCGGTTCACCGTTTCCAGCCAATGGGAGCTGTGGGAAGCAGCAGGCCACAGGGATGTGCTGGCCACCACTTCCTGACGTTCCATTGGCCGGGAACAGCAAACCGTGGCCACTGGGAGCTGCAGGGGGCCGTGCCTGCGGACAGTCAACATCAACAAAATGTTTCATGGCCTGCAATCAGATTACCCTGATGCAGTCAGTGGGCCGCAGGTTGCCCACCACTGTTGTAGGCTATTTGTGAGCAAGTCCAAACTGGAGGCTACAGCAGCAAAGTATTGTAAAGGGCACTCTGGAAGGCAGGGGTGAGAGTTACTCACTAGTCTGGATTGTACTCTGGTATGTCACAGGAAGTGATTCCTAGATTAAGTAGACATTGAGCTAGCATGCTAAAAATAGCAGTAATGCTGCAGTCCCACAGGCAGCAGTGAGTAGCAGCATGGGCTAGCCATCCTGAGTATGTACCAATGGGGACCAGGTGGGTTTCTGCTCTGGGCAGCTAGCCCACACCACCCCGCTTGTGCTACCAGCTATACTACAGTGTGCTAACAGGAGTACGTTTGCTCAAGATGAGAATCACACCCCAGCTTCAAGTGTAGACATAGCCTAAGTGGGCGTCCATCCTGACTGTTCATGCATTTATGACTAAAGGGATGTGCTAACTAAAGTAAATTCAATTAATTAAAATCTTCCCCCTTGTTCAGAAGTTATGTCATATTTCTCTGAATCAGTTTGGCTCATTTCTATTGGTAATGAGCCCAGAATATTTTTCTTCCAACCAGTAGCTCTTGCATGTCAAACAAAAGTGTTTTTCCCCTGTTAAAATAGCTGGAATACCATTGTTATACTTTAAAAGAGGATTAAAAGGATTTAAACATTCATCTTAATGTTAATATGTTAATGGAATAATATAGAAATGCTGATTAGCCCTAGTCGTGCTGGGTGAGATTTTGTCCTGTTGGAATTGGGTGAAGGGCAGGGATGGAGAATAATTATATTATATGTATAATTATATATATATAAAATAATTCCGCCTTTTCTGCCTTTCCACAAGTCCCCTACCAATACCCCCTCTTGAAGATGGGATGCAGAAATGAGTCTCCATTGGGTACCATGTATAATATTCAGACTGAAGAGAGCCCTGGGAAGTATATCTTTAATGTTCTGCTCACATCAAGAAAACTGTTTTCTTTGATATTGACATTATCAAATAGTTATTTATTTCATGATATGGAGCATACTGCCTGAGGGACCATGAATAATTCATTGGCCAAGATTGAAAAGATATTTTTATGACTTGGTGCTGTGTTTAGAGGATGAAAATAATGCTCCTTCATTAAAGGATCTGGGAAGTTCTGAACAACCAACAATTAGATGAATTAGAGCAAGATTGTAACTGGACCTACATGGCTGTCCAGGGAAATAATTGGGAATAGGATCCTCGTTTATGAATTTACCTAGATCACTGCTCTGTGCATGAGAAGGAGCGAGGGATCTCTGGGATAACTATGTGCTTTCCCCCAGAGCAGATGGGCAGAGACTGGGGAGGAACCTTGGCTTCACTCTGCCCCACAACATGGCTGTTTGTACAGTTGAGCCAGCACAAGGGGAGAAAGAATCTGTATCTGGTAAATTGTTGGCACATGTTAATTCTCCCCTGGGTCCGGGGTTCTAGTGAAGGAACTGCCAGAATGCTCTTCTCTTGACTGCTCCTGAGGGTGTCATTCCCAGGACAAGGTGTAAAGTCACAAGTTTGCCCTTCAACTGTAAACTACTTTTTTACAGATGCCATGCACATTTACAACATGGAATAAATAATAACATATGGAATCTTATATTAAGTAGGTCTTAAGAAGAGCTTTCCATTAGCCCTTTCAACTGTTGTAGCATATAGAGAGGGGTGAAAGCTGTGTTCATTTCATATGTATTCAAACTTCATGGGCTGGAAATGTACTCATGGAACTGGTTCTTTAGTAGAGGTCCATAATCCATGAAGTTTCTCTCTAAAACCTCACAAAACCTGGGTGTCGATCAGTAGTATGTGATTTCTGACACTGCTATTCATTCTAGAGAGAACCTTGGCATATTCTGACTTGACAGTGAGCTCCATGCTGCTTTCCCTTTGTAGGTTTGGTATTGCATTTGATGACCCATCACTTAAAAAAAAAGATTTAATATTATGCATATATTTGTTCAGTCCACCATGCCAACTGAAAATTACAGGTTTGCAGTCAAATAGATGAATTATTACGTTACTAACTAAATTAAACACATTTATAAACATTTAAAATTACCTTGGTGAATACTTCATAGCCATCTACTTGGGGACTCTTGACCATAACTAGGGAATCTATAGTTGGCAAGATATGTGGCATGTCTTCTGCTGCTACCAAAATAACCCATAATTCGTTATAGAAAAGATTGTCTCCTTGATCGATATATGATAGTATTAAAGATGGCCATATTAAGTATCATCTTTTCTTTCTCAATTTGCTGTTCCTTTAACTTCAAACAGCTGACAGGGGGTGAGGGAACCTAAAAGGTCAATTTTTAAGATGGATACAAACAGCTAGAGGCCAAGTATGTGCAAAAAAGAGGAATTTGTGGAATTGGAATACAGCTATATGCACAAAAGGAAGAATACTTTAATATGTACAAGGAATAGCATTCAAAGGAACTCTTACTAAACATTATATACTTACTGGTCCTTGATAAATTGAATTATTAAAAGATTACTTTAGATTTATCCCTCAGATCACCCAGATAATCTTCACTGTGTTTATTCACAGATGAATTGTGAAAATCCCCAGGGCTCACCTTGTTTTCTCTCAGGCAATATAATATACAGGGAAGAGATACCTTAGCATAGAACTCTAGGGCCAGATTTCCAATATAGATCTGCATCCAGCAACTCTCACTGTTCTCAATGGCAGCTGGTGGGAGCTGAGCTCTTTAAAATCTGCCAACTTCATTTAGGTGCCTCAATGGTAGCTGAGTTCTTCTGAAAGTCTGGCCCGTAACTTATTCAAAAGACAATCTAGGCAGTCCATACGGCATTTCCTTTCTTTACTCTGTACAGCAATAGCACACATTTTATGGCTTGTTTATAAAAGTAGGTGGCACGCACACATTCATCAGATTCTGGTCCAGGAGTAGAACTTAAGTGGTACATGGAACATGTGCAGCCCCTCTACACAGGGGTAAAATACACCTTGAATGAAGACCATACCTTAATAATTCATGGGATGTAGTCTAATTCAAAATAAACATTAGGGCAATTGTTCTGTTCCAAAATCTCTGTAGAAGTGAGACAGCATATTTGCTTCACCAGAGACCTTATGAAGTCATCTTTAGTGGCTCTAGAGCACCTGCCTGGAATCCTATTATATAATTTCTTCCTCCTATTCTTTTCAAGACTCTTCTGCTTTGCAATCTGCCATCTCAGAAGGTCATGTCAAACAATCTTTACATCTCCTTTCTGGAGAGCAGAGCAGTATTCATCGTTGTACCTATGCTACTGTGGAATATCTTTAAAGGATATTGCTTACAAAGCAAGAACTTCACCATTAAAGTTTTCCATTTGGACCATTCATCCTGCATAACCCAGTCTAAGGCATTGTGGTCTATCATCCCTTTTAAGTTTATGCTATTTACATAGGGCTGGAGTTTCTGTAATGGCCGCACGATAGCAAAGATCTCCTAATGGCAAACAGTACCAATGTAGGAAATAAATTCCTGGTAACGCATATACCATGTGATGTTTTTTTCCCTTTCACAGTCACCTGACAAAGGTACAATTTCTAAAGTAGAATCTGTTGCATTTGTGTATGTGGTGCAAACTGACCAACAAACTATAAAACATGTGACAATGGCTGAGCACGTAGTGTGCTGTTACCAATGCTTATTAAACTAATCATTATTTCACTGCTACCTTGTTCTACCCTCATCTGTTTCTTGTACCCATCTGTTGTCTTCTGTCACATACTAGAATATGTGCTCTTGTGGGGGGGGTGTGGGGCAGAGAATTACTTTTTTGTTATTTGCATGTGCAGTTTAGCACAAAGGTGTCCTGATTCCTGGTTGGGGCTAGTAGAAAATGAATTAGAAGCTTTTCATAGAGTTAAAAAGAACCTTCCTCCTCCCCCCCCTGTTTTCTAATCTATAGCACTAGATGGCAGGAAAGGGTTAACTTGAATGTTTGTTATTCTATCATCTTACTGAAAGTCTCTCAGGCCTTGGCTACACTTGCGAGTTACAGCGCTGTAAAGCCTGCCCCAGCACTGTAACACACTCCCCGTCCACACTGGCAGGGCACTTGCAGCGCTTTATCTCCCTGGGTACACCACTGCAGGTACTCCACCTCCCCGAGAAGCATAAGCGATACAGTGGAGTGGCTACGACTCTCTCCTGTGAGTGTGTACCAGGAATCAACCTGCAGCGCTGTACTGATCACCTTGTCAAGTGGCCAATCCTCTCCATTGTTGTGACCAGGTGCAGGAATGCGGAAGTGCCGGTTTCAAAGTTTGTACCACAGAGAAAAAGCAAACAGTTTGCTGTTTGCTTTGAGTGAGTGAATGAATGAGCAGGGGGCCTGGAGTTCGGAACTTGCAAAATAGAGTGCTGACACGCTCCAAAAAGCACTCTCTCTCCCCCCACACTCCCTGTCACACTCCACCCCATTCCCCCCGTTTTGAAAAGCATGTTGCAGCCACATGAATGCTGGGATAGCTGCCCATAATGTACCACTCCCAACACAGCTGCAAATATTGCAAGTGTGGCCATACCACTGCGCTGGCAGCTGTCAGTGTGGACAGACTGCAGCGCTTTCCCTACTCAGCTGTACAAAGACAGGTTTACCTCACAGCGCTGTACAGCTGCAAGTGTAGCCAAGGCCTCAGCTATTTTTTCTCACTCTCTGTATCTCTGAATGTATTCATTCAATGCCCCCATCTCAAATCCAGTGGATTTTATTTGGAAGAGGTTTTGGGACACTTCTGTGCTTGAGTGGTTCTTCCATTTAAAAAAAAAACATTGTTACAAGTGAAAACTAAAACGAATGTTCTATACAGTATGACAAAAAGTCCAGTTCAGGTATATGGTACCTCAGTTCAGGTATATGGTACTGACATCACAGCAACGTTACTTAACTTTGTAGGTCGCATAGTTGCATAGTCTGCAAGACGTGTTTTCCCTGACTACAGCCGTAAGAACCATGATGTCAGAGTCATCCTCATAATCTCCCCTGCTTGATAATTTTGGCAGAACCTAGATGTTAGAAGCAGAAAGGAGGAATATCACTTGTTTTGAGTCTAGTGCAGGTGTCTGACATATGCAGTAAGGTCAAAGACGATAATGAAGGAGGAACCTAGAGAAGAAAGATCTTTGGACATAGACAGATCCTTGGAAGCATGGAGGGACTTTGGGTTATAAGAGATGGAGACTCTGATGGAGATGGATGGAGAGAAACACAACCTATGTCCTGAAAACAGATCAGCAGGACATATTAAGAGGGAGTCAACTCCAGACAGTATCTATCTAGTCAAGAAAAATCTAACTTTGAATTTTTAGAGATTTTTGGAGCTAATTTGTTCAGCTACAAAACATATTTTCATACGTTCTTAATTACTTATGGGGAAAAAACAATCCAGGAAATGTGTGATATACCTGTCTAATCTGCCCTTCATTCCCTGAACTTTTGTCTCTAGCATATGACATAAAAGGACCTGACAATGCTGAGTGGCCTTGCTGCCGTAGTTACTGGAAATACTGCTGTCCAAAAATAGTGCTTCTGGGAAAGCTAATAAACTTTGTTGTGCTTATCACTACTGAGAATCCTGTGGTAAAACTGGCATTGGGAATATCTGCTGAACCCCACGTGAATTTATATCTCTGCTTCAAAGGTCTTTACTCTTATAGTTTTACCCTCTTTGATCCAAAGTGGAGGTTGCACAGAAAGATGATACTTAAATCTCCAGAGGATCATTTTGTTTGGCTCCAATTATAATTTAACCTTTTTAGATAAGTCTTATTAAAACATAAATCTGGTCTTAAAAACCCTAGAGATGTAGTGTGTACAATATATTATTAATCAGGCCAAGAGAAATCTATGGAAAATGTCTGCATAATTGGCAAGGACTTCAACTTAAATGTATGCAAAGTTGCCTTCCCCTAATATAAAATCTTAAGGAATATCCTAGGATCCCCCTCTCCCCCGCCTGCTTGCTTTTTATTATACCAATGGTCAAGACCAATTGGAATGTACAAAATGTATGGAAATTTATGAGCTTTCACTTAATGTAATTGGTGTCATATTTGCAAGGCAAAAATATAAGAAATTCTATGCAGATTTGAATTTAATTTGCAGAGAGAACAGAAAGAGATTTGGTTTCATAAAGTCATGGAAGGTTCTGAGGAGAGTAATTTATGGTACCTAATTTTTTTTCCACCCTACATGAAAGTCAGGAGGATTCAAATCCCATATTACAGTTTTGACCCAGTTCTAGATAAAATAAGAATTTAACATAAAACTCACATTGAAACAAACTAGAGGCTCACAAAAATTTGGTTAAACTTTTATAACATGCTTCTACATCATACCCGCTTAATATCAGTCCTTCGGAGAATTTCTCATGGCCCGAGGAATGCCCCCAAATATAAGGTGTGAAATCCTGGTCCCACTGAGGTTAATGGCAAAGATCCCCTTGACTTCATTGGAGTCAAGATTTCAATCCAGGACTCTAGACATAGCCAGGGCTGTGTGCAATGTGAGTATCACAGTTGCACACAACACAATTGTGAATGTGACACACAATAGACAAGAGGAAGCATTTAGCTATGGGTCCTGACCAGACAGGCCATAAGGAAGAAAGTTTTTGAGTTCTTGAGCCTCACTCCAAGATTCACTTATAGTAGGGATATATTAATTTTCTGTTTTAAAAATATGCATTTGATGTCATTTTTTTTCAATTGCAGAGATAAACTCAAAGGATAAACTTAATTGCAGAGATAAACTCAAAAGATTTCTCTTGGCCTGATTAATAATATATTGTATATACTACAAAGGATAAGGAGACTTTAGGAGTCAACCAAGGGGAAAATCTTAAGCTTTTTAAAATTTTTCATTTTAATTTCTTTTTGTATTTCCTGGTTTCAGTTTCTAATGGAAACAGTGAAATGTCATGCGTTTAGCTAAATTTACTAGGAGTCAGGAGTCCTGGAGTCTATTCTTATCTGCTACAAACTTCCTTTATTAAGATGCACAAATCGCTTAACCTTTGTGTGCCTCAGTTTCCCCATTTGTAAAATGCTTTCCTTCATAGGTTTAATGTGAGGGTTAATAGATGTGTGCAAAATGCTCTGAGATCTCAGCTGGAAAGCACAGCAGAATTACAAGGTTTTATTTCTAAACTGACTGAATCTAGGAAGTACTGGAAATCACACAAGAACACCTGCTCTTGTAAGATTTTCAGAGTGATTTCTTGACCAAAGAGGCTTGGATAAATCTCAGATAAGCATCTGAATGTCCGGATGCTTATCCAGGCTGCAAAGAACAAAAAAAATAGTTTGAGCTGCGCACTTCACCAGCTGCATGCAACTTCTGCGACTTAGCCACAAAGCATGGGAAGCTCAAAACTGATTGCTTGTAAAATGTCAAAGCCCTTTCCCTGCTCCAAAAAGATGTAAGACCATATTATAGAAATAAAATGTAGCTTTCCACTACATAAAAAATAATGGTAGTCATGATTTACATTTGCTATATACAATGCCCTTGATCCAGAAAAATCCTGTGTTTTACACACTGAAATACAAATCCTTTATCTAGGTATCACTAGCCTCCCCACAAAAATGCTGCCACCTATATAATGACATTCACCGACAGTAAATTCTATTAAAATGTCTAATGACTGAAAGTTTAGATTATTATTTCAAGTTGAAATGGAAGGGGGAATTTCAGGTAGGCAGAATTCACTGACTGGTGTAAACATTATCCTCCCTTATTCTTTTGTCCCTCTTGTGGGGTGTAATTTGTACCCTTGTTCATGCTAGTGAGCATTTTGTTGCACAAGTAGTCCCACTGATGTCAATATTAGTCAATGACACTACTCTTATGAGTTCAAGATCTCCAGCACGAGAGAGGCTTTCACAATCTAGCTCTTTGCTTTTGTTGTCCTATGCTGTGTTATGTTTAATCTTGACGGTAAATATGTCTGGGCACATGCCTGTCACTTTGTCTCTAAAGACTTGTGTACACCTGAGGCATCATAGCAGCAAGAACAATGAGGACAGAGATGGTGGAGCCAAGTTTGAGCTACTGTGAGATAATGCTGAAAGGGTTAGTATTGTTTTATACAAGGACACAACACAGTCTATGCACCCATTCCCTCACAGCTCAAGTTGTTTATTTGCCCCACTATTTCATCAAACACATTGAGAAGACATGAAAATCCAGTAGAGAGTTGCACTCCTCCACAGGCTTGCCAGCAACTCATGGGGCACAAGTGCTGCAACTTCATGGACATCTACCAATTCCCTAATTAATGCACTTGCTGAAAACTGTGTGGCAACATGGGAATTCAGTCATCATCGTGGCAAGCTGAACTCAATGATCAACCCTCCCTTCATATCATCACTCGTGTGGCCTGGCTAAATCCACTCTCCAACCTTCTGGTTGTGGATGGCATTGATCCCCTGGTGATTAGGTGTGAATGTAGGTCTGCATTACTGCACACAGTCAACTATCAAGACAGCTTAGTTCACCATTTCATCTGAAGGCCACATCAAAAATACCAGCTAATGTTAAGACACCCTTTTCTGAAATAGATGAGCCTCTCATACAGTACATCAGGGATGATCTTTCTAAGGAACACCAACAATGTGGTTGGATTGATGGTGCATGTCTTGGCAGATAGACAACTTAGATCTGTCTCTCTGGACTAGCTCTCGCATGCCCCTCAGAACAACCATATGAACTGAAAGATCCTTCATTGTTACAAGAAGATACATTGTGGTCACAGGCAGTTTAAATCACATCTTTACCTATGGAGTTTCTTGAGCTCCCTGTCCTGCCGCTGTGGAGCTTAAGAACAAAGAGCGTGCTATTTGGTTATGGACTGCCCTCTTTATCATCTCGATGGTGGATGAATGTGCTTGATGTCTCTGGATGCAGCTACTGTGATACAGTGGCTACATCACTTACCCAACATATAATTAATTGTTTGTGACATTATAAGCCATAAGAGGTATGATGTCCTGCACTGGCTGACTGGGCCAGTATCTCCACTGCTATCTCCCTGTGGTGCACAAGTAACGCTTTACTGCAACTCTTCCAAAACAGGTTTGCTCTTGGTGGAAACTGTAGTACCCTTGTGAACACTCCTCCTAAAGCTTTACTGTTCTTCAGTAGTCACGTCCTGAACCCGTTCCAGAGGGA
Source organism: Trachemys scripta elegans (assembly GCF_013100865.1). Lineage (NCBI taxonomy): Eukaryota > Metazoa > Chordata > Testudines > Emydidae > Trachemys > Trachemys scripta. Next base: position 280,304,788 of record NC_048298.1, read on the forward strand.
TGTACCTATGCAATGTACCAACCTAACAGCAGTTTAGTATCTGAAGGGCTGATGTCTGGAAACTCCACGGACTCAAGACTTTTATTTCTGAATGTCTGCCTTCCCATGGCTGTATTTGCTGAAGCCAATAACTTAATCCCAAGAATCTGTATCCCTACAATTTCCACTTTCGTACATTTTTCTCTAGGATGAAAAATGAAGAGCTGTATGTACTGAACTTGTTTCCCTTTGATGTGTCACACTGAAAATGCACAGAGAGTAGACTTAAACGTTGCCCTTTCTGCAGACTACCCCTTTAATATAACAGATGTGAGTAACTTTAGGGAAGCTACCCTAGTAAGGACTTACACTACCTGTTAGTAGAAGCACATAAGAAATCTCCTTGGTTTTGATTATAGAAGATTATTTTTAAAGTATCACAGTTGAGTTTAACAGAAGAAACCAGCCCATGACTCAGCCAGGTTTCTGGAGCAACCAAATTAATTGTTTTGATTTGTTCAAATAACACTCCCTATATGCAGATTTATAATTTTAGGCTACTCGCTTTAATTCTCTGTGCCTCGGATCTTATTGGACTGCCATCTATAAAATGGGAATTGAAAGACTTACTTTTCTTTGTAAAACACTTTGAGATCTTTGCATGAGAAGTAAATGCAAGTTATTATTCATAATTATCAGCTGTGAATATGTAGCAATCTACGACCTGTTTTTTCCAGTAATGGAACAGAATTATAAATGTCACATTACAATGTTTTAATCAGTCTTAATAGAAGAAAAGTACTATACACACTGTGTGTGTGTGTGTGTGTGTGTGTGTGTGTGTGTGTGTATACACATACACACACACACACACACACACACATAAATTAGGTTGAACTATATATACACACACACACACACACACCCTGGAAATACAGAATATATAAACCCCAAATAAAGTATTTTATCAGCAGATGTCATTTTAGAAGAAATGTCTTTGCCTTTACTGTGTATTTTTCCCCGAGGAGAAGTTGAAGGTCAAGTTATTAAAAGAGCTAATAAATTATAATATTTGTGTTAGTTAATTAAACCTGTCATATCAAAAATTCATCTGACACTTTGGGTCTTATCCTTTTCTGTCTTCATTTAGGTAACTTGGTGATGATAGTAAAATGGATCTATAAGTGTCAGTTTGAAATTGGTAGGAAAATTAGCATTTACTCAAATTAAAATGGTATTTTTAGTTTTGTAGTTCATTTACTCCTTGTAAAGTTAAAAATCAGAATGTACTTTTCTGTCTGGAGTTTGTGGCCCACTTCAATGTATGTTCTGATCTTTTTGTGTTTTTGCTGACAGTTGAATCAAAAAGAAGCAGCAAATTTCAGGCACGTAGAAACCAATGCTGCCACTCTGTCAGAATGGGTTACGGGTGCCAACAGCAGGGAGTAACAGGGGTGTGTTCTGTGGCTAGCAATTCTGTATTGTTGTATCCATCACTATTGTGAATAGAATACTTTACTTTTCCCTCATATCAGCTTATGTTAAAAATAGTGTTTTTTTTTCCAGAACAGCAGATCATAAAGCATTGTGTGCTCTTTTCTTTCTGAACACTAGGAATAAGCCATGCCACCTCCAGCTCACTCTTAGACTATGTATACACTGATGCGCGTACCCATGATTGTGCGTGTTCCCCATACCCATGCCAAGTGTCTACATTATGCTGTGCTAGGTGCTGGTATGGAGCTTTGTGAACACATATACCCATTTCCACACTGCCACTGTTGTTATGCAGCATTAGCACCACCATATCAGAGGTGGTATCCTAAAGTTCTGTGATACTCTAGGATTCACTTTGCTGTGTTTTGCTGGTACCATTGCCCTCCTTCACACATTAGCTAATGGCAGTTCCTGATCGTGTTGTCCCTCGCTTTTGTTCTCTGCAAAACCTGGTAGAAGACATGAATCAGTGGGATGATCTGGTACTGCTCCTTATTGAAGGACTAATGGTTATGCACTGTAGTAAGCAATCGATGAGATGCTGGATGGAATTAGGTAGAATGTTCTTGAAGATGAAGATGGCTGATCCTGAGGGTCAATGACAATTCATTCAGCTCACATTGTACATATGTGGTGAATGCCGACATTGCCACAGTATGCCCTTGGATGGACCATCGCTTCTGGTGCAGGAGAAATGGAACTGGTGTGGTGTGGTCACATCATTCTGGAAACCACGGATGACGAGCAGTGGCTTCAGAACATCTGAATGAGGGAATAGACCTTCATGGAGCTGTGTAAGGAGATCACACCAAACCTCCAGCACTAGAACACTTGATTCAGGAAATCCATACCAGTTCAGAAGTGGGGATGTTGTTGCCCTACAGAAGCTGGCAATACCAGATAACTAGAAATTCTTTGCAAGCTACATTAAGATTAGAAAGTCCACTGTTGGGGGCATGGCTGTGCAGGTTTGCAAGTCAATTAACACTGTGATCTATGCACGTGGTTGCCATCAGGAAAGTTCCAGAAATAAGAGCTAGATTTGAGAAGATGGGGTTTCTTAACTGTGCAGAGTCCATCGATGGCACCCATATCCCAATACTTCATCCACCACAAGGGGCAAGTGAGTATGGGAACTGAAAATTTTACTATTCACTCGTTCTGCAAGGCAGATTTATGAATATAAGCGTGTTAAATATTGGAAAGGTTCATGATGCCAGAGTGCTGAGATCAGGATTGTTCTTGAAGGAGATTTTATTCTGCAGAATTGATATTGTTCTCCTATGGTGTGTCTGTTCCATGCAAATTGTTATTTTGGGATACCGGCATCCTAACTTGGCTCATGAAACCATACCCTGAAATCAGTGACCCTGATACAAAGGAATTCAATTACAAACTCAGTAGCTGAAGAATGATCTTGGCTGAAATATAATTGGCCCTGCATATGGACCTATCCAGATGGCTATGTGGCAATTGCCATTTGTATAATCACTACCTGGTGTGCATTCCATAAAGTTTTTGAGGATACAGGGGAGTACTTCCAACCCGAGTGGGCTAAGGACAAGTTTGGTTTACAAACTGTATAGGCACACTGATCTTGATTACCAGCAGGCAAGGGACATCAAGGATGCCTTATGAGCACACATCTTGGAACAGCAGGGAGGCAGCGGATGACATTTGTCTATACTGAGGGACACCTTCACATCCTGTACAGCTGCTGAAAATGCACATGAGGGGACATTGGTACAATACATGTGTGGCTACATAGCTTTGTGAGGGTTTTGTTCCCTGGTAACTGCAGGTCATTAGCCATTTGTTTATGTGACAATGCACACATTAAAGACAATTTTAACAGGACACCTTCACTGGGTTATCCTGTTGGGACTGGGTTTGTGCTGCGTAGGGCAGCAGATGAGTTGCTATATGGTCATTGTGCAAAGAATTTGCCTTCACTGTACACATTTATTTACAAACCTCTGTTATCTATAACATTCAATCTTCCTTATAAACCTTCAGAAAATTTGCTTGGGGGCGAGGTATGCAGCCATGCTGTTTCTTGACCATTCATTCAAGGTGTTAACTGGATTTAGTGGCTCTTATAAAGCACTAATCCCTACTAAGGTTGAAACTGATTAAGGTGGGGGGAGGGAGAAGAGGGGCTGTTTATGCAGAGAGTAGTGGCAGATGCTGTTTTGCCCATATTGTTACTGCAGTTATGTTTCAATTTTCTGCATGTGAACTAAGCCATAAAGACATTCAACTCCCTCTTTTCTGTGGTTTAGACTTCTGCTGTGTTGAAGGCTAGCAGAGCTTTCTATTAACACATACACCTCTACCCCTATATAACGCGATCTGATATAACACAAATTCGGATATAAGGCGGTAAAGCAGCGCTCCAGGGGGGCGGGGCTGCGCGCTCCGGTGGATCAAAGCAAATTCGATTATAATACAGTTTCGCCTATGACGCGGTAAGATTTTTTGGCTCCTGCGGACAGCGTTCTATCGGGGTAGAGGTGTAACACTTACTGCACTTTCCCCATCCCTTCCCTGTATCATTAGGACTTTGAATATTTCTGAACCTGGGTGGGAAGGAGAATGGGTGGACAGTCAGAAAAGCATTTACTTTCATGGCATCAGACAATCTAATGAGTACAGCTGGGCTTGATAGAAGCTGTCTGAGGGTGTGTCTATACTGCAATTAGACACCCGCATCTGGCCCATGCCAGTTGAGTCAGGATCTCAGTGCTCAGGCTAAGGGGCTGTTGAATTGTGGTGTAGACATCTGGGCTTAGCCCTCAGCCTGAGCTCTTGGACCCTCCCACATCACAGGGTCCTAGACCCTGGGCCAGCCCAAGCCTGAATGTCCACATTGCAATTAAACAGCCCTTTAGCCTGAGCCCCACAAGCCCAACTCAGCTGGCATGGGCCAGCAGGGGATGTGTAATTGAAGTGTAGACATACCCTGATTGACTTCACCACCTGCTTAGCTGCAGAAGTCAGCAGGCTGATACTTAAGCTCAGTAGCAGCTCAATGTGCTCCTCGCCTGCAGCTGTGCTTTGTCCTGTCCCTGCCTCTGCTGTCTCAAGCCTTGCTCCAGTCCCAGCCTCAATCAGTTCCTGCCCCAGCACCCAGCTCTGACCCTCAGCTATTCCTCCTGACTCTGACTCCGGTTAACTCTTCAGCTTTGACTTCTCCTAGCTCTGACTCTTTGGCTGTTTTTTGACTGCGACTTTGGTTTAGGCTTTGGCTCCTGGCTCCAATTTTTGACTTTGCTTCAAGACCCTGCCCCGGCTGGTTTTAGCTCTAACTGGTAGGCTGGATTATTGCTCCAACCATTAGGGAAGACTGTCCACGATTGTCACTGACTCTTAGGAAGGAGAGGCTACACACAAGTCAAGGAAAGCATAACATTTATTTGAAGTAGGAGATGGAGAGTGTAATTGGCAGCATGGTTTTGCTCTCGTGAGTTCAAGGACCTGCCCATTCAAAGAGCATAGTAGCATTATACTTTTTTTTTCCTTTGGAAGAAGCCAAGAACATTACTGAAGAAGACCATAATTTTGATACTTTTCAGAATTCTAGAGATGCGATTGTTAAACTATCCTTGGTTCTCAGACAACTTTTGTAGTCCATGAGGAAGGAGCAGAGGCTAGTAATAATGTTTTTAAAAATATCAAATGTTTCATACTGTCTCAAGAGAGAGGAGATGGTTCCTTCCATTATACTATGTTGCCAGTTTTCAATTTCCTCTTTAAAAGCTGGCCAATATTTGGAGAACATAGCAATTTTCAAGGTACCAGAATGGAAAAGAGAAGTGGCTTTCCACGCCTGTGGAGGAAATCCAGCAACCTATGCTAGAGAGATGTTTCTGCTAATGGTCAGCTCTCTTTATATTGCTGAATGGAGGGGTTCGGTCAGCTGTGAAAGTGAGCCAAGCAGATTTGTACAGCCATTGAACCTCAAGACCCATCTGGAGTTTCTGTTACATCAGAAGTTTGCTAAAATATGCATACAGGATTGGGAGGCAATTTGAGCGGAAAGACAACCGAAGAGTTTGTGCAGTTGTGTTCTATTCTTTTAACCTTCCCAGACTTTACCCACACTTCACCTTCCTTCTCCTCCCATTCTGCCTGGCTCCTATTTGTAAGGCAATGGTATGATCAGTGAGTGGGAGAAGCACTGAAACTGTGCAATCTTCCAAAAGACAAAAGAGAGATGTGACTAACTTTAGACAACCAACTATAAGTTTCCTATTAATGTCCCATTCCCAACTGGGACCTTTCCAACACACTCCTTCTGTCCTCTGGTCCGTGCAACCACGGGATCATTGCAGCCTGACTGAATGGTTTATCCACAGTATCTGCTTTTAGTAAAGTCCTTTCGCTGAACACATAATAGCGGTTAATCAGAAATGGAAAAAGGGTAATTGATTTATAACCATCTCTTGCTTAGGGACCATTTCAGGATGGAGCATATTGAGGACTGGATAGAGTGGGGAAATTGGAGAAGTTTGGTAAGGGGCTGGAGCATGACAATGCCATGGCTTCAGCACTGAAGTTTGAACACACAGACATACCAATGCATGGCATATTATCCAGGGAGAAAAAGTCAGTGCAAGTATTTCAGATGCCCTGGATCTTAAAATCAGGAATTTAGCACCAGAGCAAGAGGGGACATTGGCAGGGAGGGTGCGGGGGAGGGGGAGGTCCATTGTAACTTACCAGCCTTGGGTTCTGGTTCCTGCTGGTGTCCTCCTTGAGTTTGTCTGGAATGGGATGAGCCTTCTTCAATCAGCTCCTCCTGGTGGAGGTGCAAAATCATATGCTCCTTGTCCTCTGGGTCTTCTGAAGCATACTCCATGGTTCCTGCTGCCAATTCAGCTTGGTCCTCATTAGCATCCCCTTTGACAATGAGGTAGGCAAGGTTGAGGAGGGGATTGAGAGCCACTTCATACTCTGTATCGGAAGCCCTTGACAGCATCTGGCCAAGCTCCTCATAAAAGCAGTATGTATGATGAGCCCTCTTGGTGTGACTGTTCAGGTCTTTGGCCTTCCTGTACCAGGAACCTCAAGTGCTTTATGCATTGCCAGCATTGGCCCAGAGTCCAATGAATGCTCACTTGCTCCAGCCTCCATGACATTTCACTTACTTGTGTTTGTTCCTCCCACTCTGTGTGAAGTGGTGGAGGATGGTGTATTGATCAGCACCCAGGTGTGGTCAGTGGGCCAAGCAGCTGCCCTCAGACCTGGATCCATTGTCACTTATATTCATCTATAAACAGTGCATCCGAAAGCTCTTTTGATGTGGTCAGGACAGCACCCTATGACTGGAAAACGGGAGGACAGGGACCTTTATAGACTGTGTAAAGGTCAGGGAAAAAAGGGTGCAGTGCATTTTGGGAAAATGTGTGGAGGACTATTGAAACTTGAGACCTGATACACAACCCATACCCCTGGCCACACTGCAAAGTGGCAGGGATATGGGGATGTCCCACAGAGGAGGCATGTACTTACCCAAAACCTTCAGGTGTGCTAGTTCCTTGCCCATGCTTCTGAGGTTTAGGTGTGAACAATGGGGAGGGGATATGTCACAGCCATGCATATGAACATGCATATGAACATGTGTGCAGTCACTAGTGTAGATGTACCTTCAGGTCTGAACTTGATAAATACTATTATGACACAAGGACTTTCCCCTATTGAGAATAATGCCACCAGTTAGTTGGCTTACATGTACTGGATTTCTGAAAAGCACTTAGCAATGTGTCTTGTTTTCTGTGTTTGCCTACTTCTATTTGTTGTGTCACAACTGAATGTTCACTTTTATCTCTGGAGCAGAGTGACTTTGATTCTTCTCTCAACTTCAGGTGCCACGTGGATCAAAGACTTTTCCCCACAAGGATGCTCATTTGAACCGGCAGAGAGTGATTGACTGACATAAAGCTTATTGTGCCATGGCATTAGCATATTATGAAACCTATTGGCCATATATTTTATTTATTTCCCTTTTTGGTGTTTTAAAAAAAACCTTTTATCCTGTCAATCAGTCAGTGATTGGAAAAAAGCTGTTGTTTCTCTTTCTGTAAACAAAGAGAGAATTTTTTAAATTTGAGTTGAAGGTATGTATATTGGTATAAAACTTTTTTTTAAAAAAAGGCAGAGATGCCAGTGTTTCCCATTGCAAGTCATCCTCCCGTCTCTTCTTTTTTCTTTGTGGGGAGGGCAGTCAATGAGACCATTGAAGACTGTTCTCTGGTTAGATCATTTGGACTTTTGTACTTGAACTTATACTTTTCTAGTGACTTAAATTTTGTACAAGGGAGGATGACAAAGGGTGCAAACTCCCCATAGTAGGTAATACCACAAGATGGTGGTACAATGGGATTTTACTATGGGATGATTGTAGCTGTTGGTGGCCACCACTGTACATCTGTATTCCATGTTTTCTCCATGGGATTACATGTATTGTATTACCATATTCTGTGTTTTCTCAGCTGGGTTTTGTGTGATAGTATATATTTCATTGCATAGGTCTGAGGCATGTAACAGTCTAAATTTTTAAGGTCCCAGAATTTAAATAATTGACCCATCCCTCCCCCCCCCAAAAAAAAAACTTTAAAAAAAGTATTTGTGTTTATGAGGGAAGTGAGGGATAGAAATTTCCATTGAAATCAATGGGAGTTTTTCCATTGACCTCAGTGGGCTTTGGATAAGGGCCTAAGGGAAATAACATTCAATAAAGCAGACATTTCCCTCTTCTTTAGTCTCTTTTGAAGGCTTATCTTTTTATTTAGCTTTTAAAGTTCCTAATACCAGAAGGATAATGTCTGTTTCAGACCTCAAAACAAATGCTCTGCAACGAGAATAAAAAACAACTATCCCACCAGTCTCATTTATATGGTACAGGATAATTGCTGAAGTAAAGACTTTTAACCCATATTTCAAAATCACTGAAGTTCAGATTATATGAAAACTCATTCTAGTTCTTGCATTAAAGTAGAACCCATACAAGGGTATCCCTGAATCAGTTATTCTTGTTTTCTGTAGCCTGACACAAAAGGTAGATGCAGTTTTATTTGGTCAAACTTTCATAAGATCCTGCAGGAGATTACTGTTGGAGCAGTAATTGCTTCTCACACTAGTGCTCATCCAGTGCCACGTTAGTCAATTGGACTACTCATGTAAGAAATATTGTGGGAGAAATCACATGAGAAATGTGTTGAGTTCAGTGGAGTGATCCCAGACTTCAACTGGGGTAGCTAAGAGCTGTATTTGGCCCTCTGTCTTGCTTCATCTTGTCTTTCTAAGATTGTAATCTCTTCGGGTGGGACCATCAATTACTCAATGTTTTTAAAGTGTGTAAATATACAATAATATATAATTGATTTTTATTACAAATAGTATTTATTAATTAATTTCCAAATGAATGAATCAGTGAGTCCTATACTGCAGTAAGCCTTATACTATAGAAGATAACCCTGCCATTGAAGTCAATGGAAGTTTGATTTGTTTAGGTAACTGCAGAAGAGGGACCTACAATGTGAAATGACCTGCTTACCATGGGCTCCTTCATCCACATTAGCAGAGGAGAATCCCGTTGCCACAGGAAACATATAAAGGGAAAGCAATAGCTTCTCCTCATGATCACTTTCTCCCCCAATTCTGAAGCTCCCATATGAGCTAATTCCTCCAGGATTAGAACTATCTGAGTCAGGGAGTGGTAGCCCAGGAACTAAAGAGACAGAGGCCTGAAGATGGTTATTTTCTTTGGGATCATCCTCTCTCCACCCTATGGGGATTTCTTAGCATATAATACTGACTCTGCCTGTATTGTCTTGTGATGTGGTCCACCCCCTTTGTATTGTGAATCCTCCCAAGAGATTCTGTTGCAACTACAGGAAGGGACCACGTTAAAGCATGAGGAAGCCATGGTGCCATGGAGAAGTGAGTGACATGGGAGCTATGTGGTGGGCCTAAGCAGGTCTATGAGTTGACAGGCTAATATAGAAGATAATGAGTGAGGTAAACCTTATGGAGATTCTAGTGAAGTTTCTCTTTCTCACAGTTTCTTCATGGAAAAGGACAGCATAGCTCTGTGTCATGATTATCAGTTGATATATCTTTCATATGGCAACAAGCAACAAATACACACAGATCTCTCAGTTCAGAGGCAAGGTATCTCAGCATTACAGATCTTTTCTAAATGAGTCATTTTAACTCAGTTTCTAAATAACTAGCAGCAAACCTATTCACATATCATTATAGAAGATGGTAGAAACTCCAGATGGATTTAAACACAGGAGAGATGTTACAATAGAAGATGACATTTAAGACTGGGATAAATATAAGCTAATGGACACAGGCAAAAATACTGTGAATTTTATATATGTTCCTGGGTTCTGAGATGTAAAATTTCTCTCAGGTAAAGACTTTGATTTTTTTCAAGTGACCAGTGATTTTGGATAATTTTTGGGACACCTTCCATTGGTCTGCTTTTCAGAAAGTTTAGAGCACAGACTTTCTGAAATCAGACCCCTTTAGGGTACCTCAAGTTGAGCATCCAAAATTTGAAAAATCCAAAATCACTAGTCACTTGTGAAAATTGTGGCTTTTAAAAGTCATTGGGGATACTCAGTAAAGTCCAGGGTGCGTGGCAGCTATTAAAAAAGAAACAAAAATATTCTGGGTTTTTTAAAAAGGGATAGAAAATAATACAGAAAATATAATAACATTACGTCAAACAATGGTAGTTCCTCATCTGGAGTACTGTGGCCAATTCCAGCCATTTCACCATAAGGAAAATATAGCGGTGCTTGAAAAGATCCAGAGAAGAATGACAAATCATGATAGATGCATACTGGGACTTAAGTATAATGAGCGACTGCAAAGGCTAACCTGGAAAAAAGAGTTATACGGGGCTTGACTGAAATATTTTACTGTATGAAATGTGTATTGAACATGGATCAGTCCCAGCCTTTTCCCTGCCACATAGTACAAAAACAAGGCCACACTTGATGAAATGACAGGATAAGTAAAAAGGAAATTTTTTTTTTTGCAGAATATAGTTTGCCTATAGAGTTAACTGCTTCAGGATATCATCAAGACAAAATGATGGCTGTTCTTTAAAAGGGGTGACTAATATTCTAAGCTCTAATAACATTTATAGTTATGCAAACAAAGACAATGATAAGAGTAATGTAATCTTGTTCTCCAGGCTATAAAATGGTAACCTGTGATAAAAAGGAAAGATTCCCACCCCCCCTCCCATGAGGTAACAGTACTGCATAAGTAACATGAGGTAATGGCTATTGCTAAATAACAGACTAGTTAGACCAATGTTACAATTCAGTGTGCAAAATACTATGCTTCTAAAATATATAAGCAATTATATGCTCAGGTTTTGCATATTCTAGCATAATTGATCCCATTTTCTGCCAAGTGTATTTGCAAGTATTCACTGAGTAGTAAAAATGAATAATTTTCAGCCTATATGTTGTTCATGAAATGTTCACTTTTGCTATTTGTTGATGTTTAATGTGGGTAACCTAAGTCATACGGTATAATTTTTGGTTCCTGATTTTTTTTTTTTAATCTGTTTGGAAAAGAAAGCAGCATACCCACAAATTGAATGAGAGAGATCCATGGAGATTATGCAGCTGGAACAATAGCCATTCTGGCCACATGCTGGTGAGCCCTGAGCAGCCTTTGTTTTTCATTACTTCTTGAATTTCTGGTTGGCTTCACTTCGTATCTGTGTTTAGCAGTATATTGCACATCATTCTGAATACTATCCAGTAAGATTAGTTGCTATGATTTATAGTTAAAGTTTCATCAAAATCCTTGTCTGACACCAATAAGTATGTATCCCACTTTTTGTATTTTTGTACAGAATTTAGTCTGGCTCCTCCAGACACAGTTTAATTTTCTGGTTTATCAGATCAATTTGTCACAAAGACCAGAAATAGGTGAAGGAGCATATCATCAATTCCTATTGTGTAGAGGACTGGATAACGCTGAAATTGCTTTAAGTTAGAACTCAGTGTTTATTGGTGGGGAAGAGAGAGATCTATTACGTACAGCAATTTTTAGTCACTGAGTTATAGTTGGAGCATGCAGAAATACTAGCAGGACTATGCTGGGATACAGATAAAGCATATGGACTAAAGCCTGGAATAAACCAACTATAACCTCATTTCTCCCTCCTTTATTTTAGAGCACTGACAGCCAGGAATTATCAATATTATTTTTCTTCCCGTGTGTGTGTGTGTGTGTGTATGTGTGTGTGTGTGTTTGTTTTTTGTTTTGTTTTATTTTTTTGTTCTGGGTTTGAGCTTCTGATCTCTTCAGATATTGGCAGTAGTAGTCCACTGAGGGCAGCACTATCAAGATCTGATGCACATGGTGCAGATACTGTGCGCAAACTGAGAAATCCTTATGGATTATGTTATTAGTAAACTGCTTGCCAGCAGAGAAAGAGAGACAATGAAGTTGGTTCATTTCCATCAAGGTGCCGTCCAACTCTTACAATTACAGCCCCAGGGAAGTAGAAACATGTTTTAAATGTAACTCAAAGATGCATTTCCTTTTATTGTAGTTGGACAGTGTTTTATTTTCCCTTCATAATACATGCATGAAATGAATGATTAATAGCAATTACCTAATCAAGTACACTGCATACACTGAAGCTTTAGCTATGAATGGTAATATATTAATAGTAACTATTTTGTATCTGGAGAGTGTATGAGTGCATAAACAGCTTGCAAATATAAATGAGCTCTACAACTTCAGGCTGATGCATTTATTGATTCACAAAACCACATAGTCCAGTGTTTACTCCCCAGAAATAAACAAGTCTTGTTGTGGAATTCAAAAAAAATAGAATGTATTTTAAACATTTTAAATTCAGATACATTTTGGAGTATTGTCTGGGACCAGCCCATATAATGTAAGTTTAGATTGTGGCATGAAGCAACATACAGTAGTAAAGGACAGAAACAGACAGGATACTTCTTGGAATACTCCTCTTGCACAGGGGGAAGAACAATCTGTAAGATTACATTAAAGGACAGAACATATCTCCCCTTCCCAGATGTAGCAACTGGTGGGGTGTAGAGAATGTGGGTATCCATGGCTCTGCCAGTCCCCATCCCTGTTTAAGTCATTTGCTCCCATGAATCGCTGCTTGGTAGCAAACCCAGTCTCCCCTGAGGGTGGGGTCTGAAATTCTGTCTGGCCTTAGGAAGGTCACGTAAGGGGGAATGTTTCTTCTTGCCCCCACAGCACAGCTGCATATCTGGTCATGATCCAGCTTTTGCCCTGAGCTAATCAGAACATGTAACTGGAGCCTATATCCTTCCAATCTATTGGAATTTTGTGTCTGCAAGGAATGCAAGATTAGACCATAAGTGTGCTAAAAGCTACTGTTCTTTTCAGTTCAATGGGCCAGCAAACCCTCTCTATCCTCCTCTTTTGTATTTCTGCATGAAAATCTTTTCATTGTGGGCGAGGTGAGGGAGGGGTGGCTAGCTATTCTACAGCTACATGAGTATGGGAGGTCTCAAGCAGTTAGACAAGAAATAGCAGGTGGGGTTTAAGAAAGTATATGAAGCTGGTCAAACTCAATCTGAAGTAGAGAAGGGAGGTGGATTGGATTTCACATATTACTTTGCATCAACCCCTGCAAAACACTAATCTGACTCTGTACATGATGAAGCCAATTCAGCACTTGGGTGAGTAGGTGCAGCTCCCAGTAAATTCAACAAGAGTGGTACCTGTTTAAAACAATGACTGATGTTGGCCCAATATCTATAAAGATGGAACACATAGTTGGTTTCAATATCAATGTTAATTACTGTACCTTAAAGATGTTGCTATAGATATATTTTTTTAGTATCATGTAGCTATCAACATGAATCACACTCTGTGTGTGTGTGTGTGTGTTTGTGAGAGAGAGAGGTCTAGATGGGAGGTTTAATGTTGGTGGGGAAAAAATAAAGGCATTCCTCTAAAAGAAGACTAAATCAGCTAAAATGTAGGAGTGTATTTTCGTTCAAATTTCCAAGTAAGTCATTTGTTGTAAACCTGGCCTCGGAGATATGTTTGTGTAGATATGCTATTGCATATGCATTCAGACTGGAGAATTGAAGTCCAATAATGTGTTTTTGTGTGAATGGAAGCATATTTTGCAGGGCTTTTTGGTGCTTGGGAGTCCCAGTTCTGGCCACTGTCAGAGACAAGACACTAGACAAGATAGAGAGTAAGTCTGAACCAAGATGGAAACTTCTAGATGCTTATTCATGCTTTTGAAAAGTTGGCTCTATATGGCAGGTTCAGTTAATTTGTATAGCAAAGTTACACTGCGTTTCCCATACCCCTTCTTCTTCCTATGGAATGATGTACACTGCCTTTCATGCAATTGTAATGTGACTCTGACATGCACATGATCCTCTGGATCGGAGCTCGTACATTCACTGAGAATCAGAACTGAAGAAGATGTAACCTTCTCCTTTCAAAAACACAGAAGGCCAGTTTATAGCAGTGGAAGTCCCAGCAAATCGAGCCTTCAGTATTCATTTTACTGTAACGGTGCTCTGAGGATTACTTATCTAGTATGTGCTAATATGCCCTGGAATCTTACCAGGAATAACTGACGGGTGTTCCTCCCTTGATACATACCAATTATATCTAACAACAGCATAAAGAGTTTAGCTTCATATAAGAAAAATTATTACATCAAAATGTTTTATGAAACACTGACAAAACTGTTATATTCTTTGAGAACAATTTCTTTCCAACCAAGTAATTCTAAAAAATTATGAAAATACAGAACTTACTAACAAGCTATGTTAAATAATGTACAAATAATGTATAAACTATGATACCCATAGAGATATAACATTAACAATATGGCCAAGAAATTCCAAGCAGAGGCTGAAAGTACTAACTGAATTTGAATCTTGATATTATAGGGGTAGATGAATCTGAACTCTATTCTCTCATGTCTGCACCCTTCCTTGCTAAACAATTTTATTTTCTTTGGCTCTTTTTGTTTAATTGCATCAAACATCAGTTGCTTGTCTTCACTTTCAGGGCATCCTCTCTCTAACTATTATATTCCATTTGATGCTCCCCTTTGATTGGCCCATTATCTCACTCTCCATTGCTCATTTGTTACACTCTCAAACAAGCACCTTTGTGCTTTCTCCCATGATGGCCCTCACACTTGGCAGGAGCTCCCTGTAAACATCTGCAAAGCCACCTCATCATTCTCCTTCAAATCCCTACTTAAAACTCTCCTCTGTCGTAATGCCTACAAAAATCTTTATTACAGTTAGTCTTCTGGTGCACTAATACAACAGCCTACCATGCTGACCAATATTGATTCATTGTTTTGTTGTACTCTGTCTGTCTCCATCTTTTGTCGCTTGTCTTATATTTAGATTATAAACTCTTTGGGACAGGGATCATGCTTTCTTCTGAGTTTGTACAGCACCTATCACGATGGGGTCCTGGGCTGTGATTAGCACTTGTAGGTGCTATGGTAAAACAAATAATTAATAAATAACACCTCCCTTTCTTTTGAGTCATTGTCATTCAGCTCTCACAGACTTCTATCTTTGACCCTTTCCTCAGATTTTCTTGCCAGTTCCTTCCTCTCTGCTACCAACTGGATCCAGGATCTGACCAATTTTTCAGTGACAAAACTGATGCTCTTTCTCTTCTCCCCCCTTTCCCTCTCCCAAACTTATTTCTAGCTCGTCCTCCTTTACCCTTACCTCTGATTCTGTGGCCTCCCTACTACTATCTACCTCTAACTCTTCAGACCTCTTATCTCCTATTCTCTCTCACTCTGTCGCAGGGTGGACTGGAGCCTTTAAGCGGGAACTGGTCCCAACTACCTCTGCCTCATTAACAGCCTTGATTTGGGGCCTGTTAAAGAGCAGCTGGATGCAGCAGAGGAGGGGGATGCCTAGGGAGATGAATATGGAGTGGAACACTGTGAGAAACTTGAGACGATGGAGCTGCAGAGACTAAGAAGGCACCTGGAAGCTGCAGACACCAGAAGCCTGCAGAAGAGTTTTGAAATGCCAGAGGAACAAGCATCCAGTCAGGTAGGTCTGAGAGTGGCCTACTGACAACTGGGCATTGAGTTGGACTTCATTCTGGGGGACTTTGAGTTTTCTTCTGAACTTTTGGACAGAGAGAAGCGTGTGTGAAGTTTATTAAGGAGCCTTGAAGGAGGGAAACTGAGGCAGGCTGCCTACAGAGTGACCTTAGACCACAAGGGGTTTTGGGAGGTGGCTTGCCCTATGACACACACACCCTCTTTAGTCCTCCTTCTTTATATTCTGCTGTCCTCTTTTCTTTATGCTCTTTCTGTTGGCTTACCATCCTCTCTTATCTCTTTTCCTCTCCTGGAAAAGCCTGCTTTGTTCCCACCTGCCTTTCCAGCTTCCACTCTACCTCTCTCCTTCCTGTTTTCTCCAAGATCCTGAGTGTGCTGTCTAGTTACAGTGCCTGGATTTCTCCTTCCCACAGTCCTGTTCCCTTTGCTTTCTCCTTTGCACCTCATGGAACCTCCCTCACAAATGTTACTAAGGATCTCTTCCTTGTAAAGTCTGGCTCTCAGGGCCATAGCTGTAAACACTGCCTGAAGGAAAAAAGTAGTTCCTGAGACTGATACATTGCCAGAAGCCTTTAGCTTAGGACAACAGGCACGGGCAAAGGATCTATTTTTATCTCAGTGCAATTATTTTTAGTCCACTACCCTGAGGTTTGCCCCCTACATGCCACATATTTTCTCCCTCATCTTCTCCTTTCTCTACACCACGCTCTCCTGAAAAGAAGGCTGTGCAACCACCCTCCTACTCCTCAGAATAATTTGGGGAGAAGTAGGCCTGGGAAAGGTTAGATTTTCTGTTGCTATGCTACTTCTACTATGTGCAGACAGGTGGGTGCTGGTTCTTTAGTATGTTTATCCCAGGGAGCCAAAGACCTGAGGATTCCAGAGAGTGGATGGGCAGCCCCTAAAGTAGCTGGTAGCTTTGCCTGTCCAGCATTTTTCAGATGCCTGTCTCTGGAATCGTGGCATCTGTTGTGGACTGTTGTGCTGCATGTGGAGCTAATGCCTTCTCTTTGGAGCAATAAGTTGCAATATGTTGTTTCATGTAATTGTTTTTATAATTTACAAATGCATAAAGCAATAATTTTTAGCTGAAAGTGTTCATGTTCATTCCACCCTGAAGGGAATTATTAAGTCAAACTCTAAGCCAGTGTATAACATAGGGTATGTCTACACTACGAAATTAGGTTGAATTTATAGAAGTAAATTTTTTTAAGAAGCAATTTTATACAGTTGATTGTCTGTGTCCCCACTAAGCGCATTAAGTTGGCGGAGTGCGCCCACAGTACCGTGGCTAGAGTCGACTTTCGGAGCATTGCACTGTGTGTAGCTATCCCACAGTCTCTGTCGCCCATTGGAATTCTGGGTTAAGCTCCCAATCCCTGATGGGGCAAAAACATTGTTGCGGGTGGTTTTGGTCATCAGTCTCTCCTTCCGCTGTGAAAGCAATGGCAGACAATCGTTGCATGAGACTCCCCCCTTGCAAGAGTCCACAAACAGGGGTGGGGTAGTAGTGGGGGAACCCCCTAGAGTTGCATGCAGCTCATCATAGAAGCGGCATGTCTGGGGGTCTGACCCGGAGTGGCTGTTTGCCTCTTGGATTTTTTGGTAGGCTTGCCTGAGCTCCTTAAGTTTCATGCGGCACTGCTACAGGTCCCTGTTATAGCCTCTGTCCTTCATGCCCTTGGAGATTTTTTTCAAATATTTTGGCATTTCGTCTTTTGGAACGGAGTTCTGATAGCACGGATTCGTCTCCCCATACAGAGATCAGATCCACTACCTCCCATTCGGTCCATGCTGGAGCTCTTTTGCAATTCTGGGACTCCATGGTCACCTCTCCTGATGAGCTCTGCACGGTCACCAGTGCTGATCAGTTTGCCACGCTGGCCAAACAGGAAATGAAATACAAAAGTTTTTGGGGCTTTTCTTGTCTACCTGGCCAGTGCATCAGAGTTGAGAGTGCTGTCCAGAGCGGTTACAATGGAGCACTCTGGGCTAGCTCCTGGAGGCCTATACCATCGAATTGCGTCCACACTATCCAAAATTCGACCCGGCAATGTCGATTTCAGCACTAATCCCCTCGTCGGGGAGGAGTACAGAAATCGAGCCCTTTAAGTCGACAAAAATGGCTTCGTCGTGTGGACGGGTGCAGGGTTAAATCGATATAACGCTGCTAAATTTGACCTATACTCAAAGTGTAGACCAGGGCATAGTTGAATAAGTGGGAGTGGTATTAGCTACTGCAATACTATTTAGGTGGAGTGATGAGGTAACCTAACAGGTCTCCTCTGTGATTCCAGGGATACTGATCAAAAGGAACTGCAATGCAAAATTCTAGCACCATGTGTACTTGTTAAATAAATTCAGAGATTTTACATTATGTGCACATTTTTGTGATCTAATACAACCCAGGGTGTAATTATGTAATTTGTAAATGAAGCAGCACTGAAAATCCTCTAGAAGTTCATTTAGCTGTGCACAAAACTTACAATATTCTTGCATATTAGTTACACAAGCATTTTAGGTGTAATTAGCGTCATAGAATTTGAAACGTTACCAAACTATGGTATCGTCTTCACAGCTTCACTATGACAGCTGTGAAGACGATAGTACACAGTGATCCTGTAAAAATACAAACAGCTCCCAAACACATAAATCTGGTGTTCTGTAAAATAATAATGTCAGCAAAATCATCACTTTCAAGATATTTTCAAGACAGAAACCCCCAAAATGTAACTTTTCAATATTAGTTTTACTACTTAGCTGTGACGTAAGTAGTCCTTACTCCACTCCTTCTGAGAATTTACAGATGTATGGTAAATTAGAATTTGGTAATACAGCAAAGTGATCTTAGTTGTTTACAGTTGAACATTTAGATCTATTAGAGCAGCACCAATCATACTGCTGAAGTTATAGGTCTGCTGGCATTTAAGTTATAAAAGACCTATTTTGGACCACTACCCTTCCTACTTCTCCATTTGGGAACCAATGATACTGCCAAGAATGACCTCGAGCAGGTCACTGCAGACAACATGGCTCTGGGAAGAAGGATAAAGGAGTTTGAGATGCAAGTTGTGTTCTCGTCCATCCTCACTGTTGAAGGAAAAGGCCAAGGTAGGGGCCATCAAACTGTGGAGGTAAATCCGTGGTTACACAGGTGGTGTTGGAAATAGGACTTTGGATTCTTTGACCATGGGATGTTGTTCCAGGAAGAAGGATTGCTAGGAAGAGATGGGATCCACCTAACAAAGAGAGGGAAGAGCATCTTTGCAGGCAGGCTTGCTAACCTAGTGAGGAGGGTTTTAAACTATGTTCATCAGGGGACGGTGACTAAGGTAAGTGCGGAAGTGGGATACCAGGATGAAACACCATGAGGAGAGTGCAACAGGGGAGGCCTCCTGATTCATACTGAGAAAGTAGGGCAATCGGCTAGTTATCTTAGGTGCCTGGACGCGTATGCAAGAAATCTGGGAAACAAGCAGGAAGAATTGGAAGTCCTGGCACAGTTAAGGAACAATGATATGACTGGAATAAGAGACTTGGTGTGGTAACTCATATGACTGGAGCACTGTCATGGATGGGTATAAACTGTTCAGGAAGGACAGGCAAGGGAGAAAAGGTGGAGGAGTTGCCCTGTATGTAAGAGAGCAGTATGATTGCTCGGAGTTCCAGTGTGAATCTGGAGAAAAGTCTGTTGAGAGTCTTTTGGTTAAGTTTAGAGGTGAGAGCAAAAAGGCTGATGTCATGGTGGGCGTCCGCTATAGACCTCCAGACCAGGAGGATGAGGAGACAACTAACAGAAGTTTCCAGATCAAAGGCCCTGGTTCTCATGGGGGACTTCAATCACCCTGACATCTGATGGGAGAGCAATACAGCAGTGCACAGACAATCCAGGAAGTTTTTGGAGAGTGTTAGGGACAACTTCCTGATGCAAGTGTTGGAGGAACCAACTAGGGGCTGTGCTCCTCTTGACCTGCTGCTCACAAACAGGAAAGAATTGGTAGGGGATGTAGAAGTGGGTGGCAACCTGGGCAGCAGTGACCATGAGATGGTTGAGTTCAGGATCCTGACAAAAGGAAGAAAGGAGAATAGCAGAATATGGATCCTGGACTTCAGAAAAGCAGACTTTGACTCCTGCTGGGAACTGATGGGCAGGATCTCCTGGGAGGCTAATAGAGGGGGAAAGGAGTCCATGAGAGCTGACTGTATTTTAAAAAAGCCTTATTGAGGGTGCAGGAACAAACCATCCCAATGTGCAGAAAAAAATAGCAAATATGGCAGGCCTCCAGCTTGGCTTAACAGGGAAATCTTTGGTGATCTTAAACACAAAAAGGAAGCTTACAAGAAGTGGGAACTTGGGCAGATACCTATGGAGGACTATAAAAATATCACTCAAGCATGCAGGGGTGTAATCAGGGAGGCCAAAGCACAACTGACTGGCTAAGTGGCAGCTCTGCCCAAAAGGACCTGGGGATTACAGTGGATGAGAATCTGGATATGAGTAAACAGTGTGCCCTGGTTGCCAAGAAGGCTAATGACATATTGGTCTGCATAAGTAGGAGCATTGCCAGCAGATCGAGGGAAAAGATTATTCCCCTCTATTTGGCACTGGTGAAGCCACATCTGCAGTATTGCTTCCAGTTTTGGGCCCCCTACTACAGAAAGGATGTGGACAAATTGGAGGGAGTTCAGTGGAGGGCAACAAAAATCATTAGGGGCCTGGGGCACATGACTTACGAGGAGAAGTTGAGGTAACTGGGCTTATTTAGTCTGCAGAAGAGAAGAGCGAGGGGGGATTTGATAGCAGCCTTCAACTACCTGAAGGGGGGGTTCTAAAGAGGATGGAGCTAGGCTGTTCTCAGTGGTGGCAGATGACAGAACCAGGAGCAATGGTTTCAAGTTGCAGTGGAGGATGTCTAGATTGGATATTAGGAAAAACTATTTCACTAGGAGAATGGTGAAGCTCTGGAATGGGTTGCATAGGGAGGTGGTGGAATCTCCATTCTTAGAGGTTTTTAAGGCCTGCCTTGACAAAGCCTTGGCTAGAGTGATTTAGTTGGGGTTGGTCCTGCTTTGAGCAGGGGGTTGGACTAGATGACTTCCTGAGGTCTCTTCCAATCCTAATCGTCTATGATTTTATGATTCTATTTTGAGTTGTGAACTAGTTTAGGAACAGTAAGAAAATGTCTGGTTAAGTCTAAACTTTATCTTAAATCTCAGTTCAAAACCCACATTTCTAAAGGTTTGGATAAATTCCTTTAATCCCCCTTTCAAACCACCACTCTTCGTAGGCCTCTTACTTTTGTTAAAATCAGTGTTAGGGTCTTAAATGATCTGCCAACTCTTCAGGGCTGGTGCTGTCTCTAAAGCTCCTGAGTTCCCTAGCTTTCCAGGTTGGTTTGGAAGATGGCTGACAATTGTGAGGTATCACTTTCTTGGGAAAGACCCAGAACTTGTGAAATGGAAGGTCAGCACAAAGACAAAACTCAGCAAAGGAAATGGTGGACCTGAGACTTCCTTCTCTCAATGGAATATTATGAAAAGGGCCACCTGGAGTGAGGAAGAGGAAGTTGTGGAGTTAGAGTTGTTGTTCAGGTAGTCTTTTTAAGGCAAAGAATGACATGATGAGGGATCTAAGCATCTGTTGAGTTTTGTGGAAGTGGAGCTAAGAGATTAGAGAGAGATGTTGAGTGTCAAGGATAGAGAGTTGGGTGTCAGGAAGGAAAAGAACATTGGGACAGGAGGAAGCTGGGAAATGGACATTAAATAAAGAACAGGTCAGAAAGAAAGAAGAGAGTTCTTCAAAAGTTCATAGAAGCAGCATACCACTATTCAGGTGCTTAGGCAAATTGAACCCCTCAAATTGTCGTTTGTTCATAACTAATTTTACTGGATTCCTCGTTGTTTTCACAGATTTATAGTTATACGATAATCAGGCTGCACATTATCATCATAGTTCTCAGCCTATGAGCAGATGCTCTTGCACTGTAGTGTCTCTCTGTAGAAAAAAGTCCTTGTGTGTCTGTTTGCAGGTGTGTAATGTGTTGCTTAGCACTATTATAGCTCTTTATAGCACTTAAAAAATCTTTAAGTGTGCCCCAGAGCAGTTCTGTGATGTGGGTATTATTCTCATTTTACAGATAGGCTAAGAAAGTTGGCAAGCCCAAAGAGTGAACCATTCATTGACAAGCCTGGGAACAGAGCTCAGCAGATCCCAGCTCTCACTCCCAGGCTTAGAACAGAATGTTCCTGCATCACACCACTTTAAGATTACTGAATAATTTCACTTGTCACCAGGCGACTGATCTCACCGGTAGGGGGAAAAAAGGGAAGGATGATTTGCCTTTATGTCACAGTCCCATCACTCAACAATAAGTTGTTCATAGGGTAGCTGCAGAGGGAGAAGAAAATCAGCAGCCATGTTCATCTGGGCAACTACTGCAATAGAATAATAATGCATTGTTGTATTCATGACTCATAGGGATTGGAGATGGAAAAGCCCTCCAATATTATTGCTCTTTTAAATGCTGTACACAAAAGCCAGCGTGCACCTACCAAAATATTACAAACCCACAAATCTAGTAAAAATTATTCTATTGTTTTAAATGCACAGTGGTTTGAAATTTTTGAAGTGCTCAGTGTAGGCTCTCATTGAAGTCAGCGGAGGTTTTGTTGTTGTGAGCAATTAGGCCATGCTGATTGCTTCTGAAAATTCTACCCTATAAATATAAGTCCGAGGTACATTGTTGGTATTAAACAAATGCTAATTAATAAATAATAATTGAGGTTAAACCAAATGACGTTTCCTTTTTTGGAAGAAGGGTCAGTTGAATAGAATAGATGTAGACTGTTCTCAGTGGTACCCGATGACAGAACAAAGAGTAATGGTCTCAAGTTGCAGTTGGGGAGGTTTAGGTTGGATATTAGGAAAAACTTTTTTACTAGGAGGGTGGTGAAACACTGGAATGGGTTACCTAGAGAGGTGGTGGAATCTCCTTCCTTAGAGGTTTTTAAGGTCAGGCTTGACAAAGCCCTGGCTGGGATGATTTAGTTGGTGTTGGTCCTGCTTTGAGCAGGGGATTGGACTAGATGACCTCCTGAGGTCCCTTCCAACCTGATATTCTATGATTCTATGAAAACTCATTTGGGCTTTTGTTTCACAAAGTAAATGAAAAGTGATTTTTCTGGTTGTCTGTGGCACTGCATAGAAGCTGGACATATTAACATTTATCCTAGCCCTTGGACACCATTGCAGGTAAGAATGGCTTCATTAAAAATATAATAACAATAATACTTAGTAGTTGCATAGTGAAGTACATTTGCACAGTGCTGAATAAGTATTACCTAATTAATATCAAGATTGGGCAGCGGAAACAAAGGCTCATGTTAATTTGAAGTGCCCTGAAATGGAATGGTATGACGCAAGAAATCTTGAGAGTTTCAACAACGTCTACAGAATAGATGCGTGCAGAGAAAGGCATAGTGGGCTATATGGGGCTGTGCACAAGTGAAGGTGGATGCAAGAAGTTTTCTTCTTTTCTTCCTCATGAAGAGAAACTGGTCATGCCACATTGATATGCATATGTACAGGTTCATATATAAAATCTCTTGAAATATAATACCCAAGATAAATACACAGCTTTAAAATATTTTCAAAGAGTGCTAGGGAATACAATACTATACTATACAATACTACGTAATAAAATATGAAATAAGGAAAACACAGGTACCGGAATGATAGTGTATTCACTAGCAGAAAAACAGCTAGAGGAAACAAAATTCATCAGTGACGAATAACAGAAATACAGACTCAGGTAGTCCAGGCATTCATTAGGCATATAATGCAATACAAGCAAAGAAAACCTGCAACAAAGAGACTCTAGAACAAGAATACCTTGAAGTGCAGTCAAAAAAAGACAAATACTACCAGATGAATAGGAAAACAGAAGAGTGGGAGAATTTTTTTAACCATCCTGTAGAATGCTATCTTTTTATGGAACTATATAGACGTTTCAAAAAAAAACCTACAGAAAGATTAAGATTTTCTATTCAATTCTACCATAGGTTTGTAGAGTGGTTCTCAGAAGCACTTATGAAATTCCCATTAAACACTACTAGTTTTATCCCTATTAAGTTCTAAACAATCTTTCTATAATAGTAGTTCGTGGTTAGTTTATTTATAATATTTAGGCACCAAGAAAAAGCACAGACATTTATTTTAAGCTGAACATTTTTATTCAACAGTTTACATAAGTTAATGTCTTTCTCAATGCATTTGTTTGATCTACAAATTTGTCTTTCTGGTCTTCTGATAAAATATTAAACCTGATTGCTTTCGAAGACCTATTACTGCAATAAAATAATTGAAGTTGTTTATAAACATTTAGAGTTCCTAAGTGTAACATTATCTTCTATAATGATTTGTTGATTGAACTGGCAGAAGACAATGGGTTTTGATTAGTGGTGGTGTCTCATTAATATGTATGGTTCTGTTTCTCGATGTTGCACTTACACCTTGAAGATTTGGAGGGAAGGGGGAAACTGTTTCTCTGCCATTATTATTGGTTCTGCATGATTTTACATAATTGCATATATTCTTATGTTTTTCCATTGTGTTGAGCCAGTGACCTGAAACACAATCCATTCACTTCTGTCAAATTGAGCAACAATCACCCTAAATTAACAACTTGTGAGTCACTACAAGACACCTACAATGAAATATGAAGGTGGAAGAGTCTAGATTGTGGGAGGCTAGGGAGTGAGGGGCAGAACATTGAACAGGCTGATCCTAGCCTATCCTTAGAGCAGAGCTGAGTTAATATCCAGATACACTCCCTTTCCAGGGTTGGACTTTACTGGTTATTCAAAAACAAAAAAGCAACGTAAATCTAAGTTTACTATCAGAGTTTGATTGCCCTTGCTTTCTTTTTCTACACTATCCTACTGTAGAGGATGGGCCTGTCTCCCATCCTCTTTATAACCTGTCTGGAGGTAATTGGACTCACCTACCACAATGACTCAGATGTTCTTCCTATGAATCTTAATGCAGGATTTTAGCACCTGAGCCTAGAGCAACTCATCAGAAGAGCACTGCATGTAGTCTCAGTCTGCCGCTCTCTTACAGGGGCCTATGTTCCTACATTCAGGAAGCAAGGTAAAAAACAGGGACTAAATTCATAGGTGCATGCAGATAAGGTTTACTGAAGTTTGAGATTATTCATGGTAATCAGCACTATGCCCAGGAGTGAGCAAGTTCGGGCTAATGCACATTAGTAATAACTTTATGATTCCTGTTTGGCTTACTGCTAAAGAGTAAATTCAGTTCCCACCCTCACAGGTATGGAGGGCCCCTTTGGAGCCAGTGTGATTCTACTATACCAGGGGATCAGACTGTGTGTGTGTTGGCACAGGGCAGGTGGGGTAGGGCAGGCTGGAGACAAGGATCACTGATTGTAGGTTACATCTCTGTTTCTTCACCCTTCATCTGACTATCTGGACTGCAAGGTCTTTGGGGCAGGGCTTGCCTGTTACGAGTTTCTACGGTGCCTAGGACAATGGGGCCATGATCCTGATTGGCTAGATGTATGTATCTAATAACTAATCGTTATAACAATGGCTTGAATAGAAGTTCCACCGCTGTGTGGATCCACTCATCTCTCCCCACCCCCATCGTCACAGGTGGCAGAAATCACTACTGCTTTCTGTGAAACAAGAAAGTGTTGCACTGACAATCACTCTTTCCAATCCTTTTGCTTTTCTTGCCTTACTGTGGGGTCTTGATATAATATTGTAAGTTCTGTGGGGAAGGGACTGTCTTTTTGCTTAAAATCCCTGTACAATGCCTGGCATCCTGAGGCCATGATTCCCAGTATGTACCAGCACTAGGGCCCAGAACACTACTGTGTAACCAACAGGGTGTGTCTGTTGTTATTCTGCAGGCTTGGGGAGGATTCCTCCTGTGGAGGTTCTTGGTACCCAAGTCAGTTGCTTGAGGATGGGTGCTGGAGTGATGATTTACCTTTAAAAGCAGCTCTACTGCATGTCACAGCTATATTCACTGTCTGGAAATAGTCATACAGCACATATTGTAGTGGGCAGTGCTAGGCTAAGCTGAAGGACTAGAAAGACAATTCTGTAGACTCCTTCTGTGTTCCAGTGTTGATTTCTCTAACCCCACCTGGTGACAAGAGAAAATAAACTCAGACAACAACATCTGTCGCCCCTGCTGCTCTGAATTAAGCTAACTTAGTTTAATCATTTCACAAAACTAAAATCTATTGCTCTACCTTTCCAGGTGTTATCCTGATTTTTAAGGAGTGACACTTTGGTTTGGTTTACTAAATCTTCTCATAAGCTATACAAAATCCTATGAATTATGATGAGCTCTAGACAAATAACCTTTGAATTCTCTTATGCCTGAATGCAGTACTTGATCTGCTTTGTGAAAATCTACATCTAAAGGAAAAATCAAACTTCCACCTTTCCCCTTATATTTAACACCTAATGCGTAATAGTATCCAATATATGAAGCAGGTGGGAGATGTTTGTGTGAAGATTTAGATTAAGCAATTGCTTAAGGCTTTGGAGGAGGTTATGGGTTTTCAGCGTGATACAGTGGTGGGATGTAAGATGATTTTGAGTTTGGAGAGCTGTGTTGTATTCTGTCATTATTCAAACTGAACACCCATTTGTCCAAGTTCCACTGAACTTAAGGGTAATGCATATCCTTCAGTATCTGATCAGCCAAAACACACATAAGCAAACCTAAAAATCAGTTCCATGGCAGAAAAATGGTAAATGTCTGAATTCATTCTGCCAGAAAGTGAAGTATCTAATCTAACTTCCAAATAAGTACTCGAGAACTTGACCAAAAAGAGTAGCAAAAATAATGTAGTAGTAGAGAATTTGATTATTTTTGACAGATTTGTTACTAATCATAAAAAATCTATATACTGTAGTAATTTGTCTATTATAAACAAATATGTTGGATTCCAATTTTAACTATGCAGTTAGCCATCTAGAGATATCTATATAACTATGGTAAATATATAGATAAAATTAGCTGGAACTTTAAATTTAAACATAATTATACCTATCAATTAAGCTTTGCAAGTAAAATAGTATTTTGGATATATAGTTTTAAGCTGTATTTATCTTTCTTTTCTTTCTCATAATTTACTTACCAAAAGAACACAATTTACATCTTCACCTCAGGTTTCAAGAACTTTGAATTCTAATAGAATGGTTTGGTAGATAATGAGTATAATGTTTTCCAAGTTAAAGGTTTAAAAACACATCTGTTATAGCTGCCCATTTTCAGCAGATTAGCAAACCAAGTTTTTTAAAGAAAACATTCTGTTTCATTTTATATTTATATAGTAACAAACAGTGTTGTACATTAAACAACAGTTGTAAGCCTTCTTGTGCTGATATGTTGACATTGTTTATTACTTTTTTGAGCAGTACATCATTTTATCAATCAAAAGTTTATTCCTGTCAAAATCCTACTGCTAACTCTGAATTTTGTTTAGCAATTTTTCCAAAAGCTATTTGCAAAGCAGCTTTCACATCAAACAGTGTCCCAGTAAAACAGTCCACAAAAACCATAGAAGAAAAAGCATGAAAATAATTTAGTTAATGTTGTGTAAAATCACAACTTAAAAATCATATAAGCAAATCTCAGGTTCTTAATAATCAGATTTTTTTTTTTTTTTTTTTTAGTAAACGAACCAGTGTTTTAACAAAATAAAACAAGTTGAAGTTTTCTGAACTGCTACCTAAAATAAATTAATGTAATCTCTTTTTCTAGGTTTTTAGACTTTACCCATCATCATAGCATCTCACCTGTCTATCTTTTACTTCTGATCATTGGAATAACTTTTTAACAGCACCAAGGTTAGAGCAAATAAAAAGGACTATCATAGTATCCGAGTAAAAAGTTGGCAAATAGTTCAGAACAAGGGTCCATTCCTAAACTCATTGAAGTCAATGGTGAGTCTTTCTGTTGACTACAGTGGGCTCTAGATCAGGCTCAAAGGTGCCTCCACCCCCATCTAATAAAGCACTGAAAGGACATGTGTAGCTTTTAGTGCATGTGTAATCCAACTAAAGCCAATGGGATTTGTCCCAGGCTTAAATGCTTTGTTGACTCACGATCAAAATGAGCAGCTCCAGAATACATGGATGACTTTAGAAATACCATAGATAAATAGAAAGTCTATCCAGATCCAATGAGATGTAGCTTTTCAAAGTCAGAAAAAAATATATAATCTGAATAGCAACACATGGACTTGGACTATAACATTTGTGGAATAATAGTGTGGAAAAAGGCAAGCAATTCCCTTCCTTTTCTGGTGTGCTTCAGCTGACAGAGATCAGGCCCATAGACTATAAGATGCTGGGCATAGGGACCTGAGCATAGATTCACAGAACAACAAAACCTAGGCTCCCTTTGGCTGGCTGAACCTCTCTATTTGCGGCTCTATACACGTAGGCATAGCGTAGACTTGAGGTCACATGCTTGAAACCATAGGCATCACTAAACAATGAACACTGCAGGAGAAAACTGAGCTCCATTATTGAAAATTAGCTGATAAGGAATTCCTTAGTGAGAAAAGAGGCACCTTGCTTCTTTATCACCTTTTTGCAGGATGTGGATGGCAAGAGTAATATCACCAGTAAACATGTCAAATAGTCAACTACTATTACATATCTCTGTGCATTGGGCTTGCATGAGTTTGCAGCTATCCTCATACGTGGTCCATCAGGCAAAGGAGCTGGCATTAAAGTTTCTTTGTGCTGAATAGGTTTTAGTACTTGATAATGCTTGTAAGAAGTCCCTGTATTTTAAACAGCTAAGCTGATTCCTTAGCACTAGGCTGTTATTCTGGCTCATTCTAAACATTAGTTATTCCCAGGTGTCTGTCTGGTTTAATATCTCACTGTTGCTATTTCTGATACAGTTGCACATGAATGCCAGGTTAAGAGCCTGCTAGTAATATTCCTTTGATTATGGACTGCAGACAATGTCTTACTTCATTTTAATTAGTAATTGTTTATACAGTGATTTGAACATGTAAAGTACTAAGTATTATTGTTTTATTTTATTCAGTCAAAAATACTATGCTTAGGTCACCCTTTTTAATAAGGCTAATTATTTATGGAAAATTGAATTTTCAACTAACCAATTTTTTTGCAAAATTATCTGTTTTCCCTGGAATATTTAGATTTATTCTTGGGAAACTGGCTGAAAACCAAAATTGTTTGATTTGCAAGTGCTGCAGTGGTGCCTGATGGGAGTTGTAGTTCATATGCCTCATGCTTTCCACCCAGATTTCATCTCCCATGAGGTATCACTGGCATGTATCTGCCACATTGCACTACCTCCTTTCATCAAGTGGAGCCTCCTGGGAGATGTAGTCTGACCCGGGAGCCCACCTATAGAGAAGAATGAAAGCACAAATTACTTGAACTACAATTCTCATAAGGCACCATGGTTACATTTCAGAATTGAAATATTCCAATTTTTGATTTACATCCCACCTCCACTGAATATTTGAAAATTTCTGGGAAAAATTTAGGTGAAAATGAATGTCATCATTTTCATATAAATTTTCCACTGAAAAAATCCCCATTTTTGACCAGCTCTACATTTTAATATTCTGCAGTTCTGTGGTAATCTTCATATTCTTTGCACTCGTGACATTTATTACATGGGAACACAGGAATACATACTTGTGGCTACATCTCTGCTTCACAATAAGCAGTTATAGGATAATCTAACCCTCTCCCCTTCCCTCATGGGAAATTTTCTCTGAACCTCTGATAGCCATGAAACATGAGTGTATATCCCTTCAAAACTTTTTTCTTTAGTATTGACTATTACAACTCTGAATATTCTTGTTAGCCATCTACATGTCCAATATCCTATAGTTTCCAATCAGAAAACAGCCAGACTTTTATCACTGTAAGCTAGCCTCAAAAACCTTTATTTCCTCCACCAACTGGATTTTTGTTTCTGTAAGTAGATGGCCTAACTGATATCTACACAACAAGAATCTCTCTTGGAATATACATCTAATTACCCGGATAAGCAGATGTTGGCATCTAAAAGGCACCTGGTTCAAATCTTTGTTGTTCAATAAGAGGACTGTATGATTTGTATGTTACTAAATTACCAGGTAAAGAGTCCTGTCCACAAAGGAAATGAGAGAGCTTCTCACAAACCCAGACACAGGCCAGATGAATCCTGGTGCTCAGCAGCACTTCATACCTGGAACATAAAACCACTGTCCAGCATGTTATTACTGCAGTAATTCACCATTTACACTGTAATTACTGACGGAAGTGTAACCCACATACTTTTTACTGCAGCAGTTTAATTGTAAAGAAGGGGAGAGCAGTCAAGGAAGAACAGGAATAGTTCTCATTTGAGTTTTCTGTCTCTCTGCTCACAGGCAGAGAACAGAGCTGGGCACAGAAACATCAAGTGTCCAGAAACATCAAGAATGGTATGGTAGTTACAGAGATTAATCAATAGGTTTCTTCAAACCATGTAGAAAGCCACCATTATGGGAAAGCTGTTCTACAAGTCCTGCGCATCCTCAGCCTGAGAGATGAACTGATCAGCGCTTGGGAGAAATAAATATTGAGAGTCAGAGGAGACTTGGCTAAAGGAGACGATACAAGGCCAGGGAGGTGGTCAAGGCTGGGTCATCTACACCTTGTGGCATTTGTGTCTTGGGGCACACTCCTGTGCTAGAATACATATAACCAATAACAGCCTCTAAAATACCAGTTGTCAAATTGCAGTCACTAGACTTCTCGTGATCTGCAGTCTCTCCTGATGGTCTGATGAATGAAACATTTTTGTGAACCATGTGGTAAAGGAATTGAGAGGCTGAGACAGAAGGCTGGCTGTGCAAGGATCTTACTCGAAGTAGTCTATAGGATAAAAGACCTGGAGAACCACTACTTTGTCTTGATGTATTAGTGCCATTTTACACTGGAAAAAGTCACTGAGCATGTCTTCCCCATCCTGTGTAAATGTTATAGATTGTTCTGATGAGCAGATCCAGTGCAGATAGGACAGTGCCATTAGTACAGGCGTATCTTTTATAGGTGCATGTTGGATCCAAAAAGGTCATTATACTTAACTAAATAGTTTGGCATGTGGAGAGTATCTGTCTGTGTTCTGAGAACTTTGGGATCTATGGGGTAGACATTATTCTGGAGATTACAATAGGGACCCTTTGGTAGCTGAATTCCAAAGTCTGCAGTCTTACCTGCAAACATCCGACCTGGGGACAAGCAGATCCCCTTATCTGCTTATGCTAATGATCAAACAGGGCTAAATTATGCCATTTAGCTACAGCCTGCAGAGATGGATCACTCCCTCTACCCATTTGGGATATGTTCTACACAGATATGCTGAAGGGACAGTAATTTGCCCTTTAATTCAGTTCCTCTGTGCAGCACGCCAGCTCCACTAGCTTTTGTGCGGGCTAGAGCCAAGGTGCTACTACTCTCCCAGGGGAATAACTACCCTCCACATTTCATAACACGCACAAGATCCATTTAGAATTGCAGCCTCGGGGCAGTGACCTAATAGCAGCTCTCGTGCTCCCTTGAAGGCAGGGGCTGTGATTGGGGGTGGACCTTATGTAGGTCATATGAGCAAGGGCGAAAGCTGGCTCCCTCCTTCCTTCCTTGTCTGCCACAATATATATAGCCCACAATGAGCCCTAACTAATTGCGGGTGACGTTGATTTGAAAATATAGGGAGCAGCGGTTTTGAAATATTAAATATACTTTCAGTATATGGGTCGTTTTCAAAGAGTGGTCTCGGATCAAGTTTTTCATTCTGGGTCAAGGTTTATCGAAAATTTAGTTCTAGACTATCTGTCCTTCTGCTGTCTCAGGGCAGATGTTGATTTTTTCAATTTGCTCGTCTGTTAAGAATTCATGATGGAGCTAAATTATAAATAAGATGGATTTTTTTTGTCCTCTAGCCTCTCTGTTTGATATTCTGTGTATCTATATTTTTAATTGCTAATAATTTGTCAGAAATAGACATATTCCTCTCTCCCTCACACACATAACATGATTTTTCTAGAACAGATTATTTTATTAGGATCCTTAATTTTCTAAAGAAAGGTGGGTTTAGTACAGAAGGAGAAATACTGATGTCCTTCTGGAACTGCCCCTTAGTTTAGTGGCAGAGGAGCTGGTTAGAAAGCTGGAGAGTTTAAATAAAGCCCCAGCATTGTGTTTTCTCCCAAGCTTAACAATGACCTGCATGTTTAGTATATAGTTCATTAAACCTCTGAAGACAAATTATTAGCTTTACTTCTGTCCCAAGTGTCAGCGACTTCTCTTACTTGGACTTCAGAACAACAATTTTTCAGCAGGGAAATCTCACTTTCAAAGCACTTACTTTTAGTAAAACTTTCCATTTCAAAATAATTGTTTTGACCTGGAGAAAGATGTAGGTCTTTGAATGTAGAAAGTTTTATAACGAGGGTACCAGAGGGGATTTTGGTACCTTGCATCGACTTTCTGAAATGGATAGTGCTTTATGCTGCAGTTAATGAATCTCACCACAGAGCACTGGGTGAAATGCTGGAGCATAAATGAATTGTATGGAGCAAATGTGTTGGTTTCAATCACACTAGGTGAATGAGTTAGAATATTTCCCTTGCTGAAAGGGAAGTAATAACCTCAGTTAATGTAGGGGCCATTAGACAGGAACAAGCAGAGGTGCCTAGTAGTTTGAATTGCAATGTTGTACTCTGTGATTGCATACCTTCTTGCTGGGGGTTTGTTCCATTTCTGTAACTCAAAGGGACAGTATAGCTTCTTTAATCAGGCAGCTAGGCATTCTCCAGTGTGGAGGAATCCTTGAGTAGCATAATGTTGGTGTAACAGGCTCTGGTCTACACCTCTCAGCTCCTGTTGTGGTGGACCATGTAAAAGTTAATATTGGACTTCTCATTAATTCTGGAAGTATTGATGACTCTGCAGTGTCATTTCTACTGTTGCTTAAACTTGTTGAAACACAACAGCCCCCTGTGTGCTCCTTGCCCCTGTCTGCACCAGAACAGTGTTCGTCCTTCATTCTGTTGTAGGGAACTTGCTAGAGGCCTATCTGGGAGAGGGGGTGTAGCTGGAGCACTGCTGAGTGATAATACTTCTTGGCAGGGCTGTTATTGCTAGTAAAAGGTACAGAAGCTTCAGAGCTCTTGAATGTATTATTTGCAATCACTTTCCACTTACTTAATATACAATACCCTATAAAACCTAAAAAGAATGTATAATTATACTGTAGGTGCCTATAGTATTTGACATTTGATTGCAAATGAATGTCAAATTACTCTGCTGTAAAACACAAAAAGTTAGTGGAGTTGTATTTAGAAGAACTAAAAAGAACCGGGAAACAGAATCAAATTATTATAAAGCAATATAAGGTCTTTAATCCACCATTTATATTCACATTGTCTGAGTAGCAGTAGCATGGCAAAGAATGTAAGCAGCATTGCAACAAAAATGAAAAAGGGAATTTTTTACTGATACACCTGGGGTCCTAGCAGTCGGGTGTGATTTCATGTATGCTGCTATATAGCGGGAGGTCAAACAGCTATTTTATAAGCACTTTGGGGTAAGGGCCATCTTTTTGTTCTGTGTTTGTACAGCTCCTAGCATGAAGAGGCTCTGATCCATGAGTGGGGATCCTAAGTGCTACCACAATAGGAATGCATAATAAGGTGAATTAAGAGGCAGAAGTGGTTACATTGTAAGTCCTCAACTGCATTCTAAGTAAGGTTTTATGAAAACATGAGACTCACCATTGTGCTCAAACACTGAACTTTATTTCATTTAAATTATCACTTTTTAAAGGGAAATTTAACAAACTCCTTTTATCAGGGCCTGCAACAGTTTGCTTCCTGCATCAAAACAAATTTCTGTAGTGAGTTAGGGCAAAGCAGAAGACCCTATGGTGCTCAGGGTCATACGAGCTACTTTCCTTTCCCTTTGATTAAGATGTGAAAGAGGAAGATTGTTGACAGAGGCTTATTGACTCTATGCACAGCTGAGTACTAGTCTTCACAGAGATGCTTTAATACATTTAAGGCAATGTATCCACATAGAGTACTCCCTCTGACATCAATGAGAGTTTCACAGGAGCAATAAGAACGATATATAGCCCTTAAAAACAAATAGGGAAAGGAAGGATTTCCTTTCTCCATGCTTGGCTGTAGGGAAAGAAAAAAACAAGAATATAGAATGAAGTAATCTGAGGTCATGAGAGTGACAGGTCTAATAGAAAATGTTTGTTTTAAGTGGTACATTTTGGATGCTTAGCTTTTTGGCTGGTGCCTCTAGCAGCTGGCAGGAGCCTGAAGGAAGACCCTAAAGGACATGACAAACCCTTTAAAAAATAATAAACACATTGCTTTTTCCTCTCATTTTTTCTACATGTATTGTGCAGCTGAAGTGTAAAAAAGGATTGGCAGGAATAGAGACTATCCCTCTCAGTGGTATTAATGACACCAAAGGAGAAAAGGTTTATTATTTTAGTTGTCGGGGTACGGGGTTGTATTTCTGTTATGGTGCCTTTGAGTACTTTGGAAGCTGTGCAATCCTGCAGAGAGCGCTCAAGGGCTCTGCTTCTGTTTAATGTTCAACAACTCTGAACCAACGACAGGTGTTAAGAAATAAATGTGAAGAAAGTTTTATATTTGCCCAGGGGAATGACCTTTTGATTGTTAGTGTTCAAATACTATGGTGATGAGCCATAGAAATGCCAGTAAATAAATACATGAATTAATTATAACTTCTGTGTGAACGGGACTTTTAACATTTTCTTTCACCTGCAAGCACACAGCCATTGTTTCCCTGGAGATCAACCATAAAAAGCTGAACACTGGTTTGGTATTTGTAAACTTCCCACCTTTTCAATACCATAGAGGTCCCAATTTGTGTAAATAGTTCTCAACTGGCCTGTAAAATGTTTTCTTCCTCAATGACTTGGTCTCACAAATGATAGAAGCTATAAATTCTCAGCGTGGACACACAAATAGGGTTCGCTCATGAAACTCTCTTTCTTGTACATGCAAGTCATGGTGAAAAAAAATCTGCATGCATGTGACTGCATGCACATAGTTCTGTATGTACAAATAGAGGTCCCATTTACGAAGTCTAACCTGAAATATTAATTTCTGTTCACTCCAAAACACAGTCAAATGAACACCTTGTGTAACTACATGAATAAAGCATGGCATGATATTTATGAAAGTTCTGACATTTTTATGTATCAGGAAATGCTTGAAGCTGAGTCATATAATATGGACACTTCTTCTCAACAACAAAGTATTTGGGAGAAATGTCACTTCATCTTATGAAAGGGAAGATATATAATTAACTCAAGTGTGAAAACTAAGGGCCAGACCTTGGTATAATGCCAGCAAGCACAGAGACAGCGAGGCTTAGCTAGATCCACTGCTAAATGCATTGCTAAATGCAATTTTAAAAAAATCCCAGTCTGGAAGGGTATGGTACCATGTGCTGGGTCATCCGAATATATGGCATGATTTACCACTGCACAGGTCCACTGAATTACACTAGCATTAAGCTGGAGTAACATGATGATGAATCAGGTCCCAAATGTTTAGTGGTAATAAAGCTGTCACATGCCATTGTAAACTCTTGGAAGATATTTAGCCAATCACAGCTTTCTACTTTTTGGTTTGTTTTGTGGGTGTGTGTCATAACTATAAAGGGAAGGGTAACAGCTGTCCTGTGTACAGTACTATAAAATCCCTCCTGGCCAGAGACTTCAAAATCCTTTTCCCTGTAAAGGGTTAAGAAGCTCAGGTAACCTGGCTGGCATCTGACCTAAAGGACCAATAAGGGGACAAGATACTTTCAAATCTTGGGGGGGGGGAAGGTTGTTGTTTGTGTTCTTTGTTTGGGAGTGTGTTCGTTCTCGGGACTGAGAGGGACCAGACATCAATCCAGGTTCTCCACATCTTTCTAAACAAGTCTCTCCTATTTCAAACTTGTAAGTAAATAGCCAGGCAAGTTTTCCTTTGTTTTCTCAACTTGTAAATGTACCTTTTACTAGAGTGTTTATCTTTGTTTGCTGTACTTTGAACCTGAGACTAGAGGGGAGTCCTCTAAGCTCTTTAAGTTTAAGTTTGATTACCCTGTAAGGTTAATTTCCATATTGATTTTACAGAGATGATTTTTACCTTTTTTTCTTTAATTAAAAGCTTTCTTTTTAGAACCTGATTGATTTTTCCTTGTTTTAAGATCCAAGGGGTTTGGATCTTGATTCACCAGGAGTTGGTGGGAGGAAGGAGGGGGGATGGTTAATTTCTCCCTGTTGTAGATCCCAGGGGGGTTGGAACTGTATTCACCAGGAGTTGGTGGGAGGAAGGAGGGGGGATGGTTAATTTCTCCCTGTTGTAGATCCCAGGGGGGTTGGAACTGTATTCACCAGGAGTTGGTGGGAGGAAGGAGGGGGAATGGTTAATTTCTCCTTGTTTTAAAATCCAAGGGGTTTGGATCTGTATTCACCAGGGAATTGGTGAAGGTTTTTCAAGGCTTCCCAGGGAGGGAAAAATTGAAATGGTGGCAGCGAAACCAGAGCTAAGCTGGTAGTTAAGCTTAAAAGTTTTCATGCAGGCCCCTACATTTATACCCTAAAGTTCAAAGTGGGGATCCAGCCTTGACATGGTGGCAGAGGTGGGATCATTTTAAACCCAAAAGCCAGTGAGATTTTTTTTTTCCTTCTAGCTGCTTGGAAAGTGAACTGGAGGTAGATAGATGCATATCTTATCTTTCCTTGCCTGAAGGCAGAGGTGTTAAGTTTTTTTTTAACAAGGTCCTTTGTTAAGAGAAGGGTTCAATGGGCAAACAAAGGTAAAGGGAATTTACAAGCTGAATTGGTTTTTTTTTCTTTTTACATCCTCGGGAGTAGCTAGTTAGAAAGTCTCTGTTAACTCAGCAGCAGCCAGAGCTGAGAGCTTCCCAGTTTCAGTCAACTGCAGAGAAGGTGACCCAGCACAAGAAAACAGAAAAATGACTACAAAAGAAGAAAAAGCCAAAGAGGAGGCCCACAAGAGAGCTATGGAGCTGAAAGAAAAAGAAATAGAGCTGAGAGACAGAGAAGAGAAAGCCAAAGAGGGGGCCCACAAGAGAGATGGAGCTAAAAAAAAGAGAAAAAAAAGCCAAAAAGGAGGCCCATGAAAGTGAGATGGAGCTGGAAAAAGCCAAAGAGGAGGCTCACAAGAGAACTATGGAGCTGAAAGAAAAAGAGATGGAGGAGAGAGAAAAAGAAAGAAAGCATGAACTGGAAGTAGCAAAGGCTAAGCAGGATGCACCAGCCAATGCTAACAACCCCCCTCCAGGTACCACTTCCCATCCCAGAAAATTCCCCACCTACAAGGCAGGCGATGATACTGAGGCCTTCTTAGAAAATTTTTAAAGGGCCTGCCTTGGATACAGCATCGCTGCAGACCAGTACATGGTAGAGCTGAGGCCGCAGCTCAGTGGACCCTTAGCAGAGGTGGCGGCTAAAATGCCTAAGGAACACATGAACAGTTATGAACTTTTTAAAAACAAGGCCAAACTCAGAATGGGGCTAACACCCGAACATGCCCGTCGGCGGTTCAGAGCCCTAAAGTGGAAACCCGATGTGTCATTTACCCGTCATGCCTACCACATTGACAAAAATTGTGATGCCTGGGTATCAGGAGCAAATGTTAAATCTCTGGAAGATCTGCTTTCCCTAGTAAAAATGGAGCAGTTTTTAGAGGGTGTTCCTGAGAAAATAGAAAGGTACATCCTAGATAGGAAGCCCAAAACTGTAACTGAGGCGGGGGAGATTGGAGCCAAATGGGTGGAGGTGGCAGAAAAAAAAAAACTAGTAGCAGTTGGAGCGAATATCAGAAGGGGCAAGCCGAAACAAAACCTTACCACCGGGGACAACCTAAGGCCCCACCCACATCCCAAGGGAAACCCCAGACACCTTCTCAACCCACCACACCAGTCTCCACCAACCAACATCGCCCCGGTGATACCTTAGCAGGGCGATGTTTTAAATGTAATGAACTGGGACACATAAAGGCTCACTGCCCCAAAAACCCCAACCGATTACACTTCATTACACCCCAATCACCCCAAAAATCCCCAAACCCAGATGCCTCTCTCATACCCTCGGAGCGAAGGGAAACCTTGAGAGTGGGCGGAAAGAAGGTTACCGCCTGGAGGGACACTGGGGCTCAAGTGTCAACTATCCACCAATCCCTAGTGGACCCCAAACTCATCAACCCAAAGGCTACAGTAACAATTCAACCCTTCGTGTCACAGTCTGTAACCTTGCCTACAGCCACGTTGCATGTCCAGTACAAGGGCTGGTCAGAAATGTGGACTTTTGCAGTCTATGACAATTATCCCATTCCGATGCTGCTGGGGGAAGATTTGGCCAACCATGTGAAGCTAGCCAAGAGGGTGGGAATAGTCACCCGCAGCCAGGCTAAGCAAGCTTTCACCCCCATCCCTGTTCCTGAGCCTTCCACCAGGGCCCCGTCTGTGTTACCAGAGACCCAAACAATGGTGGTGGAACCGGATCCCCTGCCAACGACTGCAACAGCCGCAGTGGATCCAATCCCAAAGACCCAGGCAAAGCCAGTTCCAGAACTGGAACTGGCAACGCAACCAGCACCAGAACCATTGCAAGCCCTGAGTCCAGCGCTTGCAAACCCGTCTACAACTCCAATGCCAGAGGGCACCAGCGAGCCTGACCTGGCAAAAACAGCAGATAACCCTACCCAAGAGGCTCAGCCAGAGCCTGAGATACCACATAGTGCACCAGCGGACAGCGGTTCACAGTCAATGGAAACAGCCCCAGCACCTGCATCGCTTCCAGAGGGACCAAGCCCCAGTCCACAGTCCAAGGAGGAACTAATGTCTCCAGCATCAAGGAAACAGTTCCAGGCCGAGCAGGAAGCAGATGACAGCCTTCAGAAAGCTTGGGCGGCGGCGCGAAGCACCCCACCACCTCTCAGCTCTTCTAACCGATCCTGGTTTGTTGTAAAACAAGAACTTTTATACAAGAAGACTCTTTCTGGTGGGCACCAGGAAGACTGGCATCCTCAAAGACAGTTGGTAGTTCCCACTAAGTATCGGGTAAAGCTCTTGGGCTTAGCCCATGATCATCCCAGTGGCCATTCTGGAGTGAACAGAACCAAAGACCGGTTGGGAAAGTCCTTCCACTGGGAGGGAATGGGCAAGGACATTGCTAAATTTACTAGAAAAATGAGAACAAATTTCTTGGTTAGTGGATGGAGAGTAAAAGCTTTGTTATTATAAAGAAACCATGGGTGTGTCTACACTTGTAGCTGTACACGGTTACATATGCTATGCATTGTGCCATAACCCCCTATTGTCCACATCTGAAACCCTGAAGCAAGTTCCTGAAGGGAAGTCTAGTGTATAAAAGCTACCATGCATGAGGGGTTTGGGTATGTACATGCCTCCACTGAGGCATGTTCCTATACCCATTCTCCAATGCAGTGTGGATGGGGGCAAAAGGGGACATACCAGATCATGGGTACTGATAGCCCTCCAGGGCCACAATGCAGTGATCCCTTTACTGCCTGCCCCTTACCCAAAGGTCACTGAAACTCCCTCAGGACTGTCATTAGATGTGCTGGGATACCATTGAGAAAAAAAACCCCTGCCAGAGAAGGCTTCCCTCTACTCCTGTCTCCCTGAGTAAGACACTCCAGTCAACTACAGCACAGACCAAGAGGTTGGGCCATGCCCCCTTGCAGGTCACTGAAACTGAGATCCACTCAGCTCAGGAGCTTCTTAGTTAAAGAGACTTTCCCAGCACCCAGTATTCAGTCTTTCTGGGAGCCTAACCCCCCAAAAAATCCGTTTTACCCTGTATAAAGCTTATACAGGGTAAACTCATAAATTGTTCACCCAAACTATAACACCAATAGAGAGATATGCACAACAGTTTGCTCCCCCAGGTATTACTTACTTACTCTGGGTTAATTAATAAGAAAAAAAGTGATTTTATTAAGTATAAAAAGTAGGATTTAAGTGGTTCCAAATAATAACATACAGAAAAAAGTAAGTTACCAAGCAAAATAAAACAAAACACGCAAGTCTAAGCCTAATACATTAAGAAATTGATTACTGATGAAATCTCACCCCCAGAGATGTTCTAATAAGCATCTTTCACAGACTGGACTCCTTCCTAGTCTGGGTCCAGCAATCATTCACACCCCCATAGTTACTGTCCTTTGTTCCAGTTTCTTTCAGGCATCTCTTTGGGGTGGAGAGGCCATCTCTTAAGCCAGCTGAAGATCAAAATGCAGAGGCTTCCCAGGCCTTTCTTATTCTCTCTCTTCTGGGTAGAAACCACTTTGTTCTTCTGTGAAAAATCACAGCAACAAGATGGAGTTTGTAGCCACCTGGGCAAATCACATGTCCATGAATTATTCTGCTTTTTGCAGGCCGACGCCATTGTTTACATGTTAGTTTGAATGTTCCCAGGAAAGCTCAGATGTGGATTGGTGTCTCCCAAAGTCCATTGTCAGTTAAGTGTTTCTTGATTGGGCACTTACTGAGAATAGTCCTTTTTCAAGCAGCTGACCAAATGCTTCACTGAGGCTACTTAGAATCAAATACATTGAGATACAAGTACATAGCCAATATTCATAAATTCAAATACAAAAATGATACACTCATACAGACAGCATAATCATAACCAGAAAATTACAACCTTTCTATGGATACCTTACTTGACCTCCTTTGTACAAGATCTGGTGCAACTATAGGACCTTGTTTGCAACAATGATCTATACAGTGACAATTCATGTCAAAAAAACATCACAACCACCTTCTACCCGCTTTGCCAGACTGCACTGAGCATTTCAGACAGTTTTCTGCTGAAATCTATTGAGCAGTACAGGGGATTGTGGTCTGAGAGCAACTGCCTGGTCTCTGGATCACACATGGGAGCTCAGCAGTATGTGGTCAGAGTACACTGTCCTCCATAACTTTGCCTGGGGAAGCAGGAACATTCACCTGTTCTGGGAGACTTCACAGAGGCTGGGATAAGGGGGCAGTCACTGGACTGTGTCCCAGTGCCAGGAGCACATGAAGTATCTCAGGTGCCTGTACCGGAGGGTGAAGGACTCCAAC
Organism: Trachemys scripta elegans; assembly: GCF_013100865.1. Taxonomy (NCBI): domain Eukaryota; kingdom Metazoa; phylum Chordata; order Testudines; family Emydidae; genus Trachemys; species Trachemys scripta. The sequence goes on from NC_048298.1 coordinate 280,345,607, forward strand.
AATCGCTCCAGGAGGGACCTAGCACTTGCCCATGCTACGATGAGTTGGACCAGCTGCTCTCCAGGGTTGTGAGTACGGAGCCTGAAATAGGATGGACACCAATTAGAGTCAGGGCAAGGAGGCATCAGGGACCTTGAAGGACTTTCTGGAGGAAGCAAGACATAGAGGAAGAGTAGCATGTGATTCTGAACCTCCATCTACCTGAACCAGTTGAGGGATTCCCCCCCCCCCCCCGAAAGGAGTATCAGGACCTGGAGCTGCTGAAAGAACCAGAATCCGATACTAGTAAGTTTTATAATGACCCCCCAACAATATCCCCTCTTGCTGTGGTGCTACATGCCTCAGCTAACTTCCCCCCCGCCCCACTGCCACCACCTCCTGGAACTCCCTCCCCATACACCCCTGTTCTACCCCTGACATGGTCCCAGAACAACATACAGTTGTAAATCAGTCCCATGAACCACTGTAAAACATTTAACAGAAGCTGTAGCATCTGTATCTGTGTGTTTTTTGGCCAGCAGGGACATCAATAATCCCTGGGCCATGATAAATGGGGGTGGGACGGGGTGGGTTTTAAAAGGGCCCAGATGGGGAAAGAATAGTTTAATGCCACTTATGGTTGTGCAAAGACCAGCCCCTCCGCTCTCCCACCGTCTTTTCTTCTCCTTATGAATGAAAGCCACGTGGACATAGGGTGAGGGTGGTTGGGGGAGTTTGACTTTCTTAGAAAAAGGGAGGAATGAGCTCTTAGGCAGAATGACACATTCCTGCAAATGGCGAGGCAGCTCAAGTGATGGGAACAGGATCATGCTCTTGTGAGTCCCTAGTCCAACTGGTAGAACACTTTTTGTGGGCCGCCTGTCACCATGGCTGCTGTTTGTGTACAGCACAGGCACCATCTTCTCCTCCTCTAGCTGCTGCGCAGGCTGCTGCTGAGGTGGTGAATCCTACTACCACCCCTAACGGGGAGGAGCATGCTGGATGCCTGTCACAGCAACCTCTGCAGGCACCTGAAACCTATCACAAGGGAACCCTGACGGAGTATTAAGAGGGGAATGATGAGCCCAATCCAGTCCTTGTAGCCCAGCCTGTGTTCAGCCCCCAAACCCCAAACTGGAGACAACCCTGTTTGCTCCCCTACCTCCCAATATTCTGCAACCATTTGCTCCTTGTCTTGGGGAGAGGAAGGGTGAGTCGACATAGCCAAAAACATTGTTACCCCTCTTCTCAGGGAATTTAACCTTTTTGTCTGTTTTTTTTTTACTGTTAGAAATGGTTTAAACTCTATGTTTGATGCATGTATGTAAATAAGGGTATGTCTACACTATGAAATTAGGTTGATTTTATAGAAGTCGATTTTTACAAATCGATTTTATACAGTCGACTGCATATGTCCACACTAAGCGCATTAAGTCAGCAGAGTACGTCCTCACTACCGTGGCTAGCATCGACTTACGGAGCAGTGCACTGTGGGTAGCTATCCCACAGGTCCTGCAGTCTCCGCCACCCATTGGAATTCTGGGTTAAGCTCCCAGTACCTGATGGGGCAAAAACATTGTTGTGGGTGGTTTTGGGTACATGTCATCAGTCTCCCCTCCCTCCGTGAAAGCAACGGCAGACAATCATTTTGCGCCTTTTTTCTGCGTAGACGCCATACCATGGCAAGCATGCAGCCCGCTTAGCTCAGCTTACCAACACCGCCGCTGTTGTGTACTGGGTGCTTCCGGGGTGCTGCTGGCAGCAGATGGTACAATAGGACTGCAAACCATCATCATCGTCATACACTGCTTCCGCTGCAACTCTGCTCTGATGATATTGCCTCAACAGCGAATTTCTCCATGTTGTCTGTCATGGGCTTCCGGGTCCTCGGGAAATGTGTACAGTGCTAACCGTCATCCTCCACCACTTCCACTGCAACTCTGCTCTTCTGCTTTCCTGGTGCCATGAATCCACCTCGCAGGTCCTCTCGTTGTTTGGTATAAATATCTATTCTTGTGGCGTCCGTTGTCATCCACCGATTCTGCTGCAACTCTGCTTTCCTGCTCTCCTTCAGATGCCATACCATGGCAAGCATGGAGCCCACTCAGCTCACCGCTGCTGTTGTGAGCATTGTAAACACCTCGCACATTATCCTGCAGTATGTGCAGAACCAGAACCTGCAAAAGCAGGCGAGGAGGCGACGGCAGCGCGGTGACGAGTGATGAGGACATGGACATAGACTTCTCTCCAAGTACGGGCCCTGTCAATGTGGACATCCTGATGATAATGGGGTAGGCTCATGCCGTGGAATGCTGATTCTGGGCCCGGGAAACAAGCGCAGACTGGTGAGACCGCATAATGTTGCAGGTCTGGGTTGATTACCAGTGGCTGCGAAACTTTCATGGAACTTTCATGGAACTTTGGGAATTGCTTTCCCCTGCCCTGAAGTGCAAGAATACCAAGATGAGAGCAGCCTTCCCAGTTCACAAGCGAGTGGCAATAGCCCTTTGGAAGCTTGCAACGCCAGACAGCTACTGGTTAGTCGGTAATCAATTTGGAGTGGTTAAATCTACTGTGGGGGCTGCTGTGATCCAAGTAGCCAATGCAATCACTGAGCTGCTGCTATCAAGGGTAGTGACTTTGGGAAATGTGCAGGTCATAGTTGATGGCTTTGCTGCAATGGGATTCCTTAACTGTGGTGGGGCGATAGACGGAACGCATATCCCTATCTTGGGACCGGACCACCTTGGCAGCCAGTACATAAACTGCAAGGGGTACTTTTCAATGGTGCTGCAAGCACTGGTGGATCACAAGGGATGTTTCACCAACATCAACATGGGATGGCCGGGAAAGGTACATGACGCTCGCATCTTCGGGAGCTCTGGTCTGTTTGAACAGCTGCAGGAAGGGATTTATTTCCCAGACCAGAAAATAACTGTTGGGGAGGTCGAAATGCCTATAGTTATCCTTGGGGACCCAGCCTATCCCTTAATGCCATGGCTCCTGAAACCATAAACAGGCATCCTGGACAGTAGTCAGGAGCTGTTCAACTATAGGCTGAGCAAATGCAGAATGGTGATAGAATGTGCATTTGGACGTTTAAAAGCGTGCTGGCACAGTTTACTAACTGAGGCTAGGTCTACACTACCCGCCTGAATCGGCGGGTAGAAATTGACCTCTCGGGGATCGATTTATCACGTCCCGTCGGGACGCGACAATCGATCCCCGAATCGACGCTCTTACTCCACCAGCGGAGGTGGGAGTAAGCACCGTCGACGGGAAGCCGCAGAGGTCGATTTTGCCGCCGTCCTCACAGCGGGGTAAGTCGGCTGCGATACGTCGAATTCAGCTACGCTATTCACGTAGCTGAATTTACGTATCTTAAATCGACCCCCCCTGTAGTGTAGATGTAGCCTCAGCGAAACCAATATTCCAATTGTTATTGCCGCTTGCTGTGTGCTCCACAATATCTGTGAGAGTAAGGGGGAGACGTTTGATGGTGGGGTGGGAGGTTGAGGCAAATCGCCTGGCTCCTGATTACGCGCAGCCAGACACCAGGGTGATTAGAAGAGCGCAGCAGGGCATGCTGCGCATCAGAGACGCTTTGAAAACCAGTTTCATGACTGGCCAGGCTACGGTGTGACAGTTCTGTTTGTTTCTCCTTCGTGAAACCTCCACTACTTGGTTCACTTTACTTCCCTGTAAGCCAACTGCCCTCCCCCCTTCGATCACCTCTTGCAGAAGCAATAAAGTCATTATTGTTTCAAAATCATGCATTCTTTATTAATTCATCACACAAATAGGGCGATAACTGCCAAGGTAGCCCGGGAGGGGTGGGTGAGGAGGGAAGCACCGGGTGGGGTGGTGGATGAGGGTAGGAGGGAAGGACAAGGCCACATTGCACTTCAAAACTTATTGAATGCCAGCCTTCTGTTGCTTGGGCAGTCCTCTGGGTTGGAGTGGCTGGGTGCCTGGAGCCCTCTGCCCCTGCGTTCTTGGGCATCTGGGTGAAGAGGCTATGGAACTTGGGGAGGAGGGCAGACAGTTACACGGGGCAGCAGCAGCGGTCTGTGCTCCTGCTGCATTTCCTGCAGCTGCACCAGATGCTGGAGCATATCGGTTTGATCCCCCAGTAGCCTCAGCATTGCATCCTGTCTCCTCTCATCGCGCTGCTGCCACCTCTCCTTTTGCTCCCACCACCTCCCATCTTGCTCGTACCTCCTGTCCTCACGTTCATTTTCTGCTTTCCTGGACTCTGCCATTGTTTGCCTCCACACATTCTGCTGAGCTCTTTCAGTGCAGGAGGGCTGCATGAGCTCAGAGAACATTTCATCGTGATTACGTTTTTTTCGCCTTCTTATCTGGGCTAGCCTCTGGGCTGGAGATGATGGTGGGAGTGTTGAAACATTTGCAGCTGCGGGAGGGGAAAAAGGGAGAGTAATATTTAAAAGGATACATTTTAGAGAACAATGGGTAGACTCTTTCACAGTGAGCCAAGCTGTGAATATTACATAGCACATGTGCTTTTGGTACAAGGTTGCATTTTGCCTCTTATATTGAGGTATGAGAGATCACACACGCAGGGCCGGGCAACAGAATTAGGCTTGCAGGCAGCCATGGTAAGCCACAGTTTTTCAGCTTCTTCAACCTTTATAACATATGGAATGGTTTCAAACAGCAGCGCCCTCCTTTCCCATACCAAGCACCCATTGGGTTGGCCATTTAAAAGGAGGGGCTGTACTGTCCGTGAATGCATCCCAAGTCTTCAGGGCAAATTAATCATTAAACACGCTTGCTTTTAAACCATGCATTATATTTACAAAGGTACACTCACCAGTGCCTTCTCTGGCTTCATGGTCCGTGAGCCCGGGTTGGGAGGGTATTGGCTCCAGGGTGATAAACAGTTCCTGGCTGTGAGGGAGAATGGTTTCTCCACTTGTGTGCTGTGCGCTATCCTCCTCCATCTCCTCATCTTCCTCATTCCCAAAATCTTCATCCCTATTGCGTGAGACCTCCCCCCCTTGCAAGTGTCCATGGACGGGTGGGGTAGTAGTGGGGGCCCCCCCTAGAATTGCATGCAGCTCATCGTAGAAACAGCATGTCTGGGGCTCTGACCCGGCGTGGCCGTTTGCCTCTTTGGCTTTTTGGTAGGCTTGCCTGAGCTCCTTAATTTTCACGCAACACTGCTGCGCGTCCCAGTTGTAGCCTCTGTCCATCATGCCCTTAGAGATTTTTTCAAATATTTTGGCATTTCGTCTTTTGGAACGGAGTTCTGATAGCACAGATTCGTCTCTCCATACAGAAATCAGATCCGCTACCTCCCGTTCGGTCCATGCTGGAGCTCTTTTGTGATTCTGAGACTGCATGGTCACCTGTCCTGATGAGCTCTGCATGGTCACCCGTGCTGATCAGCTCGCCACGCTGGCCAAACATGAAATGAAATTCAAAAGTTTGTGGGGCTTTTTCTGTCTACCTGGCCAGTGCATCTGAGTTGAAAGTGCTGTCCCGAGTATTCACAATGGAGCACTCTGGGGTCGCTCCCGAAGGCCAATACCATTGAATTGCGTCCACACTACCCGAAATTCGACCCAGCAATGTCGATTTCAGCACTAATCCCCTTGTTGGGGAGGAGTACAGAAATTGATTTTAAGAGCCCTTTAAGTCGACAAAAATGGCTTCGTCGTGTGGACGGGTGCAGGGTTAAATCGATCAAACGTTGCTAAATTTGACCTAAACTCGAAGTGTAGACCAGGGTTAAGATACTGTTCATGTCACTTCTGTGTGCACCTTGTTTTCCAACTATGATCAACATCATACTGCCCAGAGGCTTGGGATAAGGTAGCAGAATTCAGAACACATGACTGATTTATTAGAAATCCAGTGCCAGGGAAATACAAACAATTTCATCTCTCTGTAACCTTGATTTATGTGTTCCCAACTAATAGTTTAAAGTTAAGGAATAGCATCAACCTCTGGGACGGTTACAGATAACTTAGTGGAGGACTGTGAATAACATGCTTTAATTACTTATTTTAAATAAGTATTAAAGACTTTATTTAAAATAAGTAATTAAACCAAACAGGCATTGCAATATACTCATGTATTGCCTTTATACTCACGTTCCAAGATGAAATGTTGCATCGAGGCATGATCAGTCCCTGCATGAGAAGAACGGGTGTGCAATCCTTTCTCTAATTGTTCCTTGAAGGTGGATGAATTAGTGTGTTATTTTATTTATAATAATACCTCTTAATCAATTAGCATTAAGCCCACCTTTTACCATACCTATATTTCCGCTACTATAGTTAAATATTTTCTATTTTCTCATTGACTATAAATATTAAAACATTATCTTAATATTTGCATAAATATCATTCTATTTACTGTCATTACAGATCGTATTTTTCTAAAACACTCACATTTTTTCTAAAAATTCGTTAAAACCAGAACATGTTTACAACAAGACCTGGAGTTATGTCCTAATTTGCCTCTGAATTGTCTCACTTCACGCATATTTTACTAGGCCTTATGATTATTATCAAGCCCAAATTTAGGCCCCAAAACCTATTCTCTACTTACATTTCAGCACATTTCTATTTAACATAAACAAGCATTTTCTCCGTAGGCTATACTTCCCACAACCCTTTCTCCTCTTCCTCTCTCCCAGCCATGAATTTGCTAATGTATTAAAAAAAAAAAAAAAAAAGTTCATGACAATGAAGTAATCTGTGAGATAACTGTTGCTGTCCAAAGCACCAGAAATGAAAAATAAAAGACAAATTAACATAACCATAAAGATATTCCAGTTAAATATTTAACTGATAATACAGACAAGGGAAATAAAAGTAAATTAAAATTGAAGATATCTGACACTGAGCGGTGCTTTTATGACCCTACCTCCCACTCCAAAGAGTCACCACTGGAATTCTTGGGAGTAATCATGCATAGGATCTGATAAGTGCTCTGAGCAAAGGAGACAGAAAACATTGCGAGGAAAGAATGTGTAAAGTCCTTCCCAAAACCCTACAGAACATTTTTAAAGTATTTCAACAATGCTTAAGTGCTCCCCTAAAAGTAATCTGACATACAGCAGTTAACATAACAAAAATCTGGCTCAATGATGCTCTTAAAGTGTGTTAAAATTCTCCTCAGCACAAAACCACAGCCAAAGGATTGTCCTCAATTTCAGTTAGTACCTTAACATCAACTGCAGAGGATCCAAATCCACCAGGATGTCTCACAAGAGAAGTATGTGGCAATGCTCTATTGAACTTTTCCAGAAGCACCATAGCACCACAATAGTGTCCCTTAACACAGTCCCAAGTCACCTTCTGGTTCTCCATTTTTCCATGATGTATAAGAACACAGCATCACAAATTTCCCTTGCCCACAAGGAGCGTATGCACATGGGTGGGTTCTGGCTGCCCATACAGGCTTTGAAAAATTGATCTGTCCTGTGCCCACTTACTGTGAAAGTGTTCCCCTTTAGTTTCTCACATGTGATGCCAGGCGTAGCATGATGCGAAGATGATGGGTTATGGTTTCATGATCCCTGGTAGGAGTAGGTATGTGGGTTCCTCCACCATAAATGTTGACCAAGAAACACCATACATAATCACATCATTATGGGGGAATAAAGGTCCTTTCTCCCACCAACACCTGTCTCCTTTCCACAGGCGAAGTATAGGGATGTACACCCACACAGTTTGGTAACCCCATCCTCTGAAATTTCACAATCATTTGAGGGACTTGAGTTATATCCACAACCTTTGGGTACATCACAATATTGATAGCTTTGCAAATCTGCATAACCATTGCCCCGCCAGTTGACTTCCCTGAACAGGTTTGCAGTTGACCAATAGCAGTCAGGTGTTGCCAGCTTCCAAAAGGCAATAGACATCTATTTCTGTATGGGAATGGGTTTCCAAAAACACACACAAGTGGCCTGGCACTGAGGGGTTGGTGCAAGCTTCTTGCACAACTCCATGAAGGTGTTTCCTCATTCTGAAGTTCTGCAGCTACTGGTTAACATCCCAGATTTCCAAGACAATTTGTGTGTCTCCAGGACCAGAAGTAGCAGTCCGTGCTTGGGTATCCAACTGCAATAGAGTTAGAAAATATTTCAAGGAAAATATTGGAGGGGAAAATAAAAGTGCTTCTATCTACAGACTAAATAAAAGTACTATAGACAGGGTTGGCCGTTGAAAGCCATCTCACTCCCACTCCCCACACCATTTAGAACAGTGGTTTTCTACCTTCTTTCATTTGTGGACCCCTAAAATATTTCAAATCGAGGTGTGGCCCTGTAGCGGGGTGAATGCCACTCCAGCCCTGAAGAGGTTGGAAAAGCCCTGCAGAAGTCCGGGGCTGGGTAAAGGAGCAAAACCCCGGCTGATTGGGGAAGTGGCTGCAGCTGGGGCTATGCCCCAAGCTGAGCAACTCAGCCTTATAAGAAGGCCAGTGCCACCAACAGACTGAGCAGTCTCCCTCTGATAGGAGAGAGAGACAAGCCTGGCTGCAGGGAGCTCACCCGGGGACCTAGCGTGATGCAGGGCTAGGGGAAAGGCCTTGGGGGCTGGGAAGCCCTAGGCCAGCAACTCCCCAGGCTGCAGGGCCTGGTTCTAGGCCCATATAGGTATTGGGGTTGTAGCGGGGCACCCTGAGGGTGGGTAAAGGTAGCCAGTCCAAACCCCTTGTTGCCTGTGATGATTGGCTGATAGACTGCAGCCTGCCTCAGGGTGTGGGGACTAGATGGTGACTGGTAGTAGCCATGACTGAGGTGACATTGGGATAGGGGGTGGGGGTTCCCGTGGGTGGGGAGACCCAGAGAGAGAGTGGGGTACTGCCATGGGGGCAGCACCCAAGCCAAGGGCACTGGGGTCTGGGAGGGACACGGGGGCCAATGACAGGCGGGACACCTGGCCTGCAGAGGGTGCTCTGACTACTGGTGAGCTAATTCCCGAGATGACCAGCAGGAGGCACTGCAGGGTGAGTCTGTGCCTGATTACAGGACCCTTTTAGAAATATAACCTGTGCTCTGCAGACCCCTACCATAAAAGCCTTAGGCTGAAAACTGACTGAACAGAATTCAATTATAAATGTTGCACATGCTTGGCATGGCATTTGATGCAGCATGAGACAGGGTGCTAAACTGTGTGCTTCTATGGTAACAACAACAATTCTGGGTTTTGACTTTAGGTGGGGGTATTCACATACTTTTGATTGATCAGAAAAAAACAAGTGCCTTTTCTGGGATCTGAAACTTTATTTTCATAGTCACCTATGCCCTAGACATAGTCTGCAGGAGTCTATGGCCCACAGACTGAAAACCACTGGTTTAGAATATAAAGGTTACAGAAATTAACTGCTGTATTTAATTTAAAATTGTTCCAGTCACAATGAGGAAGAGGATATTATGCCAACAGAAGGTGGAGACAAGGGCCTTCAGGGTAAGGAGAGCAGAGTGTGTTCTGGGTAGCAGTGACTCATGCTGTGTCTACCTACCAGCCAACACACATGGAACTCATGGGGGTGTGTGTGTGTGGTTTCTTCCTCCAAATAGGGAGCTGGAAATGCCTCTGCTGCAGCTTCAGATAGTGGTTCCCTAGGCCAAGCTAGGCCTATGACATGCTCTGCTATCCTCTGTAGCCTCTTCTGTTTTGAATATGGAGACCCAAAATTCTATGCATTGTGATGTGTCTCAGATCATGCCTCATTGTGCATAAAATGTTACCATACTAAATTAAAAACCAGGTGGTAACAGAGGACAGCTGGTTCCTGCCCTCTACAATATCTCCTAATCTATTGTATCTAGTCCAGGGATCAGCAACCTTTGGCACGTGGCCCATTAGGGAAATCCACTACTGGACGGTTTGTTTAACTGCAGTGTCCACAGCATTCGCCAATGGATGTGCTGGCTGCCACTTCCTGCAGCCCCCATTCTTCTGGAATGGAGAACTGCGGCCAGTGGGAGCTGCGATGGGCTGAACCTGCGGATGCTGCAGGTAAACAAATCATCCCAGCCCGCCGGCGGATTTCCCTGATGGGCCGCGTGCCAAAGGTTGCTGATCCCTGATCTAATCTGTTCTTGAATTCTAGTAGTGATGGTGATTCAACCATCTCTCCCCAGACAAATGATTCAATTGTCTATCCTTGCTGTACTTGCAGACATTTCTCCCTAATGTCTACTTTTAATATTTGTTTTGAATTTCAGGCCATTCTTTCGCCTATAATAGCAGATGTGGAAAGCATTTCCTGTCAATTAATGGCCATCATGGATAGATGAGATGCTGAAATTAAGCAAAGGGCTCTTAAAGGTAATTGCGAAGCAAAAGCAAACAATCAAAAATTGTTTGTGTCCTTTATTGCTTCTTTCTGATCTATAAAAGTGTCCACCTACATTTTTTTTAAACCTTCCCCCCTCCCCCCTTAAAATGTAGAATATAGTGCTGCCAACCCCAAGCATTCAAAAATCATGAGTCAGGCACCCCAAACCCTGAGATTATTTTAAATAATGAAATCTGGAGAAAAACCAAACAGTCTGGATTATTTTTATAATTACCTTCTGGTTTTTGAGCCTCTCCATTAATGTTTTCAAACTTTTGTCCACAAATGAGGGACAGAAACTTCATTCTTTTTGAAAAAAGTGAAAGCTGAGCTTCTTATGTAATCACATGACTCTAGAAGCTGAGGCTTTAATAAAATCATGGTATCATGCAACTCCCAATATAAGCATGAGAGTTGGTAACACTGGGGATATCCAGTCCTTTGTCTGGCATGATTTATGGAGAACCTGAATAGTGATATCAGTGGGGATCGTAATCTGAGCAGTAGCTCTCCCTCCCTCAACATGAATGAGGATGGGGATGTTGATACTTTGATCATTTCAGTTCCAAATAGGAAATGCTTTGCTCTGCACTGATTCCATTTTATGGTCTATGAGGGAGGGGGAAGAATCATAGATTTGATTTGAATACCTGAAGGGACAATTGTGATAATCTGTTCTGACCACCTGCATAATAGGAGTCATGCCTCCTTTCCTCCCCAACCCTCATGTCTCTTTAAAGAGCTAAGTGACTAGCTCTTACATGGACTGTGAAGGTGATGGGGAGGGGAGGATGAAGGCTCTTCCTGACCTCTCCTTACACTGCACTCATGTAAGTGTGAGGCAGAATCTGGCCCTAAATTACTGAACTTCATGTGTGAAAAATCTACTTCAATGCAAATCTGAACTCTTAATGCAATACATTACATTCTAACAAATGCGTTCTACAACAGAAAACAGAAATTCAGACCCCTGACAGCTACACACTATTATTCTGCTCCAGAATGGAAATAAAACAAAGTTCCAGCCAACAGTTCTGAAACTTCGTTTTTCATTACAAAAGTATTGTAATCCATTTCAGCTGTAAGAAAATCCTACTCCAATTTCATGCTACAGTAGTGTCCATAACAAAAATAAATGTATGTTACCCACGTAGATTAGAGTGCTGTTGATTGAATATTACACTGAAGGGTGAATTCAGCAGATAGCTATGGCCTGTATTCTAACTCTTTCGACTTTAGTCAACTTGTGTGTCCACTTATTTAAAAGTATTACAGTATTCATAAGTAATGGTCCAAAACAGTATGCTTTACAACACTTGTTAATATGATTGTAACAATATTTTAGAGTAATGAACATCTTGTTTAAATAAACTGAATTATTATTAATACTAACTTTTCATATTTAATTTACTTTATATTTAAATTATAGCATTAAGGAAAGAAAATGTGTTAAAAGGATTGTATAGCCTTTAGAGATGTTAAATTCTTCCATGTCAAATGTATACTAATAGTCTCTCTCTTGGACCAAATTACTAACCTAACAGACCATGAAGGATCTTTGGAAGCTACTGTGAACTGTCATGCTTACCAATACACAGAGAGGATTTACCAGCACAGTAGACCTTAGCAACAATTTTGCTCTCAATGGGAGTTTACATTTAAATATACCTGACTTTGCATAGACCTAGTTCTGCAGCCCTGACTCATCTTGGATAATATTTACTCATGTAAGTACTTTCATTGCAGATTCGGGTCCCATGTGAAGAGAATATTGTACATATTCAAATTTCTTAACGATCGTTAATGTCCATACTCTATCTTCCCCTCAAATTCCCTTTTGTTAATAGTATACATTTCAAAGGTATTAGTCCTCATTGAATGAGTGAAAGTGTATTTTCACAGCTATACTCAAATATTTCTGAAACTGTGAATAAAAGTCTGTTTTATGCAAGCCTAAAATCATGAAATCTCTTGGCAGGAGACTTTCCTAACCTGTGCTACAAACAAAGCTCCCACTGAAGGTGAAGTACCTTTACTCTGGAGTTTGGCTTTTTAACAAAAAATCAATAACAAAGTTCAGCTCAAGCACTTTCCCTACGCTTGGCCCATGAAACAATTTAGCAAGCGTGTAGCCTCTGAACACCAGGAAGTTTCCAGGGGGCCCAATCTAGGAGGTGGTCCCCCTAGAGTGGTGCCATTCTCTACTGTCCCTCACTATGGGCTGTGCCTGAATGGAACATCCCTGACTTTAGGGATTGCATTGATAAGAAATCTAGTTCAGTTACCTTGACTATTAGAGAGACATGTTGGGTGAGGTAAAATCTTTTATTGGACCAACTTCCATAGGTGAAAGAGACAAGCTTTTGAGCTCCACAGAACTCTTAACTATAAGTTAGTTAAGGTGGTTCTGCCTGGCTCTTCCCCGGATAACTTTTTTTTTTTTGTCTTGGAGAATAATGTTTGACACTGTCAGTTATTAGGTAAAAAAGAGTAGGTAGGTTGTCTCAGTGTGGAACCTATCTATGCTGTTATCTGCCTTATGACTGTTTAAACATGGGTGAGGATTTCACCTAAAAGGAATACAGATTAATACAGATTAATACAGATTAATCAGATGCACTAATCCTACTTCTACATTCATTCAGGAATTTGCCCATGTTTAAAAATGCAATGATTGTTGATAGCTCCCTACATTACTGTCCAAACACCTCAGATGGGCATTCTTTGGTTTGGTAAGGCTATCTTATCTAAAACATCTCTAAAGAACACACAAACATGTCTGATGTAAAATGTTATGTAGAAGGAGCAATAATGTTATTTACTCCTTGGTATGGAAATAATGTTTTAACTTTCTCTGAAAGGTGGCCTTCTCCTTCAGTATTTTCCTATTTATCGTGCCCTTGAACCTTGTTTATTAGGTAAAGATGGATTTCATTTTGTCTAATGAGCTTCCTTTTCAAGAACTCATCTTGATGCTGGATTTTTTTTTTAAACATCTCACACAAGCTCTCACTATCTCAGCTTTTGTCAGAATAAATATTACACATTAGTTGCCCCAGAAGTTGTTAATAAATAATAAAAAATTAAAAAAAAATCAATTTTAATGGAATAATTGGCTACGTTTCAACAGGTATCGGTCTTCTGCTCATGGTATACCTTTCCACTTGGGTATAAGAAAGGTTTTGTTCTCCTATTTGTTTGTTCTGTTTTTATCTTCCCCATTAGCATATTATTACTTCTGCCTCAGTAAGGCCATCTGGATGGATTTAATTCAATTCAATTTAATTTAAGCCTTGTCTCTCTAATTTTTAGCTGAACTGATAGTATTACCTGGTAACTTATTACTACTTTACTAACTGGATATTATGTACTCATCTCTAGGTTAAAATTTTGGGACATAGATTGCATTGCATCTTCTGCATCTTTATCTTTTGTAAATTACCTGTGAAGTTACTGCATGCAATACTTTTCAGTTTTCTTAATCTTACATTTGAATCTGCCTTCGACTTATTTGCACATCCTAAGACTTTCATGCATTCCTTTACAAGTCTGCTTGGTTTATGGATCACAATAAATCCTTGGAGATAAATGTGTTATCACATTTGAGTTGCAGTAAATTGGGCCTGGTTTTTATAATGCTCTGACGTGATCGTGATTTAAAACTTTGAGATTGTTCAACAGTCATTAGGCCTGGAGAGATTAAGAGCGGAAGGGGCTGTAATTGTGGTAGCCTTTTACTGAAAGTGAAATGGCAAAAAAGCATGGAATTACACACAACCTAAATTAAGGTAATTATTGAAATGGGAATTTCTCAGTTACTAAGCTATGCTTTGTGCATAGCTAAGACGTGAGGGCAGCAGAATAATGACAGTGGATTTCAAAAAACAGATTTTAATGAACTCAGAGAACTGGTAGGTAAAGATCTCATAGGAAAAAATTCTAAGGAAAATGTAGTGAACAAGAGTTTCTCAGAGTCAATATTAAAGGTTCAGCAGCAACCTATCCAAATGTGAAAGAAAGGAAGAATAGTAAGAGTCCATGAGGACAAAAGCTCTTTAATGACCTGAAAAAGGAATCCTACAAAAAGTGTTAAGGAGGAGTACAAAAAAAGCACACGCTTGTTGGGCCAAAATCAGGAAGGCACAAAGTGAATTACACCTAATAAGGAACATAAAAGGCAATAAGAAGAGGTTGAATAAATACACTGGAAGCAAGAGAAAGTTGAAGGAAAGTGTAGGTCCTCTACTTAGTCGGGAAGAAGAGGTAATAATGGATGGCAACAAGAAAGCTGAGATGTTTACTGTATATTTTGCTTCAGTCTTCACTAAAAAAGGTAAACTATGACTAGATGTGTAACATAATTACTATTAACATCAAGGAGGAAAGAACTCTTTCTAAAATAAGAAAAAAACAGGCTAAAGAATATTTAGATAAGTTAGATGTATTCAAAACAGCAGGGTACTTAAGGAACTAGCTGAAGCAATCTTGGAACCATTAGCAAATATCTTTGAGAACTCCTGGAGGACAGGTGAAGTCCTAGAGGACTGAAGAAGGGCAAACATAGTACCTATCTTTAAAAAGGGGAACAAAGAGGATCCAGGGAACTATAGACCAGTCAGTATAACATTAATACCTAGAAAAGTACTGGAGCAAATTATTAAACAATTTAGAATTAAAAATTCTAATTGAACAATTGGTCTGAAATCAAAAAGATGAAATTCAATCAAGTCATGTGCAAAATACTACACTTAGGAAGGAAAAATCAAATGCACAATTACAAAATGAGAATAACTGCCTAGGTAGTGGGACTTCAAAAAAGGATGTGGAGGATATAGTGCATCAAAATTTAAATATGAATCAACAAATTCAGACTGGAAATAAGGCATTATTTTTTTACTATTGAGAATAATTAACCACTGGAAGAATTTACCAAGGGTTTTGGTGGATTCTCTATCACTGACAATTTTTAAATCAAGACTGGTTGTTTTATAAAAGATAGGCTCTAGGAATTATTTTCAGGAAGTTCTATGGCCTGTGCTATACAGAAGGTCAGATAAGCTGATCACAATAGTCCCTTCTGGTTTTGGAATCTACGGTATGTCTACACCAGGGATCGGCAACCTCTGGCACGCGGCTCGCCAGGGTAAGCACCCTGGTGGGCCGGGCCAGTTTGTTTACCTGCCACGTAGGCCGGTTCGGCCAATCGCAGCTCCCACTGGCTGCGGTTCACCGTCCCAGGCCAATGGGGGCTGCGGGAAGCAGCGTGGGCGAGGGATGTGCTGGCCGCCGCTTCCCACCGCCGCTTCCCACTGCCCCCATTGGCCTGGGATGGCAAACCGCGGCCAGTGGAAGCTGCGATCAGCCGAATCTGCTGACGTGGCAGGCAAACAAACACAGCACAGCTATGGCTAGCCTAAATCAGCTGACTCAGGCTCTTGGGGTTTGACCTGCAGAACTATAATATTGCAGTGTGGGTGTTCGGGCTTGGGCTGGAGCCCAGGCTTTCAGACCTCATGAGCAGGGATGGTCTCAGAGCCTGGGCTCCAGCCTGAGCCTGAATCCCTACTTCGCAATTTTATAGCCCTGCAGCCCAAGCCCAAATCAGATGACCCAGGCTTTGATTCGGAGTACTGTGGGCTTTTTCCATAGTGTAGACATACCCTATGAATGGGGTGCAGTTGTGAAAAAAGTATACTATCATTTGGGCGTGTATTTACAGGAGTGACATGTGAGACAATTTCCTCCTGTGTCTTACATTCTACTTGGTACTGATGAGGCCTCAGCTGGAGTACTGTGTCAAAATCTGGGCACCTCACTTTAGGAAAGATATGGACAAATTGGAGAGAGTCCAGAGGTGAGCAACAAGAATGGTACCAAATTTAGAAAACTTGAACTATAAGGAAAAGCTAAACAAATAGTGGGCATGTTTAGTCTTGAGAAAAGAAGACTGAGAGGGACCTGATAGTCTTCAGATATGTTAAGGACTGTTATAAAGAGGATGGTGATCAAATGTTTTCCATGTCCACCAATGATAGGACAAGAAGTAATTAACTTAATCTGCAGCAAGGGAGATGCAGGTTAGATATTAAGAAAAACTTTTTAACTATAAAGATAGTTAAGCAGTGGAACAGGCTCCCAAGGGAGGAATCCCTGTCCTTGGGGATAGGTTAGACAGACCTCTCAGGGATTGTCTAATATATTTGGTCCAGCATCAGTGCAGGGGGCTAGACTAGATAACCTCTGAAGGTCCCTTCCAGCCCTATGTTTCTATAATTCCATGATTCAATTTCACTACGGGCTACATATCTAAAGTACCCACTCTGGGAAAAGTAATTGTAATATGGTAATCTGTCCCCTTGAGTAGGGGATTCCAATGCTAGCCAACCCTGTTCCATGGTGCAGCCTATTTAAGAACATGTATTTTAGGACTGGTAATTCCTGGAAGGATCACCAGCCCAAGTTTGGGGAAGAGAAAGGGGCAGGTGTTTGAGTCATGTGACTTTCATAAAAGAGTGCGCCTAGCTCAGCATGGGAAGCCTAGAGTCAGAGAGCTTGGTGGGGGACAGCAAGGTGGAGACAGCTCTCCCAAACAGAATATCTGAGGAGACAAGTTGGCTGAGAGACCTGAGGAAGAAGTCTTGCCAGGAGCGCTATAAAAGACAGGGGTGATTCAGTGGATGCACTATACCACCTGTAGCAGAACCCTTCACCCTGGCACCACAACCCTAATCCTGGCCAGGGGAGGACGGGAAGTCCTGATGGATAGAGATGGGACTGGAGAACAATCTTGCTCCACAGTTATCCCACAGTAGTGCCTCCTGTCCTGTGGGGCTGGTCCAGCTCCCCACTGCAGCATAACCTGTCATAGGGCAGCTGGGCCAGATTTCAGCGTCACTGAAATCCTGGGTGCTAGATTACAACATCACTCACTCAAATTTGGCCCACCCACACCTCCTTCATGATGGCTAGCTGGCCAGCAACACCAAATCTGAGATGGGGGTCCTGTGCAAGTGCATACAGTAGATCTTGGGTAATCTGGGCCTGACTTCTCATGGACCCCAGCTAAAGCCACCCCTGATAAAAGATCTATTAGATAGGGCCCCTAGATGGAGAGCTTTGGGTAAATCCTGCATCAAGCATGAAAAAAGAATTTGAACCCAAAGAATAGACTAAAAAGTCTATTAGTGGCCACACCCTAAAAGGAGAGCTGTAGAAAACCCTGCATTAAGAGACGACCCAGAAGGAGGCTTGGTGGAAGATTGAGAAAACTACCTTTACATGAATTAACCAGACCCAGGAAGAGAGACATGGTTTGAAACTCCCTGCTGTGTGTGTGTTACTGGGGAGAAAGTAGTTTGAGGCAATAGACATGCCTGAAGCTCGACTGGGTAAGATGACTTTATCTGACTGGGCACAATTAATCACCTTGAAGTCCTTGTATCATCTTAGATGTCAGATGTACAAACTGTTTTTCCCAGCCCCTCCATTTCCCCTACCAATATCTCTTTTCCAGCCTGGAAACCAAACTATACACAATATACTCCAGGTCTGCAAATAGGCTCTGATATTGCAGACATAAGCACATTGACTTTTAGAGAACTGCTTGTGTGAGTACAGTTAGTTGTATGCTTAAGTGGTTACAGGAGCAGTCCCACTGAGGATTGTGAAGTGAGACTACAGCATAACTTCTCTTGTCCTCCAACAAATTTCTCTGTATGTGTGTGTGCTGCAACAGAATGGTCCTGCAAGGACACTGTACTGACAGCTCATTTGATTTATTAATAATTACACCCCTCATAAATCTTTGTCTTTTTAGAGATTACCCCTTGTTTGTATCAAATCTGTGTATTATCTCATGCTCCCTTAAATCTTATCTTGCGCTACTGTGACAGAATCTTCAAGTCATCCAGATACAGCTTCATTTGTTTGTGCTAATATGATGAAGATGGTGACAGCTATTTTATATTGCAGCCAACTTTCAGAGAATACAAAATTTTACTTGGTCTGAGTTTTGATGCAACTGACCCTAGCACTGAACACTGTTGAAGCACACCTTTTGATGAGCCTCAGGAAAAAAAATCATGCTTTAAAGTGTAGAGATATGTTCGTAGACTATTATAATATAGAGATGCTCTCCCATAAGGGACAGTGTTATGAACATAGGAATTTGGAGATGTGCCCTGAAGGTGGAGTTGGGAGAACTGCATGGCTGTGTGTAGCAGTTCACCAGAGACACTCTCCAGTTTGTTTTATTAAAGTTGTATTCATTGGTTAGTTATTTAATGAACCCCAAGATCATGTCATGGTGTCAGAAATGCTGAATGAGAAGGAAACTGCAGTCATTTTGAAGTTAACTCCTGTGTTTGCAACTGAAAGCGGAGACAAAGGGAGGCACCAGAGAAGTACGTAAAGCACCAGCTGCAGAGGCTTTTGTATGTATTTGGTGAGTACAACAGCAGCTTGACTAACTTAAGAAGTAGAAAAAAGCCAAAAATGGATGTGTTGCAATCTCCTTCCAGTTTGAAATTGTTAGGCAATGTTGCAGAGAACTGGAAACAATTCAGACAGAGATTTGAATTGTATTTAGCAGCCATGGGGGTAAAGGAGAAAAAAAATGATAAACTGAAATTTTAAATCATTTTGCATGTTGTTGAGGAGGAAGCATTGGATATTTAACAGTTTTAAGTTTGAAGACGGTGAAAGCATGAAGTTAAATCAAATACTCACTAAATGTGACGAACATTGCATGCCAAAAAGGAATGAAATCTTTGAGACACACATTTTTTACATGCATGTAAAAAACTGATGACACCATAGAGGAATATGTCACAGAATTTAGGAAACTCAGTAAACCCTGTGACTTTTGGGAGCTAACAGAGTCTCTGGTCAGAGAGAGAATCATTTATGGCATTAAAGACAATATATTAAATAGAGACTGCTCCGTGAAGGAGATTTAATTTTAGAAAAATCTCTCCAAATATGCAAGGCAGCAGAAACTATGAAAGCACAAGCCAAAAAGCTGAATTCACCAGAAGTGGTTATCCATGTACAAAAGAATCTAGCCAGAATAGGTCAAATCAAAGAGTGGAACCACTCACTATGAAAACCACAGCTAGGGAGAAGACTGGGTAAAGATGGTCATGTGGAAGGTCATGTGGATCATGGCATTGCCCCAACCAGTGTGTTGCCTTTGGGAAACTCGATCATACATGTGGGGAAAATGATCACTTTGCAAAATGCTGCAGATCCCAAATGCAGAAAAATCAAGTGTATTCAGTTAAAAACAAACAATCTGGTTGAGGAGTTTTTCATAGACATACTGGAATTTAGCAAATATGATGACAAGGTTTGGATACTGCCTATGACAGTGAATGGAACAATTATTCCACTGAAACTGGACACAGGAACTCAGGTTAATATTCTGTCTGCACAAGATTATGAGAGACTGAAAATAAGGTCAAAATTGGGACCAACAAAAATAAAAGTAACTGGTTATTCTGGAACAACTATACCAGGGAAGGGGAGGTGCATTGCTAGCATCCACCATAAAAACACGATGTACAGGCTCCCTTTCATTGTAGTGCCAAAGGAGGTGACACCAGTTTGAGGCTTGACTGCATGTGAGAAACTAAATTTGGTAAAACAGGTGGTAAAACAGGTGCTCTCACTACAAGATCATACTGAACCTGGCCATGAGGCACTCTTTCAGGAATATCAGGACCTATTTCAAGGGTTGACTTGCTTGCAAGGTAAACATAAATTGCGAATAAACAAGCAGGTCCCTTCAGTTATCCATCCATGTAGAAAGTTGCCATTTGCACTCCATGATAAACTGAAGGCGGAGCTTGCAAGCATGGAAGCAATGCAATTAATACAAAAAAATGGAGAAGCCAACAGAATGGGTGTGTTCCCTTGTCATTGTGGAGAAATGTACTGGCCAGCTATGCCTATGCTTAGATCCCAGAAACCTCAAGGAGGCTATGAAAAGAGAACATTTCAAACTACCAACCAGAGAAGAGATTATGGCTCAATTTGCAAATACTAATTATTTCAGTAATTCGGATTCATCCTCAGGTTTTGGCAGCTAAAATTAAGCGAAGAAAGCTCAGTGCTATGCACATTTAATACCCAATTTGGAATATATAAATTCCTAGCTTACCCTTGGTCATAGCTTCAGCCCCAGAAGTGTACCATAAAACCATACATATTATCTATGACTATATTATTAATGGTGTTGACACCTCCATGGATGACATCATCATCTGGGGCTCGACGAAAGATGAGCATGATCATAGATTTCGGGATGTCCTAGATGCAACTGGAGCTGAAAATCTTTACTAAATAGGGATAAACATGTTTTAGGTGTCACAGAACTGACTTTTTTGTTGGGGACATTATTTCCAATGAGGATTTCAGCCATTGTAATGATGCCACGTTCCTAATCAAAGAAAGCTGTTTAACAGTTCCTGGGAATAGTTAATTAATTTGGGAAATTCATACCTAATTACCAAAGCAGTGACATTGAGAAAACTCATAGAGAATAAAAAGTGAATGGTATTGGGGTGCAGAACAGGAGAAATCATGGGAAGTTTGAAAACAACTATTAATACACGAACCAGTGTTGAAGTTTTATGCACCAGGAAGGCCTATTAAAATTTCAGTGAATACTTCACAGTCTGGATTAGGTGCAGTGTTTTTACAGAAGCATGAGGATTGTTGGCAACTAGTAGCATATGCATCGAAATGACTGAAGCAGAAACCAGATATGCACAGATCAAGAAGGCATTTTTAGGAATATTGTTTGCCTGTGAGAGATTCAATCAATGTACTTATGGACATACAGTGGAAGTGGAAATGGACCCCAAACCCTTGGTAGTATCATTTAGCAAACCACTAAATGATTGTATCTTAAGGATTCAAAGAATGATGATAATGCTGCAAAAGTATGATTTGGTTGTGACCTACACGCCCAGTAAATTCATGTTCACTGCAGATGTACTTTCCAGAGCAGTGGCTCCAACAAAATCAGATAAGACTTTAGAGATGGAGATACAAGCCCATGTAGATTAGATTGTAAAATCAATTGCCATAGCTAACAGGAAACTGCAACAAATAAGAGAGGAAACAGAGAAAGTTGAATAATTGGGAATCTTTAAAGAAGTGATATTTAATGGGTGGCCTGAAGAAATAAGCAGTTGTTATCCAAGTATAAGAGACTATTGGAACTTCAGACATGAACTTGTGGTGATTTTCAAGGCTAGTAAGGTAATTCCAATGAGCCTCTGAAAAGAAATGTTACGGAAGAGTCATGAGGGTCATTTAGGAATAGAGAAGTGCAAACAACAAGCATGAGAGGTTCTGTATTGGCCATAGATCAAGCATGACATTACTAATGTGGTAGGGAACTGCTTTTCATGCTTAAATACAAATCATGCCAACAAGCAGAGCCACTGAGACCTCATCCAGTTCCACAAAGGCCTTATGAAAAAGTCGGCTTTGACTTCTTTACCTAGCAATCAAATGATTATTTAGTGGTCACAGATTATTATTGTCTGTATCCAGAAACTTGCATACTGCATAGTACTAACAGTAAATCAGTGACAGACGGCATGAAGGGAATCTTCTCCAGACATGGAATTCCAGATGAAGTTGTTAGTGATAATGGGCTCCAATTTTCTAGTGCAGATTTTTTAGGCAATTTGCCATAGATTATGTTTTGTGACGAAAATCCCAAAGTCCAAATTACCTCCAATCAAATGGATTTGTGGAAAGGTCTATACAGACAGTAAAGAACCTTATGAAGAAGACTTTTGACAGTGTGGGTGATTTGTAGAAAGCATTACTGGTTTACTGAAGTATCAGAGGTGTAGCCGTGTTAATCTTGATCTGTAAAAAGCAACAAACAGTCCTGTGGCACCTTAAAGACTAACAGATATATTGGAGCATAAGCTTTCATGGGTGAATGCCCACTTCATGCATTACTGAAGCGCACCCCTGAAGAATGGCTTTTCTCCAGCTCAGCTGTTAACGGGAAGAAGGCTCAGGTCTAATTTACCCATTACTGATAACCTGCTGAAATCTCGCAACAATGAAACCATATGGAAGATGAAGGGAAATCAGAAGTGGAAGCAAATATATTATTTTGACAGAAGGGCCCATGATCTCCCATCTCTTAACCCAGGTGATAGAGTGTGCCTGAGGAATCACACCTCTAATACTGGGGCCAAAGGGATACCATTAAAGAACAACTGCATCCAAAGTCTTATGTAATCGAGACATACCAGGGGGACACCTGTTGATGTAATCAAAGGGATTTATAAGTAACCCCAGAAAGTTCCAACAAATTGACAGTTGATGTGGCCTCTGGCATTTCCCATCTGATCTGACTGATCCTTTATCAATGCACAAAGGAGACACTGTCAAGGAACAAGAGAACAACTCAGACTCTAATGAAAGGCTGATACCGAGAGGATCAGAGTGGGATATTAAACTTCCTGAAAGACTGAGAGACTTGCTAACCTGCCTGGAGAAGGAATATTTGAGGAAAGTGAGTGGTAACGACTCACTCAAGAGTGATATGCTGGTAACCTCTCCTTTCTAGGTAGTTGACACAGTGGTTTTAAAAGGGAAGACGTAGAGCTATGTTTGTAGAAGATTTTAATTTAGAGATGGTCCCTCATAAGGCACAATATTTTGAACATAGGAATTTGGAGATGTGCCCTGGAGCCAGGGGTTGGGAACACAGCATGGCTGCGTGCTGCAGTTCACTAGCGATGCTCTCCGGTTTGTTTTATTCCTTTCTCATTCACTGGTTTGTTATTTAAGGAACCCCCAAGATCATTACAAAAAGTAAATAGTATATTTGCAAGTGTTAATAATAATCATCTGCAAACTCAATAGCTTAAGTCTGCATTTTAGCCTCAGCTAATGTGAAAAAAAGGGTGTTTATGCCAATGTCACTTTCCATAAATCATCAGGTCTTTAAACAGTTTTGGTCAAATTCATCCTGGGTCAATTCTATTTGCATTGCCGGAATTATTGCACGGGGTGACTGTATTTCCTTGCCCCCCCCCCCCAATCGCTAGTTAAATTGTCTTTTTTAAGTTTGTAAATACACATAAAAAGTAATGTTCATCCACATACTATTAAATGCCAACTCTGTAACTCTTATTATTTTATTGGCGCTGTGGCCAAAGTTGTCAATCCTAACCTTCTATCCCCCATACATTTTAATAGCTCCTCCCACTGGTCCTTCATCTTTCCCCTCAATGTTTGACAAATGCCGTTGCTTTCTCGTTGTACTGATTCACACACTATGGACTGAGGGCATGTTATGTGCACACTGTGGAAAAGAGGTAGTGAAATGATTTACCAATGATTTGGTTTCAACTATATGTGGTTGCTTCTTCTAACACTTTGTTTTTAATCTCTAGAGGTCCTAAAAACATAAGACTTGCTGCTAACACATTGCACTTTTTTGCTGAATAATTGCAATACATAAACTAAATATATATTCCATGATGCTATATGCTCCGAAACTTGTTTTTTCAAAAAGTTTTTACTCTACTTTCTTCCCAGGCTTTCAAGCCTTCTTGTCTCTTCTGGAAGCCTAAGTTTAATTAGTTGATTTTCTCGTCTTCCTTTCTAATCCCATCTACAGTTCAGAGGCACGTAAAGCCACAAAGCAAGATAATAAGCAATAAATGGAATAATTAATTCAATGCACTGAAACTAATTTTAATTTATATTTCTCCAAGATTCTCACTAGGGAAAGGAGAACCTGGAGTTCCAGGGTCTGAAAATGTTGTGGGAAAAAATGTTCTTGTAAAATTAAAACTTTCAACTATTAAGATCAGAAGGGAAATTAATAACCAAAAAAGAGCTTTTGAAAAATGAATGAAAAGGAAAAAAGTTGAAAACCATTTTAATCCCAACCTACCTTGCTTGCAAAGTGCATTAAATACAATTCTGTACCTACATCTATGGCTAGTCCAAACAAGAGTTCACTTTTATTTCATTGATGGGGTTTAGATCACTAAATGGACTATAAAGAAGTTGTTGTTCAGAAATAGATGGGAAGGAAATCATGTTCAGAAGACAGTATCAGTTATCTTTTGGACCATGAAGTGTCTGGAAAGGTACAGATCATGGCTCTATGGGAGGCCAGCCAATGCAGCAGGATGTGTGGCCTGCCATAATAGCTCATAACCCAACAGAAATAAATATCTGTATGGTAGATCTAACTGAGTAGATTAGTTCCTCAGAATAACCTCTTCTCTCCCTCCCCCCCGCTCTGTTTTTGGTATGTTAAGGCCCCAGTCAACAAAATACTGACTTAAACTTAACTTTAAGCATGTGCTTGAACTTAAGTCCTCTTGACTTCAAAGAGCACATGCTTACTTAAGTCCTGTCCTAAATAAGAAAGCTTTCCTGAATCTGGTCCTACAGACCTTATCTCCGCACCCTTGTCTATGCTGCAAATATATCTGCCTATTGGAGTAACTCTCTTCTGCGATCACAAATGGCGAGGCTAACAATCTCAGTGACCCATCCTTTTTTTGGCTGCAATTTTAGAAGAATTTGAAATACTTTGCAATGGGTGCAGGGAAAAGCCAGTAGGTTCTTCTTTTGTTCCCCAAAACATATTGCCCAGTGCTCTTGTTTTATGAAAATCTATTTAGATACATACATATCCTTTCAGTACAAAGGAAACAAATAAGCAAGCATCTTGTAAAGAATCTCACTACATGCCAGCAAGTGAAAAATCTTTAATTATTGGAATCAAAGTTTTCTTCTCTAATGTTATCTGATCCAATTTCCCATTAAATCACAGTATATTACAAAGGCTGTAAATATGATGGTGTAAAAAGTAAATCAAAAGTTCAAATCTTATCATAAGAATGCATCTTCGCCTTAGGACATCCCCTCATGCCTAGATGCAGCATTGCACGGGACTTTACCTCTTGTACCCTCCCTGGTGGCCTTTTCCTTGGCCCTGCAATGGCCAGTCCCAGCCAGCATCTTCTCCTGACTCCCTCTGAGGGTCTTCTGTGGCTTGGTCTTCTGGACAAGTCCCATAACAGTTCGCTCCCTTTCCAATGTATCTAAAGGTCCAACTTAAAATTTACAAACAATGTATAGATTTATAGTTCTTCTGACCCTCTCAGGCTTGACTGAAAAACTCTGCTTCCTATCCTTCTCCTGTCCCCTGCAAAAATTCTCTTGAACTGGTTCTTCCCCAGCAGGATTCCCCCACTACTTCCCTTCGCCAGGGACTCCAGCAGTTTACCTCTGATGATCTCCCTGTCCCCTGTAAGCCTTATCTCAGGGCTCCACCACAGGAGTATGCTCTCCTACCCGTGGGTGACAGCCTGACTTCCTCACACTCTTTCCAGATAGAAACTCTCCTTGTTACTCTCTCCAGGGTCTTCCTCCCACTTTTGAGTTCCCAGCCCTAGTTAAGCAGTATTCTTACCTGCTGCACCACCACTACTAGGATCAGTCTTTTAATTAAGCTCCATTACACCCAGCTGGGGTCACTAATTAGCCCTCATGTTGCCAGCTCATCTGAGGCTGAGGGATAGCTGCTAAATCATGGGCAAGGCTGAGCCCAGCTTGCCTCAAAGAACCAGCCAGCCCATCATGCTAATAAATAACTGTGCCAAAAGTGTCACAGTACAAAACTTCATGGTAATAATCCTACTGCACATTGCAAAATAACTTGTGGAGCATAAAACTAACAAATATGTTGTGTTGATAGTTCAAGCACAGTATGGTTTTTAGAAAGTCATCAAACAATGGCATGTTATGCCAGAAAGCACAGCTTAAGCCAATAGCTTTATGCAAAATATAGATACTTAAGAATCTTTACATTTCACTTCTAAGTGCTATAACATGCTTCTAAGTGTCATATTATGCTGTAAAGTGCAGCAAAACCCAATCAAACAAGCAAACAAAATCCATACTTTGCTTTTCTGCTACTTTCAGACATTGCTCTATGGCTTTCATAATAGCACAACTCCACAACATTCGATTTTGGTTAAACTCTTCAGGCTATGCATGGGTTCTTTATTTCTTTCTTTCGCTTGATTGACAGTTCTGTTCTTTTGGTTACCCAAAGTGGACTATTAATCTAGTCCTTTCCCTCTGTCTCTGCATCCATGTTAGTATATTTGATGGGCTCATTTGACATGAGAGCCTGATTGCTAAATATTGCAGGTGGGCTCAATGGAGTTTTAAAAAAGAAAAATCAAACATTCTTCTAGAAGAGAAATAAGATTGTTGTGGCCAGAAAAAAAAAAAGTGGATGGAGGGCTTCCCCATAAAAATCAACATTGTCTTATGTTCCACAGAGCACAAAAGGATGGGGGGTTATTTTGGCTGGCTCAGATCCTTATATTGTTTGTTTTTGCTGCTAGGGAAACATGGTAGAATGCTTTCTGTGGCCACTTAATTTAGCAACTTAATTTCATGTCCACCCTCTCATTCATGCCACTCAACTAAGAGAAAACATACGGTTCCTTAGTAGAGAGAGCTCCTTCCTTGACAGCATGTATTAATGTACATATGATGTACAGTTCTTCAGTAACGTAATTTTGCAATTCAATATAATCACCTTTTTAGTAGGATCTGTGCATCAACTAGTCATATTTACAAAGCAATTGCTCCTTGGGTTAATGAGACCAGAAGTGCTACCAGAACCAAGTTTGGGTGTTTAGAGTCACTTCATGTTTCATGGAAGTAGCCAATTGAACTATCCTCATGGTTTTGATGTAGTAATAGCTGAGATACAACACAATTACTAATTTGTTTCCTTTGGACACAGAGATAACTATAAGCCACTAAACTTCAATCTGTGTTTAGTT
Source organism: Trachemys scripta elegans (assembly GCF_013100865.1). Lineage (NCBI taxonomy): Eukaryota > Metazoa > Chordata > Testudines > Emydidae > Trachemys > Trachemys scripta. The sequence continues at coordinate 280,372,777 of NC_048298.1, forward strand.
CCAAGTTTCTAATGGCTCCAGAATTCAGACTTGGGATTCCAGGTAGGTCTTAATCAACAAATTCAAATCAAGGTCTTGGAGTCCATATGTCAAAATCTCCAGAGTTTGGGGTATGGAGATCAGGGTTCTGGTTCTGTCATCTCTTTTGGATTCTGCATACTCAATTTGGAGTTCATATTCTTTCCTACCCAACAAAATTTTCTTTTTTCCTGGAAGATTGTGACTACAGTGAGGGCTGTCTCTCATGCAAGCTGTGAAACTTAAACCTCTACTCAAAAATGGATAAGTACTTATATTGCACAAACTACCACCATGGTCAGTAATTAGCAGCCTCAGCAGAGAGGCCAAGTATTCTAATGGACATGGACATTGTACTGTCTTATTATACCTGTGTCATTGGTCCAGATCAGAACTAAGGTACATGGGTGGGACAGTGTGGGGAAGCTGCTCATGCTGTAGTTGTCCTGTGGATATATGGAGGTTTTCACCCTCCAGTGCTGTCAATTCAGTACTCTTCACATGCATTACAAATCACACATATTAAAACTTATGCAATCCTTTTCTTCCTTCTACTAGACCCCTCCCCCAAATTTACTACTATGTCCAAATTATTCCTAAATACGTACCAGGATGGGTGCTCAGTTCTGCTTTTGAACAGAGTTTAGTCTAGGCTTTGAACCTCATGTTACATGAAGAATCAAGTTTAAATTCTGAATTTCAAAGTCCCAGATGAGGGGTTTGCAAATATATAACAAATATTGCAGGAACAATTAGGAATGCCCTCAAAGTGTGGAACAATAATATTTTTTGTAAGTTACTTGGGATAAGAATTCATATATATCATGCCAGAAAGCAAATAAAATACTGTAACCATAACATAAGTTGTATGCTGTGTATATTATGTTGATATCACTGAATATTATTTGATTATTTTAGGCCAGGAATCTGCAACCTTTGGCACGCAGCTCGCCAGGGTAAGCACTCTGGCGGGCCGGGCTGGTTTGTTTACCTGCCGCGTCCACAGGTTCGGCCAATCGTGGCTCCCAGTGGCCGCAGTTCACTGCTCCAGGCCAATGGGGCTGCAGGAAGCGGCGCGGGCCGAGGGATGCCGATCCCTGTTTTAGGCTATAGGCCACATCTTGCCTGATATTTCTATGCCCACATTTCCCTAGTGTTTATCATAGCGTTTTTAAGTTGAATTTCTTCTCTCTCTATTTCTTCTATCTGTAGCACTGCTACAGACTACGAACCGAGTGGCTAGGCAGCAGTTCTGCAGAAAAGGATCTAGGGGTTACAGTGGATGAGAAGCTGGATATGAGTCAACAGTGTGCCCTTGTTGCCAAAAAGGCTAACGGCATTTTGGGCTGTATAAGTAGGGGCATTGCCAGCAGTTTGAGGGACTTGATCATTCCCCTCTATTTGGCATTGGTGAGGTCTCATCTGGAGTACTGTGTCCAGTTTTGGGCCCCTCTAAGAAGGATGTGGAAAATTTGGAAAGAGTCCAGCGGAGGGCAACAAAAATGATTAGGGGGCTGGAGTACATGACTTATGAGAAGAAGCTGAGGGAACTGGAATGTTTAGTCTGCAGAAGAGAAGAATGAGGGCGGATTTGATAGCTGCTTTCAACTACCTGAAAGGGGGTTCTGAAGAGGATGGATCTAGACTGTTCTCAGTGTTAGCAGATGACAAAACAAAGAGTAATGGTCTCAAGTTGCAGTGGGGGAGGTTTAGGTTGGATATTAGGAAAAACTTTTTCACTAGGAGGGTGGTGAAGCACTGTAATGGGTTACCTAGGGAGGTGGTGGAATCTCCTTTCTTAGAGGTTTTTAAGGTCAGGCTTGACAAAGCCCTGGCTGGGATGATTTAGTTGAGAATTGGTCCTGTTTGAGCAGGGGGTTGGATTAGGTGACCTCCTGAAGTCCCTTCCAATCCTGATATTCTATGATTCTTCTGTATATACTTCCCTTCTAGCTCTTTTCTTCAATTTGATAGGGGAGTTGTCAGTTAATCTTGTCATCTTCTGTTTGTTGTACGTTAATTTGAATGATCTTGCATGTACATAGGATCACACCTTAAAATATTGTAAATACACAATATAATCAGTGAAATAAATGTAGCTACATTTATTTCAGTATGTGGTGCTTCTGCTATATTGTAGATATACTTTTGTGTTTTTACACCTGGGTATACCTTGTGTTTTCCCCACAGCATTATTTTTTTAATGTAGCAGACGAGAACATGCCATACTGTGAACAATTTCAAACTCGTATAACCTTGCCATTGCTAAACAAAGTCTCCCATTCATATCAGAGGCACTTGTTTTCCTTGGGAACTAAATCATAACAAGTTCAATGTCGAAAAAATAAACTGTGTTGGAGTTCTCTGAGCACCATGAAGTGACAAACTTATTAATGTGTTTTCCAAAAAAGGCAAAACAACATATTATCACACTTGTAAATCATAAGCAGTCAAATGCTATGATATCAGGCTGTTCCAAAGTGTTCTCTTTGAGCTCAGAATAACTATATGAGCAGATAATTCATTTAGAGTTATAAACCTCTAAAAACATGGGGTTATAATGAAGTGCCCCCTCAAATATAACTAAACCATTCCTACTTTGAATGCAAATGAATAGCAATTGGCAGATAACTTCAGTAACTAAAATCCACCCTGTAAAATATATAATACATCAGTAGTAAGTAAGGTAACCAGATGTCCCAATTTTATAGGGACAGTCCCGATATACAGGGCTTTTTCTTATATAGGTGCCTATTGCCCCCGACCCCCTGTCCCGATTTTTCACACTTGCTATCTGATCACCCTAGTAGTAAGGGTTTAAAACAAATAATCATAGTTCTCCATAAAGTAACTGTAGCAATTTTTGCTTGGCATTGAAGAGGCTATTTTAATTTCCTAGCTAAAATATATACAGTATGTATTTGTAAAAAGCTGTAGAAGTATACCTTTATCTGGTACACCACAATGGAGAACTTTCCTATTTTGGGGGTACATAAACACTTTATAGACTGTCAGGTGTGTGAGGTAATATATTTTATTGGACCAACTTTGGTTGGTGAGAGAAACCCCACAGAGCTCTTCTTCAGGGCTGGCTATGACTATGGGTCACTAGGTGAGAATTTGTGCTCCTGTTTTACCAAGAGTTAATTGATTGTTAACTTGAGTTAACACACGATTGTAAAATGCCAGTCTAGACTCGTCATAAACTTGTGTACCAGGTCATTGATTTGGGTTGTTGTTTATCCTAAACTGAGTCCTAAGGTTAAATCACAAGCATTTGTGTCCTAAAACAAATATTTGAGTATGCCTAAATTAGCATTTACAAAAGTGTCAGCTAACTTGAATTAACTAGCAATTAATTAACTCTAATTAGAAGAACAAGAGAAGGACCTCTACTTCACATGTAATCCTACCATATGTGTTTCCTGGAAAAGATGAGACTATTTTGAGGAACCCATTCTGATCTGTAATCTTTCATAAAATCTTCAAAGACCAAGGAAATTCAGGACAAACTTATGTTTAGTTGATGGTTCAGCGAGGTTAGAATTAGTCACACTCCCATCTTGGTGTCATTTTATTTTCATGCAGGTGTCAATTAAAGATGGAGCAGCAGCCACACGCTTTGAATTTTTGGCTCTATGAGAAATGATATTTCAGCTTAAAGCCCTGGGGAGTCTATCAAATTATAATGTCTCATAGGAGCCAGACCAAAATTGGAAGAAAAGCTCTCAAAGCATTTATGAAGATGATTTTAAAATAGAGAGCCTCCTGATGTGCAACAGAGAGTAATGATCATACCAGGCATAAGTCTGTATAACCTCTGAACATCTGCAGAAATGAGAGGAGTGATGATGGTTGGTTCTGTAGCTACTTTTATATCCATACCAAGATGCCTTATGTTGCCATGTATTGCAGTCAAGATGGCATAAAAGTGATGAGCATATACGAGATAATGAAAGAGCAAAGACAGACATCTGTTTCTATATAAATAGAGGAAGAGAAAGATTCAATGCATTTGTATTTTATTCTGTCTCCTATATGCTCATCCAACATGTCAGTGATGGGTATCCTTCCCCTTGCTTGGACTGCTCAAATGTTTCAGACTCCATATAGCCCATTTTTAATTTTGAGTCAGTTATGTGTATCAGTAGTAACTCAATCAATAACAAAAAAAAATTAGGTCTCTACCACCGTGCGTCCTGGCTGGCTGCCTAAAGAAAAAAATATCCTCCCTTGGTTTCCCTCTTTGTGCACACTTAATCAAATTAACTTGAAATAGAAAAAGTGATATATAGATCAAAGGAAAATATTTAACTATAAATTACCTGCTTGTCTCATGGGACATGCTCGCCTCCCTTCAGACAGAGTACCTGCTAGAGCAGTTTTCTGTCTCTTAGCCATTTCAAGTCAACTAAGGATATTTTTCATAGTCTGAGACCAATAAGGGGCTAGGGATATCCAACTTCTAGACTCTAATGAGCCAGGTTACATGACAGTTTAGGGCCTGCTAAGATTGGAATAGAGAGACATTTGAGACTTGAGAGTTCACATCTAGCCTAGGTTAGCAGTGACTAGAGGTCACTGACTGTCTAAGTGTTCTGCAATATTGTTCTCTTCTTTTCTGATTTTTAAATTGATACCTGAACCTGTTCTTTCCTCTATTTTATTATGACTGTCTCTTAATAATTTGCAAAGCTCCCTGAGATACCTGCGCTGGTAGATGAGACTGACTCTTTTAATGTGTGAAATTTTATTTTGTAAAATAAATTAGTGATGTGACTACTTGAAATGAGTAAATAATCTCACTGTTGGCCTCAGGAGACTGAGACCTCTGATCCCTCCTCAGAGAGTGTCCCTACAGGTCAGGACTATGGCACATTGGTCAAGAGGAGAAAGAAGTTCATTCTGCCACTACATAGGCTATAGATAGAAGAAATAACTTGGTCTCCAGGGTCTCAGTCCTTCCCCTTTCGCAATTGCCAAGTTTAGTTAGAAAACTTTTAAAAGAAGTAAGAATCTCTTCTCCTATACTAGTTTATTGCAGTAAAGAACTTTATGACATATAACGTATGGTGTTTGTAATTCATACATCTTCCTACAGCATTTCTACAAACTTAACACTAATAAAAAAGGTAAGTCACTAATTATGCCCATTATCCTCCTCAAATACTAAATTGTGTCAATAGTGTTAGACCTCTGTATGTTATGTGTCATTATAGTAATATTTGCTAGTCATTCTGCAGAGGAAGGCATGCTAGTGTTTCAATTATTTCCTTAATTCCAAAAGTTCATAATTCAGCCCACAGAAATGAGCTCTGCGCTAAAACTTAGTTTCTGAGGTCCAGTATGGGACCACATTAAAAAGAAACTGGCCATTTTAAAGTTCTTTGAGTGCAAAAGCAAATGAAAATAATGCATTCCTAGTGTGCTAGTGCTTTTTTGGCATTTGTACAACTCCGATGGTATTTTACCAAAAAAAAAAAAAAAAAAAAAAAAAAAAAAGTTTAAGCTTTCATCCTAACTATGGACATTTATATTATAAAATGTGAGTTAATTAGTATTTCAGAACAGTTCATTGCAGATGAATATTAGTTTTATTCAAATAATTTTAATATATATAATTGTATTAATGTTAAGATAGCCCCATGCTTCAGAGAGACATAAGGCAGTTGGAGGACACTGGGTAAAATTTTCAAAAGGGCCTATGACATATGAGTTGAAATCCCATTTACAAAAGTTGCTTAGACACTTAGGGCTAGAGTCGGAAAGAGGATTTAGGCTCTGTATTGCAATGACTAACTCCTCAATATCTTGCTGCCCAGTGAAATTCGCTGAGTTAGGCATTCCTGGCTCCCCATGCATTATATGGGGAAAGTTAGGCCCTTCAAGCAAGTTTGGCAGGGGAACGCCTAGTCTGAGAATCCCACCGGTGTCTACATGTGAGTGAAGGTGCAGAGTGGCTTGTTAACTGTGGGTGGTGGTAGGACTTAGGTGGCTTTGAACATGCCCACCAGTGGAAACTTAGGCACCTGCAGGGTTAGGTGGCAGTTGAACAGGAGTTTTTGTGAATGTCGTTTGCACCTAAATGTTGAAGTTAAGTACCCAAAAGGGGCAGTTAGACACCTAATTCCCACTGAAAATTTAGCCTTTAGGTTCCTACATCAATGGGATGTCTGTTTTGAAAATGGGACTTAGGTTGCTATGCCACTTAAGCATTTTTTGAAAATTTTATCCACTGTCTTTCAAACAAATCTTGTGACGCTGTTGAAATATTTATGGATACAGGCTCATTTAAAGATACTATCAAATGTATATATTGATTGCCATATTAAAACAGTAATATAATACAATACTTGACAACAACACTTCTGTTGGAGTATATGTGCTGAGAATGTGAAGATGTATAGAGAAGTTTTCTTACAATATGCAGGTAGCCTTTAATGCCAGAAATAATTTCCTCGATGTGTTAGCAAACTACATCCATAGGTGCTCGAACTAGGGGTGCTGGGGATGCTGCCGCACACCATGGCTTGAAGTAGTTTCCATTATATACAGGGTTTACAGTTTGGTTAAATGGCTGTCAGCACCCATACTATACAAATTGTTCCAGCACCCCTGACTACATCCTGGCTCATGATTCATGTACCACTGAGATGTTAGCAATCAGTCAATTGATAAAGACTTGGCCAACCAACTGGGAGTACTTGACTGGCAAAGCTATGGTTCCAAAGAGATTATATTGATTTAATTAAGGTTAATTGATGCACTGATAGCTAAATATCTTTCAAGTAACAGTGGATTCCCACTGTTGACATTTGTTGATGCCATATGGCAATACCCGATTTGGGTGTAATGAGCCTCATTAAAACAAACAAAACAAATCCAACTAGATCTTTCATTAAAAGGACCTTTGGATTTCTAAGAATGAGAATCAGAAGCTTGCATAAAACATGGAACATATCATGAAGATCAATCTTTGTACATGCTGCCAGATTAAAGGAGTTCACCACTAAAGCAGCATGAGTGTTACTTTGTCCTGGTAGTCACTGCACAGGAGGCTGAAATCTCTATTGTAGTGAATTTGTTCTAATATGGGTACTGCAGCAAGGCAAACTCATTTAAACAGCCTTTGTGATCATGATGCAGCTCCATGATAGAAGAAACAGAAGCCAAAACTTTGAAAGAGAAGTAATTAGAAAGGACAACAATGTTGCAAAAATGGGTCCAGGACAATTGTGTCCTCAAGGTAGAGTGTCTTTGTAACCTTTAAAATAAAACAATCACTTAAAACAGGATAAATATATAAATTAATAGAAATGTGCTTAACAAAGGAACCAATAATATGATAGAATAACAAAATTAACTGAACACATGGTCTGAAATTTCTTGAACCATTTGTACTAATTCCTTTCTATTGAGACCATGGAAGGTTCTCCGAATTGGTTACACTGCTCTACAGCCAAAATCCTTCTGAAATAAATGTAGTCAAACTTTACTAATTCTGGGTCACTGAGAATGAAAATGATGCTTAAAATTGTTGATTGGCTCTAGTTTTCAAGATATACTATTGGGTCAGTATATACGACCCTTGACTTGGGAATGGCGGAGGATAAGTGAGTTATAAAGGGAAGGGATCTCAATTTAAACCAGAAATAACTAAAATACATCTTTGACTGGATCTATGAATAAATCTATGATTGGGTTTGGACAGGACTTGCTTTTTAGGCAAAACAATGAATGACGTTGAAACAATGAAGCTGGTATTGCGTCATACATGATATGAATTGCATCATGTTATTCCTAGAAGTCATGGATGATGCAATCATAACGAAGCTTACATCACTCTGCTGAACAAATTGCCCTATATCAGCTCTAGAAATCATCCAGTGTCATGCTCTCTTATTTGTCAGTGTTTGATTTTGCAAAGGGACACATTTCTGTGTAGCCAAAGTGAGCAGAGATGCCTCGTACTTGTGTGAGCAATGCAGATAACTTCTGCTATGTTTGTGGTGAAGTGACTTTTGCATCACAAAAGCGCAGTATAACCACTATGGTTAAGAAAGCCTATCACCTTTATTTTGGCTGCAAAATTGGAGATCAGGACAAGAGGTGGGCCCCACACATATGCTGCAACACTTGTGCAACAAATCTTCGCCAGTGGTTGAACAGGAAAAGGAAATCTATGCCTTTTGCAGTGCCAATGATTTGGAGAGAGCCAATAGATCATACCAGCAATTGTTACTTCTGTATGGTGCCTCCAGTTGGGAAAGGTGTGTCAAAGAAGAAAAAGTGGACTGTGCATTATCCAAACATTCCATCAGCTATATGCCCAGTACCCCATGAAGAAGGACTGCCAGTTCCTGATGCACCAGAATCATTCTCACTTGAGTCAGATGAGGAAGAGGATGAAACTTCTGGTCCTGAACCATCAATGTCACAGGACCCACATTTTGTCCCATCCTCCTCCTCTGAACCACACCTCATAACACAAGGTGAACTGAATGACCTTGTCAGGGATTTGGAACTACCCAAGAGTAAGGCAGAGCTGTTGGGCTCCAGACTACAGCAGTGGAATTTCCTGGCAGGTGATGTTAGGGTTTCCATGTTCCGTGACCGTCAAAAGGATCTTGTCCCATTCTTCTTCATGGAAGGTGATCTTGTAGCCTGCAACAACATCGATGGTGTGATGGCAGCCCTCAACATCGTTCACGATCCAGATGAGTGAACTGTTCATCGATTCATCGAAGACGAGTCTTAAAGCTGTTTTACTACATAATGGTAATGTTTTGCCATCAATTCCAGTTGGTCATGCAGTCCATATGAAAGAAATCTATGACAACATGAAACAATTTTTGAGGTGCATAAACTATGACCAACATCAGTGGCAGCTTTGTGGCGATTTGAAAGTTTTTGCTCTCTTGCTTGGTCTGCAGACTGGATACACAAAGTACTGCTGTTTTCTCTGCGAATGGGATAGTCGTGCAAGAGATTCCCACTACATCAAGAAAGATTGGCCACTCCGACAGTCATTGGAGCCTGGGAGGAAAAGTGTTCAGCATCCACCACTTGTTGAATCAAGGAAGATTTTGTTACCACCCTTACACATCAAGCTGGGTCTGATGAAGAACTTTGTCAAGGCCATTAACAAAACACAAGCAGCTTTCAAGTACCTGCGTGGAAAATTTCCAAGGTTAAGTGAAGCTAAGATAAAGGAAGGTGTCTCTGTTGGTCCTCAGATTCGTGAACTTCTTCGAGATGATGCATTTGACCATGCACTGCGTGGCAAGGAAAAGATGGCATGGAAAGCCTTCCAGTTAGTGGCAATAAATTTTCTCGGAAACAACAAGGCAGACAACTACAGGTTGTTGGTGGAAAACCTCCTTAAGGCATACAAAAGCCTTGGTTGCAACATGTCACTAAAGATACATTTTTTGCACTCTCATCTAGATTTTTTTCCACCGAACTGCGGAGCAGTGAGCGACGAGCACGGCGAGCGATTTCACCAGGACATTGCAACAATGGAGAAATGCTATCAGGGCAAATGGAGCCTATCAATGCTTGCAGACTATTGCTGGACAGTGCCAAGAGATGCTCCATTTAATGAATACAAGAGACAAGTCAAGAAGCGCCGAATAGACATTGAATAGGACTAAACTATGTACATAATAGTTTTTTGCCTTTTGTTTCATAATAAATTTTATTTATATAACCCTTTTGCTGATTTTTAAAGTGTTACATAAACAGGACAGGTGAAATATTATCATGTAAAGCAACCATAAACACATGAAAAGACCTAGGTTTACAATTTATGATTAAAACTCTACTATCTACACAATATAAATAAAAAGAACAGGAGTATTTGTGGCACCTTAGAGACTAACAAATTTATTAGAGCATAAGCTTTCATGGACTACAGCCCACTTCTTCAGATGCATTTAGAGTGGAAGCCCTTGAGGAATTCCACCATGATTTCAATAATTTCCATCCCACCATTAACCTCAGCCTAGATCAATCCACACAAGCGGTCCATTTCCTGGACACTACTGTGCTAATAAGCGATGGTCACATAAATACCACCCTATACTGGAAACCTATTGACCGCTACACTTACCTACATGCCTCCAGCTTCCATCCAGGACACACTACGCGATCCATTGTCTACAGCCAAGCTCTAAGATATAACCGCATTTGCTCCAATCCCTCAGCTAGAGACAAGCACCTACAAGATCTCTATCAAGCATTCTTAAAACTACGATACCCACCTGCTGAAGTGAAAAAAAAGATTGACAGAGCCAGACGAGTACCCAGAAGTCACCTCCTACAAGACAGGACCAACAAAGAAAATAACAGAACACCACTAGCTTTCACCTTCAGCCCCCAACTAAAACCTCTCCAGCGCATCATCAGAGATCTACAACCTATCCTGAAAGATGATCCTTTACTCTCACAGATCTTGGGAGACAGACCTGTCCTCGCTTACAGACAACACCCCAACCTAAAGCAAATACTCACCAGCAACCACACATCACTGAACAAAAACACTGACCCAGGAACCTATCCTTGTAACAAAGCCCGATGCCAACTCTGTCCACATATCTATTAAAGTGACATCATCATAGGACCTAATCACATCAGCCATACCATCAGGGGCTCGTTCACCTGCACATCTACCAATGTGATATATGCCATAATGTGCCAGCAATGCCCCTCTGCCATGTACATTGGACAAACCGGACAGTCTCTACGCAAAAGAATTAATGGACACAAATCTGACATCAGGAATCATAATACTCAAAAACCAGTGGGAGAACACTTTAACCTGTCTGGCCATTCAATGTCAGACCTGCGGGTGGCTATCTTACAACAGAAAAACTTCAAAAATAGACTCCAACGAGAGACTGCTGAGCTGGAATTGATATGCAAACTAGACACAATCAACTCAGGATTGAATAAGGACTGGGAATGGCTGAGACATTACAAACATTGAAACTATCTCCCCTTGTAAGTATTCTCACACTTCTTATCAAACTGTCTGTACTGGGCTATCTTGATTATCACTTCAAAAGTTTTTTTTCTCTTACTTAATTGGCCTCTCAGAGTTGGTAAGACAACTCCCACCTGTTCATGCTCTCTGTATGTGTGTATATATATATCTCCTCAATATTTATTCCACTCTATATGCATCTGAAGAAGTGGGCTGTAGTCCACGAAAGCTTATGCGCTAATAAATTTGTTAGTCTCTAAGGTGCCATAAGTACTCCTGTTCTTTTTGCGGATACAGACTAACACGGCTGCTACTCTGAAACAATGTACATAGACATAAAATGTAAAAACTTAAATATCTTAGAAACAGTAGCCAATCAGTTGTTTTAATTGTCATATTTGAATTCAGCACATCAAAATACATAATAAATAGCACATTTTATCTCTGAAGCAGATGACTTCTCAATGTATTATCAGAATATCAGAAACCTTTCCCAGCCCACTTGTGCTCTGTACAATGGGCCCAACTCTCCATTGCCCTGCTGCTTTTGTTGTCATTTACACGTGTGTAAATAGATATAAAATGGAATGATAACATTGTACCACCATCTTTAACTTGATCTGCACATAATTGATGCATAAAGTCAGATAAGGTGGGAAGATAACTGTAGCATAAAGGTACAAAGCAATGGAAAAATCTGCCTCAAATTATTGCATACTTAGTAACACACATTCACTGCTCATTCTGCTTAGATCTGGATTGGAAGTTTGTTATCAAAATGGCTTCTTGTCAGAAAAAAATGTTTTGGAAAAAAAAAAAGATTTTTTTCATGAAATCCTATAAGTTTTGATGAAAATTCCTAATAAAAAGACACTTATTTCAAAACAAAAAAAATGTTTTGGAACATTTTTGTTTCAGAATTTTGAAATTTCATTTCAGAATTCATTTCACATTGTTTTCATTGTTTCATTTAAATTATTTCATGATGTCAGTAATAGTATTATACACTGTAACTACTGACATTGCATAATATGATAATAGTATTGTTGAAAAAATTACTTTCATTTTAATTTAAAAATCATAAGGGCAGATGCTACTCTTACCCATTTGAGACATCTCCTCTCCTTCTCTAGATTAAAGTGACTCCTGATTGTCAAAGTGTCAAACTGTTTTGTTACAACACAGAGAGATGCTTTGATCTAAAAAAAGAAGATAAGATGTTTCAATCACTATGAAGTAGCAGCTGCCTTATGATTTTTAAAATGACATAATACAATAATTGAAATATTCTATATCATGTCATATTATGACCTAATATACACTGCTACTACTGACATGTCATGAACTAAAATAAAAATAATATAAAATGAAAACAAATACAATAAATTAAATTCCAGACTGAAATATCCTGAACCCAAAATTTTTCACAATTTTTTTTGTAGGAAATCTCGAAAATAGTAGTATTGTTCCTATTCAAAATGAAAACAAATTTTTAAATGTCAAAATTTCCCATGAAAGGGAATTTCTGAGTTTCAACCCGCTCTAATTCGGATGCTCCCCAGACTACCGATACTTCCAGTCGAACAAGAACCATTCCATGTATCATTATATATCCCCAGTTTTTTAAAACCAAATTTGGTGATATGGCTTTTGAAACAATTTTTTTCATGCCAATAGTTACTAAGTTTGGACATATTATTATGTAACATCCTTCCTGTGCCAATACTGATGCACAGTATGGAAACAAGTCTCTTCCATTCCTGTCTGTCATTTGCTGCTGCTTACATCTGCTCTGTGGTGTTGAGATCAACTATTATGATCTCCCTACTATGGGTTCTTCTTAAGGTTTCTCTTGGGCACCCTCGTTTCCTCACACTAGTTGATTTCCACTTAATGACTTCATGGGGGAGTCTGTGTGCTGGCATTTGGAATACACTCCCCAAATATGTCCTCCTGATTCTAATGGAGACAATCTGCTGGTTGTTGATTTCTCTGATCTCTTCATTGGTGATAAAGTCTTTCCAGCCAATGCCCAGGTTCTTTCATAGGCACTTATTTCTGAAGATTTCTAGTTTTCTGCCTAATGTAGTAGTAGATCGCCAGCTCTCATAACCTATTTTAGCACTGTTTGAGGTGAAAATCCTCAGTTTTGTTCTGGCGCTGTATATATTTTTGAGTCCTTGATGTCTCTTCCTTCTTGAGTTCTCCATTGGCTAGTATGGGGATGACAGGGTAAGTGAACTGTTCTACTTCACTGATGTTTTTGCCTTCTAATGTGATATTGCTGTTTGATGTCTATAGTATTAAAATATCCACAACCCTAAGCTTGGATTTTCATTACCTAGCTTTCACCTTATACTAATTAATATAATCATATAACAGCATTAAAACACTATAGTTTATCTTTCCTGTATGCAAGTTTTATTCATACTTCATAGCTCTGTGGGTCTGTTGTTTTACCCACACCTAGTCAACAGTTATATGGCTTCTGTATTTCAGTGGGTTACATGTTACTCTTCCACTTGATGCTTTTTCTTCTGCTGGGTTATTTTTACTGTTTATTCATCCAGTAATTTGGATGTATGCATTTTGCCTTGTATCCTTTTCTATAGTTCTCATAATTTTGTGTTCTATCTTTCTTATTTTCTCTTGTCTAGTGCACTTGAAAAAATTACCATCAAGAATTTCATATATATATGCATGTGGCATATAGACTTTGTAACTACTTTCCATTTTCCTTCTAAATTTCTATGTATATGAACAGTCACTGGATGCAGTCTTCCAGGTCTGGCATAATGCATCTTTTGGATTTGTCTATTTGCTTTTATTTGATCATGAATTTCAAGTCTTATGTGTTTTTTATATACACATTTCTTTTAAAAAAGGTAATTTAGAGTTAAGTCACCTGGTACGCCTTCCCAGGGTGTATGATATTTTTGTATACCAAGATGCCAATATCTCAACAATCTTTCCTAGCCATCTTTCTGAAAGAATTCTCAGTCAAACTATTTACTTGTGGATTTACTCTGTCTGAACTCTTTGTTGTACAATGAAGTCCACTCGCAAAGCCTTCTACTTAAGTTGATCATGTTGTGTTTGAAATAATAGTTTCAATTATTCAATTACATTGAATTTTTGTCTTGTCTACTTTGAGTAACTACTCCGATTCTAGACAAATAAAAATTTCCCCCAAAATTTGAGATGAGCCATCTGTTATCTCTGCCTCTCTCCCTTTTTGGGGATCACTGACAGGTAATCTCAGCTAATTCTTGTTTGTTCATTAATAAAGAATAATTAATGGATGTGGCATTTATTTTAGCAGTTAGTTTAAAAATCAGGCAAGACTGAGTTGCAGGGGAGGAATCTTGCATTCAGGAAAGAAGATATGCTTCTAGTGAGCTCCTGAGTGATCACTATAGAAAATACTGATAGCTTTGGAGCTCTCCATCAAATTTGTATGTCATATCTGGGTCATAAGAACAACAGGTCACAGCCAAAGCAAAGAAAAAAGAGACCTGAAAGACACTTTCTAGTACTGAAGTAGGATGGTGGACTATAACTCTGCTTTATCCTCAGTAGGAAACAACAGCATTCTCACACATTCTGTGTATTTCTTGTCCACTGGATGACATTGCATGGTTATTTCAGCTCACCGTGTGCACGATACTCTGATGCATTGTCACCAAACAAATGGACCTAAAGGTAACTTTCCCATATTCAGGATGGAATAGTAAAGGTTAGAATATTTAGTATCCCAATATGTCACTCTCTGACAAGAGCAATGATCCACAAATATTTTGACCAAAACATCAATTTTACCCATATCCTCATTTTTAAATTTGAACATATTATAATATAATGTACCGCTCATTATATTTTGCTGCAGAATGCAGCAATGTTGAGCATCAAAGGTTCTCTGATCTGTTAGTCTTTCTGTTGCTTTTATATATATAGTCTATAAAATATTCTATATTTTTCTCTTAAAAGCTGTTACTTCTAACACAGTACAATCACTTTTATTTGATTATCGTGGGGGGACAATGAATAATTTGGATAATTGAAGATGAACTGTACATTGAATTACTTGCCCTTGCTGTTTTAAAATGAGGACAGTCTCAAACCCAGGGTGGTTTGTATTAAATTTAATTACTTTCCCCTGTGACTTGCATGGTAGAGGTATGGCTACTAAATGAGGGCAGCTACTACTCTCTTTGCTCTTCTCTATGGTTCTTCCTAGGAGTTGTCTTACAATACAATGCAGTGAAAAAATTTAAAATATTATTTTAATGTCATGATGAATATGCTTTTATATTATACTTAGTTCATTGAAATTGTTAGTTCTCTCTCACTCCACCCCACTTCATACAATTAAAACATTTAAGAGAGAACAACCTCCCCCCCACCCCGTATTAAAGGAGT
Organism: Trachemys scripta elegans; assembly: GCF_013100865.1. Lineage (NCBI taxonomy): Eukaryota > Metazoa > Chordata > Testudines > Emydidae > Trachemys > Trachemys scripta. The sequence goes on from NC_048298.1 coordinate 280,388,198, forward strand.
TTTCTTGCCTATTTAGTATTTCTATTTAATATCTAACATTTTGTTGTCAGAGATCACTGAATTTGGTAAACTAACATTTAAAATGGATATGGATTGTTCTTGGAGACCAAAATACAGTAGGTAGGTGGCAGGAACCAATGAGACAACAACAGCTATGTTTTCGGAGTGGTTAGGAGGGAACAACCATACTGGATCAGCTAATGGTCCATTAAGTTTGGTGTCTTATCTGACAGTGACCAGCACCAGATATTTTGAAGGAAGGAACCTTTTATAACATGAAAAAGGTACACCATCATTATTTATTAAATGTACATAAATATTTTGACACATCTCATGTATACATGTTAATTAACATTGATAGGTTTATTTAAAATCACCAGTAAAAACATACTTAAACAAGACTGATCTTCAGTTGATATAAATCAGTGTGGCTATATTGACTTCAATACAGTTGTGACAAATTTCATTTACTAAGGATCTGGCCCTAAATCTTAAAACTAAGATGATGAGAACAATAAAGGGAAACATTGTATAATTCCGGGATTGATATATCAAAGTTCCTTTTATGGTCTGAAATTTGTCCCCATTCTCTTTACGGTTTATATACTAGTGTTGTATGATACTATTTCAGCTGGTAATGTAGGGTAAAATTTTCAAAAGCCCCTAACTACTTTGGAATCAAAGTCCAATTTTTCAAATCTTAGGAACCTGAGTCACATTTGACTTTTTTGTGATACTTAGGCTCTTGAATATCTAAGTCCCATTTCCAAAAGTGACTTAGGCACTTTCTAAGATGTTACCCATAATCCATTTCCTAGGTTTGATTTTGTTTAAGAGTCCCAATTTTTATGTCAGTGTTTTGCTAGCATAGAGCCTGCCTGACTCATAGCACATTGAAGTCAATGGAAAGAATCATATTGACAATGACTGAGTTTTCATAGAATCGCAGGACTGGAAGGGACCTCGAGAGGTCATCTAGTCCAGACTCCTGCATTCATGGCAGGACTAAGTATTATCTAGACCATCCCTGACAGGTGTTTGTCTAACCTGCTCTTAAAAATCTCTAATGATGGAGATTCCACAACTCCCTCGGCAATTTATTCCAGTGTTTAACCACCCTGAATGTTAGGAAGCTTTTCCATTATCTTTCTGGGTACTGAAGTTAAGCTGACTGGTCTGTAATTCCCAGGGTTGTCCTTATTTCCCTTTTATAGATTGGCACTATATTTGCCCTTTTCCAGTCCTCTGGAATCTCTCCCACCATCTTCCATGACTTTTCAAAAATAATCGCTAATGGCTCAGATATCTTCCCAGTCAGCTCCTTGAGTATTCTAGGATGTATTTCATCAGGCTCTGGTGACTTGAAGACACCTAAACTTGTCTAAGTCATTTTTAACTTGTTCTTTCCCTATATTAGCCTCTAACCCTACCTCATTTTAACTGGCATTCACTAGGTTACACCTCAAATCGCTACTAACCTTTTTGGTGAAAACTGAAACAAAAAAGTCATTTAACACTTCTGCCATTTCCACATATTCTGTTATCTTCCCCCTCTCATTGGTCATCTTCCCTACCCTGTCCTTGGTCATCCTCTTGCTTCTAATGTATTTGTAGAATGTTTCCTTGTTACCCTTTATGTCTCTAGCTAGTTTAATCTCGTTTTGTGCCTTGGCTTTTGTAATTTTGTCCCTACATGTTTGTGGTGTTTGTTTATTATCATCCTTTGTAATTTGACCTAGTTTCCATTTTTTGTAGGGCTCTTTTTTGAGTTTCAGATCATTTAAAATCTCCAGTGAAGCTTGGGTAGTCTCTTGTCATACTTCCTATCTTTCCTATGCAGTGGAATAGTTTGCTCTTGTGCCCTTAATAATGTCTCTCTGAAACACTGCCAGTTCTCATGAACTGTTTTTCCCCTTAGACTTGCTTCCCAAAGTCTCTTACCTACCAATTCCCTGAGTTTGCTAAAGTCTGCTTTCTTGAAATCCATTTTCTTTATTTCCCTCCTACCATTCCTTAGAATCATAACTCTACCATTTCATAATCACTTTCAGCCAAGCTGCCTTCCACTTTCAAATTCTCAATCAGTTCTTCCCTATTTATCAAAATCAAATCTAGAACAACCTCTCCCCTAGTGGCTTTCTCCACCTTTTGAAATAAAAAAAATACCTCCAATGCATTACAAGAACTTGTTGGATTATCTGTGCCCTGCTGTATTATTTTCCCAACAGATGTCTAAGTAGTTGAAATCCCCCATCACCACCAAGTCTGTGCTTTGAATGATTTTGTTAGTTGTTTATAAAAAGCCTCATCCACCTCTTCTTCCTGGTTAGCTGATCTGTATTAGACCCCTACCATGACATCACCCTTGTTTTTTACCACTTTTATCTTTACCCAGAAACTTTCAGCAAGTCTGTCTCCTACTTTCATCTCAACCTCAGACCAAGTACATACATTTTTGATATATAAAGCAACACATCTTCCCTTTTTCTCCTGCCTATCCTTCCTGAGCAAGCTGTACACCTCTATACCAATATTCCAGTCATGTGTATTATCCCACCAAGTCTCTGTGATGCCAAATGTCATAGTTGTGTTTATTGACTAGCCTTTCTAGTTCTTCCTGCTTATTCCCCATACTTCTTGCACCAGTATACAGACATCTAAGATACTGATATGATTTCCCCACCGTGTTCTCTCTTGTCTCTCCCCTATCCCTCCTATAATGGCTCTTCATCCCCCCAGATGTCAACTCTTCTCCCAGGTCTCCATGTTTTTGACTTATCTGTGGGCTTTTGTCTTCTGCCCTCATCAAACCTAGTTTAAAGCCCACCTCGTTAGTTAGTCTGTATCCAAATATGCTCTTCCCCTTTCTTGATAGGTGGACCCCATCTCTGCTTAGCAGTCCTTCCCGGAACAGCATTCTGTGCTCAAGGAAGCCGAAGCCCTCTTAGCAACTGCATCCTCTCAGCCAGGCATTCAGCTCCAGGATGCATCTGTCTTTGCTTGGGCCCCTACATGGATGAATAGCATAGGGTAGTAGTTAGAGGGCCGGATGATCCTCAACAATGCCTCCATAACCTCTTCTATACGGGTCCTGGCAGGCAGCATATCTCCTGGAATGCCATGTCAGGCTGACAGATGGGTGCCTCTGTCCCCCTCAGAAGAGATTCAACAATCACCATGATCCTACGTTTCCTCCTGGGAGTGGTGGCTGCGATTCTCCTAGCCTTGGGGATTCATTGCTTATCCTCCTCCACCTTTGGGGGCTATTCCTGATTGGTTGTTGCATGGGCAGCATAACAGCTCTTCATCGCTATGGGCAGTGGGTTGGGAGTAGGGTGAAGCACTGCCTGCTGCCAGAAGTAACCATCAGTCAGTGTCCTCCCTGTGACAGAGCCATGTCATTCTCCCCCAGGGGTGTGAGAGCAGTCCTCGCTAGCTGGATAGCTTCCTCAGCCTTGGTCATCTCCATATGAATCTGGCTCATTATATTCATATTCATCCAGGTGATAGATAGACCAATCTTATGGTGTTATACTGCTACCCATCACTGTAGTATCTGAGGCACCTTTCACATAAATCAATAATAATAATGAACTCTGTAATGGACTTCATGGAGTATCTGTCTCTGCTTCCTTGTGAGGGTAAAAACTCTGGGATAAAGTATGGTTTTTGTCAGGGAGAGGATGGGTGGGGAGTTGTATGGATGTTTCTCAGACAATGAATATCTTATGGTAACACCGTGTGTTTAAAATCATTACTCATATGTGGATGAATAACTTGTAACTAATGATTTAATGTATATCACATCTTCTGTTTGCAAGTTGTTCAGAATCAGACTGGTTTTCATCATTTAAAATAGATTCATTGAGTAATGACTCCAAATTGTTTTATAGTTTATTTTTGCACAGATTTTTGTGACTATCTGATATAATCCAAGTTATTTTGATTGGCCACATGTTATACTCATCCAATCAGGGATCAGAAGCATAACTTTTGGAATCAAGTTTCCAGTAGGAATATGTACAATACAAAAGGTACGTTTCAGTGAATATTTTTCTTAGTAAAAATCGTTGTTAGAAATTTATGGTAGCAAACACAACATGACCTAGAGCATAGCCAAAAAGAACAAATTTTAAAAGCTGCACTGGTATTAGGGGAAAATTCTTTGCAGTATTCACCTACCTCCAGTTCTGATCATGCCAATATTCCTTAAGTACAGCCAGGTGTTTTTTTCTAGGCTATTTTTCAAATGTTGTGTTCACTTAGGGAAATAATCCCAGAATATATGTTTATAAAATCCCATGAATAACAGCAGCATCAATGGTATATTAGAAGTATAAGGGAATCAGGTTACAGACAGCTGTCTAAATAAGTCTTTCCAAAACCCCTGCTTCTTCCATGTCACCTAGAAGAAGAGTTAATATATTAAAATATATGTATATTTTATTATAAATGTCATGGAAGCATCAAGATGTGCATATTCCAAGACTCAGCTGTTTGTTATTCTTACTCTCTGCATCACATCTAAAATCTGACTGTAAGCTTTTCATGTCAGGGATCACGGTCTTGAGCCTGCAACTTACAATGTGAGCAGACCCCTGCACCAATGCTGAGACCTAGCAACTTAAGTAGTACTCCGTGGGGGCACAAAGGTCCACCCATGCATTGTAAATAGCAGAATGAGAGCTCATCTCTCAGCTTTCTATCTGGTATTTAAATCGACTAATGTACTTTTGTGCATTGTCTGGGTATTATATAATTATAATCATCTTAAAATTTGTCTATGTATTACATTAAAAGTATAAGGCATATTAACAATCTCATTAATTCATAAAAGCCTTACGGTTTGTGGGTCAGGACATTCATGAAAATTTTGCCTGAATAAGGAAGATGGATTTGTGTATGTGTGTGTGTGTGTGTGTGTGTATATATATATATATAGAGAGAGAGAGAGAAATCTAAGTTTGTTACAAGATGCTTCTTATTTTGGATGTATCAAAACCATTTATCAAACTCTAGGCACTCCATATGACTTAGTGGTATTCCCCACATAATTAAACGGGAAGTTAGTTCCTTTTTAGTTCATCTGCCTCTCCTTTTACTCCGACTGAAGTTTAAAATGGGATTTATTGGGATTACTTAAAATAGCCCTATAAAAGTCAAGTAAACAACTCTATCACAAATCCTGCATTACAGGATATTGATTTCAGTGGAGTTGCATGAGGGCAAAACGTGGCCCCATGTGCATACTGAAATGCCAACCATTATCAGTGGAAAAAGATCAGTAAAACACAATTTAGCTTTCTCAAGGTTCCCCTTTCTCCAAAGGGTAAACACTAGGTGAGATCTCTGATGCTTTTCCAAAGCTCGTAGCTCATCCCTGACCACTTGTAATTGGGGTGGGGTGGGGTAGGGTAGACAGACTGCAGTCTTGAAGAATAGTAAAATCGTCATGCTAGCTCCCTAGTGCATTGTTATTCCATTTTTATTTTCCTGAAATAAAAAACCCAGTATGGTATAATGCATCTGAAGTTCATTAAAATGAAAGCTTGGTAATTTCTGAACACAGAGTTGGTAACAGGATTTACTTTGTTATATAGAGAACATTCCATGTAATTGCCCAGTTACTTCAGATGAATTTCCAGAAAGTGAGAACTGTGTTGGCCTTTCATGTATAAAGCACAGAAGTGGTGTAGAGGGTGCAGAGCAGCATGCCATCCATAAATGCTGATTGTAAGGAAGAAAGTAGCCTGCCCTTGATGAAAGCAAAGCACTTAGAATGTTGGGTATTAAGTAATAACTTTGTTAAATCTAATTGGTGTTGTGCTACTTATGCTTAGAGACTGTACCACTTATTTAAAACGTAAGGGCCCTGCCATGCACTCATGACTTTCCTATTTCAATGCCTTTTGAAAGCCAAAAAGGAAATTTGTTTAATACTCTAATTTTTTCATTGTATTTAAATATTGTCAGGGCAGGAAATTAATGGAAATCTCCAGGAGAGCATGGATTTCATTCATCACGATTGGATTACTGTAATAGGCTCTACATGGGGCCCCATCTTAAAACTACTCAAACTTCATCTGGTGCTGAACCCAGCTGCCCACTTGGTAAGTGGTGTTTCTTGCAAAAAAGCTCTGGCGCTACTACATTTCTAAATCTCTAACTTTTAAAGCAGTATGAGCTTGATCCTCAGGGGGACTGAGTCATCTATCTGCCATCCTGACCGGGAAAACCGAGAGGTCTGCTGCTTGCCAGGAGCTAGGATACACAATGTGACGGAGAGACTGCCGAGACTCATCAAGCCCTCAGATCTCTACCCCTTCCTGCTTCTCCATGTGGGCACCAATGATAGTGCCAAGAATGACCTTGAGCAGATCACTGCAGACTATGTGGCTCTGGGAAGAAGGATAAAGTAGTTTGAGGCGCAAGTGGTGTTCTCGTCCATCCTCCCTGTGCAAGGAAAAGGCCTGGGTAGAGACCGTCGAATCATGGAAGTCAACGAATGGCTACGCAGGTGGTGTCGGAGAGAAGGCTTTGGATTCTTCGACCATGGGGTGGTGTTCCAAGAAGGAGGAGTGCTAGGCAGAGACGGGCTCCACCTAATGAAGAGAGGGAAGAGCATCTTCGCCAGCAGGCTGGCTAACCTAGTGAGGAGGGCTTTAAACTAGGTTCACCGGGGGAAGGAGACCAAAACCCTGAGGTAAGTGGGGAAATGGGATCCTGGGAGGAAGCAGAAGCAGGAGAGCGCAAGAGGGGAGGACTCCCTTCTCATACTGGGAAAGAGGGACGATCGATGAGTTATCTTAAGTGCAAGAAATGCAAGAAGCCTGGGAAACAAGCAGGGAGAACTGGAAGTCCTGGCACAGTCAGGGAACTATGATGCGATTGGAATAACAGAGACTTGGTGGGATAACTCACATGACTGGAGTACTGTCATGGATGGATATAAACTGTTCAGGAAGGACAGGGAGGGCAGAAAAGGTGAGGGAGTTGCATTGTATGTAAGAGAGGAGTATGACTGCTCAGAGCTCCGGTATGAAACTGCAGAAAAACCTGAGAGTCTCTGGATAAAGTTGAGAAGTGTGAGCAACAAGGGTGATGTCGTGGTTGGAGTCTGCTATAGACCACCAGACCAGGGGGATGAGGTGGACGAGGCTTTCTTCTGGCAACTAGCAGAAGTTGCTAGATCGCAGACCCTGGTTCTCATGGGAGACTTTAATCACCCTGATATCTGCTGGGAGACCAATACAGCGGTGCACAGACAATCCAGGAAGTTTTTGGAAAGTGTAGGGGACAATTTCCTGGTGCAAGTGCTGGAGGAACCAACTAGGGGCAGAGCTTTTCTTGACCTGCTGCTCACAAACAGGGAAGAATTAGTAGGGGAAGCAAAAGTGGATGGGAACCTGGGAGGCAGTGACCATGATATGGTCGAGTTCAGGATCCTGACACAAGGAAGAAAGGAGAGCAGCAGAATAAGGACCCTGGACTTCAGAAAAGCAGACTTTGACTCCCTCAGGGAACAGATGGGCAGGATCCCCTGGGAGAATAACATGAAGGGCAAAGGGGTCCAGGAGAGCTGGCTGTATTTTAAAGAATCTTTATTGCGGTTGCAGGAACAAACCATCCTGATGTGTAGAAAGAATAGTAAATATGGCAGGCGACCAGCTTGGCTAAACAGTGAAATCCTTGCTTATCTTAAATGCAAAAAAGAAGCTTACAAGAAGTGGAAGATTGGACAAATGACCAGGGAGGAGTATAAAATATTGCTCGGGCATGCAGGAGTGAAATCAGGAAGGCCAAATCACACTTGGAGTTGCAGCTAGCAAAAGATGTTAAGAGTAACAAGAAGGGTTTCTTCAGGTATGTTAGCAACAAGAAGAAAGTCAAGGAAAGTGTGGGCCCCTTACTGAATGAGGGAGGCAACCTAGTGACTGAGGGATGTGGAAAAAGCTAATGTACTCAATACTTTTTTTGCCTCTGTCTTCACGAACAAGGTCAGCTCCCAGATTGCTGCACTGGGCAGTACAGCATGGGGAGAAGGTGACCAGCCCTCTGTGGAGAAAGAAGTGGTTCGAGTCTATTTAGAAAAACTGGACGTGCACAAGTCCATGGGGCTGATGCGCTGCATCCGAGGGTGCTAAAGGAGTTGGCGGGTGAGATTGCAGACCCATTAGCCATTATTTTTGAAAACTCATGGTGATCGGGGGAGGTCCCGGATGACTGGAAAAAGGCTAATGTAGTGCCCATCTTTAAAAAAGGGAAGAAGGAGGATCTGGGGAACTACAGGCCAGTCAGCCTCACCTCAGTCCCTGGAAAAATCATGGAGCAGGTCCTCAAGGAATCAATTATGAAACACTTAGAGGAGAGGAAAGTGATCACGAACAGTCAGCATGGATTCACCAAGGGGAAGTCGTGCCTGAATAACCTAATTGCCTTCTATGATGAGATAACTGGCTCTGTGGATGAGGGGAGAGCAGTGGATGTGTTATTCCTTGACTTTAGCAAAGCTTTTGATACGGTCTCCCACAGTATTCTTGCCGCCAAGTTAAAGAAGTATGGGCTGGATGAACGGACTGTAAGGTGGATAGAAAGCTGGCTAGATCGTCGGGCTCAACGGGTAGTGATCAATGGCTCCATGTCTAGTTAGCAGCCGGTTTCAAGCAGAGTGCCCCAAGGGTCGGTCCTGGGGCCAGTTTTGTTTAATATCTTTATTAATGATCTGGAGGATGGTGTGGACTGCACTCTCAGCAAGTTTGCAGATGACACTAAACTAGGAGGTGTGGTAGATACGCTAGAGAGTAGGAATCAGATACAGAGGGACCTAGACAAATTAGAGGATTGGGCCAAAAAAAACCTGATGAGGTTCAACAAGGACAAGTGCAGAATCCTGCACTTAGGACGGAAGAATCCCATGCACTGCTACAGACTAGGGACCGAATGGCTAGGTTGCAGTTCTGCAGAAAAGGACCTAGGGGTCACAGTGGATGAGAAGCTGGATATGAGTCAACAGTGTGCTCTTGTTGCCAAGAAGGCTAACGGCTGTATAAGTAGGGGCATTGCCAGCAGATCGAGGAACGTGATTGTTCCCCTTTATTCGACATTGGTGAGGCCTCATCTAGAATAATGTGTCCAGTTTTGGGCCCCACACTACAAGCAGGATGTGTAAAAATTAGAAAGAGTCCAGCGGAGGGCAACAAAAATGATTAGGGGTCTGGAGCACATGACTTATGAGGAGAGGCTGAGGGAACTGGGATTATTTAGTCTCCAGAAGAGAAGAATGAGGGGGGATTTGATAGCAGCCTTCAACTACCTGAAGGGGGGTTCCAAAGAGGATGGAGCTCGGCTGTTCTCAGTGGTGGCAGATGACAGAACAAGGAGCAATGGTCTCAAGTTGCAGTGGGGGAGGTCCAGGTTGGATATTAGGAAACACTATTTCACTAGGAGGGTGGTGAAGCACTGGAATGCGTTACCTAGGGAGGTGGTGGAGTCTCCTTCCTTGGAGATTTTTAAGGCCCGGCTTGACAAAGCCCTGGCTGGGATGATTTAGTTGGGAATTGGTCCTGCTTTGAGCAGGGGGGTGGACTAGATGACCTCTTGAGGTCCCTTCCAACCCTGATATTCTATGATTCTATGATTCCTCCATCTATTAAAGTCAACAGAAGTGTTTCTGTAGGCTTCGGTGGCTGCAGAATCAAGCCCTAAAGGCAAGTGATATAAAGTACATCCAAATCCACCTTTGTTCCTGTGTGATACTGAATCAGTTGTGATCACATAAGGCACTCAAGCTAATGACTCTGGGGTTTGAATGAAAAAGGGCTGGAGGAAGAGCATTTCCAGTGAGGGGATCCTTAGGTTTGGAACTTGCTTCCCTGGCTGGTCCAGCAGAGCTTCAACTTTTGTTGACCTTTTTCTAGTCTAGGAAAGAATAAAGTGAATGGCTGGAGATAGTGGAAGAAACTCATATTTGAGTGGTGTGGGGGATTTAGGAGACTTTTTAATGTTGGACACCAATCCAATTTATAGCTATGAACTGTTCTGAAACTTCGTACTAAAACCCAGAGATCTGGAAGGGTGAATATAAAACAAGTTTTAAAAAAGCTATTCCCTTTATTAAGGGAATGAATTATCATAATCAATTGTTTACTAAATGCTCCTAGACCTTTTTTTCTACTTGTAAATTATCCACAGCCAGACTTTGATTTTTAGAAATTTGAGTGTTCAAAATCATTTGATCAATTAATGTCAACATGTTTCAGCCTATTTGCCTATGTCTCTGACTAACTGTAGTGTATGATTATTGTTTCTGCTCCTTGTTTGAATGGCTGAAATTCTTATAAATTGGAAGAGGCAAATCGCAAGTCTGGTGTGAACTTGTGTGCAAATGTATTTTTGCAGAATATTTATGAGACTTTAGCTTTTTGTGAACAGTCTGGCAAACAACACTTGTATGAATATTTAAGGAAAATGAATGAAAAGGGTTGTGAATTTTAATGGCTAACTTTGAATTAATGATACTGAATAGATTTTTGCCATATTCTCCCTGGTCTGTTGGGGATTCAATAGGTGGCACTCTTCCCTCTAAGTCAGTATTAAACCAATGCCCTATTAGGATATTGGAGAGCACTCTGCTGACAGAAGCTGACTAAAACCAATATTTTCACCACTTGTGGCCATTAGAGATTCCACTGCTCTTTTCATAAGGATAGGGATGTTAGCCCTGGTGTTCTGGTGAAATTCCAATTTGGATAATTACATTCTGCCTCCCTACATTTCCCATCTGTTCCTAAAAATGTAGTCTAGTAATAATGTGTACTAGATCAGAGGTTCTCAAACTTTTTTTTTGTTGATGGACCCCTTTTCAAATTCAGTGTTGATCATGGACCCTCAGCTGAGAAACTTATTGACAAAAGTATACGTGTAAAGCTTTTGATACGGTCTCCCACAGTATTCTTGCCGCCAAGTTAAAGAAGTATGGGCTGGATGAACGGACTGTAAGGTGGATAGAAAGCTGGCTAGATCGTCGGGCTCAATGGGTAGTGATCAATGGCTCCATGTCTAGTTGGCAGCCGGTTTCAAGCGGAGTGCCCCAAGGGTCGGTCCTGGGGCCGGTTTTGTTTAATATCTTTATTAATGATCTGGAGGATGGTGTGGACTGCACTCTTAGCAAGTTTGCAGATGACACTAAACTGGGAGGCGTGGTAAATGCACTAGAGGGTAGGGATCGGATACAGAGGGACCTAGACAAATTAGAGGATTGGGCCAAAAAAAACCTGATGAGGTTCAACAAGGACAAGTGCAGAGTCCTGCACTTAGGACAGAAGAATCCCATGCACTGCTACAGACTAGGGACCGAATGGCTAGGTAGCAGTTCTGCAGAAAAGGACCTAGGGGTCACAGTGGATGAGAAGCTGGATATGAGTCAACAGTGTGCTCTTGTTGCCAAGAAGGCTAACGGTATTTTGGGCTGTATAAGTAGGGGCATTGCCAGCAGATCGAGGAACGTGATTGTTCCCCTTTACTCGACATTGGTGAGGCCTCATCTGGAATACTGTGTCCAGTTTTGGGTCCCACACTACAAGAAGGATGTGGAAAAATTGGAAAGAGTCCAGTGGAGGGCAACAAAAATGATTAGGGGTCTGGAGCACATGACTTATGAGGAGAGGCTGAGGGAACTGGGATTGTTTAGTCTCCAGAAGAGAAGAATGAGGGGGGATTTGATAGCGGCCTTCAACTACCTAAAGGGGGAGTCCGAAGAGGATGGAGCTTGGCTGTTCTCAGTGGTGGCAGATGACAGAACAAGGAGCAATGGTCTCAAGTTGCAGTGGGGGAGGTCCAGGTTGGATATTAGGAAACACTATTTCACTAGGAGGGTGGTGAAGCACTGGAATGCGTTACCTAGGGAGGTGGTGGAGTCTCCTTCCTTGGAGGTTTTTAAGGCCCGGCTTGACAAAGCCCTGGCTGGGATGATTTAGTTGGGAATTGGTCCTGCTTTGAGCAGGGGGTTGGACTAGATGACCTCTTAAGGTCCCTTCCAACCCTGATATTCTATGATTCTATGATTCATATAAACACATGCTGTTAGTAATGCTTTAAGAAAAAGAGTATGAGTAGTTACAGATATCAATGAGATGGCTGTGCCTGCTTCTTACTGCAGAGTCTGTTTATCCTTGGTGTAATGTTGACATGCAAACTCGTAAATCATTCTCCACTTTCAGTCGGGACCTGAACTTTGTCTTCATAGCTGTCATGGCAGATAATGATGCTTCACGTATATATGTTGTTGGGAAAGATAGCAACACTTTAATTGTTTCTGTAACTAAAACTGGATACTCCGCAGGAACAATTGGCTAAAACTGTCAAGGTGTCTGTTCCTGAAACTTAATTTACAGTGTGAGGTCACATAATAGTTTGAGCAGCTCCTGTTCTGCTTTTCCACTCAAACGGCAAGATGACAGCAAAAGTTGAGAACGGCTCCTGAACCCAATCATATTCCTCCATGTTGATATATTTAAAGTAAACACTGAAGTACTCTGCCAAAGTTGAAAGGTAACCAAGGATCCTGTCTCTCATGCAGTCAATTGTCATGCTGTTAGTATCCAGAAATTCTGCCAATAGTGGAAACGTATCTGAGGTTCCACTAGTCTAGTTTTCCAAATTTCTACTTTCTTCTGAAATGCTGCCATCTTGTCACCCACTTCAAGTATGGTTGCATCACCCCTTTGTGGGGACAGGTTCAGCGCATTCAAAAAATTAAAAATGTCTGCAAAGTATTCAAGTATTCAAGCTTCATGATCCATATCAGGTCAGAAAGGTTCCCCAAAAAGATCTTGGGATTGTGCACAGAAAGAAAACCCAGCAGCTCTTTGCAAAGCTCAGAAACTCTTTCCAACACTCTACTATGAGATAGGCAATGCACTTTTCCATATGAAACAAGAATTTGTCATGTACTGCACCCATTTCTAAACACAGCTTTGCAAAAATAGGTGAATTCAGAGGCCAGGACTTTATAAAATTCACAACTGTCACAGCTGCATTTAGCACATCATGTGATTCAGGTTCCATTTTCTTTGATGCAAGAGCCTGGCAATGCAACATACAATGAGTTACAATTACCCGTGGATTTATGGCTTGTATTCTTGCTGCAACACCACTCCTATTTCCTGTCACAGCGGCAGCACCATCAGTGCAAACAGCAACACACTTTTCCCATTTCTGTGATTCAAGTTTCATGAAATCATCTAATAATTTGAATATATCATGACCGGTTGTCCGTTCTGGTAACTCCTGACAAAAAAGAAAATCTTCCAAAATTTCCCCCAGCCAAACATAACAAACAAAAACTAATAATTGTGCTGCATTACCAACATCAGTTGTCTCATCAAGCTAAATTGCAAACTGTTCACGTGTACACTGCCTTTCAGTTACCTGGCATTTTACATCATTTGAAAGCTCTTCAATTCCACTAACTTTGTCATTAGAAAGTGGTGTGGCCTTAAGTTTCTTTCTTCATCTTTGCTTACCATCACTTTGCATATTTCTACAGCAGCTGGAAGAATCACTTCTTCTTTAATGGCATGGGATTTTTTACTCTTTGCAATCTGAAGCACTTTCAGAGCCTTTTCTGGAACCGATGTTATGTTTGTCATTTGAGTTTTCTGTCAATGGTATTCTTCTTTCATTAAAAAAAGGTTCTGGATTTATCTTTATACTCCAGGTGTCTTGTTGTGAGGTGTTGTTTCAACTTTGCAGGGTTTCATTGCTTCATTTGATAGGATTTGTAAGCGTACAATGCTTTGCAGTTGTCCTCACTAAATTCCATAAAACCAAAATCAGTATAACTTTTGTCAAACTCTTTGTTTTTCATTTGTTTCTTGCTACTTGACTCTGCATTGTCCATGGCTTCAGAACGTGCAGTGAGATTATTTTTTAATTTTTTCATAGTATTTTGCAGACCTCAGGTGCAGTCTTTGAGGACCCCCTTGGGTTCGCGGACCCCAGTTTGAGAACCTCTGGACAGTTTGAAAACCGCTGGGTAATTTACATGGGCACCTTTTTATTGAGGAACTTTTACCTGTTCACACAAACTCACTGTTGCACCTTTGCAAACAAGCCCAAGGGCTGAATCTTTCAAGCCTCCCTTGTGCAGAACTGCCACAGAGTTCAGCACACATAGGCTCTGCCAGATGTAGGTACACAAAGTTGTGAGTAAACCAGCTTTGTGACTGACTGGCCTTGCAAATTTCAGTATCTTAAAGCCAAACAGTATGACTTTAAAAATCAACATGTAGTGAATGCCTATCAGGAAATTATTGTGATTCTTTAAGAATAAGGTAAAGCAATATGGTAAATAATAATGTAGTAGCAGATTTCTGGATTACTTGGTGCCTAGAGATAAAAAGATGTGGGAGGTCAATAAATGAAGTATTAGAGAAACTTGCAATGTATATATTGCATCTGCCTGTGTATCTCTCTCTTAGTGTCATTAAGAGTAAAGCAACTGGTGCCAGGTGACACTGAGTCAGACCGTAGTTGGTTTTTATTTGGAAAGACAGGATGAATGGGGTGGGGGAGTTAGATCCAGCTTAGAGTGTCTCTTTGAGCTCAAGCAATTAGGTGGAGCTGAGTCTAGGTAAAAGGATCTCATTACTCTCATGAGAAGGATAGAGGAGATTGTTGACCAGGAAACCAGTATAAGGAGATAATAGAGCTGCTCTGTCTGTTTCTGAGTTCAGGCTATTAAGTTGTATAAAATAAATAGGCCAAAGACTCAGTTACCCTTTGGTTGAAAAAGCTGGTTGGTTTTTTGTTTGCTTTTTTTTTGCCTTAACCTGGGCCTTCTGTTAACTCTCTCTCTCTCTAGCTGTCAGATTTTGTCTCGGCCATGCCTTTCTAATGGTTCTAATGTTTAAATGATGGATATTGTTCCCTTCACACCACTCTCTCTCTCCTCTACCCTCACCTTCTTTGCCCCCTCTCATCACAAAGCCAATCTGTAGCCCAGTCTATATTATCCTGGCTAGCTTCTCCTTCAAATGTCTTTGTGCTTTCTCCCAGGCTGCCTAATGCTCCCTTATAAAAACCCACAAAGCCACTACCTTATCTTCTCTCCAATTCTCAAGATTCACCTCTGCAGTGCTGATCATGGCTAGGCAGATGGACAAGCTGTGACTGTCCTTCCTTCCCTTTAGTACTTCCCACAGTTGGGCTATTCCCATCCTCCTACCTCTATCCCAATTTTAAAAAACCCAACGGCAAGACCTGGCCAAAATCTAGTGGATCCACAAGCCATCTGCCTGCAGGCCTTGTGTTTTTACATTGGCTCTGGCCTCAGAAAACCTCCTCTGGTGGCTCCCAGATAGTGGTGGCTCTTTGTCATAGGGGACCCTCCATACAAAAGGTTAACCCTGTATGTCTTTTACCGGGCACCTAGACAGAGCTAGACGGGGGAATGGCGATGTGTGTGTTTTCCCTATCACTAGCTGAGATACTCCTTTCCATGGCCCACATAGTCTTTCCTTTTGGTGGGTGGGAAAGGGAGAAGGATGGGCCCTTTAAAAATGTTATAAAACTAAATTAATATGAACTTATTCTCAACCATATATATGCCTCTCACTGCAAATGTTGTGGTATAATGGATCCTGGTTTTGGCTAGTTTACAAAGTAGCAGCCGTGTTAGTCTGTATCCGCAAAAAGAACAGGAGTACTTGTGGCACCTTAAAAAGCAACAGAGGATCCTGTGGCACCTTTGAGACTAACAGAAGTACTGGGAACATAAGCTTTCGTGGGTAAGAACCTCACTTCTTCAGATGCAAGTAATGGAAATCTCCAGAGGCAGGTATATATCAGTGTGGAGATAACAAAGTTAGTTCAATCAGGGAGGGTGAGGTGCTCTGCTAGCAGTTGAGGTGTGAACACCAAGGGAGGAGAAACTGTTTTTGTAGTTGGATAGCCATTCACAGTCTTTGTTTAATCCTGCTCTGATGGTGTCAAATTTGCAAATGAACTGGAGCTCAGCAGTTTCTCTTTGGAGTCTGGTCCTGAAGTTTTTTTGCTGTAAGATGGCTACCTTTACATCTGCTATTGTGTGGCCAGGGAGGTTGAAGTGTTCTCCTACAGGTTGAACTTACATACGTTTAATTTATTACTGTATATCAGGGATTGGCAACCTTTGGCATGCAGCACCCCAGAGTAAGCACCCTGGTGGGCCGGGCTGATTTGTTTACCTGCCGCAGCCAATTGTGGCTCTCACTGGCAGGTAAACAAACCGGCCTGCGTGCCAAAGGTTGCCGATCCCTGCTGTATGTTATACTTTGTAATTGATTTTATTCAACTGCCCCCAGTGGATTTAAATTAGTAGTGACATTTAATCTTAGTCTGTTATACCCTGATTTTTTAAGTTGTTAAGTAAAGGTATGTTAACTCTAATTTAAGTATATTGGATGTATATTATTTATAATTGTATTTTTGAGTTACACCCATGCCACAGATTATATTATTATTATTTATTATTAGAATAACTTTATTCCTGGAGGTTCCCAAGGCACATCATTGAGTGTGTACAGGGGCCAGCCAGGTGGAGGCATCGTCAATTTTAAATTCCTTTAGGAGTAAAGGGACTGCAGCAGAGGGGTGAATAGAGGATTCCCATCTATCCAACAGAACCACTGGGATACTCGGGATCTTCTTTAATGTCAACAACATCAGGCACAACATAGGTGAGTATTGCCTGCTCCCGAGTAACCCAGGGAGAAAGGGGGGTTACACATATGTATGTCATATAGATACTGCAATCACCCAAAAGATTCATAAATAAAATTTTATTAATGAAAACAAATTTTCTCTGTCCACATATGTTGTATTTGAAAAACATTCAAGGGTAAAAGGCAGCTGATAGGCAAGCATATTGAATCAAAGTGACCTCTGATAGAATTAAATCCCTAGATATCACAAAGGATGGTTAACAGAAGAATCTGCATAGCTGGATCTGGTTATTGATAGAAGGAAGAGCTGACTCAAAAGTAACACACATCTCTTCCTCTGACTAAACACCCATGGGTCGTTTTGGTCTAAAGATAAGATTTCAGTTAGAGATATAGCAGGAGACAAATTAAAATTCATTTGTCCACACCTTATTAGTTTCCAATGAGCAAGATTTGAAGCAGAACTGGGTATTCTGGAATTGAACAACAACAAAAGCTTTAAAAAGACACTATGTATCAAAACAAAGGAGTAATTTTTTGGCCTTATTCTATTAGCCATCTTCGTTTTGACATACTCCATTTATTTTATTTTCCTGGTTCATATCAAATATATTGTCTAATATATATTATTTTTTTCAAATACCCTAGATTTTCAAAATAATAGCTGTCCAATTAAAATTATGTTTATGCTACCAAAGCATATGAGAATCCATGCTTCTGCTTTTATCGAATGTGCTTGGTAAGTCTATGGAACTTAAGGAACAGATGGGCAACCATTATTTTGGGGGATTGTGTAGGACATTGAATTCAGTTCAGGTGTCAATATCAAGTAGAACCAAATGGGGTGAAAAGTCCATGCTTTCTATGGCTGCCAACATTTGAGAAATAATTTTCTGGATGCAAAGAACAGTTTAGGGCTCCTAGAAGTTGAGGGGTAACTACATAATTGTTACTCAAAATGGGGAATTTTATGCCCTGATCCTCACTTTGTCTTCCCCTTTGTTTTCTTTTCTCTGCTTTTTTGCCCCCGTTCATTAATTTGCCTTAGTCCTACAGCCACAAAGTAGCAGTAATATGGCTATATTATTAGACTCTAGTAATCAGTTTTCCCTTACTCTTTTGCACTTGTTTACATAACTGAAATAAGAAAAAAATTGTAGAAATCAGGTGAGATCATCTCTGTAGCATAGCCGTGTTCATGTTTTCTAAACATTCCTGACACTGTACGACTTTCAGTCCGCTTCTCACCCCCTGCTCCTCTCCCCAAGACCTACCTTCAGTACCTTTCCTCATAGAATTATTTAAGGCCTAACAGAATCCTCTATTTCCTCTCCATTCAGCCTGCACTGCTGTTTTTACCACAGATAACATATAGTATAACACAGTCTTGTTTCCAGGCTGAAGACTGACATTCCCATGCACGGAAAGAGTAGTTGCTTTGGCACTTCATTTGTCTTAAATAAGCAGTTTTGCATAAACAGTGTGCTATTTTTACAGTTTAGTAGTCAACCTAAGTGATGCATTTATGCTTTCTCCACCTTGTCAGTTACATTTATTGTACCTCATGTTTCCCTAATTTTAACAGAATCCTCTTTCCTTACTTCTCTGTCAGCTTTTTTAGTGCATGTGCCTTCAGTTCAACAGTAAACTGTAATCTTCCCCAACTCTCTTTCACAGAATCACATATACAAATATCATATAGAATCATAGAGAGCCCTGCTAGATCATCTAGTTCATTTCCCAGCAGATGCAGGATGGTTGCAAGGGAGCCTAGCACATTACTTCCTTAGGGCTGGTCTACACTTAGTCCGGACTTCAGACTAAGGTACGCAAATTCAGCTACGTTAATAACGTAGCTGAATTCGAAGTACCTTACTCCGGACTTACCGCGGTCCAGACGCGGCCGGAAGTCTCCCCCCGTCGATGCCGCGTACTCCTCTCGGCGAGCTGGAGTACCGGCGTCGATTGTGAGCACTTCCGGGATCGATCCGGGATCGATTTATCGCGTCTTAACCAGACGCGATAAATCGATCCCAGAACATCGATGGCGTGCCTCCGGACCAGCCGGTAAGTGAAGACTAGGCCTTAGACTGCTTGGAAAATCCCAATCTATATGCATAATCCTATCAATATAACTCATTCCCCCAAAGAAGGATCCCAAATATACCTGCTTGACAAAAAAGTGTTGTTGCAGTGGTTCTCTAGTGTGGAATACATGAGTTAGTATTCTGCTGAGAAGGCAAGAATGCAGGCAACAAGTTGCGGGGGGGGGAAGATGTGGGGTAGGTAGAAGAGATGGGCGGACAAAAGGGAGGAGATTCAAGTTAGACAGATGTTTTGAAAGATAATATTACAAAAGAATAAGTTCTTGAGTGCTAGCCATCCTATTTTCAGATTGTGGTGGAGAAAAAATTCATGTTGGATTATGGACTCAGAATTGTAGTAAAGTGGTCATCAAGGGATTAACTGGGTTACTCAGTGGTTTGGGACCATGCTCCTTCCCTCCCTTACTTTCTGTTTAGCTAGTGGATGTTCCCCACACACACACTTGAATAAGCAGCAAGTTCCCAGCCTGCAGTACTGTAAGTAAAGTGTGTTTCTTGCAGGGCCGGCTCCAGGCACCAGCTTAACAAGCAGGTGCTTGGGGCAGCTAAGGGAGAAGGGCGGCACCTGTGGCAATTCGGGGGCGGCAGGTCCCTCACTCCCTCTAGGAGTGAAGGACCTGCCGCGGCTTTTTTCTTTTTTTGCTTGGGGCAGCAGAAATGCTGGAGCCGGCCTTGGTTTCTTGTGCACTGAGCAATCCCCTTTCAAAACTGACAATGAAAACCATAAGAATGGCAATTTATGTAAAATTGAGTTGAATGCAGAAAATGAGGAGTAGCAGCAATATTGTGACACTAAGCACCCCTGTATTCACACTGTACACATCACTGTAATAATCTGTGTACAAAATATGCCTTGTGAGGGATCATCTGAAAACTTATAACTCACTGATCATTAATGTTCTTGAATGATGATTGTGCATTATTGATGACTGTATTTAGAATTATGGATATATGCTAGAATTATGATTAAATTGTATTTAAGACAGGTATGTCAGCATGGTTGTTAAAAAGGTCTATCCTAAACAAAGGAATACATATAAGAAGTAAACAGGATCATACAGGGGAATTGGAAGGAAAGAACGGCATGAGGTCATCCTGCCTCTTGAAAGAAAGAAGGTATAAGTAAAGACAAGCCTTCTATCACTAGACAGACACAAGGGAACAGAACTCTTGCAAGCCCAGAAAGATGGGTTCTTCAACCAAAGGGGTGTTGAAGTCTCTGGGAACTGAATATATGTGAGAGAAACATCCTAAACAAAGCCTGTACCTTGCTAGATTACGTTTTAGACTTTCAGAGACATGTTTTCACTTTTAGTTGCTTGTCACCTTTCGTAACTTGTATTCCTTTTACTTGGTATCACATAACCTATGTCCTATTGTTAATAAATATGTTTTATTCTTGCTGTAAACCAAGTCAGTGCTGGGTTTAAATGGAAGGGTGTATTTACCCCAATTAAAAAGCTGTGATGTGTTTTTGTGTCTTTAGAGGAACAAATGAACCACATTATTTCTCTGAACTGTCCGGGAGAGGGCTGAACATTGCAGATCACATGGTTTGGGGGAAATTTGGGATTGCAAGTGTGTTGGGTGTCACCTTGCTGGTTGTAAGCAAGGCTAGTGGGGCTGTGGGGCTCTCTAAAGCCTGATGGAGTCAGAGCTGCTGAACTAGGGCTGTTTAGCACACAGAAACCCAGGGTGTGACCTGCATGCTGGTGGGCTGGTTATGAGTAGCCCTGGTTGAGAGCTACAACAGCAAAGCATTATAAGGCACCCAAGATTGCAGGGCAGATGGTGACACAGCCCCTCATTGATCTGCATTGTCCCCTGAACACCATCACAAATATATTGAGACTGGGCCACTATTTTCTATAATCTCATTTGCAAGATAAGGACAACCAGAGAGACCTTTTCCTCCATGTGTGTGTGTGTGGCAGTACAACTTACTCCCTCTTAAAGGGTTTGTTAAAACCTCAACATCTTGCAAAATATCTTAACGCGGCACTTCACTCCACAGCCAAACATTATTGTGAAACATTTCAGGTTTCATGGTAGAATAAGAAGGCAAGGTGAAAATCTGCCTGGGTATGTGGAGAGCTAAAAGATTAACGGAATATTGCTATTTGGAAATGTCATAGAGGATATGCTGTGGGACAGATTTGTTTGTGCTATTAATAATGAGAGAATTCAAAGAAAATTGCTGGCAGAGATGATCTTAACCTGGTCCAAAAGCAGTAGAATTAGCAACAGAAATGCAAGCAGCAGTGGAAAAACTTACAGGATTTGTACTTAGAATGCAGGGACAACCAAACTGACTCAATGAACAAAATGCAAAGCCAGCTGCAAGGGACTCAGGCCCCTGAGGGGTGTTTCCACTATGAAGAAGCTCACTTTGCATCAATAAAGAATATATCCCAGTGTCATGAATTCTTCAAGATTGGACACATCACCAGAAAATGTAAAGGTGACTATCAAACAGAATTCCACACCCAGAAGGGTAAATCCCAAAAGACCAGACAAAAAGGAACAAAACAGAGGGCTTTTTACCTTGAGGGGAAGGAAGACACAGAGGGGGGAAGTACTGTCTGAAAAGACAAAAAGTGGGACCTTGCAAAGTAATGGTGGAGTTACACAGTCAGTACAGATGGAAGTAGATAGAGAGGCTTGAATTACTGTGGTCAATGAATATATGTATCAGTAGTGCAAAAGGAGGACTGAGCCCAGTAGAGAATAAAGGAGTGATCCTGTGAACCTCCAGTGGAGAACCTGTCCAGGAGGTAGGTTCTGTATTTGTCCCTGTAAAATATAAAAGCCAAAAGAAAAAGTTACCAGACCTAGTGATCTGAGGTCAAAGGCAAAAATCTGTTAGGCCAAAACCAGTTCCAAGAATGAAAACTGAATTTGGAGGAAATTTTCAAATTAGACTCCAGCATAAGACCAATCTTAGACTTGGGAAGTCCTAGATATTAACCCAGACATTTTAAAAAAAAGAGGTAAGAACTATGATGGGGTTTACAGACGCCACACTAAACCAGAGCAAAGCATCGAGCAGTACTGGACCAGGGAGGCCCAGCACCTCAAGAGCTGCAGAGCATGCTGCACAAGGAGGGACAGTTTAAAAGGACACTGACACAGGGAGAGAAAGAGTTACAGGCTGAACCTGGAAATAAAACTGATGCTGGGAGCTGTTGGCAGAGTGACTGCAGCCTTGGTAGGGCAACTCTGGAAGTGGTGATCCATATTCCCCCCTTTTGGAGTCAGAAGTCCCGAAGAATGGGATGTTGTCCCCCTAGCAGACCAAGCTAATGCTACTAAGACTGTGACTATACACTGCAAATGGAAGTGACTTAGGGGGAGTGTAACTCGGGGTGTACCAATGAGTGGTCTGGACACTACAACACCCTGCTAGGGCCCTGTGTCAGGATCCAGTGTAGTGGAGGGCCAAGGTTTCCCTCCCCTTCTCCTCCTCCTTTCTGGTGTGACAGAATCCCCAAGAGGGGAAGAGGGGACACACACAGGAGAGACTGAGGCCTGCCATATGCCACCTGCCAGAGCCCTCTCCAGAATGAACAAACTGGAAAGGACCATGAAGCCACACTGCATGGCCACTAGACCAGCAGGCTATCAGACTGACTTGCTACAGGGACCTAGCGGGGTGTAATGGCCAGGATTTATATCCTGGATATGTTCAAGTCAAAATACTTTAAGCAAGACGAGTTCCTTATGCCTGCAGAGAAAAGTTTGAGATTGAGACAGGCTAGAAAAGGAGGGTATGATTTCACCAGTGCAGTTTTCTGAATAGGACATACCTGAATAGGACAGGCCCGTGGTTAAACCAGATAAGATCATCTGCCTCTGTAGGGATAATAAAGTAACAGTGAACCAGGTCTCCAAGTTAGAAAAGTACCCCATTCCACAAACAGAGGACTTGCTGACCATGTTAGGTGGGAGGCAAAAATGTGATAAGCTAGCCATCTCGCAGACCGACCAACAGATGGCGCAGGAGGAAGGCAGTAAGAAATTTACCACTATAAACACACAAGAGCGTATACCAGTACAGTCGATTGCCATTTTGTCAGCACGGTCATGGAAAGTTTGTTGAACGTTTCCTGTGTGTTGTAGTGAGGTGATGATATCCTGATCTCAGATGGTTGTGATGCTGAACATCTGTCAGCACTGGAGAAGGCACTTCAAATATTTTAGGCCGCAGGACTTCACTAAAAACAAAGTACATGCTTTTTTATGAGATCAGAAGTGGTCTTTTTTATGAGATCCTGGGCTACAGGATAGACGAGGCGGGGATTCACTTGTGGCAGACAAAGTCAAGGCGATTGAACAGGCCCTCATCCTTCAAAACACAGCTAAGCTATTATCATACTTAGGTATCAAGGGATTAACTGGTATGATATACTGGGGCACAATCCAGACTAATGGGGGTTTGTGTCACCCCTGCCCTGCAACCTTGAGTTCCTTACAATCCCTTGCTGTAATAGCTCCCATCTGGGCTGCTCACAAACAGCCTTCCAGCATACAAGCTACACTCAGGCTCTCATCAGCCTGGGTTATACTGCAGGGTAACCCCAACACACCCCAGTCCCAGATATTTCCCCAGGAATGTATGTCCTATATTGCCCAGCCCTCTTCTGGACAGTACAAATATATTAAGTCTACTATTCTTTAAGGGAATAATATGCCAGTTTACGTTGTCAAATAGAGTTACCCAGACACTTCAATTTAAACACACTGGCTTAGATAAAACAATAAAACAAGTTCATTAACTACAAAGAGATAGATTTTAAGGGAGTGTGACTAATGAGGGATAAAAGTCAGAAATGGTAACAAGAAAAATAAAGATAAAATGTGTACTAGTAGCTACTTAAGAAACAAGCCTAGTCACAAAGCAAACTTTTTCACCACATGTTCCAGCAGATTACTGACCTAACTTTCAGGTCAGGACCCCTCCCCCAAATTCCAATGGCTGTTTCCTTTTGTCTTCTCAGGTACGGAGAATGAGGTAGCTAGGGAGAGAGAGGGAGGGGTGCTTTAGGGTGTTTCTCCCTCCCTTTTTATAGTTTCAGTTCCCCACTTGAAAAACATTTCCAGCTGAGAACCGGGAGACAAAGAGTCTATGTGGAAGGAAATTCCCTGTTGTATTTTTCCACCTGTTTGAACTTGCTTTGTTTTCCCTTCCTGCTTGATTAGTCTGTTTACTACTTAAAGGCAAGCACACATTCCTTCTTTTCTTTAGGACAAAACTGACTTCTGCCTGGGCTGGTCTGTGGGGTTCGGAACGTGTTAATAACATCATAGAGGGAATCTTGTAACTTCACAAACCATGTTGCCACATATTTTACCAGACAATACTGACCAGCAAATTATGAATTTTCAAATGGTAGCTTACAAGCCATACTTTGTACAAAGATTATTATAATAAGGTGTAGGGTGTGAATACAGGAATGTATTCTGTCACAACAGGGTTACTTAGAATATTATGGTAGGAACCATGCTCCACCCCTCCATTACTTACCTCCTGTTTACTGTGTGTTCCTTCCCACCTCCCCCACTCTGTTTGTATATAGTTGAATAAAGCAGCATGTTCTGAGCCTGCAGTACTGTAAGTAAAGTGTGATTCTTGTGCAGTCCCTTTTCAAAAAGACTATAACCCATCTTGGGGATATTCCTGGGGCATCTGGGAATGCTGCAACTGTTCTTAGATGGGTTTGAAGCAAAGATGACACAAACGTATTACCTAGAAATTGTATTTGTGTTAGCTACTTGTGCTGTGTCTTTCTACTCTTTTAAATATTGAAGCATGTTTGTGTACTGGTTGTGTAAAACATAAAGTATTTCAAGAAAAGAATTTTTTCTTACAACAGCAAAAATAATTTCACAGATTTCCATGAGACTGTTTTCTTTGTACAGCAGAATTAGTCTAATCTCCTCATACCTATGCGCAGAGGCAGAACGTTAATATATTTAGACCTTTCGATTGGTTACTTAACATTTACACTGGCATAAAACATTAATACTGGCACCCGAGCATGAAAATTCCGAATTAACAGAAACTAATGCTGCCATTCAGCCAGCTTTAGTGTTGCTGTGAGAAACTGAGGCAATTTGAAAAAACATGCATTGCCTGATATTATTGCTTCTGATTTAAATGTGATTCTTCATACATGATAAGCCAGAGAATTAATCCACTTGTCTTTTCTGTTTCCTATTACAGGACACATTATTACCCTGCTATTTTTTGCATGAAATGAGCATTAGAACAAAATGACTAGTAAAGTAGTGTGTTACAGTTAATCTGTATTAATGTCACCATCCTGTAAAATATACAGGATTTGGAGAAATAGTACATTTGTGTAGCTTTCTTTTTTTCTGCAAGTTCAGCAGACTGACAATGCCAAAAAAAGTGGGGAGCTGGGAGGAGAGAAGAGAAACTATCTCAATCTTGATTCATAGTCACTCTGCTCTCTTAAATCCATCCACTTGATTTTGTTGTTACTGCTTCTCTTCTTTAGTTACCCTGTAAAAAAGCAATTGAGTAGTCCATGAGCCAAGTTTCCTCAACCCCGGTTTGCAGAGATGAGATCACGCTTGAAAAAGGCCCCCAGCTCCGGTGAGTGAAGGTGCTAATGAAAATTAGCATTCCAAAAGAATCTTCCGCAGCTGTCTTCATAAAAAGAAACTGATTAGTGGTTTGGACGGTGCTAACTCTGTAAATTATCAAACAAATACAGCAGAAGCATCCATTTATGTATATTAAAATTACAATTTGAACATCACACTTAGAGCACATTAATCAACTTCATTCTTTGTTTTTATGGGTAATGAGGCTTTGCAGAAAGGTAAACAACTTTCTAAATAAAGTGGCTTTGGCAAAAAAAATGGATTAAATGTATTCCTACTTTAAATATATATATATATATATATATATATTATGTATATACATAATTTGGTGAGAGATGGCTGAGCACATGGAATGACCTAGCTGCTGCTTTATTCATGCAGGTGTCAATAGAGACAGAAATAAATGTAGTTCATGTTTGTTCTCTCCCCTCCCGCTTTATTGATTTAATCTCATTCACAGCAACACTACCTAGTAATTGTGCAAGCCTGAGACTTTTTCAGGCTTCCTAATAGTTTTACTTTACCACCTTTTGTCTTTGCTGTCTTACTTTGCAAGTCTTTTTTAAGCTTGGATTGTCAAAAAGACATCCTCAGTCTGTTTTCTTCTTGGTATTTTGGAGATGGGGGCTGGGGGACGACGACTGCTGCCTTTAAACATTGTTAATACAATGCGCTCAGAATCTGAAACATTGCTACTTTCGTTATGCTGTTAGGAAAAACAAGACATTTGAACTGGGGCTACATTGCTGGTCTGCACAGAATGTTTGATTAGGGTTTTAACTAGCATGCTCTTGTGGCGTGCTCATCCAGCTCCTCAAACAGCCTCATTTTGCCAACTTACTTTGATGTCAGGCTAAGCTCCATGGGCCTGATGCTCCACTTGGTTAAACCAGTATGATCATATTGGTGTAACTCTGGAGGAATCAATGAAACTGGCCTTTTTTGCTCATTGCAAACTGTTAACTGCATACAGGCACAGCACCAAGTTTGAGGGTAGAATTTGATTTTAGATTTCCCCCCCCTTGACTTTGGACTCAAAGGGCTTGGTGGTGTAATCGGCAGCATGGTGGTGCAGTAGCCGTGCACTGAAGGCACAATTTCTGCCCTGCTGGTCCCTTGCTTTGGGGGTGCTTGGGTAATAATTTGCTACTGCTTTATACCAGTAGCATATAACTCTTCTCCTGGTTCCCCGAATCCTGAACTGGCTCAGCTGTTCTGGCTGGTGCATTAGGGAGTGAAGACTCTACCTGCTCAGGGTGTGGGAGCAGAAGGTGTGCAGTGCCCAGCTCGTGGAAGGAAGCTGAATTAGACCATGTGGATCATCACAGGAACTTTAAAATCAACACTTCTGTTGTGGCTTTCTGAATTAGCAAACCTCAAACCACCAGTTATCCATCAACATATAGCCACAGCACAAGAACTTTGCTGCACTGAAGACTACACAGAACTTCCCATCTGGCAAGTTTATGGATAGCATATCTCAACAACACCTGAAATTGCGAAAACCACAATGGACCACATGTGATGGACCACAGATCCATCCCTGGATCTAGCCAGGGAATGGCAAAGTGTGTTGGCCTCATCTAGGAGTAAATAGAATATCAGAATTTATTTGCATGATGCTACATGCATCAGTTATGTAATTTTTTTTTTTCAGAATCCACCAATTCCATTTGCAGGTGTGATGTTAAACCAGAGAATTGCATGTTATGAGATTCAACTAACCAAAAAAGGCAACTTGTCCTTGGGGAGCTGGTGTTAGTGGAGAGGGGGAAGAGGAGCAATTGGACTAGGAAGAGAACTGGCAGTACAGAATTTACAGGAATGGGGAGGTGGAGGAAAAGGAGAAGAGGAAGGAAGATAAAAGGAAAAATGTAGAAAATTCTCTCATACATGTTATGAGAGGAATTGAAAACTGTACACTGACTTGTGCCCTTTGATGGATGTTGAACACAGGAGCTCCAGGTGGTGCTGTGGTACATGAAGGCACAGCTCCTTTGAGCACCTGAGCTGCCCCACACCATCTAGCTCCATCCATCCCAAAGACCACTACTTTTAAAATACAAAGCAGTCTAAATGCCATCATCACCCCCTGAATTGTGTCTGTAAGCTCCCTGGGCAGCAAACCATTGGAAAAGGCTGTGATATCCCCTTCTCAGACAATATGCCCACAGAGGAGGAGAGTGGAGCTGTTATAGCCTGATTGAAAAAGGCTGTAGATGACATGATGGCAATGAAAGCCACCAAATCCAGAATGCAAGCTACAATTACGTCTATTGGCTCTTCCTTACTAAATCTGTCTGGACATGTAACAGAGGCGGAGGGTACATATCTGCCACTGAAGATGAAATCCAAGGTCTGCATACTCAAATTCAGCATAATATCAATGTGATCAACTCCCTGAAAGCAAAAATTAAAGACCTTGAAGGGAGATCATGCCATAATAACTTGAGAATTATGGGCTGAGCTTTCTGTATTTCCAGGGTGGTGACGATATTTTCTTGATTCCCCCAGAGATAATCCATTATGCACCACATTCCAATTCACATTTGTTTACCCTTTTAGTTCTTCCTGGAGGGTAAAATGCCCTGCTTCAAAAATATCCACCAGCAAAAGTCACTGCCTCAGGAGGATCCTGGGGACTTTGATTTTCAGCTGTTCCATCAGGAAGCTGTCAGAAAGTGCAGTGCCCTCTGGATGTAAAATGTGGCCGGGATTAGGTGAGATCTCCCCTGCTGCTCGACTGAGCACTACCTAAATCCTGGAGTGGATTTTTTCAATGGAGGAAAAGAACTTCTGGGTTGTGACATTCTTCTTCACTGTTGCTAGGATAACATACCTATTCTCTTGTCAATACAGCAGGCTGCAGTCAGGCTCCGGTGCCACACTGGCTGAATGGATCCCTGGAATGGATTTATTTCCTGGCAGTGCTGTTTGAAAGATTTAAGATTTTGCTGAACTGATGCCCCATAATCATAATGGAGAGTATAGTCAGACTACATATGCCCGAATGACTGCTTTGTTCTGCATGGTGTTCAAATGTGTTCACTTTACCCTCCCTCGCTTCCCTCCCATTCCCTCCTCCCTGCCCCCCTTTATTCCCCTTCTTCTTTCCCTTTTAGGAAGAGGTCGAGTAGGGGATCTCAGGGCAGTGTTGATGGGATGTTGGAGATTATTAAAATATGTATCATGCTGTAATAGGGGCTTTGGTGGATTAGGTGTCCTAGTGCTTAGTATCCCCTGGTGCCACCTTCTGGTGGGTAAGTCTTGCCATCCTAGTTTTCCTTTAATCAAAGGTGCGGTGAGGTGGACAGGTGGTTTGGGTCCTTCCTGTAGTAGGGGTAGTGGTAGGGGAATCCAGTCCCACCCACTCCACCAGATTCCGACCCAGGGCCCTAGGAGGGTCAACAGTGTCTGGCTCCCAAAGGTGCCCTCTGAGTTACCCTCCCTGGGTCACTTCGTACCACCTGCTTTTCTCTCTCAGCTGCTGGTTCAAGATAAGATGAAAAGAAAAAGAAAAGGAAACCAAACCATCAGCCCCAGCTGGGCTCAATATATGGTCCAATTTCCTCAGGGAGGCTTCTCGGGTGCCTTTGTCAGGGTAGGTCTGTCCTCCTCTCTCGTCTCCTCCTTTCTGAGCTGGGTTGCTCCCTTTTCAACCCCTTTTCCAGTTGGAGCAAACTCTGTCTTTTA
The DNA here is from genome assembly GCF_013100865.1 of Trachemys scripta elegans. Taxonomy (NCBI): domain Eukaryota; kingdom Metazoa; phylum Chordata; order Testudines; family Emydidae; genus Trachemys; species Trachemys scripta. The sequence continues at coordinate 280,417,329 of NC_048298.1, forward strand.
ATCCCTTCTGGTCTAGTGTGAGGTTTGTATATCCCATCACAGATGCAAACACTGAATTCAAAGAACTCCAAATAGACTTATGAGTTAGGGTCACTATGAGTTAGGCTCATTATACTATTTAAACATCAACCTATTTACTGGATCTAGTTCTTGTGTCTTTTTTTGATCACATGCTATAGTTGGTCTTTGGGGGCTTCAGTGTATATCTGTTGAACCCTCTCTGTTAACAGATCCTCTTCATATATTGTTGCTTAAATCCTCAAATGTGTGGGCCGTTACTGGTCATACTTGGAATATCATTGGGCTGACCAATGCAAGTATTAGATTACTTACCTTCCAGTAGTCTAACTGCAGGACTCAAATCTGAATGTTATTATTGAATCTTGGGGTTATTTTTTAGAGGGGAGATTATTTCCTTTGTTAGGTCAACCATGATGAGAGGATATTGTTATATGAGTCAGGATAGGGGTGAGGTACTTGGCCTGAAGATAAAGATCAGCCTGTCTACTCCTCCTGAAATATTGTGTTATAAATTGTTAGTTATTATTTAGTTTGTTGATTTTTATTATTTCCTTTCTCAAAATATGTATGTTTAATGTATGTTCCCTTTTTCTTCCCATAGCTGTTTTCTTTTTCTTCCTGTTTTTACCCTTTTATCACGGTCCACTGGAAAGGAGTGTCTTGGCCCTGAACTGTTGAAGTTCTGGAATCATGATGGGTGATCTTGGTAATTCATCTAAATCCATAGTTCCCTCTCCTTTAGGATGCTGTGTAGGGGAGGACTGGAAAAGGGTATCTGAACAAATATGATACTGTACTTCTTGCTTATTGCTAGTTAACTGTATTCAACATTCTTGCATATGGTATGTTCTTTTGCTAGTAACCAGTGCTCCCGACAATCAGGTGTGCCTCTGGGAATGTGAAGGGATTAAATAATCCAATTAAAACAGAAAAAAAAAATTCAGTGCTGAAAAGAGATAAGATTAAAGGGGCCATGCTCCAGGAGACACACTTGACAGAGACCGAGGCTGCTAAACTTCAGAGACTGGGTTGCGGCAATAGCCCATACATGTTATAATTCGAAAGCAAGGGGTATAGCGATCCTATTGCATAAAAACGTAATATGAAGATTATGGATACTAGGACAGATAAGGATGTTATCATCAAGATTGAAGCTGAGAATTTAGTTGTTTTTACTAATGTCTGTGCCCCTATTTGTGACAATCCTGATTTTTTTTTCATGCCTTTTTTTGCTGACCCGAGTGACATGGAACATTCCTCCCTTGTTATTGCTGGTGACATTAATGATGTATGTGATCCTGTTTTGAACAGGTGAGTGCCCTCCTTCCATAGGAATTCCAACACAAGATAGGTATTCCAAGCTGATAGGGAGATTTGAGTCTGTATGCTATTTGGAGGTTTTGTTGTCCGAGAGCCAGGGATTAAACTTTCTTTTCTACAGGACTCTCCAGTTTCTCTCATCTAGAGTACTTTTTAGTAAGCCATGATTTAACTGAAAATGTAGTAGATTGTCATATTGATTGAAAAATTGCCATGTCAGATCTTGCTAGTGTCTTTGGCCCTTGTTGGTTACACCCCACCTGCCTATTTGGCAACTTCGTACCAGGGCTGGCTCTAACTTTTTTGCTGCCCCAGGCAAAAAAGAAGAGCGCCGCCCCTCCATAACACCCCCCCTCCCCAGCACCGCACCGCTGACCCCTCCCGCAGCGCCGTGCCGCAGACACCCCCCCCCCCCACAGCGCTGGGCCGGGCCACCCAAACCCCCAGAGCGTCGGGCCGCCCAAACCCCTGCCCCACCCGCGAGTGCCAGGCCGCCCAAACCCCTGGAGCGCTGCGCCACCCAAACCCCCGCCCCCCCTGAGCTCCTCGCCAGGCCGGCCAAACCCCCCGAGCGCCGGGCCACCCCAACCCCCGCCCTCCCCAAGCGCCTCGCCGGGCCAGCCAACCCCCCCAAGCGCCGGGTCGCCCAAATCCCCAGACCGCTGCGCTGGCCAAACCCCAGGCCCCCCCAGCACCGCGCCGCCCCGCACAAACCCCCGGAGCGCCGGGCCGCGCTGCCAAATCTCCCCCTCCCCCGGTGCCGCGCCGCACCGCCAAAACACCCCCCACGCTGCCCAGCCGGAAAAAAAAAAAGAAAAAACCCTCGAGCGCCGCCCCGCCGAACAAAAAAAACAAAACAAAAAACACCGCGAGCGCCCCCCGCCACCCGAACATTGGCCGCCCCTTCTCAGGAGCTGCCCCAAGCACATGCTTGGTCGGCTAGTGCCTGGAGCTGGCCCTGCTTCGTACATCCTTACTCTCTGATTCTGCATGTATAGCATATATACAACAGGAGCTTGAGTTTTTATAAGACTAATGCTCTGACAGCCCCGCCTTCTGTAGTTCTGTCGGAAATCACCAAGACATTTATTCATGGGCATATTATTGGATACACATCCTTTAAAAAGTGCTAAATTAGACTCCCTAGCAGTGGAAATCAAAGCTCTTGGTGAGGTGTATGCTCTGGCCCCCTTCCTGGAGAAACTATGGACCCTTGCTAACTTAAGATATTAGATCGACAAGCTCCATACACAGAGAGCAGAACTGTGTTTTGGGATATATCCCATCATCTTGCCAACTTTCCAACTCATGGAAAGCTTAGTTTTCTAGAGTAGCCAAGTGACTTATATTGGTTAGATGGAAGAGCAGACTGACTCCAGGGAAGCTTGGCACATCAACTTGGCTGATCTGGAAGCTAAAGAAGGGGTAACATTTCAAAGAGAAGAACAGGAGTACTTGTGGCACCTTAGAAACTAACAAATTTATTAGAGCATATTAGACTACAGCCCACGAAAGCTTATGCTCTAATAAATTTGTTAGTCTCTAAGGTGCCACAAGTACTCCTGTTCTTCTTTTTGCGGATACAGACTAACACGGCTGTTACTCTGAAACATTTCAAAGAGAGACCTCAGGCAAATTTGAAAATATTTGGTTTGACTTTTTTAGAAATCTTTGATTAATTTGTAGTGGATGGAAAATGAAATGTTGTTCTCCTTTCCCTTCCCTGCCTTCTTTCCTTTCCTGTCCTTTCCTTTCTGTCTTTTTTGCGCCCTTATTTTTCGGGGAAAAAATCAATAAAATATAAATAATAATAATAATAAAAAAGATATAGAACTCACATGGCTTGAAGAAATAGTTAGGGCTGTCAAACGATTAAAAATAATTGCAATTAATTGCGAGATTAAAAAGATAGTTGAGATTAATCCAAGTTTTAATTGCACTGTTAAACAATAATAGAATATTAACAAATTTATTATAAATACTTTTGGATGTTTTTCCATTTTCAAATTTATTGATTTCAATTATAACACAGAATACAAAGTGTACAGTGCTTGCTTTTTATTACTATTTTTTATTACAAATATTTGCACTGTAAAAATATAAACAAAAGCAATAATATTTTTTTCAGTTCACCTCATACAAGTACTATAGTGGAATCTCTATCGTGAAAGTGCAACTTATAAATGTAGATATTTTTACATAACTGCATTCAAAAACAAAATGATGTTAAACTTTAGAGTCTACAAGTTGAAGCATGAAGCATGAAGAAGTATGCAAATGTTTAGCATATCTAGCATTTAAATACCTTGGAACGCTGGCTACAACAGGGCCATGCTTTTACTTTCAGTGACATTGTAAATAAGAAGCAGGCAGCATTATCTCCCATAAATGTAAATAAACATTTTTGTCTTGTTTGCCCAAAACTGGGAATGGATGGGATGGATCATTTGATGATTACCTGTTCTGTTCATTCCCTGGCATTGACCCCTGTCGGAAGACAGGATACTGGGCTAGATGGACCTTTAGTCTGACCCAGTATGGCCGTTCTTATGTTCTAATGTTATGTTCTTATGTCTTAGCGATTGGCTGAACAAGAAGTAGGACTGAGTGAACTTGTATGAGGTGAACTGAAAAATACGACTTCTTTTTTATAGTGCAAATATCTGTAATAAAATAATATAAAGGGAGCACTGTACACTTTGTATTCTGTGTTGTAATTGAAATCAATATATTTGAAATTGTAGAAAACATCCAAAAATATTTATAATAAATGTAAATTGGTATTCTATTATTGTTTAACAGTGCAATTAGAACTGGCATTAATCGTGACTATTTTTTAACCTAGTTAATTTCTTTTTTTAATTGACAGCCCTAGAAACAATACATATTTCAGCTCACTTCCAGACCAGCTGTTTTCTACAGGATCCACTTGGTGCTCCTTGTATTGTCAGCATCTCTGTTGCATTGGAATCTATTCTCACTGAAAGAACTTGGGAAGCAGATACAATAGACCTCAGCTAGTATACATTGGCATAGTTCCACTGAAGTCAATGGAACTATGCCAGTTTACACCAGCTGAGGGTCTGGCCTTTATTTTTATTGATAAAGCATGAGACATGAATTGGATAATATCACATTACATATTACTGAGAGCTGAAATGAAACTTTGAGAATTGAACTATTGATCACCAGACTACCATATGAAGGCCAGTTAATGTTCCTTTAGGAAGCAAGTGACCCGAGCTATTTCACATCTCTACTCCAGAATATACTGATCTAATATCATCCACTTAAAACCCCCAACAATCCCAACATTTTATTTATTGCACAGTATTAGCAAGGTTTTACAACCTACTAAAGTATTTCTTCCCAGAAAGCGATCAATACATTTGCTCAGCACGAATGCACATGGAGTTGCCTTTTGCAGTTGGTTTTATTATATTTTTTTAAATGTTTAAAGTGATGCAAGTGCCTTTCAAAATTCTGACCTGATGGTGGCAGATGATAACATGTAGCAGGGTTTTCACCGTGATTTTTGCTGACAGAAACCAGGCCTGACCCTTGGCACAGGGCCTTTGGTGGCAGTCTTCCAGGAGGTCATTTATGGCAACATAAGGTGGGCAGAGCCTCCTTTCAAAGATATGACTATTATGAACTGGCTCTGAGGAACTGTTTCAAGGATCTTTAGAAATGTTATATGGTGCATTTATTAATGTAAGTGACATAGCTGTCATCTATGAAAAGAAGTGTGTCTTTTCTCTTGCTTCATAATGTCATCCATGAAGTTTCATCCAGAAGACATGTGCTGGCTGGTGGATACCTTGCTGAATCCAGGCCATCATTTCCTGGAAGCTTAATTGAATGTTTCTTGCTTCAAGGAGTTTTCCATAATAATATAATATATAGAGATATTCCTATCTTGTAGAACAGGAAGGTCATTGAGTCCAGCTCCCTGCCTTCACTAGGCAGGACCAAGCACTGATTTTTGCCCCAGATCCCTAAGTGACCCCCTCAAGGATTGAGCTCACAACTCTAGGTTTAGGAGGCTAATGCTCAAACCTCTAAGCTATTCCTCCCCCACCTTTATACAGATAACATCCTTTGTACAGATAACATCAATCTGTTTTGGACTGGATTGGATGCTTCTCTGGAGTAGATCTGTGTCTAGCGGTGACTAATACAACATTGTTCTGGGTTGAATTTCATCTGCTTTTGCTCACTGAGGTATCAAATGTGTACTTGGGGGTGCTTCTGGCTATTGCTTGTAAGTTGGATTCATGCCCTTCATAGTTGGTAAAATCAAGTGGAGCCAGATTAGTTCCATATCTGCAGCATTCGATATAATTGACCAGGAGGTTAACTTACCACAGATCCTTGTGTACAGGATCACACTGCACTAGTTCTCTTCTTTCATCTTAGGAAGTTATCAGAGGGTGATTTGGGGGTGATTGTTCATCTAGTACCCAAAAATCTCCCTTATGCAGATTCATGCAGAGTTGTATTCTGTCCCCATCTCTTGTGCAATATGAATGTGAGACTACTGGGGAAGCTCATGAGTAGAGCTGGGCAAATAACTGATTTTTAGGTCTGCTGGCAATTCCAAAAAGAAAAAAAAAACTCTGTTTCAGATTGAACTGATTCTGAAAAATATTGGTGAATCAAAAAAGTCAACAAAAATTAGTTTCATGTTGAATGAAACATTTCGGTCGATGCACTTCTTCACAGGCAGGCAAAGGAAACAAAAGGTTATGTTCATAAAATGACTGGTGGGGGTTACTGCCCCATTTTTATCCCAGGGGTTAGGGCTCTCACCTGGGATCTGGGAGACCCAAGTTCAATTCCCCCTCCCCCCGCCTACTGTGGAACAGGGATTTGAAAGTGGGTCTCCCAGAGTACAAAAGAGTGCCCTAGCCACTGGGTTATGGGATAGCATGGTATGTCTTTCTGTTGAAGCTGTTCCATTGAGAATAAATAATTAAATGGACAAGGGAGATTAACTTGAATCTCACAGGTGAATGCCCTAGCCAGCAAGCTTCAATGGATTCTGGGGTGGGGCTCTGCCAAGCTTTCCTCTTGAAGCTGTTCCACTTTGTTAAAAATGCTTTAACAGTCATTAGGCCAGAGAGAGAAATTGAGTCTGACTTTATAATGAAGTAGTTAGGGGAATTAAACCCTGGTCCAGGTGAGTGCCATAACCAGTGGGCTACAAGCTATCAAATGGACAGCTAGAGTAATTGCTGCTGCTATTTTATAGAGGGCAGGGCCGGCTCCAGGCACCAGCTTAACGAGCAAGTGCTTGGGGCGGCCAAGGGAGAGGGGCGGCACCCAGGGCAATTCGGGGGCAGCAGGTCCGTCACTCCCTCTAGGAGCGAAGGACCTGCCGCCAAACTGACGCCGCCGATCGCGGCTTTTTTTTTTCCCCCAATTGCTGCCACCGGTTGCGATCGTGACTTTTTTTTTTTTTTTTTGCTTGGGGCGGCAGAAATGCTGGAGGCGGCCCTGGTAAAAGGCACCAAAAAATGTTTGGGCAGAAAATGTTTGGGAAATTTGTGTCAAAGTGACAAATCATTTCAAATTGACCACAACTGCATTTTTCATTGAATAAACTATTTATCTGAAAATTTTCACTCCACTCTAATTGTGAGGCATTGTGGGCTGCACTGGCATCAGTATGTATACCGCAGAGCTTTACATCCTTTTTTTTTTTTTTGTAATGCAGCCCATCTGGTTCAGTGGCCTTCTTTCATTTGCAGTTAGAAATGTTTATAACCACCTCAAACTTAAATTAAGCCAACAACTTTGCAGATATATTTCTGCTTGTTACCGCTTTATCACAGAACATAATAGGTCTCCATAATAAGTTGATGTGCATGCTTCCTTAAGAGTTTTGTATTTTAGAACTGATTACCTCAGCATATACTATTAACTGCCCCTTTACTAAAATTAAAATACTTAACTTGCTAGTACTCCTGCTACTTTAGAGAAACAGCAAGTTTTGTTTTTCATTCTGTTTATTGACCACTTTCTTTTGAACTTTTTTCATATGCCCACTTATTGACATTCTAACTCACATGATTAATGGGCTACTGTTGCTACAAAATACAATAACTAGGATTGTGTTTGCACTAGAATGTCTGATTACATTGTCCCCAAACTGTGATCCTTGGTTACCAGTACTCCTGGACAAATAAGGCATAACACATGATTTACCAGATGATGCATTTTGCATCTTTTTCTGTCTACAGAACTCACTTTTTTATGTGAAATTCCTAGGCAGATAATTCCCAAGAACAATTCTTATTCTGTTTGTTGGGGTGTGAGCAGTTCATTCTGAATATTTGAAATTCAGGCTGTTTGATCAAACACACAATGTTTGATTCAATGACTAGAACTCTTACATTCAAGTTTCTAGTAATTACAAATGTTCTGTTCCAGAGTGAGTATTTAAGGGTTTCCCAGATCCTGAGCTAAATGTGATAGTGTGGACACCTCCTCTGGATGTGTTGTGAATCAATCCCTTTAAAAATGCCTAGAAACAAAACGTTTGGAGTTGAACTAAATGTTTTGTTTGACCTGAAATTCACTTTTTGTTAATATTTTTGATTTGTCAGATATGGGTATTTCGGGGGGCAAGGGGATGGTTCAGAACTGCCAGCAAACAAAAAAATAGGTTATTTGCCCAGCTCTAATTCCTGCCAGTAACCTTGTTTTCCAGAGTAAACACAGAAATTTGAACTCTGTTGGCCCCATTCACCACAGTGCTCCAGCTGCTTTGCAGACACAAGCACTCAATTAAAGCACATGTAAACTTGGCTTAACCAGGCAGTTAAACTGGCTTTATTAAGGCTGGCTTGCCTTGCTACAGCAACCAGAGAGTACTACTGAATCTGGCCCAATACATGGATAAAGATGGTGAAAAAACAAATTTACTTCTATACTTGAATAAGTATTTGCAGACACTTCTTTGCAGAGCTTTGATTGAATTGTAAAGATCTGATGCCAGCACATAAAGCTGGTCAAGTTACCTTATTCAATAAGTTCCAAACTGAAGTCAACTGATACAGATTTCCTTGCATCTTTAAAGTTGAAATGTGTCACTTCTGATAGTTGCACTTTTAGCTACAATGCACTTGTTTTAAGAAACTCATCATTGCCTATTGATAGTTACTACTTGCAAAAGTCAGTGTGTTTATAACACATTGTAAATGTGTTTGTATCTGTTTGTCTATTCCTCCCTCTATACTCTCCAGAAGCCAGTATTGCCAGGGATGGTGTCCTGTTACGTTGGTGCAGTATTTTGAATGTATGAAATTAAGAAATAGAAATGGATTTTGAAATCCATTTCAAAGTAGACTTGAAACTTCACAATTATTAAGGGTTTGAAAATTAAAGAAACAGCAAAATCTTAATGTGTAATTTCAAGACTATATTTACCAGCTTTGCCTAGCCCTTCATAATATACTCCATGATCATAACAATGTCCTTGAGAGTGAAGCAATTTGATCATCATTGGTATAATGAAGTTCAGTCTTTTGTTCAGAAAATAGCTCCAGTATGAAAATGCGCAACTACATAAGGAGGTGGGAAGCTATTAGAGTTCTAATGGCTGTTCTTATCATGGACAGAAATCAGTGTTATATACTTTCTTATCAGAGAGCTAGGTTTGTTAATTAGTGATCTGTAGTGTTAGATTGTGGTTTTGCTGTGCTGCTTTTGCCTGGGAACAACTGGGGTGCATACTGAATTATACTCAATTTAGAAAGAAATTCAAGTGGAGGAGTATGGAGATAGGATTAATATGAGTGGTCTGTTGATTCTGTTATTAATAATGAAGTACTTAGCACACCTATGACATTGTATAAATAGTAATAAGGAAGAATAAGAACACTTGCTGTGTATAATGCTTTATTTGTTCAAAGTGCAGTACAGAGAATAATTAACCCTTACAGCCCCATGTGGTAGATATTATTATCCCACTTCACAGATGAGATACAGACATGTTAAATAAGTTCCTGAGTCTATGTGGTGAGTCTGGTGGCAGAGCCAGTGTCAGGAGTCCCTGATTCCCAGTCCCAAATGCAGTCTAAATATAGGCCCTGATCCTTCAATGAGCTCTCTGTGGGTGGGCACTTGCACCTGAGTGGACCCCCACATTGAAATCACTGAGGCTTTCCGTGCACAGAACTCATTACTGGATTGGGGCCTTGGAAGTGGAAGAACTCTTTGGTCATAAAGGCCCCAATTCAGTACAGAATTTAAGTACATGAGTAACTTTAAGCAAGTGACTAGTTCCATTGCAATGTGCACACAGACCATGCTGAACTGGGCTGCGAATGACAGCTGTTTGCACAGTAAAATCTTACCCACAATTCTGATGCACTCCTTCAGCACAGAACAATGGTGGCTTATGAAAGAGAAGTGCATATTTCAGGGTTCACTCCATCAAGTGCAACATAGAAGGTCTTCAGTCCATTTTTATGTAAGATAAAACAGTGAAATTAAGAAGGAAACAAATCTTTGCATTGGCCCCTCACACCAAAGTATTAGCAAGTCTCAAAAGCTACTGTGGACTGACTATCATTGTAGTAGTATATATATCTAAGGAAATATCAGAGTGAACTGGACTTCTTAGGTTGTAATAAATTTAGTACTTCAAGTATGATTCAAGACAAATCTTGACCTATGCTAAGCATTGTTGTTGGTACTAAATATTTTTAAAAGGTGCTGTATATCTCAGATGTTGTAGCATAAAGGAAATGCCGTATTTGGGTGATTACAGTGTTGATTTTGATTACAATGATTTGAGACTTTTATTCTTTTTGGCTATTTAGTTGTGTCCATTTAATAGATATGGTGGAAAGGGTGATGGGCAAGAATATGACTTTATTGAGAGAAAATGCTTTCTTTCTTTTTCTCCTTGAAAGAGACATGATTCCTGCTTAAAGGCAAGGTTCACTTCCTTTTGTAATGAAACAAGACCACAAACAATAGCAACTCTGAGATATTACTCACAATTAATACATACCCATTATAACTTTGTGATTGCTCCCTTTGGGTGGGCAGACAGGCAGGAAAGCAGGTAAGTGGCTGTTTTTAAAACTAATGACAAGGCCGCTTTATTAATTAGCCAGCAGGGGGTGGCCAATTTCCTATCTCCCTATAAACCAGATACTGGGTATCATTTCTGCGACATGTATAGCCTCTGGTGTATTGAAGATTTGGAGAGTTATGGGTTTCTGAATGAGGGGGTTTCATATAGCAAGTTAATATACTGCTGCTGTTGAATTAGCAAATGATTTTTATCCCATTAAAAATCCTCTTTTGTTTTGTAACAAGGCAAAGAGATCTGAGTATCATTAAGGTCACTAAAATGAGAGCTTTACTTTGTATTGTATTTCAGCATATACTGCATCTTTCAGCACAGCAGAACTAAAGGCACACGCTCAGGAAACATTAATGTGAAGTATGACTGTTCCATTTCTGAATAAAAATCTAAAACATTTATAGAACGAACAACAATTTCATACAGATGCACCATTTCCATTTATGCACAGTACATGTGATCAGTCATTCCATTCTTTTGTGTCAAGTACTTTTTTCACTCTTTCAGAATAGGCTCCTTAGAGTGGGTAAAATGATTAAAGGTTGCTATGGTTTCCCCCCCTCAAATCAAGGACACTACATTTAAAACTACCAATCAGGAGGTTGGAAGAAAGTTTCCTCCTTTGATTTGTCAACACAGGAGGCATGTTTTGAATTGAAAAAGAATATGTCATTCTGCAAAGAGAGATTAGCATTAAGTCCCCAGTGTAAACAGCTTGGATGGAAAAAAGGAAGCTGATTAGCAATTCAAGCATTATCTTTTCTGAAAAGAAACTGATGGTCAACGAGTCCTGGCATTCCTCACCTTTTGTTGACCATCTGTATCTATGAGCTTCCCAACAGAGATTCAACGCACTTGGGGACAGAAGAGCAGAAGGGCATAGCCTCCTCCACATGAGAAAGAAACCAAAAGCCACGCTAAATACCATCAATTAAAATTCATTAGTCCTGCAGGAGCTGCCCATTAGAGTGTTGCATGTGCACAGATGCTGCTATTACAAGCATGACACCCATAATTAGGCATCAAAAGTAGGAGGACTTTGCAGCCTATTTAGCAAAGATATGGTCTCTGTTCTTGCATAAACTTTGCCATAACTTTAATTGCAGTAGATTTTTACCTACACTGGTCAAAAGAAATATTGCCTTTCCTTTTATAACTGTTAGGACTGTTACTTTCTAATTAGGTTTAAGACACATAACAAAATAGATGAGATTACTGCCTGGAAAAGAATGCTGTGCTATTAGAAGTGCATTAGTTATGATAGATGTCTATACTTAGTCAAGAAAAATTAAAGCCCAATTTATTCTTTTACATTTTCATGTTGGCTGTCACTGCAGACTGATGACTTGTCTTCTGAGAGCATCTGTAATGCTTTAAAATAAATAAAAAGACAGCTATCTGCATGTGAGTTGCTGGTAAGGGCTTTTTAGCTACATTTAGGCCTGTTTTCTAAAAGTCTCACAGGTGTAGTAAAACGTTGCTTTTGGGGGAGTTTCTCTGTCTTTGCATTGGGGAGGAGAGAAGATGGCATTTTAGCAGTACTTTCAAATAAATATCTCATCTATTTTTGTTCTTTTCTTTGTCTTCCTTACATAGTTTACCTTTCCTGAGCCATTGCTTATTCCTTGAATTGTGCCTATTCCATGACTACCTCCAGTTTGAGCACTGTATTGAGCATTATGGTCTCTCAGATTTCACTTCACTGTCTTATTTTTGCATTTATTGAAATCTTATGGATTTTTTTAAACTCTCAAAGCTAACATGCCCGAGGAACCACAAATTAGAAGGCAGATGGAATGATCACCAGCCTGTTCTACTCTGTTTGTCCACGGAAAGCCAGATGAAAAAGATCAGCAAATTAGATGCATAAGTTCATTTCCACTGTTCTAAATCTTACATGCCTAGGAATGGGATCCTAAAAAATACAGGAGACATTTTGAGTCGGGTTGCTAGAGTGGTGGTATGGAATTTAGCCAAAAATATTACTGTTAAACCGGGAAGACTGACAGGGCCAGCTCTGTTCATCCAAACTATGGAACCCACAGAGCACCAGGCTGGTCTGTAGGTTTGTGGGAGTGGTTTTATGAAACAATCTCAGTAAGAAGCCATTCAAAATACTTCTACTCTGCTATTATTAATACCACACATTTTATTTCAGCACATTCAACTCAAAAGAAATAAAATCACGTAGGGGCTTCTGTACATGGAAGTGAATCCGGAATAAGTCTGGGTGTGAATTTAAAGCAAATTATTTGTTCTTGTTTAATTTTATGTGTGGATGTTCTTCTTTTGGAATAACAGTGCTTTACTCTGAGTTAGCCTAATCCGAAACTAATTCAGAATAAGGCACTTCCAGAATAAGAGCATCAACACATGGAGTTAATCAGGAACAGTTAATCAGGAATAACTCCCTCTGTAGACAGTTGTGGTAGGGTTTATCTCCCATCATCTATTAAACGGGATTAAGAACCAAATATTTACACTGGTGATTGATTGATTGATTGATTGCTTCTTGGCTAGAGGGGGTAGAGCTAGGTAAGGATCAATAGGCACCTGGCCCTTTTAAGGAAGCTGAGGGAAATTTAGAAAGGGGGAGGTTATAGAGAAGACAGGACTTTTCTAGGAGGGAGAACTAAAGGGAGGCTGTGTTAAGTACAAGCTGTGGGGAAAGCAGCACAAGGAGGGTTGAAGGTAGGAAATGACTCAAGAAAACAATGGACTGTCTGAAAAAGCAGACCTAGCTACTTAATACAAGGTTCCTGGGCCCTGGATAATCTAGACAAAGATGGCAGCTTTGACACCTGTAACTGTCATATGAAAGTGAAAAATACTGAGCTTGATTCAAACCTGCTGGTGCAAGTGGCTGTGCCCTTGTGCTAACAGTGCTTGCTACATCCCATGGGGCCTCTTTTGGGGGAGAGTAGCTTTTCTTTGCAATGGGGGCTCAATAGAAACCTTGGTAGCAGAGGGTCTTTGTGGCTATGTTTAATCATGATGGCCCATGGGAGAGGTGGCCACATCAGTGCTCTATCTACTTTTGGTGCTGTCTGACCAGACATTTTGTCAGTGTCTTGCACCAGTGCAATATTGCTCTGGATGGCTTTTCCATCGCTATTAGCTGTACAAACTATGCTCTCTTTTCAGAAACCAACATAATGTGGGTTGAAGCAAGCTGCTTACTGTTGAGGGGGGGGGGGGGGAAACTCTCTTGGTGTAGATTCATATGTGCAAAGGGACCAGAAACCTACCTAGGGCTAGGAAATTCTTTGTGAATTGCAAGCCAAGTAATTTCAGACAAAATGGGATTTGTTGTTCCCACTAAATAGGGAGAGGGCCCTAGATTGATAGCTCTAGGCCACTGGGAAATCCTGTGGCTCTCGGGCCATGTGTGGAGGGCAGGAGTATTTATGTGCCACTTTACTCCTCAGTACTCCCCTAGAGCAGCATTCCTTCCTCAGGAGCTGTGTTCCCAAGGGCTTCCTACCAACTTTTGCTCCAACACTCCTAAGAAGGAATGCGAAAGCGGAATCAGAATAATATAATGTTGATGGGGTTGTAATTTAATCATACATTTAATTTAGTGGCAACTACTATACCTGCTACACAGAGGTATTTACTATTTAGTCCGGGTTCCGAATGTTGAATTAATTGATTATCACAATGTGAAATCTCCTTTGGGTTGAATGTGATTAGTATTGTGGACAAAATCTGACTGTGAGATCTTTTCTGCTGATACCTTTATTTATGCAGTTAGCTCTAGTGGGGGGAAGCCTAGCCAAGCCTCCTGTAAGAAACAGTTATGTGCAAAATTACACTTTGATTGAAGTGCAAAAGTTCAAAGCAAAAAAACAGCTAAATATATAGTAGAGAAAATAGCCCACATTCCTTAGTAATGAAAAATGTCAATTTATCACACATTCTATTCTTCTAGTTTGACTTCCATTTTTTATAAAAGTAAAAAGAAAATTATAGGTATATTTCATAGAGGCATAAAGAACTACGGAAGGCTCATTGTAAGCAGTAGCCAGGCATGTAAAATGAAAAGAAAGAGGTACTGGGTTTAAATAACTGGAGACACCAATATCAGAAATCAATTAAACTAATTGCCACTGACCACAGGTAGCTTGTTGTAATCATAAATATTACAATATAAGCCAAATAAAACAAAGAAATAGTAGTGAGAAACATACACAATAAAATTGTCACTCCAGTCACAGGTCTCATCATTTTCCTCACATAGATCAAAATATAATGCTTGACTATAAAAAAAATATATAGTACGTTACTTGTGCACTGAATGCAAATAATATAAATTATAAATAAACTGCAAAATTATGGGTTTTTTTATTCTGCCATTGAAAATCTGTCAGACACAAATGTCTGCTACTGCTATTAACATGAATACACATAGCCATTAAAAAGAAACTTTTAAAAGGAGGTATTATTGAAGCCATAACACAATTATAAATCTTTTTTAACTACAAGTCATACAGATTCTTTTTCTCTTGTAAACTATTTAATTTTGTGTTTTGTATTCAGTTAAATTTTTCTTTGACAGTATGCTTAAGGATATCTTTGTCCACCTTTCTCTATAATGTACCTCTTTTTAAAGCAGTGTGTACTTTTCATGAGCCAGGAATCCAAGATGTAGTGATTGCCATTCAAACATCAACATTTGCCAATTTATTGCACAGTGAGATATCCCAGTGTTGCTTCCTATTTGAAATAGGATATAATCACGTTCAAGTGTGATAATGTGGTGTACATAAACTTTTTAATCATGACCACTGTGATACACGAATACATATATTTTCTTAAAGTCGTCTGATGTCCAAAAAAGTAGTATAGGAAAAATGAACCCAACTAGTTAAGCTTCCTGGGCCTGAGCCAACATCCAATAAAGTAATTAGATTCTTGTTAGATTCACTGTGTTGACTGAGCTTTATTCAGGGGAAATGTTAGGACCCCTTTAAATACATAGACATTTCAGAGAAAGGGCCTTCAGACTGTCTGAAGGAACTAATGGATCTGCTGCCCTGCATGGGGCTGACTCCCCCAGGCTTATGGTTGCTGATGCCAGCCTGCATGTCAACAACATTGAATCACCCAAACTCCACCTGTGTGGAAAACAAACCATTTCTGGTCCCACACAGGGAGATGCAAGCTGGACATGGTCTCTAGATTAGATCACTGGGGCTATCAAATGCCTCACTGACCTGGTCAGATCATCATGTAACCCAGACAGAATCATGGTTTTCCCTCCATCTGAAGAAAGCAACAAACTGGGGTTGCCTGTGAATCCTGTATGCTTTCATCTTGCTGTACAGGAGCAAACCTTCTTGTAACAAGGCCAGGGTGTTGTCATGCTGGTGGAGGATAATCACCTACTGTCTGCTGCCATGCTTCCACTGCACCCTGCTCAGAAAGATTACATGTTCATCAACAAAATACATCGCTTCACTCTTCTGTGTACACTGTGCACTTCTCTAAGTATACTACATAACTGAGGAATCAGCACAAAGAATCACTGCACGGCTATACCACCACTATAATGGAAGCAAAGAATCTTTTTCTCCATCATCACAGCTGCAAAATTGTGATCAGTGGAACTATTCCATAGAGTGATCTGGCTAGTCACTCTGGACTATATAATCTGAACTCAGACCCACTGAATGGCAACTCTGCGGAGTTGTCACCCAACTTTGCTGAAAAGTTTAGCTGAATGTGAGAGGAACTTGCTGAGGCTACATTAACCATTCTATTACCCCTGCCAAAGTTTGGGCCAACCAGGAAGCTGAAGAAGCCACTATAACTAGTAGATCCATGCTCTTCTAAACAGGAGAGAGGCAGCACAGAACAACTGTGCCAGCTACTAATGGAAAAAATAAATAAAATTATCAGCTCATCTCTCAGAATTGAATCTGCTTACCATCCCTGAAAAAGACCTCCCTCCATCCACACCTCAAAAAGCCAGCGTTCGACAGAGATGACCTCAGCAACTACATTGTCTCCCATGATTTAGTTGGTGTTGGCCCTGCTTTGAGCAGGGGATTGAACTAGATGACCTCCTGAGGTCTCTTCAAAACCCTAATCTTCTATGATTCTATAATCTCCATCTTCCCTGAGAGGTCTATAAAATCTTGACTTGTGTGGAGAAAGTGAATCAGGAAATGTTATTTGCTCCTTCATATAACACAAGAACTCTCCCCCCCCCATTTTCACTCTAGGCTGGTTTTGTGGGGAGAAGCTAAGGCCATGGTTCTGCCCCCTCTTCATCCTTTCCTATCCCCTATGGGGTGATATGCAGCATAGGGGTGCACAGAAAGAACAGTCTCTTCGCTTCCCAAGCTCAAGAATTATAACTGAACAGGGAACCTGGAACTAAGAAGGGAACATGGAAAAGAGGCTCTTTGCACTCTCCACCCCACACACCCACACAAGGTCTGGAAATAATCTCCCCTCTAATAAGGATTTAGTCCATAGGTTCCTTAAAATGATATATCTAGGGGAAGGGTGGCCAATGAGTTTTGTCTCTCCCCTCCATATATCTCTTTAAGGAACTTATGGACTAAATCCTCATTAGGGGAGATGGAAAACTCATTGGCCATTTTGTAACTGCTTCTACTGAGACCCTTGTCAAACAGGTGCCCTATGCTATGCTGTAAAAGAATAAGGCGTGAACTCATTCTGTTCTCCAGCAGTAGGGAACTCCATAGCCAGAGGCCCTTCGCCAAGCACAATGAATGGGATGCTATTGGCTGAACCAAATGCCTCTGGTAACAGACAAGTTTTTGGTGATTTTTATCACACAATCTAAGACTATGATTTTCAAAAACACTCAACAGTGGCCTAACTCTGCTCCAATTTTAAAAGCCATCCCATGCTCCCATGTTAAAATTGCCATTGACTTCAATGGAAGTAGTGTTAAGTCAGTGCTAAGCGTTTTGAAAATCCCACCTTAGAACTTTAGTCTTCCTTTCTAGACTGTGGGAAAAGATTTTTCAAAGGCAAAGAGGTCACATAAGCGCACAATTGTAATTGAAAGTCAATGAAAGCTGGATGTCTAACTGCTCTGGGTGTCTGAAAATATTCCCATGATGAACACCTTTTAATTACCAGAAGTGAGCTGTTTGTTCACCCTGTGTTATGACTATTGCTTATACTTGCTTCTTACAGGACAAAATTGTATATAATGGTTGTTTAGTAGATAGGTAGAATGAAAGGAGTCCCAATATAGGCACTTCACAATGTAATTCCATACATACCACACACATTTTTATTCCATATCAACTATCTTGATGTCGAAGGACATCTTCACCCAAACATGCTGCAAAAGTCTAACCCATAAGAAAAACAAGCAAACAAGCCAACGAAGCATAAAACAATCAAAAGAGTTTAGAGTCTTCTTTCTTTTAGCACAATTTACAAGTTACTTTGGATTTCTACATAACCATCTTCCTCTGGGGCTATGTTTTATTATTGCACTGTCATTGTTAAAAGAATTTTGTTTACTGAGTTCTTTAATACATTCAAGATGCCCTTGTCTAATGCAAAATATTATGTTCCTTAATAGGTTTTTGTTATGGCTGCTGTTAGGGGAAAAAAAACCTTGATGGAATTAGAGAACAAACTGGGTAGATAATGTACCATGTAGGTGACTTAGCACATACAACATGTGATTTAAATTTTAAATTTATGACCTGCTATAAAAGAGAAACATATTAAAAATAATTTCTTTCTCTGATCATTTATTTATCCATTACCCACTCAAATGGAAGAGAAATCAGTAGGTAAATATGCCCCTTTATGATCTAGAGCTGCGTAAACAATCAGTCCTCTTATTTCCAAGAGTTGTTGCAGCAGATTTTCTGGATTCTGATTTTCCTTATATTCTTATTTCAGCAATTCTTTGCAAAGTTCACTGAGGTTCATTAGCTTATCTGAAGAAAATGTGACTGGTACTTTTGAGACAGCTTCTCTCTGTGACTTTTCTAATTAAATCCCTTCCATCAGATGAAGAGCTGCCCTTTCTACTTGACAAACATTTGTTCTAATTTGGCCTTGGTTGGTTTCTCAGTACTTTTACTTCACTCTCCCCCCACCCTATGCACTAGCATCTGTTAGTCACAGGATCACACTGGCTGACATTTACTCTGAATGTGATTGCTTATTAAAATATTTCAGTGTTAGACAAGCTTATCTGTTGAAAAATACAATAAAGAAGTTCCAGTATAATGGGTGAATACTCTTTTATTTTTATAAAGTAACATTTCTAGTGTGCTTCAGTGCACAACTCTTAATGTATGTATTTGAAGACATAAAATTATATTAACCTTCCTTGGAAGGTTGTTTTTGAATGCCAATAATCAAATGTTAGGTGGGAAGTTCGAATCCATAACAAGGAAGTACATTATATATATATATGAGGCTGTTGTTTTATATGAAGGGCATGTTCTCAAAACATGTCAGATTCAAGATCTCTATTTTGGAGTGAATTATCATATTGGACTGGGGGCGGGAAGGAAGAAAGTTTAAGAAAAGTTTAATCAAAACTCTTTTTCACAAACTTCAGAAAATCCTGGTAAAAGCTTTCAGAGGTCAGGCAGATTGCTGAATAATTCTTCAGGGACACACTTTTCTCCTTACATAAAATAATGCTATGTAAGGTTAAGTGCTCACTAAGGAACCAGCAGTCTGGGCTTTCAATTTTCACATTGGACTATGGGAAGATATGCTCAGTCAGTGACAAGAATTGCTGTATACAGTTTATTCTGCTATTCTTTAACACTCTCCAGTGTCATTAACTTGCCAGCCATGTAGTCTGTAAGTAATAGGTTGCAATAGCAGCTGAAATTGACAAGTGCTTAGCCTAGAGCATGGATTGAATGTAATTCATAGGGTTCCTGAGTTAATTTCCAATACCTATTTCATCAAGGCAGACTGATAGATGGCTGCCAGCATCTTCTGGCTTTATCTGTAAATCCCTATGTCTTTTATGGCCATCCCTCTGTGTTTTTTTTGTTTGTGGGTTGTAGTTTTTTTTTTTTTATATTCCTTGCCTTACTTTTGCTCCTCCCCATTTCCATAACTCCAAATGGAGCTTCCTCTATAGGCACATCACTCATTTAGATTAGAGGCCCTTGCAGCTAAATGCAAGACCTTCAGATGTTATTGAAGTGCATTTTTCCATGTGGCCCTGTTTAAAGTGATGTTTCTTTAGGGACTGCAGGATGAAATATGAAGTTATCTGTGAGAGTAAATCTGAGATGTTGGACAGATGGTGAAGTGTCAGTGCATCCACAGAAATGCATTTCATTTTTATATAGGGAATGCATTCAATCAATTTTGGCGCGAGAAAACAGTTGCTCTTATTGCATCACTAGCAATTTTTGGGATTTTTTGCAGGTCAAGAGCTAAGTCAATAAAACCATAATAGATTTTTAATAAATTCATCAATAATCTGAATACACAGAAAAGAGACACAGCACAGGAAAAGGAAGTAGGCAAGAAAAAGCCATAATTTTTTTTGAAAAGAAAGAAAGGTTGCCATTGGTGACATCATACAAATTTCAGCTTTGGTAAAACACAAATATTATTTGCTATGGATTGTGAAACTTTGTTTCTCACCTAAGATCTACTTCAGCAATAAGAATTTGCATGAAGTTTGTTAGTTAAACTGTGCAAAATAACACCCACTCACCCCCAATATAGTGACACAAAGCTTTGGAGCGTGCTGTAAACTGTAGAAGTCTTTTATTTACTAATTAATTCACCTAACTTCCTGTATTGAAGAAACATGTTTTTTGTTTTTTACTAAATATCTGTGATGAATTAGAATTGGCTGCAAATTTCAGGTGAGGCTGCCATGTAAAATGTTTACTTAGTCAAACCAGTTTCACTTCTGGTGTGTGGCCAGACAAAGTTTTATGATGTTTAATAAGACGAATGTATAGTCTTTGTTGCAAAATGTAGCTTTCCTTTTATATAATCCTGATATAGCATTTAATTAAGCTTTAGAGAACTCTGCCTTTGCTGATTCCTTTATGCACATGTCACATGAGGGAAATGAACCTGTTTAAATGTTTTTGAAAGAAAAAAAGTTGTTTTTTTTTAAAATCTTGTATGCTTTCCCATCAGACCGTATTGAGCCCGATCTCAGTTGGTGTAAATTGGCGTTATCACTACAGCAACATCGATTTATACTGGGTGCTGATCTGGCCCATGCACTAGCGTCAGTGGACTTCCACTGCCGTTGGTCATCTTGCCAGCAGCAACAGGAAACTAAATTGTTCAACAGAATAAAAAATATTGGTAGAAGTTGTGATTTATTATTTGTATTATTGTAACACCTAGGCACTGACCTACTAATAGAAAACTCAGAGGTTTCTCAAAGTAAAAGAGCGATTTTTGTTGAAGACATTTTGTAACATCCACAAATCTTCTGGGTTTTTAGCACAATCCATGTAAGCTAAACCTGTTAGTTTTGGGTAGCTTTGCTAAGAAAATAGCAAAAAGTGTCATTACTAGCAAAAAAGGTGAATAATTACTAGCATTTGACCTATATTTATTTTACAAGAAGAAGGTATTTCTTATAGTTTGTTTTGGGTAATATGACTTCCATTAGAAGACACCATACTTCATAGGAATGGAGTACGTGTAGTAGCCTGCTAAACAATTTAGAAATTTTATTCTGACTTGTAGAGAACTTTGATTACCTTTCGTGATAGCTGCCCCGAATTCAAGGAATTTGGTCTGTTTCCTTCAGATGAGCAGCTAGGAGAAACACAGCTCTTTTGGTTGCTTATCTGGGCTGAATCTTTCCAGGTATTTTGTACATAGCTCCAACTTGTATGTTTAAAACAAAAATAAATTACTAGTAGTTCAATGGCTCTAGAAAAGAAAGGAGATGAATTCTGCTAAGTGTGCATGGTTGGAACACCCAGAATATCTGGCTACCAGAATTGTTCTTGGATACGTCTTCCCTCTTACTGGCTTTCATAACTTAGGAAAACTGAAATGTTTGTTTTTTAAGCCTAAGTAGCCATATACAAGTATTTCATAAAGGGCACTGAATCAATGGAGCCAAAATAATTTAGGCTGCAGATGCTCCATAAAATTGCCCCTGGCCATTCTGTGACTTGCCCCAGATATACAATTTCCATTCATAGTCCTACTGTGTGACATATGGTAAAATTTAAACACAAACAGTCTAGTTTAGAATATTTTTATGTAAATTTTGTTCAGTTAATACTGTGAGACCAGCATAGGGCATCCGTGACTATCTGAAGCACTGAGCAGATGTAATAAAGTTTGGTGTGCCATAAAAGTCAGCGGGTATCAATTCTGGCTTGGAACCTGACAAACAAACCTACAAACAGCAGGTGGTGGGTAGCTATTTCATGCCCTGGGAGGCAGGAAAAATGATGGAACTTAATATTTGAAGGATGGCTGTTCATATAGTTTCATTTCACTAGATGTAACCTGACATCAAATGGTGGGAAAAGTAGAATGTCAAAAAACCTCAGTTTTATAAAATGTTTTATATACGCTATTTACAAGGTCACCTTAAGTTTCAATCTACAGAGATTTTCTGCTTTGTCAAGATACCATTGCAACTCGATGTGGCTTCTAAATTATTTCAGCAAAACAATTTTTGCTGAGAGTGTTTATGCCAGAGATCATTGTTTTTAGTAAAGATATTTTGATAAAATTCAAGACATAATTTGTATTACCTTATGCTGTAGTTAATTGATAATCAATCTTTGTCAAGATAAGCAATTTGATCTAAATTAATAGAGTAACAAGTTCATTTGGGAAGAGGTAAAACTCATTTTATTTTAACATGAGCTAACGTGTACATATTGCTTTTTTTTTTTTAGCACAGGGTCTACTCTTGTATTGGTGCTGTTAAACAGTTTCCTGGTCCACTTCAACTCCTCAACGAAAAATGACAATAGCCATACACAGCTTTTATATGAATATTCAACAAGTTACATTATACCAGTATAATTGCATCCACACGAGGAGGAGGGAAGTCATATTATTTTAACGGTATTGGTGAAAAATCACACCCCAACCAGAAAAGTTATATCGGTATAAAATTGTGTGTAGATCAGGTCTAAGGATTTACAGACAAGCTTGATTTTAAGCATATCATTTATCCCATTTGAATTCAGTGGGATTACTCATGATTAGTTTAAGATTAAGCAGGTGAGGCAAGGCCAGAGGTACATTACAAACTTTTGCCAGCATAGCAATTTCTATCAGGGATATAATGAGGCATGATTTGTGACCAATATAGCTGTGATGACAAAAGCTCATAATATAGATGCAGTTATACCAGCAAAACTGTGCTTTTGCTTGTATAGCTTGTTTTACTTGTGGTGTATGTTGAGCAAGAAGATGCAGGACAAGGAAATGCATCAGGTGAGATATTTCCAATAGAGATAGGAAAGGGTTATTGCCATTTTACAAGACACTGGTGAGACCTCATCTGGAATACTGTGTGCAGTTCTGGTCTCCCATGTTTAAAAAATGTGAATTCAAACGAACATGTACAGAGAAGGGCTATTGATCTTGGATGATCAGATTAAGGATGATCAGAATAATGGAAAACCTACCATACAAGAAGAGGCTCAAGTTTGGCTTGTTTAGCCTAACCTAACAAAGGCTGTGGGGAGATATGCTTGCTCTCTATAAATACATCAGAGGCATAAATACAAGGGAGGGAGAGGTGTGATTTAAATTAAGTACCAATATTGACACAAGAACAAATGGGTATAAGATGGCCATCCACTTGTTTCAGCTTGAAATTAGATTAAGATTTCTAATCATCAGAACAGTGAATTTCTGGAACAACTTCCAAGGGGAGCACTGAGGGCAAAAAACCTAGCTTGTTTCAAGACTGAGCTTGATAAGTTTATAGAGGGGATGATATGAGGAATATCTTAGATGAATTAGAATTGACATGTGGCCCATATGTGACTGCTATTAGCAAAAATTCCCAATGGCTAGAGATGGGGCACTAGATGAGGAGGGCTCTGAGTTACTACAGAGAATTTTTTCCCAGGTGTTTGGTTGGTGGGTCTTGCGACATGCCCAGCGTTCAACTGATTGCCACATTTGGAGTTAGGAAGGAAATTTCCCCCAGGTTATATTGGCAGAGACCATGGGTGTAGATATATGTTTGTAGAAGATTGTAATTTATAGATGATCTTTCATAAGGGACAGTATTATGAACATAGGCATTTGGAGATGTGCCCTGGGGCTTGGGAACACTGCATGGCTTGGGCAGCAGTTCACCAGAGATGCTCTCCAGTTTGTTTTATTCCTTTCTCATTCACTGTTTTGTTATTTAATGAACCCCAAGATTGATACAGGGTGTCAGAAGTGCTGAACGAGAAGGAAACTGCAGTAATTTTGAAGTTAACTCCTGTGTTTGCAACTGAAAGCAGAGACAAAGGGAGGCACTAGAGAAAAACATGGAGCACCAGACCAGAAGCTTTTGCAAGTATTTGGTGAGTACAATAGTAGCTTGACTAGCACAAAAAAGGGAGGGCAGGAGACAAAAACAGGTGTGTTGCAACCTCCATCCAGACTACAATTGTCAGGCAAAGTTGCAGAGAACTGGAAACAACTTCAGACAGATATTTGAATTGTATTTAGCTGCCATTGGACAGAGAAGAAAAATGATAAAGTGAAATCAGCTATCTTTATGCATGTTGTTGGGGAAGAAGCATTGGATATTTATAACAACTTCAAGTTTGAAGAAGGTGAAAGCATGAACTTAAGTAAAATACTAACTAAATTTGAGGAGCATTGCATGTCAAAAAGGAATGAAGTTTTGAGAGAGACATTTTTTTATGTGCATGCAAAAAACTGATGACACCATAGAGCACTATGTCACAGAATTAAGGAAACTCATTAAAACTTGTGACTTTATCTCTGACCAGAGACTCTGTCAGCTCACCAAAGTCATTTGTGGCATCAGAGACAATGTGTTAAGATAGAGACTATTCTGTGAAGGAGACTTAACTTTAGAAAAAGCTCTCCAAATATGCAGGGCAGCAGAAACTGTGAAAGCACAAGCCAAAGAGCTGAATCCACCAGAAGTACAAAAGAAAATAGCCAGAATAGGTCAAATCAAAGAGTGGAATCACTTGTGTCAAGGCTGTATCCCCACTTTGAACTTTAGGGTACAAATGTAGGGGCCTGCATGAAAACTTCTAAGCTTAACTACCAGCTTAGCTCTGGTTCCGCTGCCACCATTTCCCAATTAGATTCCCTCCCTGGAAAGCCCTGAGAAACCTTTCACCAATTCCCTGGTGAATACAGATCCAAACCCCTTGGATCTTAAAAACAAGGAAAAATCAATCAGGTTCTTAAAAAGAAGGCTTTTAATTGAAGACAAAAGTAAAAATCATCTCTGTAAAATCAGTATGGAAATTAACCTTACAGGGTAATCAAACTTAAAGAGCTCAGAGGACTCCCCTCTAGTCTCAGGTTCAGAGTACAGCAAACAAAGATAAACACTCTAGTAAAAGGTACATTTACAAGTTGAGAAAACAAAGGAAAACTTACACGCCTTGCCTGGCTATTTACTTACAAGTTTGAAATAGGAGAGACTTGTTTAGAAAGATGTGGAGAACCTGGATTGATGTCTGGTCCCTCTCAGTCCCGAGAACAAACACACTCCCAAACAAAGAACACAAACAAAAGCCTTCCCCCCACAAGATTTTAAAGTATCTTGTCCCCTTATTGGTCCTTTAGGTCAGATGCCAGCCAGGTTACCTGAGCTTCTTAACCCTTTACAGGGAAAAGGATTTTGGAGTCTCTGGCCAGGAGGGATTTTATAGTACTGTACACAGGACAGCTGTTACCCTTCCCTTTATAGTTATGACAACTTGCTATGAAAACCACTGCTGGGGGAAGACTAGGTACAGACGGTCATGTGGAAGGCATTATTCTCTGTGTCCAGAAGTTTTCACACTGCACAGTATCAATAGTAAGTCAGTGATAGCCAGCATGAAGAGAATCTTCTCGACATGGAATTCCAGGTGAAGTCTTTAGCAATAATGGGCCATAATTTTCCAGTGCAGATTTTAGGCAATTTGCCATAGATTGGGATTTTAATCACAAAACATCAAGTCCAAATTACCTCCAATCAAATGGACTTGTGGAAAGGTCTATACAGACAGTAAAGAACCTTATGAAGAAGACTTTTGACAGTGGGGGTGATTTGTATAAAGCATTACTGGTTTACCGAAGTTCACCCCTGGAGAATGGCTTTTCCCCAGCTCATCTGTTAATGGGAAGACGGCTCAGGTCTAATTTACCAATTATTGATAACTTTTTGAAATCTCATGACAATGAAACCACATGGAAGATGAAGGAAAATCTGAAGTGGAAGCAGAAATATTATTTTGACAAAAGGGCCTGTGATCTCCCATCTCTTAACCCAGGTGGTAGAGTGTGCCTGAGGAATCACATCTCTAATACTTGGGGCCAAAGGGTGCCATTAAAGAACAGCTGCATCCAGTGTTTTATGTAATCCAGATAGACCAATGGGACACATTTTGACGTAATCAAAGGGATTTACAAGTAATCCCAGAAAATTCCAATACATTGATAGTAGATGTGGACTCTGACATTTCCCATTTGACTGATCCTTTATCAATGCACAAAGGAGAAACTGTCAAGGAACAAGAGAACAACTCTGACTTTAATGAAAGGCTGATACTGAGAAGATCAGAGCAGGAGATTAAACGTTCTGAAAGACTCATAGAGACTTGCTAACCTTTCTGGAGAACAAGTATTTGAGGAAAGAGAATGGTAAAGACTCACTCAAGAGTGATGTACTGGTAACCTCCCTTTTCTAAGTAGTTGACACAATGGGTTTATGGAAATGTACTACATGGGTTGAGAATTTAATGCATGTGTTATTAGATAGTTATCTGCAATAGATGAGTTATTTCATTTTTTCTTTCAGAGGGAAGATGTAGACATATGTTTGTAGAAGATTATCATTTAGAGATGCTCCCTCATAAGGGACATTATTATGAACATAGGAATTTGGAGATGTGCCCTAGAGGCGGGAGGGGCATTGGGAAAGCCTCATAGCTGCATGCAGCAGTTCACTACAGAAGCTCTCCAGTTTGTTTGATTAAATTTGTATTCCTTTCTCATTCACTGGTTTGTAAATGTACCCCAAGATCATTACATTGGGGTGGGGTTTTTTTGCCTTCCTCTGCAGCATGGGGCACAGGTCACTTGCTGGTTTATACTAGAATAAATAAGGGATTCTCTGTAAC
Organism: Trachemys scripta elegans; assembly: GCF_013100865.1. Taxonomy (NCBI): domain Eukaryota; kingdom Metazoa; phylum Chordata; order Testudines; family Emydidae; genus Trachemys; species Trachemys scripta. The sequence continues at coordinate 280,444,083 of NC_048298.1, forward strand.
TTGTAGTCTTTGAATCATGACTGCAGGACTTCAGGAACTCAGCCAGAGGTCAGGGGTCTATTACAGGTGTGGGTGGATGAGATTCTGTGGCCTGTGATTTATATAGGCTATGTTTTATATGTTTCCCCCTGTGATGTGCAGGAGGTCAGATTAGATGCTCATGATCGTCCCTTCTGACTTTAAAGTCTATGAGTCTATAAAATGGTGTCTGGTCTGATTAGGTTAACTAGAAATGTGAGACTTGAAAAGTAACTCATTCCAGTCCTATTGTTGAGTATTACATAGGGTTGCCAACTTTTTGATTGCAGAAAACCGAACACCCTTGCTCTGCCCCGAGGCCCTGCCTCTGCCCCTGCAATTCTTCTTGGCCCTTCCCTCCACTCACTCCATTCTCTCTCCATCACTCGCTCTTCCCCACCCTCACTCACTCGCGCATTTTCACCGGGATGGGGCAGAGGGGTTAGGTGTGTGTGGGGGGAGGGCTGTGGCTGGGGGTTGCGGGCTCTGGTGTGGGGCTGGGGATGAGGGGGTTGGGGTACAGGAAGGAGTTCTGGGCTGTCGCAAAGGGGTTCGAAGTGTGGGAGGAGATGCAGTCTTTGGGGGAAAGTTCGAATGTGGGAGGGGGCTGAGGGCTGGGGTAGGGGGTTGAGGTGTGGGAGGAGTTTGGGGTGTGGGCTCCAGGAGGGGGCTCAGGGCTAGGGCAGGTGGTTGGGGTGCGGCAGGGGGCACGGGGTGCAGGCTCTAGGAGGGGGCTCAGGTCTGGGGCAGGATGTACAGGGTTCAGTTTGGGCTCCAGGTGGCACTTACCTCAGGCAGCTCCCGGAAGAGGCCGGCATGTCCCTCCAGCCCCTAGGTGGAGGCAGGGCAAGGTTCCTAGCCAATGGGAGCTGTGGAGCTGGTGCTTGAGGTGGGGGCAATGCACAGAGCCTCCCTGGTCGCCCATGCGCCTAGGGGCTTCACGGGACTGGTGCTACTATTAAGGCGAACTAGGCGGTTGCAAAGGGTGCCAAGATTTGGAGGCGCCAAAAAGCAGTGTCCCCATTTTTTTTTTTACATCGTTCCTCCCCGAGCGCGCGGTCGCCGCTCCACCTCTCCCACCTCCCAGGCTTGTGACGCCAATCAGTTGTTTGGTGCCTCAAGCCTGGGAGGAGAATTAGAGCAGGGGCGGCGTGCTTGGGGAGGAGGCGGAGCAGAGGTGAGCTAGGGTGGGGAGGTGCCGCACGGCTCCCTGGGCTGGAGGGAGTAACTGCCGTGGGGGTGCCTCAGGGCGGGGGGGGAGGGTAGAGCTGCCGAAGGGCTCCCCACCCCAGCTCACCTCTGCTACGCCCTCTCCCCGAGCATGCTGTCGCTGCTCCACTTCTCCTGCCTCCTAGGCTTGCGGCGCCAATCAGCTGTTTGGCGCTACAAGCCTGGGAGGGGAGAAGAAATTAGAGTGGGGGCGGCGTGCTCGGGGAGGAGGCGGAGCAGAGGTGAGCTGGGGTGGGGAGCTGCCACATGGCTCCCCGGGGGGGGAACTACCACGGGGTGGCGCCTTAGGGCGGGGAGGGGGCGGGGAGCTGCCACAGGGCTGGTAGGGGGAGGGCACAAGGTGGAAGTTTCGCCTAGGGTACGAAACTTCCTTGCATCGGCCCTTGGGCTGAAGGGACATGCCACTGCTTCTGGGAGCCATGTGAAGTCGGGGCAGAGAGGGAGCCTGCCTTAGCCCTGCTGCACCACCAACTGGACTTTTAAGGGCCTGGTCAGCAGTGCTGACCAGAGCCGCCAGGGTCCCTTTTCGACCGGGCGTTCCAGTCGAAAACCAGACGCCTTAACCCTGGTGCTACACATGCAGAAGGCTGTGAAGGTGAGAGGTTTGAATTGGATGGAGTGCTTTAGGAAGCACCAGTTAAAGGACTTGAAAATCCAAGTTACATGGCCAGATTGAGGGGCAAGGAAGATAATTTTGGCAGCTGCAGTTGGAAGAGTCACTCCTATTATAGGGTGGGGTTTTCAAACACACCTAAGTCCCCAAAGGTGCATGTTATGGAGAATTTGAGAGAAAATCTTCCTTTTAGCTACAGGCCAGAACACTCTGATCACTCATCCTGCCTCCCTTGAGTTTTAACATCATACATTTCCTTCTTTAGCTAAATCCACATTTTTGTTTGCAATCTTGCAAAGGATATGGCGTATGTATTAAAGAAGAGAGATCCTTCAAACATCTGAATAGGGTACTATGTAGTCTAACTTCTCAGTAAGTTTCCAACTCTTTCTAGCTAGGTCTGTATTCACTTTTAAAAACTTAAAAAAAAATATTAGTAGGAATCTTTGTCTTTATTTTTCATAGAATCATAGAATCATAGAATATCAGAGTTGGAAGGGACCTCAAGAGGTCATCTAGTCCAACCCCCTGCTCAAAGCAGGACCAATTCCCAGCTAAATCATCCCAGCCAGGGCTTTGTCAAGCCGGGCCTTAAAAACCTCCAAGGAAGGAGACTCCACCACCTCCCTAGGTAACGCATTCCAGTGTTTCACCACCCTCCTAGTGAAATAGTTTTTCCTGATATCCAACCTGGACCTCCCCCACTGCAACTTGAGACCATTGCTCCTTGTTCTGTCATCTGCCACCACTGAGAACAGCCGAGCTCCATCCTCTTTGGAACCCCCCTTCAGGTAGTTGAAGGCTGCTATCAAATCCCCCCTCATTCTTCTCTTCTGGAGACTAAACAATCCCAGTTCTCTCAGCCTCTCCTCATAAGTCATGTGCTCCAGACCCCTAATCATTTTTGTTGCCCTCTGCTGGACTCTTTCCAATTTTTCCACATCCTTCTTGTAGTGTGGGGCCCAAAACTGGACACAGTATTCCAGATGAGGCCTCACCAATGTCGAATAAAGGGGAACGATCACGTTCCTCGATCTGCTGGCAATGCCCCTACTTATACGGCCCAAAATGCCGTTAGCCTTCTTGGCAACAAGAGCACACTGTTGACTCATATCCAGCTTCTCGTCCACTGTGACCCCTAGGTCCTTTTCAGCAGAACTGCTACCTAGCCATTCGGTCCCTAGTCTGTAGCAGTGCATGGGATTCTTCCGTCCTAAGTGCAGGACTCTGCACTTGTCCTTGTTGAACCTCATCAGGTTTTTTTCTGCCCAATCCTCTAATTTGTCTAGGTCCCTCTGTATCCGATCCCTACCCTCTAGTGTATCTACCACGCCTCCTAGTTTAGTGTCATCTGCAAACTTGCTGAGAGTGCAGTCCACACCATCCTCCAGATCATTAATAAAGATATTAAACAAAACCGGCCCCAGGACCAACCCTTGGGGCACTCCACTTGAAACCGGCTGCCAACTAGACATGGAGCCATTGATCACTACCCGTTGAGCCCGACGATCTAGCCAGCTTTCTATCCACCTTACAGTCCATTCATCCAGCCCATACTTCTTTAACTTGGCAGCAAGAATACTGTGGGAGACCGTATCAAAAGCTTTGCTAAAGTCAAGGAATAACACATCCACTGCTTTCCCCTCATCCACAGAGCCAGTTATCTCATCATAGAAGGCAATTAGGTTAGTCAGGCACGACTTCCCCTTCGTGAATCCATGCTGACTGTTCCTGATCACTTTCCTCTCTTCTAAATGTTTCATAATTGATTCCTTGAGGACCTGCTCCATGATTTTTCCAGGGACTGAGGTGAGGCTGACTGGCCTGTAGTTCCCCGGATCCTCCTTCTTCCCTTTTTTAAAGATGGGCACTACATTAGCCTTTTTCCAGTCATCTGGGACCTCCCCCGATCGCCATGAGTTTTCAAAAATAATGGCTAATGGCTCTGTAATCTCACCCGCCAACTCTTTTAGCACCCTCGGATGCAGCGCATCCGGCCCCATGGACTTGTGCACGTCCAGTTTTTCTAAATAGTCCCGAACCACTTCTTTCTCCACAGAGGGTTGGTCACCTTCTCCCCATGCTGTACTGCCCAGTGCAGCAATCTGGGAGCTGACCTTGTGCGTGAAGACAGAGGCAAAAAAATCATTGAGTACATTAGCTTTTTCCACATCCTCGGTCACTAGGTTGCCTCCCTCATTCAGTAAGGGGCCCACACTTTCCTTGATTTTCTTCTTGTTGCTAACATACCTGAAGAAACCCTTCTTGTTACTCTTAACATCTCTTGCTAACTGCAACTCCAAGTGTGATTTGGCCTTCCTGATTTCACTCCTGCACGCCTGAGCAATATTTTTATACTCCTCATATTTGCATTTAATAGCCTATTTTTATTCCCTGTTTTGCCTTTCATATAGCTTGGGAGTTTTAATTTACACAAACACTGCAATTACAAGAGCATCTAAGTCTGAGAGGTTTGAGGAAAAGAATTACATAGACAAATGAAAAGAGCAAGGAGTACTTGTGGCTCCTTAGAGACTAACAAATTTATTTGGGCATAAACTTTTGTGGGCTATGACCCCCTTCATCAGATGCATGTAAATGTAAAACAAAGATTTCAATGCAATTAAAGCAAATCCAGAATCAAGAAGCTAGTACCTAACATGATTGTACCGTACAAACAACCTCATATTGTGTTTCCATGTATTCCTTCCTCCTGCCTTTCATTCCTCTTCCATGTTATAATTTTCCCTCAGCCTTGTTGTAATCCATTAATCCAGGGCAATTTTGTTGTGATAATTTTAGACTGTAACTTCTTTACTTGCCATGTAAAAAACCATGCACTTCTTTTGGTGTTAGATATGTTAATTTCTAATCATTAATGATCCTATTAATTACGATGGATTAAAAATAAATGGTTGTTTCTTTTCCTATTTCTTCTTTAACAAATCAAATGGGAATGTGAATGTATACAAAATAACAAAGATCGATGTTTTAATTCTCTCAGGGAATTTTGTTCAACCAATGCCATTTGACAGAGTGGCGAGCCAGAGGTTAGCAACACAGTACTTGCTGTACAGAATCAAATGACTTTACTATTCCCCAGAGCAATTTTAATGTACATAACAGCCTCATTTTTTTTGGCAAGCATATATTCACATGAAGAATATTTAAAAAGATAAAGCCATGTATTTAGTCCTGAGAAAAAATATGCTACAAATATAAACAAAATAAACCCTAAATTACCTACTTAGTTTCTAATGCATTTTATTGGCACTGTTCACCCAGTGAAATCAATATGGGTCAGATCAAGAGCCCATCAAAATAAATACAACACTTTCCATTTTTTATTTATAGAAATTTTGCACTGCTCTGATATTTTGTATTATGGTAGCCTCTAGATATGCCAACCAATCACAACCCATTGTGATCTCTGCAAAACATATTTCAGATATGGAGCCCTCCCATTTTTGTCTTTAAATTCTAAACTTTAAGAATACATGCAGTAGCTCCAGTTTGGCCTTCTAGGACCTTTTCCAATAATAGAGATATACTTGGTTGATTTTTGTGATCTTTCCAGCTTATGGATTAGAAAAAAAGAAGCCTTTTCTGGGCTTCTGAAAGAGTTTGGCGTTCACAAAGAGTTAGGCACAATCCACTGACGTGAAAAGGGGGTTTTGCCATTGATTTAATGGCATCACAATTAGGGCTTTCAAATTAGATTTGATGTGCTTTACTTGATGCATCAGAAACCAACATAGACTTTTTTTTTTTATCTGATTCTATACTTGAAATGACTGTACCTTTCATTTAACTAAGTCCCTCCACATTTTTATTTAAACGAGAAATTAGTAAGTGGTATTTGAATAAAAATCTGATCTTGTAAACAAGGCAATCAGAACATTTTAAAATTATGCAACACTTATTAAAAATAGTACTTTCAAAACTCACACAGAAGACCCAGAGTTAAAATCAATGTTTGAGTGAGTTTGAACTGAGTGGAGACTGGACTGAAGCAATATCTACACTGAGACTGGAGTTGTTATATGCAGAGTACGCAGACATACCTGAGCTAACTTTAACCTAACAAGCTCATCTAAAAATATCAGCTAGGATGCGGTGATGTACACTGCAGCGGTGGTAATAATGTGAGTATATTTCCAGGGGGCCAGGTGGGTTTGTACAGCCTGTGCTGAAGCCCATGCCGCCATTCCCTCACCTCACTACTATGTTTAGTAAGATAGCTAGATTAAAATCAGCGTGGATACATCTAAATGAGCTGCAAATAACATCCCCAGCTGCAGTGTAGCTATGGTAGCCCAAGTGGGAATTCAGCATTCTGGGAGAGTAGACTTTAAAATTGGTTGTTATTGGAGCAAAGTAAATTTTTACAAATAAAAAAAAAAGTTTTTAACTGGAAGATAAAGAGGAAATTTAGTTCAGCCTTGTAACCAGTCATAAAGTAAAAAGCGGCAGCTTAACTGTGGAAGTAGAAGACTAGCAGCAAATTATTTAGAGGGTGGGCTACACAGTTTCTGACACTGACTGCGGAATGTCTGACTACTGTATTTGCCTTGTAGCTAAGTTGTGTCTGTATATACCCAGTGCAAGCAGCTTGGGACCTTCATAGTCCAGGTACACCATCATGAGTAAGGCTATGATTTGGTCTTGGAGGTCATGGAAGTCATCGAATCCGTGACTTCCACAGACCTCTGTGACTTTAGCAAGGAGTGGCTGGGAGCTGCAGGGGATCTCTGCCACTGTGGCAGCTCCCCAGCCACCGCGGGAACAGGGGAATCCCCCAGAGCTCCCCAGGCTCCATGGGTTCTGGGGACCGCTGGAGCTCCCAAGTCCTTGCGGGTGCCCTGGACCCCTGGAGTTCCCCAGCCGCTGCTGGCGGAGGGGGGAGGGGGGATCAGTAGCTCCCTAGTCCCTGTGTGTGTGTGGGGGAAATCCCCGGCAGCCCCCCAGTCCCTGTGGGCGGCAGGGGGTGGAATTCCCCAGAGCTCCCCAGTCCCCAGGCAGCAGGGGATGCTCCACAGCTCCCCAGCCACTACAGGCAGGGGTCCCTCCCAGCCACAGCAGGGTAGGGTGCTGGACCCTCCTCCATTCCCCTTTTTGTCATGGACATTTTTAGTAAAAGTCAGGAACGGGTCATGGCTTCCATGAATTTTTGTTAATTGCCTGTGACGTGTCTGTGACTTTTACTAAAAATGTCAATGACAAAACTGTAACTTTAATCATGATTCATGAGGCCAGAGCAGCTGAACTGCAGGAACAGACAGAGGGATTTATTTTGGGGCTATAAATTAATTGCAGTTAATTCCTGCGATTAACTGAAAGCATTTAAAAAAAACTTTAAATAAAAAAAGTTCATTTTTTATCACGCTAATCGCATACCTGTGGGTGTGGCGGGAGCTACCAGCAGCGGGGAGGCTGAAGCCTCAATCTGCAGCTCCACGGCGGGGGCTGAAGCAACCCCAGTCCACAGCTTCCCAGGCAGCAGTGGGGCTGGAGCCCTACGCCCTAACCCCTAGAGTGGCTGAAGCCCTGAGTCCCAAGGGCAGCTGGAGTCCTGGACCTGGACGGGGACTGAAGCCCTAAGCCCCGTGCTGGACTGAAGGCCTGCGCCAGTCTGAAGCCTGAACCCTCGACCCCTGTGCCCTGAGAGGGGCTGAAGCCCTGAGCCCTACGCCAGGCTCCCAGAGGGGCTGAAGCCCTGAGCAGGGCTGAAGCTCAGCTCTTCCAACCCTGACCCTATATTTGAAAATATAGAAAACCACCAAAATATTTAAGTAAATGGTATTCTAATGTAGTTTAACAGTGCGATTAAAACTATGATTAATCACAATTAATTTTTTAATCGCTTGACAGCCCTCATTTATTTTTTTGAGAGAGTGTTTATAAACATTGTGGAGTGGGCCCAGCTCAGAACTGACTGGCCCTGTGACGTTGTGCAGTCTATATGGTTTTATAAAAACTTGATAATAAGTCAATATAATGTAACTGAGATAGTTTTAGAGAAAATACGGTAATAAGTGGATGTAACGTAACTGGGATATGCCTCATGCAAAAGGTCTCTTGTAAGGTATCATTACAAAGCTTATAATCTACTGAGTATGATCATCTGATTTGTATAAATGTACCACTCTTGTATCCAAAACTAGAAATATAAAATGTAACTCTGAGGGCCTATTGTAATTGTGTAAAGTGTGGACCATTAATGATGGTTTGGAATCTTGATGACTCCCATTGTCTGCAGATGGCTGTATTTACCTGTGAGTCTTCCTGTATATGTGTGTGCTGGCAAGTGAGTAATGAAGTCTTGCAGTGACATGTGATCATGTCACCTGAACTGGAATCCATCTTTAACCTGGTGCTTTTCCAGTGAGGGGGGAGGGTGGAAAACCAGAGAGACAAAGAGTTCCCGCCTTATGCAAAAGATATATAAAGGGGGGAAGAGAAGAGAGAGGGGGAGAAGCCATCATGAAGAATCCCCTAGCTACCACCTGAGCTGCAACAAGAGCTGTACCAGGGGAAAGAATTGTGCCCAGGCCTGGAAGGTGTCCAGTCTGAGAAAAACTTACTGATACATCTCTGAGGGTGAGATTATCTGTATTTAGTTTGATTAGGCATAGATTTGCGCATTTTATTTTATTTTGCTTGGTGACTTACTTTGTTCTGTCTGTTACTACTTTGAACCACTTAAATCCTACTGTCTGTATTTAATAAAATCACTTTTTATTTAGTAATTTACTCAGAGTATGTATTAATACCTGGGGGAGCAAACAACTGTGCATATCTCTCTATCAGTGTTATAGAGGGCGAACAATTTATGAGTTTGCCCTGCATAAGCTTTATGCAGGGTAAAACGGATTTATCTGGGTTTAGACCCCATTGGGAGTTGGGCATCTGAGTGCTAAAGACAAGCACACTACTGCGAGCTGTTTTCAGGTAAACTTGCAGCTTTGGGACAAGTGATTCAGACCCTGGGTCTGTGTCTGGAGCCAGACGGGAGTGTCTGGCTCAGCAAGACAGGGTGCTAGAGTCCTGAGCTGGCAGGGAAAACAGAAGCAGGGGTAGTCTTTGCACATCTGGTGGCAGCTCCCAAGGGGGTTTCTCTGATCCAACCCGTCACAGGCCCAAACCTCCAGTTGAAAAGAGTTGGTGTCATGACTGGAGGTAACCAAATTGGAACAAAGAGACAACCCTAGCTTGGACCCACCTTCCAGTGGAATTAAAGGAAGTGAATTATAGCTGTGAAACATACATGTTGTCAAGGCTGATTCCCCACTATGGCACTTCAAGTGCAGAAGGTGAGGGCCCGCAAGGATTTTAAAAATTAATACTGGTCACTCCAGGCTTGTACTACACTCCCAAGGTTACAGCTTCTCTCTGACCTTGGCTTGGTAAATGCTGCCACCACCCAAATGCAAAAAAACCCCTTTAACCCAGGAAGGAGCACTTGGGAATTCATCCCTGTGGGTTACCCTCAAGCCCTTTCACCCCCCACCCCCGTGGGGAAGAGCTGAGAACGAAAACAAAGGAAATCAGCTATTGCCACCAGCTAATTAAACAACATATGCACAAACTTCTTAGGATGCCAAAAATCCAATTCTGTTCTTAAAAACAGTAAATTTTATTAAAAACAAAAAGGAAGAAAATACATCTGGAACTTAGGCTTTTGCTAGATTTTAAAGGAGCAATTCCAAAAATTAAGCACCCAAAATAGCTTTCTTGGGAGTTCAGCTTAAAGCAGGGATTGGCAACCTTTGGCACATGGCACGCCGGGGTAAGCACCTGCCACGTCTGCAGGTTCGGCTGATTGCAGCTCCCACTTGCTAAAATTCACCGTCCCAGGCCAGTGAGGGCTGCGGGAAGCAGAGCGAGCCATGGGATGTGCTGGCTGCCACTTCCCACTGCCCCCATTGGCCTGGAGCGGCGAACCGCAGCCAGTGGGAGCCACAATCGGCCAAACCTGTGGACACAGCAGGTAAACAAACCAGTCCAGCCCGCCAGGGTGCTTACCCTGGCGTGCTGCATACCAAAGGTTGCTAATCCCTGGTTTAAAGGTTACAAGCTAAAAAAGTATCTGGGGTTAGCACAGAGGAGATCCACAAGCCAAAATAAATAAATAAACCTGATTGCGTCTATCTAAACATTCCCGGTCACAATGATTCCTTCTAGGTATGGAAGATAATTTTTCATACCTAGTTCAAACCTTACACATCATTCCTGCTTATAGCATTGCTGCTCCATGTCCCTGAAGCCCAGAGAAAACAACGGGAAGACAAAGGGACAGCTTTTTCCCATTTTAAAAAGTTCTAGCCTTCTCACTGGCTCTTTTGGTCAGATGCCCACTCCCTTTTCTTTACCTGGGGACTTTTTAACCCTTTATGGGTAAAGCAAGCAGCCACCAAAAGGGACTTTATAGCTAACTGGCTGGCTGGGTGTCCATAAAAGGGAGCTCCCACCCTTCATTTATCACACACGTGCTGTGGTGATAGGGGATTTGAAAATGAGACATATCAATAACCAACTGTGTAGTGATTATAGGAACTGTTTGACTTTTCTACTGGGTGCTAAACTAAGAGATCTCATGGAAGAGTTAGAAAAAAGAAGAATTTCAGAGGAGTGCTGGGGAGGAGTCCATGCTCATGGGCATGTATTGGTACCAATGATGAAGAGGTGTAGGAAGCTAAATTTATCTCCCTAGGAAAATAAATCTCTTCAAGAACTCACCACAAAATAGGAGTCCGTTCAAGAATAGCTAGAGGTGAGTGACTGAACAAGAGCAGCCATAATTAAATTCATTGTCACTGAGGTAGGAATGGGACTCAAAACGGTCACTGCAACACTAAACTTTAGAAAGTGGTATTTAAAAAAGAAAATGAGAAAACTACTGACTAAAACTTAAAGTCAAAAGGGAGAATTTTCTAGACTCCGCCTGGTGGCTATTTAAGCATACAATGACAAAGTCATTGATGGCCTGCCTTCCCCTTAACAGGAAACACTGGAGCCAATCAGGTATCTCACAGCAAGCAAAAACTTGACCTTAGTGAGGCCATTAGAAAGGAGCTGAAACTGTCAGATAAAATATAAAATGACAATATTGGAATAAGAGGGAGTAAAAAGCTCAAATAACCAAAGAAACTAAACACAAGCAAGAAGCCTGAGAGACAATCAGTGAATCTCTACTCAGGGAGGGAAGGGAGCAATTAATGAATAAGGATACTGAACTGAAGCTAAATTATCTATATCTATATATATTATTTGTTTCAGTCATGTTAACACATTGTGGCTCCTTATCTCTGTCTAGTCACTGGACCATGTGAGTCTCCTAATACCTGGTCCCTAAGATCAAACAGTAGATGCTTAATGGGCTAGTCTACACACAATCTTTGTGGTTTATTAACATATTTACTTAAACTGGTGCAACCCCCTAGGTGGACGCACTTGGATTGTTTTTAAGAGGGTATATATTGATTTAGATCATATCAGGTAAATGTAGTTAAATGCAGCTACTATGGAGACAAACCCTTGGCTCCAGAGATCCTGGGTTCAACTCCCTGCGGATGATCTCTCCATGGACGTTGTTACATTTACATCAATCTTCATCAAACAGGATGTTGGGGAGATACTTGCTCTAGATCTGTTCTTTTCAGGTAGTGAAGATGGAGACACACTTGGAAATTGTGATGTCAGAACAGAATCTGATAAATTAAAGAACCAGTCCCAAGGACCAGATTATATATCCAAGAGTCCTGCATGAACTCAGGGCAAGTCTACACTACAACCTAAGTCAATATAACTTATGTTGGTGAAAAAGCCCCCTCCACAAATGTCACAAGTTTCACACTGTCCACACTGGCACTATGTTGGTGGGAGACGCTCTCCTCCCAACATAGTTTTCGCCTCTCGCCGAGGTGGAGTAATTATGCTGATGGGAGAGCACTCTCCTGTTGGTATAGTGCATCTTCACCAGAGGCGCTATAGCGGTGCAGCTGCATTGGTGCAGCTGTGCCGATATAGTGCTGTAGTGTAGACTTGCCCTCAGGGAGATTACAATGGTACTTGTCTCTCTCCAAAGCTGGCATTTGCCTTATAAACTTCATACAAATCTTTTATTTCAATAGTTGGGCTTGACATTGGGGTAAAGAGAGCAATAAAGCCATTCTGTGGACCCTATGGCAGCCAGTCCTTCTTCCCTGATGCACGGGGAGCATTTCCTAGTGGAGCCGTACACTGGCTCTTCAGCACTAGTAAATAGAAGCTAGAGTAGGGATGGCCAACCTGTGGCTGCTGAACCATATGGGGGTCTTCAGAAGTTAATATGCGGCTCTTTGTATAGGCACCGACTCTGGGGCTAGAGCTACAGGCGCCAACTTTCCAATGTGCTGGGGGATGCTCACTGCTCAACCCCTGGCTCTGCCCCCATTCCACCCCTTCCCCTGAGCCTGCTATGCCCTCGCTCCTCCTCCTCCCCCTCCGAGCCTCCTGCACACCATGAAACAGCTGATAGGGAGGTGCGGGGAGGGATGGGGAGGCACTGATCGGCGGGGCTGCCAGTGGGCGGGAGGCACTGGGAGCAAGGGGGAGCTGATGAGGGACTGCTGATGTATTACTGTGGCTCTTTGGCAATGTACATTGGTAAATTCTGGCTCCTTCTCAGGCTTAGTTTGGCCATCCCTGAGCTAAAGCATTGGTGTGCCAGATATTAAAAAAGGTATTTTCTGTGTGCCACAGCTGATTGGGCTGCAGAATGTGTCCAATAGAAGTTGCTTCACTTGGGTTGGATTCATTAGAGGAATCCCAGATTACAGTTTTGTAGGAGCAGAACAGACCTAGGCCTTTGTATCTGAAATGGTTGGGTGAGAACTGAACAGGGATGAAGCCAATGCAATTCTGAGTAAATTATTCTAAAAACAGATAGAATTTAATAGAGAATTATATAGGTTTTGGAATTATGCTATAGAATTCCCTATCTGGGATATCATTCTCTAGTGAATACGTCAGGATGATTATGAACATCCTATAGCTTACTGTTTATTAAATTATACAGACCTTTTCCACAATGGTGCAGTCTCCAATTTATATATTTTTGAAGTCATTTGTAGGAAACATTTTTTACTCTTCACTGTTCTCCTTTTATCTCTTCTTTTCATGTTCTTGGTTTTTAAAGGAACATTCTGACAATGATAATGGATACTGATAAAAGAAAACTTGTGATAGACTCCGATATTTTTGGGTTGTAAATTCAGGTATAGAACACAAACTTATTTCCTAATTACCAGATAACTTTAGGCTACTTGATTGTCACTCTTCTATGGAATTCAATCAGGTAAATTAGGCATTTTAATATCTATTGATCTCTAATTTTCACCAGAAGAGACATTGTTAGCAGGATCTGGCTGTCTCTCTTTCTCTAGGATCTCTGTTGCTATGAGCTCTTTATGCTGCACTGAACCAGCACAAGGAAGCTCAAAGGGCCCTTACTTCTGAAGCACAGGAAAGGAATTAAGCCACTTTGCTCCTCAGACTGCTTGCTCAATCTGCTAATTTACAGAAATGGGTTACTAGTTTCATTGCTAATGATGAGATCAGATTATTCTGTTGCTGCTCTCATTACATCAAGCAACAGATGCCCCCTTCCTAGGAAGAAGGGAGCTTGCCTGAATTTTTCTAAGGGAACAAGCTATCAGTGCTGCTACTAAATGCCTATAACAGAAAAGAACTGTGGGTTTTTAAAAGGGCTCATTCCTGCTTTAATCCCCAGAATGGAGTAGTACCATCTATCAACAAGAAAAATACCAGGTGTAAAACCCAGAGGTGTCTTGGAAAGAACAAAAGAAGTGACTGTTATTATTGCTCTTGAATGGGTTCCAAATGTTTCTGTACCAAGAAAAGCCAAAGATATCAAAAAATTCAAGAGACTTAAAATCTACTTTGGTAAAGTAGGTAAGTGAGTCAGTGCCCTCTTGCAAGTTAGCTGAAATTACAGAAGAAAGCTGGGTACATTGGGTTTAAGTAAAGCAGCACAAATGCCAAAGAGCCACTGAAATCTTTGTCAAAGTGTTCTCAAATCAATTAAATAAAATGCTGCATAAAAGAAATTACTTCTTAGAACAATGAACAGTCTATCATAATAAGAGTAAAATGTACAAGAAAGGTGGATATATATTTCCCTCCCTTCCCACCAGGTCAGTTGCAATCAGTTCATCTAAAAATTACAGAGATAATGGGGTGAAGATGGTGGTTTTATTTTAATGTGCTACTTGAGGAAAGTTCGATACCAGTTACAATGCAAATGACTCAAGAAAAACATGATAGACAGCACCTCCAGGGAATAAGACATGTAGCCTTTCAACAGTGGCCGCTGTAGGGTCTTAGTGGTGGGTGGCTGTGAAACTGACAAGATTCATGTCAATTTCAATCAGCAGCTGCCTGGACTTCTGGCAGGGAGCCTGGAAACCCTAGGCTGCCCAGCCCTGGCACACTCTGCATAGCAGGGCTGCCTGGGATCTGTATATCTTGGAAATTGAAGCTTTCCAGGTGAGCTGGAAGGAAACCAGGGAGGTTCCATTGGAACCCGGTTTGTGGTTTGTCAAAAGTTTGTGGAACCAGATTTGTTTCTGCAAAATGTTTTGGGTTTGATAAGTCAGCATTTTTGAGGATGTCAAGGCTGCTTCCCCACTCTGAACTTTAGGGTACAAATGTGGGGGCCTGCATGAAAATTTCTAAGCTTTACTACCAGCTTAGATCTGGTCGCTGCCACCATTCCCAAGTTAATTCCCTTCCCTGGGAAGCCTTGAGAAACTCTTTACCAATTCCCTGGTGAATACAGATCCAAACCCCTTGGATCTAAAAACAAGGAAAAATCAATCAGGTTCTTAAAAAGAAGGCTTTTAATTAAAGAAAAAAGGTAAAAATCATCTCTGTAAAATCAGTATGGAAAATAACTTTACAGGGTAATCAAACTTAAAGAGCTCAGAGGACCCCCCTCTAGCCTCAGGTTCAAAGTACAGCAAACAGAGATAAACACTTTAGTAAAAGGTACATTTACAAGTTGAGAAAACAAAGTAAAACTAACATGCCTTGCCTGGCTGTTTACTTACAAGTTTGAAATATGAGAGACTTGTTTAGAAAGATGTGGAGAACCTGGATTGATGTCTGGTCCCTCTCAGTCCCAAGAGCGAACCACTTCCCAAACAAAGAGCACAAACAAAAACCTTCCCCCTCCCCCCCCAAGATTTGAAAGTATCTTGTCCCCTTATTGATCCTTTGGGTCAGATGTCAGCCAGGTTACCTGAGCTTCTTAACAGGTAAAAGGATTTTGGAGTCTCTGGCCAGGAGGGATTTTAGAATACTGTACACAGGAGAGCTGTTACCCTTCCCTTTATAGTTATGACAGAGGACTTCAATGGCTCAGACACAGGTTTGATACAGGAGTGGGTGGGTGAGATTCTGTGGCATGAGTTGTGCAGGAGGTCAGACTAGATGATCGTAATGGTCCCATCTGACCTTAAAGTATATGATTCTATGATTTTCCAGAGAAACCCTGTGTTAGGAACAGAGAGAAGCATAGCAACCTTCATGTATCCTTGGCAACTGTACTGGATTGCCTTACCTGTACAGGGTTAAGTAGTTCAAATAACCTAGTTGGCACCTGACCACAAGGACCAATGAGAAAAGAAGATACTTTCAGATGGGAGGGGGGAGAGGGAGGATTTGTTTATTGTTTTCTTTTGTTGTTCCCTCTATGGACGGAGGGATAAGCCAAGCAAGTACAACATTTCCTGAAAATATACCTGGAATAATCCATCTAAAACCACAGAAACTGTAAGTAGGGCAAGGAAATGTGTTAGGTTATCTTTTGTTTTGGGTTGTGAATTTTTCTATGCTTCTGAGGTAGTTTTATTCCTGATTTTGTAACTGTGAAGCTGAGCCCAAAGGGGAATCCTCTGTATTTTAAATCTTTTTATTACCTTGCAAAGTTACCTTCCATCTTGATTTTACAGGTGTAGTTCCTTTACTTTTTCTTTATAAATAAAGTTTTTCTTTTAAGAACCTGATTGATTTTTAGTGTTCTGAATACAAAGGGTCTGGTCTGTGCTCACATTGCCAAGGCAATTAGTTGGTATATTATTCTCAATCCTCCCCAGGAAAGGGGGTGAAGGGCCTTGGGAGAATGGGGGGGGATGGGGATTCCAAGTGACCCTTCCCTGAATTTTTGTGTAAATCACTTGGTGGTGGCAGCAATACCATCCAAGGACAAGGAAAGGAATTTGTGCCTTGGGGAAGTTTTAACATAAGCTGGTAGAATATAAGCTTAGGGGGTCTTTCATGTGGGTCCTCACATCTGTACCCCAGAGTTCAGAGTAGGGGTGGAACACTGATACCCTGTTCATTGGAAAATTCCTGATCAGCTCTACTCACAAACTAAAGCAGCACTTGGCCGAGTCATTTAGTATTTGTTAAGCACTGATAATTTGCTTTGTGCTATGGAAGACACAATTCATAAAGTCCTTGGTAAATGCGGGAACCTTTTGGAAAACACATGGTGCTGAAAGAAGTGGTGTTGGTTCTTCAGTGAAGGGACATTTCCTTTTTCCTTAACACTGACTCAAATCCACAGCTGTTTTATGGATGAAATGTAAAACTGAGGTCCATTTGTAACAACGGATTGCACTATTCACAGAAGTAGGGGACATGGCAGATTTCTCAGGGCATGCCTACATGAGAAAATTTCCTGGCATAGCTATACTAGAATAATTATTCTGCTATACTTATACTAAGTGGGCATGTGGGCACTGTATTTTGGAATGAAAATGATTTTATTCTGTAATAAAATCACTTTTATTCTTGAATAGAGCATCCACATGGCGATGCATGTCAGTATAACTGTAGCAAAATAATTGTTCCAGTATAGTTATGCTAGGAAACTTCCCCGTATCGACAAGACTTAAGTGTGGATAATTACAGTCTTCATACTTGAGTTCCCCATATAGTGTCAATTGGATGATTATATTGTGTTTAGCATATATAATATCTTTCATTGAAAAGAATCCTATACATATATGTGATATGATCCTTTACAGTGGATGTGGCTTTCAGTGCTGGCAACTGTGCTCACTCATTCAGTCTCACTAGCTCCAACTTCTTAATATTGTGATTTTATTTAGAGCAAAGACAGCAGAACACAGTACAGAGATGCTTTTATCTTTATCATCTGTCCCTGCTTAATTAATATGCAGATGATCATCCTTCTGATAACACTGGTTGTGATTTTTCTAAGAGGAGCAAAATTGCCCCTCTCCCATGTACATTGGCCACACCGGATAGTCTCTACGCACGAAAGCTTATGCTCTAATAAATTTGTTAGTCTCTAAGGTGCCACAAGTACTCCTGTTCTTTTTGTGGATACAGGCTTACACGGCTGCTACTCTGAATCCTAACTCCCCATGTGCTTTTGAAAATCTTCTGCTTTGTAAATTGCTACCCTGTAGTAACAAAGATGTGACAATGGTTGCCACTGATAAAAATGACTGAAGATCTTTTGGTGACCTCTAATGGAAAGGGCAATATTCAACTTAGTGGCCCCCAAAGAATGAATGTAGTAAATGTCAAGATTCTAGCTCAACAGGGAGATAAGTTATTCAGCAAGTGATCTGTTATAAGCATCTATATATATATATAAGGTGATGGGAAAGGGAGTTGTGTGTGCCTCCTTCTGCACCCCATTATCCCCAGCACACAACATTGCATATTTTAGTAGAAAGTACTTTGAAGGATTGGAGCCAGGTGTGTTCTTCACAAAGCCAATCGCTGTAAAAAAAAAATCAGTTTGAGGAGGACCAATGTGGCCAACTTCAGTTGTCTCCTCACATATACTTTATTGAGGAGGGAGACTTATGTTTCTAAAGAGAGTCCCAGCACTCACATGACCCTGTAGAAAGGTGGAAGCAAAATAATGATGCTGAGTAAAACAATTTTCCAATAGGTGTGCATGTCTGAGAGGAGAGGCTGTTGACTGCTTGTCCTGGAGCTCTTGTCCCAGACACCAAAAGTACTTAGGTGCCTAACACCAAGATATAGGCACCTAAAACCCAGTTATAGGCTTCACTTTAATTCACAAAACCCCCACTTAGCTACTGCCTAACCATATAGGTGCCTAAGTTCACTCAGCACATAAGTTTTCAGGGTAAAAGTTTCCTAGGTGACCATGTTTCTGTCTTTATGCATGTGCACTGTTGCCTCAATCTAGGCATGTGGGCGCACAGTCCTCATCTTGGCAGCTAGCTTAGGTGGCTTCCCGCCTAGCATGCTGGCTTTGATGGGTCTCATTATCAGGCATCTGTCACTCCCCATTCATTGTACAGGGAGCTAAGCACCTAACTCAGGCTTTGGGGATTCCGATGATTCTCCAGTGATTTTCTAGGTGCCTAGAAGTTAGGTGTTGCAATACTCAGTATCGCAACATCTAAGTCCCTTAGGGTAGGTCTACACTACCCAGTAGTTCGGCGGCAAGCAAATTGAACTTCTGGGTTCGACTTATCGCATCTTGTCTGGACGAGATAAGTTGAACCCGGAAGTGGTCGCCGTCGACTGCGGTACTCCAGCTCGGCGAGAGTACCGCAAAGTCGACGGGGGAGCCTGCCTGCCGTGTCTGGACCGAGGTAAGTTCGAACTAAGGTACTTAGAACTTCAGCTACGTTATTCACGTAGCTGAAGTTGCGTACCTTAGTTTGAATTGGGGGGTTAGTGTAGACCAGGCCTTTGTGTATCTAGGGCCTAGCTCTTTTCTGGGCCCTCAGACTGTCTTAAGATCATAGAAATGTAGGGCTGGAATAGAACCCGAGAAGTCACCAAATCCAGAGCCCTACACTGAGGCAGGACCAAGTAAACCTAGATATTCCTGACAGGGGGTTGTCCAACTTGTCCTTAAAAATCTATTGATGGCTATTCCACAACCACCCTTGCTTATTGCTAGAAGGTATTTCCTAATATCTAACTTAAACCTCTCTTTATGCAGATTAACCCTATGACTTTTTGTGCTAACTTCAGTGGACCTGGAGAACAATTGATCAGTCTTTTTTATAACAGATCTTAATATATTTTGAAGGTCGCACCTCAGTCTTTTTCCCCTCAAAACTAAATATGCTCAGTTTTTTAAACCTTTACTCATGGGTCAGGTTTTCTAAACCTTTAGCATTTTTGTTGCTGTCCTCTGTTCTCTGCAGTTTGTCCACAACTTTCCTAAAATGTGGCACCCAGACATGGCCACAGTACTCTAGCTGAGACCTCCCCAGTGCTGAATAGAGTGTGACAATTACCTGCCATGTTTTACATACGACACTCTTGAGTTACTACATCCTAGAATATTAGCCTTTTATTTTATTTATTTGCTGCTGTATCACGGTGTTGACTCATTTTCAATTTGTGATCCACTATCAACTCATATCCTCTTCAGCAGTACTACCACCTAGCCAGTTATTCCTTATTTTGGGCATTTGATTTTTCCTTCCTAAGTGAAATACTTTGCACTCATCTTTAATTTCATCTTGTTGAATTCAGACCAATTCTCCAACTTGTCAAGGTTGTTTTGAATTCTAATTCTGTCTCTCAAAGTGCATCCAACCTCCCCAGAGGGATGTGCTGGCCACCGCTTCCCTCCACCCCCATTGGCCTGGAGCAGTGAACCGCAGCCAGTGAGAGCCACGATCGGCCGAACCTGTGGACGTGGCAGGTAAACAAACTGGCCCGGCCCTCCAGGGGCTTTCCCTGAACAAGTGGCAGACCGGCTTTGAGAACCACTGATCTAGACCACATTTCCCTATTTTGCTTCTGAGGATGTAATGTGGAACTGTGCCAAAAGCCTTACTAAAATCAAGATATATCGTGTCTACTGCTCCCCTGCCCCTTCCACTAGGCAAGGAATGCTATCTTCTCCTGCTGTTCTTGCTTTTGGATATCACCAAGATCTTGTGCTTACATTAATCACTTAGAATTAATTGCTGGCTTTCCTGCATATTCCTGTTGAATGATGGATTCCACAAATTAGGAACCCTCTTGATTGGCTGATGTAAACTTCTAACTTCAGATCTTGCTGCCAAAGTGTGAACTCATGATAGCCATTGAACATTCCCTACTCAGATTTTTATTCATTAATAATCAGCACTCGGTAATAAAGGTAGCACAGCCCCTTGGATTTAGTTTTCGGCCAGAATCCAGAAACTGCAATTTCTAGTTCTAGTTCCAGTAGTGAATCAGTGTGTGTTGCCTTGGGAATGTTACTTCAACTTTTAATATGTGGTGGTTTGTGGAGGATTAATTTACCACTTTCACTGATATCGAAATTCCATTTACTTCAATGGAATTGCATCAGGGATTAATTTGGTCCAATGTGTCTAAAATACTTTGAAAATATAAGATTACATAAGTCCTAAGTGTTCAGTAAATACTTTTATATATGATTTAATATTTAAGCAAATAATATAATCAGTCATTCTCCATATAGTTTCACTTGTAAATATTTAAATTTTGCTGTCAAAAACAATATTAAGATCAAGAAGAGGGCTGAAAATTTTAGAATTGTAGGACTGGAAGGGACCTTGAGAGGTCATCTAGTCCAGTCCCGTGCACTCACAATGGGCTAAGTATTATCTAGACCATCCCTGATAGGCCTTTGTCCAACCTGCTCTTAAAAATCTCCAATGATGGAGATTGCACAACCTCCCTATTCAATTTATTTCAGTGCTTGACCACCCTGACAGTTAAGAAGTTTTTCCTAATGTCCAACCAAAACCTCCCTTGCTGCAATTTAAACCCATTGCTTCTTGTTCTATCCTCAGATGCTCATGGGCATGTATTGGTACCAATGATGAAGAGATGTAGGAAGCTAAATTTATCTCCCTAGGAAAATAAATCTCTTCAAGAACTATGGCAGCCAGTCCTTCTTCCCTGATGCATGGGGGAGCATTTCCTAGTGGAGCCATACATTGGCTCTTCAGCACAAGTAAATAGAAGCTAGAGTAGAGATGGCCAACCTGTGGCTCCTGAACCCTATGACACCCAGATCCCTTTCCGCAGTACTCCTTCCTAGGCAATCATTTCCCACTTTGTATGTGTGCAACTGATTGTTCCTTCCAAAGTGGAGTACTTTGCATTTGTCCAGATTCAATTTCTTCCTATTTATTTCAGACCATTTCTCCAGTTTATCCAGATCATTTTGAATTTTAATCCTATCCTCCAAAGCACTTGTAACCCCTGCCAGCTTGGTATCGTCCACAAACTTTATAACGGCACTCTGTATGGCATTATCTAAATCATTGATGAAGATATTGAACAGAATTGGACCCAGAACTGATCCCTGCAGGATCCCACTCGATATGTCCTCCAAGCTGGACTGTGAACTACGGATAACTACTCTCTGGGAATGGTTTTCCAAGCAGTTATGCACCCACCTAATAGCAGGTCCATCTAGGTTGTATTTCCCTAATTTATTTATGAGAAGGTCATGCAAGACAGTATGGAAAACCTTACTAAAGTCAAGATATACCATATCTACCACTTACCCCTTATCCTCAAGGCTTGTTACCATGTCAAAGAAGGCTGTAAGGTTAGTTTGACATGACTTATTCTTGACAAATCCATGCTGACTGTTACTTATCACCTTAGTATCTTCTAGGTGTTTGCTCCATTATCTTTCCGAGTACTGAAGTTAAACTGACTGGTCTGTAATTCCCCGAGTTGTCATTATTTCCTTTTTTATAGATTCACACTATATTTGCCTTTTTCCAGTCCTCTGGAATCTCTCCCATCTTCCATGACTTTTCAAAGACAATCGCTAATGGCTCAGATATCTCTTCAGTCAGCTCCTTGAGTATTCTAGGATCTATTTCATCAGGCCCTGGTGACTTGAAGACATCTAACTTGCCTAAGCAATTTTTAACTTGTTCTTTCCCTATTTTAGCCTCTGATCCTACCTCATTTTCACTAGCATTAAGTTAGATGCCCAATTGCTACTAAAATTATTGATGAAAACTGAAACAAAAAAGTAAGTTAGCACTTCTGCCATTTCCACATTTTCTGTTATTATTTTTCCTTCCTCATAGAGTAACGGGCCTACCCTG
Source organism: Trachemys scripta elegans (assembly GCF_013100865.1). NCBI lineage: Eukaryota > Metazoa > Chordata > Testudines > Emydidae > Trachemys > Trachemys scripta. Next base: position 280,466,073 of record NC_048298.1, read on the forward strand.
TTCTTGGTCTTCCTCTTGCTTCTAACGTATTTGTAGAATATTTTTCTTGTTACCCTTTAGGTCTCTAGCTTGTTTAATCTCATTTTGGGCCTTGGCCTTTCTAATTTTGTCGCTACATACTTGTGTTATTTGTTATATTCATCCTTTGTAATTTGATTTAGGAGGATGGTATCTACAAAGTTAAGAAGACAACAATAAATAAAGATTTGGAGATATATGATGGAGTAATGACTGCAGGAACAAGGAAGCTCATAAAGGGTCATGTTTAAGACAGAACAGAGAGAAAAACATCAGAAAATGAAATCCTAAAAAGCCAATTAATGGATCAAAGTGTAAGTAGCCAAGAGCAGAAATGAAAGGGTGATGATAATGCAAGTGAAGTTGTCTATAATACAGGCAGCTAAAAAACAAGTAGGAGGATTAGGACAATTTCAATAGTTGATAGCAAAATGCAGTTCAGATGAAAGTTTACTGTACAGCTAATTGGAAAAAGGTGTAAAATAAAATCAAATATAAATCACCCAAAATATAAATATAAAAACACCCAAAATAATGAAGGTTAGATGTTGTTCTTTTTCCACTTTCTAAGTATCAGAACGAGTTTATTTTTTCTCCTCTCTAGCTTTTTGAGGTTGCCATAGCAAGTCAGTTTCTGAAGAAATGTGTATATTGTAAGCTAGAATTCAGTTTACTAATGGGGACTCCTGAATAAATTCAAACCCAATTTCAAAGAGGACATGATGGTGGTTACAGTGGTAGCCTACAAAACTAAAGTGTTGGAGGGAGGAAGAATGGTATTGCTACATTGATTGTCTCACCCATATAGAAAAGGAAACTTGAAAGTCAGGCTGTAGTCCACGAAAGCTTATGCTCTAATAAATCTGTTAGTCTCTAAGGTGCCACAAGTACTCCTGTTTTTTTTGAAAGTCAGTGTTCTACTAGTACAAACATTAATCACTGTAAAGAAGTCTTTGTGGTCAAAGTAAAAGCATGCTAATTAACACCTTGTGTATCTCCACCTCTGGCTGCTGCTTCTCCATGAATAGGTCAATAATGATAACAAGTATCCCTTACGAAATAGGGCCTAGTTTTTTTTTGGGGGGGGGGTCCTGCTGTTTGGCTGAGACCTTTGGGAGAAGATGATCCCACTCACGAGGTACAAAGCTACATTCCATTGTAGTGTAACTGCTCGTTCTCTCATTGTGCCTGCTTTGGAAATGGGGTTGATTTAAATGAGGGCACGGATCTGGCACTAATAATCACTACAATTTTTACTTCTGTAAGAACTGCCAGAACTGCCAGTGAGGGCACAAGTTTCCTGACTTCCAGTGGTGAGAAAAATGACAGTGACAGCATCGAACCCCTCTTGGTCTGATTTTTGCTTCCTGCAATATAGAACATACCCACCATCATGAACCCTGCGTCCCCCACTCCAACCAGGCTGGCTCTGCAGTCAGTTTCCCACATCTGCAGTTCACCAACATTATTTTTGTTTTCCAGGCACAAATGGCTGCCTGTGAAGGCAGCAATGCCTGGGATAGCCTGCTCCCATTGACTGATGCTCCCAATGGCATCCAAACAGAGATGGAAACAGTATTAAAGTTATTGAAAAAGCTCAATCTGTTTGTTGCATTAAATTCTATGGGTGACACCAATGGACAGTTCTGACAGCATAATGAATCCATTTTCCTGGCAGATGGGGTCAGCACAGTAATTTAGGCCAAAATGTTCAGACTTGGGTGTCTACATTTACACCCCTATGGCCCTCTTTCGGCATCTAGATAAGTGGCCTGATTTTCAGAGGTTCTGAGGACCAAAGCCAACGAAGCTTCAGGCTGGAGAAATGCAATTTTCCATATTACCTGTATTGTCCATTCCTTTGGCAAACTTCTCTCTTGCTTTCGGAAATGCTGTGTAAGGCACGGATTGCAGGAATGATGTGGAGGCTATATTAAATGGTAATTTCACTGTGATTTCTGGCAAACTTCTCTACCTTGCTTTCAGTCTTCCAAATACACATTGAACCATGATTCCACTCTTGCTGAGGCAGTAGCTAAATCTATGTCAGTCTCTGTTAGCATAGGAAAGGTAAAATGTCATAAGTCAGGAGAGAGAAGGACATTGCCAGGAATTGCTATATGGACAGAGACCCTGTTAATGTCACACTGAAGGGAATATTATGGTTTTCCAGTTCTTCTCATAAAATTCAGATTACTTAACACAAGGCATCTTCTTGATATCATATGTTTGGTCTTGCCACACAATGTAAATATCCAGGAACCAGCATGGGTTATCTATCAGTCATTTTGGTTGACATACTCCTATGTTCCCTTTGGGATACAGTGACAAAGAAGTCCATAGGTTTACCACAGTTGGGGGAAACCCTAGTCACATTGAAACCCTTCTGTTACCCCTTTGAAAGGCTTGATAGTCTCCACAGGACTTCACTTACATTGCTGTAGTTGTCTAAAATAGCCCTACCACAGAAATTGCTTACACCAAGCATTTTTATCAGTGACAGGTACTCACTGTTTGTAGATAGCTTCCACTGATATAGCAACAACTGTAGCAAGAGCTTGTCCTTTATCTGTGATGATTACCACTTTCATCCAAGGAGACTCCTTTAATGTTAACACAAGTGTCATAAATAGATAGTAAAAACAGTTTCGCACTTAGGAGTTCATGGTCAGCCCAGGCTTCCAACACAACATCACTCTACTTGCAGTGCGGTGGACGGAAGTGAGGAGGAAGAAAAGAAGACACAGAAAGTCAAGAGAGTATCCTGGATAACCAATATCAGTCACTGGAACAGGACTTTTGGACAGCCATATGCACATACATTACAAAATTATAGGGCATTAACACAGTCAGCAAAGTGACTTACAGAGAGATGGCCTCCCTGTTACTATGGAAAAATACTACTTAAAACTGCAGAAATGAAAGACCTTTTAATTTATTGAGGAAGAATAAGATTCAAGCAAACTGTTATAGAAAAAGAATGCTGTATTCTTCTTCAAGTGCTTGTTCATGTTGATTCCAAGTAGGTGTGCGTGCGCTGCGTGCATAGTTGTTGAAAGGTTTTTCCCCAGCAGTACTCGTTGGGTCAGCTGTGGAGCCTCCTGAAGTCATGCCTTCATGGCAGTGTATATAGGTCCATGCCGACCCGACGCCTCTTCAGTTCCTTTTTACTGCCAGTGACGGTTGTTGCAGCAGCTCTTCTCTCGCTATGGCAAGTGATCCCCTAGTGGACTCTTTCTAGTTTTATCTGTAAATAGTTTAAAACTTAGTATTAGTTAGATAAATTTCAGTTGAGGATTCCCCCCACCACGTTTCCCCTCCCGGGGACCAGGGCATGCCTCAGTCTCAAGGGTTCAAGTTGTGCAGGTCCTCTCTGAAGCCTATGCCAAAGGAGTGCCCACATGATACCTGTTTAAAGTGTTTGGGGGAAGCCCATTAGACTGAGAAGTGCAAGATCTGTAGAGGCTTTCACCCAAGGACCAAAAGAAAAGGGACTTTAGGCTGAAACTACTCCTCACGGAATCAGACCTTTGTCCCCAGTCAGCACAGGAGGCCTCTGACCCCAAGCCCAACCCTTTGGTGCAGGCGCGCTGGTCTCTGTAAGAGAGGCTTCAGTGCCGAGAAAGGACTCGGCCTCCAGGGACCCTCAGCACCGCCACTTCCTGGTTCCAAAGACCTCCTCTAGTGGGAGTACCTGGCACTGTTCCCATTTGCCGGTGCCACACAAAAGAAAGAAGACTGACAGAGGTCGCTCTCCCACTAAAACAGTAGAACAAGGAGGCACCAGTGGGGCGCATCCCATGCCAGGACACCCTTCTCCAGCTCCGAGTCAGCAGGCACGATCAACTCTGGCCTCACAGGGAGGTTTGTCGAGTTTAGTTTTAGTGGTCTCCTCAGTACAAGAGTCTCGAGAGGAGAACTTAGACCTTCCCTCCACACTGGAAACCTTTGAGGTGGCTACGGACCTCATAGAGATGATGGCGCAGTCCCCTGCACAGAAACTGGCACTGGCACCAGCACTGCAAAGAGGCACTGTGCCCTCTAGGGGCAACAGCTTGCCCTCACCCTGGCACCACTCCCTGGCACTGTCTCGCTCCACACCGCCTTTGTCGTCGGGGTTAGAGTCCTCGCTGGACTCAGAGGCAGAGTCGTACGCTGCCAGGTGAAGCTGGCACCGCTCTAGGAACCGCTCCAAACAAGAGGAAGGACAGCCTTGCCTATGATGTCATGGCCATCACAGTGGCAGGCACTGGCTCAATGGCCCTTCTGGACCTCATGGGCCTATCACCAAGGGCCGAGGTCCAGATCTTTGTCAGTGGTTTTGAAGGCATGGGCCCCTCCATCATAGAATCATAGAATAATAGGGTTGGAAGGGACTTCAGAAGGTCATCTAGTCCAACCCCCTGCTCAAAGCAGGACCAATCCCCAACTAAATCATCCCGGCCAGGGCTTTGTCAAGCCTGACCTTAAAAACCTCTAAGGAAGGAGATTCCACCACCTCCCTAGGTAACCCATTCCAGTGCTTCACCATCCTCCTAGTGAAAAAGCTTTTTCCTAATATCCAACTTAAACCTCCCCCACAGCAACTTGAGACCATTACTCCTTGTTCTGTCATCTGCTACCACTGAGAACAGTCTAGATCCATCCTCTTTGGAACCACCTTTCAGGTAGTTGAAAGCAGCTATCAAATTCCACCTCATTCTTCTCATCTGCAGACTAAACAATCCCAGTTCCCTCAGCCTGTCCACATAAGTCATGGGCTCCAGCCCCCTAATTATTTATGTTGCCCTTTGCTGGACTCTTTCCAATTTTTCCACATCCTTCTTGTAGTGTGGGGCCCAAAACTTGACACAGTACTTCAGATGAGGCCTGACTAACGTCGAATAGAGGGGAATGATCACGTCCCTTGATCTGCTGGCAATGCCCCTACTTATACAGCCCAAAATGCCATTAGCCTTCTTGGCAACAAGAGCACACTGTTGACTCATATCCAGCTTCTCGTCCACTGTAACCCCTAGGTCCTTTTCTGAAGAACTGCTGCCTAGCCATTCGGTACCTAGTCTGTAGCAGTGCATGGGATTCTTCCATCCTAAGTGCAGGACTCTGCACTTGTCCTTGTTGAACCTCATCAGATTTCTTTTGGCCCAATCCTCTAGTTTGTCTAGGTCCCTCTGTATCCTATCCCTACCCTCCAGCGTATCTACCATTCCTCCCAGTTTAGTGTCATCTGCAAACTTGCTGAGGGTGCAGTACACGCCATCCTCCAGATCATTAATTAAGATATTGAACAAAACCAGCTCCAGGACCGACCCCTGGGGCACTCCCAACGGCTGCCAACTAGACATGGAGCCATTGATCACTACCCGTTGAGCCCGACGATCTAGCCAGCTTTCTATCCACCTTATAGTCCATTCATCCAGCCCATACCTCTTTAACTTGCTGGCAAGAATACTGTGGGAGATCGTATCAAAAGCTTTGCTAAAGTAACACATCCACTCATTTCCCCTCATCCACAGAGCCAGTTATCTCCTCATAGAAGGCAATTAGGTTAGTCAGGCATGACTTGCCCTTGGTGAATTCATGCTGACTGTTCTTGATCACGTTCCTCTCCTCTAAGTGCTTCAGAACTGATTCCTTGAGGACCTGCTCCATGATTTTTCCAGGGACTGAGGTGAGGCTGACTGGCCTGTAGTTCCCCGGATCCTCCTCCTTCCCTTTTTTAAAGATGGGCATACATTAGCCTTTTTCCAGTCATCCGGGACCTCCCCCGATCGCCATGAGTTTTCAAAGATAATGGCCAATGGCTCTGCAATCACAACCGCCAACAACTTTAGCACCTTTGGCACGTGGCCCACCAGTGGGAACCGCGATTGGCTGAAGCTGTGGACGCGGCAGGTAAACAAATTGGCCCTGCCCACCAGGGGTGCTTACCCTGGTGGGCTGCATGCCAAAGGTTGCCAATCCCTGATCTATAGCCTGGGAATCTCTGCGGGGACAAGAGATGGGCATGAAGGCCGGCCCTGAGACTGCAGCAGGACCCAGCATAGGGGCTGGTACTGAGATGGGCCCAGGCCTAACACTGCTCCCGGCACCATGCAGGGCATTTTGGCACAGATCCCCATGAGCCAAAGGGGCAAGACAACCCGATGCCATCACGGGCAACTTCCTCATCCTCCCCCAATGAAGCTATGACAGGCACATCTACCACACTGCTGGCTATGGACACCAGAGCCCACCAGGAGTTGATCAGAAGGGTGGCTCAAAATTTGGACATGCAGGTGGAGGAGGTGTCAGAGGAGACCAACCCAATAGTTGACATTTTGGTGACTGAAAGTCTCTTGAGGGTGTCTTTGCCCCTCATTAATACCATCCACAACACCACTAAAGCATTTTGGCAAAGGCCCGCCTCTCTTCCTCCCACGGCAAAAGGGGTGGAAAGGAAGTATTTTGTGCCCTCAAAAGGGTATGAGTATCTGTTCACTCACCTCAGCTGTGCATTCAGGCTGCCAACAAAAAGGAAAGAGACTATGGGAGTGGGGAGCCTCTGGGCAGCTGGGCTCCTGGCAGGGATCAGGGAGCCAAGAACTAGGGGGAGGGGTAGGGAATGCAGCTGTGCTCCTGGTGGAAAGCTAAGAGCCGGGGGAAGCAGGGAGCCTGGGGAGGGGGAGGGAGGGTATCCAGGCTCCTGGCGGGGATCTGGGGGCAGCTGGGCTCCCAGTGGGGAGCTGTGTGTGGATCTGAGAGCCCTGGCTCTCAGCCCCCCACACTACCCCTCTTAAGTCGGTGGAAGCACACCTTGTGAGGAAATGCACCACCAACAGGAGGGCAGCATGGACAGGAAATTACTGTGATGGCTGTAAATCAATCTAATATAGGTCAACATAAGTTTGTAGTGTAGACATACGCTCTTAGTGACATGTTCATTTTCTCTTAATATTTGCTTGCTTATTCTTTTTAATAAAACCGATGAACACTACATAGAACTAGTTTATTCTTTCAAATTACAACACAAGTCCAGGACTATGAGGAATAAGGTAATTAGCTGAGTTACCTCATTGTTGCTTGGCCATCTCCTTAAATTCAAACCTTTAGCCACCATAAGGGTGATAGTGAGGATATTGGACAGACTATTGTTTTTGTTATTTTTAGAATTGACGGTAACTAATGGGATGGCTAACCAGTTTCATGAACTATGAATATCTGATGATGTCCTAATTTGTAACAGTTTCCCGTGCAGATAATGAAATAACTTTCTTCAGCAGACCTGCATAAAAGTTAATTCTATGACCATAAAATACTCACATTCAGAAGGATCAACAAATAAATGTACAGGCAACAAAAAAAAGCAAATGGCAGGGGTGTGTGTGTGAATGTTTAGATAAATTAACGCTTTGGTTTGATTGTTTCATTAAAGATCTAATTTTACTGTGTCAAAATATGCATGAACTTCTACGCTGCAGTCACAATCAGATAGTGATGAAAGTCTGTGGGATCTTGAAAGAGGGAGATCTTACTCTATGTTCCTTTTCCCTTGGCTCCTCCCAGATTTCATACTTCATGAGTGATTCAATCCAAATAACAATTTATAATGACTAGAAAATATTTTGTTAAAAAGTCTCTCTCCTTTTGAAAGGTAATAAGATTATATAATTGTCTTATGCAAAGCTAGTTCTTTTCAGCACAGAAAGAAATTAAAATCCTAATTACCCACTCATCTTTAGTTAACGGGATGTTACAATGCTAGATGCAGTTTTGTTTTATTTTTTAAATATAGAAAACTAATATGTCCTTTTGATGGGAAAGTTGAACAGAAACAATGCCACACACCAAAGAAAATAGACTGTCACTTGTTTGCTATAATGGATACCGTTATGCATTCATCTTTGATGTCTGTAAGTTTGATTCAGCCTTGGGTAACACAGCAGGTACTGCTGATATTAACCAAGTGCAGGATCTTCAGGAGTGCAAAGTCTGCCTGATGGGGAAAGTATAGTGGCACAAGTGACCTGCAACCCTGATTTCATCAGGAATGATGTGAATTCAACCCAAACAGCTCCATAGGTGAATGGAACTATCGTGGAATTTATGGGGATAGTGTAGGCAAGGGATATAATGAGTCATGGCACCCCTCAGGCAGCCACTCCTGGTAGTACTTCCATGGAGCTCTGACTTCCCCACTCAGCAAAACCTTGGGGGTGGGACAGAGGCACAAACCCTGCCTACCCTTCCTTAGGAGTGAATCCCCAGAAGACCAAAGTATTTATACATACAGTGGTTAAGTCATTCCTAAAATCCTTTATACTTCATTTTAGAAATGCATACTGTGAAGAGCAATGCCTGAACTGATGCTATCCCAGACAGAAAAATATGACTTCAAACCTAATGGGATTCTCCTCAGACCAGTACGTGCTGGGAGCATGAAGGAGGTAATGCTTTCCGCATCAAAGAAAAGAATGCATATAATCCTCCCTGGAGGTTGTACAGATGCTGTATCTGCATGCAGGATGTAATACTAGAGGGACTAGTTATATGACCTTCAATTACTCTTCCTGAGTTAAAAAAATTCTGTAAAATAGTGAAAAGAGTCAGTAAAGTTTGCTATTTGTTCATTCTGTCTCTAGCAGCCTACACTTTCGGGAATTTGTTTTCCCCACATAACAATGGAGCAATATTGTAGTTTCAGAGAAGGACAGCACTCTCACTCCCAGAGACCAAGTGTAACATTTTCGATATCTCCTCAGTAACTTAAAGGCCCAAATCCCATTTTCAAAACCACCTAAGGGAATTTAGTGCTTTTGAAAATGGAACCTAGGCTTCTAAGTGACTAGGCACTTTTGAAATTTTTCCATGGTGTTTAGTGTAGCAGCAGCGGATGGGGGTTGGGATTCATCATTGGTAAAGCTGTGTGGAGAGCGGTTTTCCCATCCTGGGAAAATATTCAAGATTTCTACAAAATTTCCCATTCCAAACTGGGACCAAAAACTTAATTTTGAATTTTTTTGGAAACTGACAGAGCAAAAACAAAACAAACAAAAAATCAGCTTGGGTTAATCAAAATGTTTCTAATAAACTTTTTTTTTTTGAGTTGAGAAATTCATCAAGACTGACCTGTTCCCACAGTTTCAATTTTAACAAAACAATGCTTTTCAAGGGGAAAAACATCTTGTCAAAAAATTCCTGACCAGCTCTAGTCATTACGTTGCTCTACTCAACCAATCATAGTATAAATGTCTATTTTCATCTGGCTGCATATGGATTTACACATAACATCTCAAGAGGGGACATTCTTCTGAGAAATCTATCAGTCATAAAAGAAATTAAAGAGGCAAATAAAATTAAAACTGGGACATTATTAAGATACTCCTCCTACCCGCCATCTGCCTCTGACTAATAATTAGCTAAAGGGTAATGAGGCAGCCTGGCTGCTGTCTGGGTTGCTGGGGTGCAGTCTGTAGGGGTAGTGAGAGGATTTAAGCTGATGAGTGAAGAGGTGTTGAAGTGAAATGAAACAGCATCCAGGTCAATGGGAAGCTGGAGTTGCTCCAGGAGATGTATACTCCCCCATCATATCAGATGTCTGCTGGGATGGTTGTGAGAAATGACAGACACTGAAAGGAGGACAGCGTGCTGATAAAGCTACAGCAAGGGATGCAGAACTAACCCCCGACTCCTCTGGTTTTTAATATCATGATATGCATGTATGTGTGATGAGACATCCATGATATAATAGTTGTCATTAACGGTCAGATTTTACCAACAGTTGCCACCATACAGTATCTGAGACACTGTATCATTTCCCTACAGTTAGACTGGAAAAAAAATCTTAGATATCAATGTGGTAACTGTTAGCAAATACAGTCTTTTTAATGGTGAACTGGCTTCACCTATTTAACAGTGGCATCCACAGTATTGTACAGGCACAACAGACTTACCCGCACAATTCGTTGTACTATTTCTGTGTTATAGCTACCAGGACTGAGCTGACACTTTCAACTCTGGAGATGTATCTTGTTGCCTGCACAGTCATTTAGCCAGTTAGAGTCCTTCTCTCTCTTTCTCACTATTGAAAAAAGAACTCCACCAAAAATGCCCCATTTCAAAAGCTGAAATGTGGGAACTGCTTACTTTCTAAGAAATATGCAGCTTTTCAGCCTATTGACATTTTTATAAAAGAAGAATTGCAAAGAGGCTAGATAATGTGTGTTAAAATCTGGATTTCCCCATTTCTGACTTGTTTTTTTTTTTCTATAGAGAACACAGGTCTCAAACATGTAATTGTAAGACACACGGGAAAAGAAGACAGTCAGGAGATGTTGGGTCCATTGTATATATAATCCACTTTTTTGGGATAGAGGTTTTAATGAAAGGCTGGAATGGCTTCAAATACATGTTTTACAAAGTTGCATAAGTATGTATGTACCCAAGAGGCCCGCACAGCTCCATTTCAGACTATAGAATAATACACATTTTTACAAAATTGTCTAATAGCCATTACCCCAGAGACCAAGATGGTTTCTTGGGTAAATCTGTGTTATGACCCACCATTAAAGTAAATGATGCTTATACTATTTTCTTGCCATTAAAAATGCAATTGTTTAAGTACAAAGATGAGAACTTTTTTTGTTAGGTTTTTGCTGCTCCAGTGGCACAAATATCTTGTAAAATCAGTTTAACCAGCCAGATGAAGATTCTTCTGAGTGAAGCTGCACACCACGTTCTTTGCAGCATAGATGGTGCGCAGAGAGGATTGGTCAGCCCAGGAGACATGGTCAGCAAACCATTATGTTATGGCAAGCCCCAGTTAGCATAATGGCCCTTTGGAATTACAGACCCAGTGTAGTTTAGAGCAGCCCTGAACAAAAGTATATCTGATTCTAAATTTCAGCTAGAACCAGCCTATTGTGGAACTGGCCACAGGATCATAGAGACACACATGGCTCCTTTATGTCCTGCCACCTCTGCCCAGGGTATACAAGGCACAGTTGAGAATCTGGTCCAATGTGTTTAATTTCAGGTTTGTACCATAATCCAACCCAAAACCAGCAAATGCAAAGTCATAACAATGGACGTATGCTCCTTGCCCACCCCTGGACTATATATAGGCACAGCTTTGGCTTTCCACCCAGTTTGCTATTCTGTGGAACATAAGAACAGTCATACTGGGTCAGACCAATGGTCCATCTAGTCCAGTATCCTGTCTTCTGACAGTGGCCAATGTGAGGTGCTTCAGAGGGAATGCACAGAACAGGTAATCAAATGATCCATACCCTGTCGTCCATTCCCAGCTTCTGGCAAACAGAGGCTAGGGACACTTCAGAGCATGGTTTTTGCATCCCTGCCCAGCCTGGCTAATCTTAATAATATTTACTTGTATATTATATATTTAATCATTGTGTCTAGGGCTTGATCTGGTGAGTGCTCAGCTCCTACTGAAGTGAGGATATGGGGTGTTCTGAACCTAGCTGCATCAGGCCTTTTATCTTTATCTGGCTCCAGGTATGCAAGACACTGGCAATTACAAAGGTTTGTAGAAATTTGCATTTGGGGAAAGCAATGCAGATTGTAACTGTTTTGAATGTCTTATGTGACAAGCCCCTCAGGAAACACTGTTTTGGATGCTAGCTCTCTTGTTACCATATTAATTGACTTTGTCATGACAGTTTTGGCATCTGAAAATGGCTGTGAACATGTTGTACTCCTCAAGAGACCAATCAGGGGCAGGGGAAATTGGTTTACTGGTTTCCAAACAGCGTGTGCTAAAGGTGCTGCTATTCAAGCATAGTTTAGATTCTTCTATTTGAGCTTGAATGAGGAGCCAAAGACACTGCAGACTAAGGAAAGAGCTGCTTGTATTTAGAACTGAGGAGAGGAACCTGAGAACATTATTTCTCTGCAAGGGGGATTTCTGCAGTGAGTTTTGCATGTGAGCAAATCTGAAAAATGTGTGTCATAGTAGTGAAGGCAGGATTGGGTAGCTGAAGATCGAGGCTCTAAGGATCCTGCAAAGTCCTGAGCACCACCTGAGAAATGCTGAGAATCAACTTTGAGTGATTTCAGCTCAGCTTGCTGCATGACATGCATTCAGTCTAAATCTTACTATGTGACCAAAGAACTCACTGTCATAATGAGAGACTAGGAATGGAAGGAAGGGAAGTATCATGGGATAAATCAAAGAAATGGGTGAGCTGCTGTAGCCTGCAATGTGCAGGAGGTCAGACTAGATGATCACGGTGGTCCCTTCTGACTTTCAAGTCTATGAGTCTATAATATATCTGCTCTTTTAATTTATGCTGGGTTTTTAATATAAAAACTAAGAGATTTTCATTTCTAGTTTGCTTTTGTTCTGCTTGGGGAGTGATGGGCAGTGGGAGGCTGCTGTGGAACAAGTTTGAAGGCGGTGAAAAGCGTGGACCATGATGGGGAGGGGAGAAGGGAAAGAAAAGAATAAGGAGAAGGAAATTACTTTAGCATGAAAGGCCAAAGGAGTAGTAAGAAAAAAAGAGCCTGATTCACCATTGCATTTCTTCAGTTCTGTATCTGCGGAACTCAGTTGAAGGGAATCGTTACACCAGGGTAAAGCTGCAGCAACGCAGTGAATCAGGCCCTAAAGGTTAAATATCGGGAAATTCCTTTTATCCTGAAAAGCACAGGAGGATGAAAAGGGGCAGATACGGCAGCAGGGCTTCTTACCTGATTCATGTTTCAGGAAGTCAGAGAAGGTCTTTTTTAAGTTTCTCACAAACTTATGCAAAATCATTTTCATGCACTTAGTGACATTGGTGCAATGTTAGTGCTGTAGGTCCAGATCTGTGAAGCTGTCACAAGAATCTCAGTGAAAACCGAGTAGAGTATAAAAGCGAAAAGACAAGGGCATAGGTTGTTACTAGCTCTGTTTGGAAACAGAATGGGGGAGCAGCTGGAAGAACCCTTCCTTTTCTCCCTCTCTTATTATGTGGCTAGTCCTTGAACTCAGACAGCCAAAGGGCATGGGGACAGATATGATAAAGGAGGACTGGGGCCCCATCCCATCCACACTAGCCAACTGACCAGGCAACATATAGGAAGAGGATGCACCATTACAAAGACTATAGCAGTCACTGGGCAACCCTGGTAATCCTGGATGGGGATCCTGCCTCAATGCATTCCCTCCCGGGGCTGTCTATGGCTGCATCCCCCCAACAGAGATCATCACATAAATCACTAATGAAGCCCATTATATGCTAGAAGCTATATATGTTTCCATAAAGTGGTAGGACCCAGTAATAGCGTAGAAATATACAAGGACTAGAAATGTTGATTACTGGAGCAATGCCACCACAAAGGTAATGAAGGATTTAGTGGCCCACAAAGCAACAGTTCTTGCAGATAGCTTATGTCCTAGTAAGTGGTGGAAGGACATGCAAAGAGGTACATACTGTGCAAAATATTGCCTGGTTATTGTTTTTTTGGTTCATTTGTTTTTTCTTTTCCACCCATTTAAAATCAGTACATCTGTAGCATGCACGAGCAGTATAGTCAGGGAGAGTAGAAGGATCAATGGAAGGACTGAAGTGAGAACATTAGTAGGTCAAGACTCTGAATGACAAAACATCTATTACTCATTTTACTCACATCCATATCTAGAGTTAGGGAAGTCGTTGACACACAAGACATGTGGGTAAATTTTTCCATCAGATGATATAATCTACTACTAAAGGAACATTTGAAAAGGCAACTAAATACTACAGAAACCAGCCTGCATACTAAGTACAAAATTGTCCAAAATACATGGTATGAACTTTTCAGCCCTTTTCATTTGCAAAGTTCAAGAATTCTCAGGAACTCATGAAACACTATATGAATTTGTAAAATCACCAGCATTTCTTCCAAGGGGACCTCGGGAGTGTAGAAAACTCTCCTGGCAACAATATCCAACTCTTTGAGAACACCTAGTTATGTATCTATCCACATTTGTCTGTGGATTTTTAATGTACCAAACATCGTGATATCTAGGCACCAATATCTTTGCAATAGATTATTGTGTGATAAGGTCTTGAGTAAAATTCTGCTTAGTTAACTACATTAAAGAATTTAGATACATTTTGTAGTTTTCCTAGCACTACACATTTTCTTTCTTTACCCCATATGAAAAGAAATATAGCAAGGTTTTCACCCTAAGCAAGAATCTTATAGCCTGTATTTTGTATGAAGTGTCCATAAAGTACACTTGCTATGTGCTGCATTATAGGATAAAAAAACTATAATAGTTTTAAAGAAACTACCAGGGGGAAAAAAGGTTCCTTGTCACCAATGACTTGGCTCCTCTCGTAGCTTGATAAATACATGTCTCAGTTCCTCCTCCACTAGAGGAAATAAAATTTGGTTAATTTTATTTTTTCAATTGTTCCTTGATTATTCTGAAGCTTTCTGGATTTCTCTCTGAAAGAGCATTACCCAGGCAGGACTGACGTCTGGAGCTGATAGTTTCTAATTTTGTTATTATTCATGGGGGGAAGAACTTGTATCTAGCATAAGATACATAAATAAAGTGCTGATAGAGCAAGATTACAACATTTTTCCTTTACCCTGTGACAACACCTGCGTGCAAGGGTTATTTGGAAGCAGCAGCATAACTATACCAGACCAGGCCATCCGTGCATCTACCCTGCAGCAGAATATTTTTCCTAACTCCCATCAGCTAGTGGCTTATGATCTGAACCATAAGGGTTTGCATGCCATGTCAATTGAATAATTCCACAGAAAACTTACACTGGTATAAAACCAGTGTACGAGAGTTCAGTATAGGCACTAAAAGTCAAGAGAAAAGAAAAGAGTATTCTATAGGGAAATGGAATATTTCTGTAGGGAAGGGAGTAGAAAAGTCTGAGGGAGCCAGAAAGTATCTGGGAGAAGATCACATGAGTGAGTGATGTAGGATATTGGGGCAAGTGCTAGGGTTTTAAAGGCAGGATGGGGCAAAGTAAAAAGGCAGTTTTATTTCAAACAATTCAATGATAACAGCAAAGCTTTACAATAATTAGTTGGTTTCAAACATATTGTCACTGAATTTGATTGAAGAAATCCCATACTTTTTTTAATCTGGGGTGCGCATGGAGAAGGAAACTGCAAAGCGTTTGCCAAAATCTTTAGCAGATTTTATATGGCCCCTGCCCCTAATGTCTCTACTACAGAGAGGTGGACAACAGGCAAAAATTCTGTGCTATCTGCTCATCAGACACTTATGGGAATAGGCCTGATTCCCCCATTGTCTTTGATTTTGAGTAGACCTCTTCGATTAATTGCAGTTAACTCGCATGATTAACTCAAAGAAATTAATCGCAATTAAAAAAATTAATTGAGATTAATCGCAATTTTAATCGCGTTGTTAAACAATAGAATATCTATTGAAATTTATTAAAGATTTTTGATGTTTTTCTACATTTGTATATATATTTTATTCTGTGTTGTAATTTAAACCAAAGTCTATATTATTTTTTATTACAAATATTTGCACTGTAAAAATGATAAACAAAAGAATTAGTATTTTTCAATTCACCTCATACAAGTATCGTAGTGCAATCTCTTTGTTGTGAAGTGCAATTTACAAATGTAGATTTTTTTTTGTTACATAACTGCACTCAAAAACAAAACAATGTAAAACTTCAGAGCCTACAAGTCCACAAAGTCCTCCTTCTTGTTCAGCCATTTGCTAAGATAAACAAGTTTGTTTACATTTACAGGAGATAATGCTGCCCCTTCTTATTTACAATGTCACCAGAAAGTGAGAACAGGCATTTTCATGGCACTTTTGTCGCCTGCATTACAAGGTACTTATTTTCCAGATATGCTAAACATTCATTGTTTTTTTACAGTGCAAATACTTGTAATCAAAAATATAAAGTGAGCACTGTACACTTTGTATTCTGTGTTGTAATTGAAATCAATATATTAGAAAATGTAGAAAACATCCAAAAATATTTAAATAAATGGTATTCTATTATTGTCTAACAGTGCAATTAATCGTGATAATTTTTTTTAATCGCGCGATTCATTGTGATGAATTTTGTTAATCACTTGACAGCCCTAATTTCTCATAGTCAGACGCTCTTATGCACAGTGAGTATCACCATGTACAGGTGTAAATGTCTACACAAGGTGCAAGGCAGTGGAGAAACAGGTCCTTCATGCATATCCTTTTCCAAAGAGTTAAAGAAGTCATCAGAGTTATAAGCCATACGGCAGTGGTCTCAGTCAGACCATCCGTTTTATTTGTCTGCTGGAGAAAACAATGTGCTGTTTCCAAGAGCACTTTGTCCTGAAGTGACTGATGTGGCTGCTGCAGTGTATTTGGAGGACAGCATGTTAGGCATAAAGAATCAGGATCCTCAGTTAAAGCACAGCAAGAAATCAGAGAAGTATATTCTAACCATAGACAAAAAGACAGGAGAGATGAATAGGCTACAAGAGCTGAATTCCTCCTCCTTTGCCTCAGGAAACAAGATAGGCACATAGCGGGAGCTCTATTCTCTGGTGACTTGTCTTTCAATTTACAGAGGAAACTTTAGAGTCATTGGTATTATTTTAGGTCCAGACTAAAAGACACTAATGCCCACTGTTTAGATCTAGATCTAGATCCAGTGATAGAAAAACTTTAGAAATGTTGGGGGGTAAACATCCAAGAATTCTCCTATGAATGTACGCCTCTGAATTCTTGCTGTGCTTTAACTGAGGATCCTGATTCTTTTTGTTTAACTCTGCCCACGCTGTCACTTTGAACCAGCCACCTGCTCCTCTCAGGAACCTCCAGCACAGGGTACAGGTGGGGCATTCCTACATCCCAGCTACTTCACAATTGCTATTCAGTCCATTCCAGCCACAGCACAACTTAGGGCTGCCTTAAGCCTGCTTCATCTTGTGAAAGAGGGAAAACCAGCTGTTGGCAGCCCTAGTATAGGTAAGGCACCACCACACTTTCTCAGTCCGGCACCAGGCTCAGCACTGGGACAGGGGAAGAATTCCTCCCATGTGCTCCAGGACAAAGCACATTGTTAACTCCAGCAGCCAAATAAACAAAAATTGGAATCTCCGCTTCAGGACTCAGCATGCTACCCTCATTCCCTGCATAGGCCTCTGCTCCTCCTACCTGGGCTGGCTTTGTAGCAGAAAGCTTGGTGGTCTGCTGTGATCCCTTGGAGGATAGTTTAAGGAAGAGATCTGGGAACTTATTACCTTTACGCAGTGCCATGTCTTTCTCAGAGTTTGATCAGTCTGTTTGGTCTCCCACCACTCATTCAGCCTGGCATCTCACTCTCTTCTTCAGAGATTCTGTGTAGTCCGCTCGCCCGCTGCAAAAGCACCCAGAGATCCAATTACTTATTCAGTCTCTAGGGATCAAATACAGGCATCAAAACATTCCTGCAATATGCAGGCTAAACATCGCTGGAAATCCCTGCATTTTGACTGGTCAGAGGCCTTTAACTCATTGCTGGAGTGTTAATGATGTTGTCATGGCATGAGATGGATCAGTGAATAGGTGTAGCGCCTGAATATCAGTAGCCGAAATATAGAATTTCCTCATGCCATTTTGTAGCAAAACTGTACATAAAATTCCTTTCCAGTTGTGCCTTTAAAATATATGGCTTGTCCCCTTTATCACAGATATGGTTCTGTCCTGTGGGGTTTTGTTTTATTGCACATTTGTTTCTTTTGCTGCCTACTCATTTGTTTTCCTGGCTGTGGCTCTTAGCCTACTCATTTGTCTAAGTAAAATTGTCCTTGACCATGCATCACCCTCCCCCGTTTCTGTTGTTTCTTTCTCTCTGGTCACTCTGTACCCTGGCGCGTGTGTAATATTGTACTACTCATTAGTATGCTCCATGAGTGGTTTACCAATGGGGGAAGAAGGTAAAACAGGATCTGCATGGTGGTTTAGAAACTTGTCCAGGTTTTGATAAAATTGTGCACAGATTGTTCTTGACTCAGATAATAATCAAGCACTAATGAAAACTAAACTGAAGCAGGTGTCACTGGTCACAAGTTCCTTTGAAATGTATGTTTGTCTTCTTACTCTACTGAGTCTGAAGGAGCTGATCTAGACATTATTCCCTGTGTATATTCATCTGAAGGCATGACAGTCAGTGCACATATCCCCAAAATAACCCAAAACGATTTACCAGGTCTGGGTAAAACTAAGCACTAATTATAATCTGAAAGTCAGAATCTGACCAATGTGCAGCTTTACAGATTAGCATATTAGGGCTAAAAATGACTCACAGTATCTTAGTTTCCCTTCCCTGACCATAGTGTAAAGGTGGCTAAGCTATGCTGCACTTTCTCTCCAGAGGTAGTGCTGTGGGGATGCTATATAGTATGGATGAAACAAATCCATGACTGATTTCCTGAGGGAATTTGTAAAAGCACAGACTTCCTTAGCAGTCAGTAACTCAGCTGTCCACCTAGCACCTAGATGTGCATGGTCTGCCTGGTAAAACATATGACAATCCTGGCTAATAGCCGTTGATGGACCTATCCTCCATGAACTTACCTAGTTCTTTTTTGAACCCAGATATACTTTTGGCCATCTCAACATCCCATGACAATGAATTCCTCAGTTTACTTTTGCATTGTATGAAAAAGGATATCCTCTTGTTTGAAATAAACCAGCTTCCTATTAATTTCACTGAGTGACCTATGGATTTTCTATTGTGCAAAAAGGTAAATAACACCTCTATATTCAAGTTTTACACACAATTCATGATTGTCTAGATCTCTCTCATATGCCCCCTGAATTGTCTCTTTCCTAAGATGAACAACCCTAAGCTTTTTAGTCTCTACTCATATAGAAGCCATTCCATAACCTTGATCATCTTTGTTGCCCTTCTCTGAACCTTTTCCAGTTCCAATATATCCTTTTTGAGATGGAGCCACCAGAATTGGACAAAGTATTCAAAGTGTGGATGCACCATGAATTTATATAGAGGCACTATGATATTTTCTGTCTTATTTTCAATCCCTTTCCTCATGGTTCTGAACATTCTGTTCGCCTTTTTGACCACAACTGCACACTGAGCTGAAGTTTTCAAAGAACTATCCACAGTGGCTTCAAGAGTTCTTTCTTGAGTGGTGTTACCAGATTTGCCCATTACTTTGAGGTATGCTCATTTATTCGGATTACTCCTCTGGGGAAGGGGGTTCTGTAATCCTGTCAATGTACTGCTTGTGTCACTTGTGTTTACATATGGAGCTCTACTTCTCCCTTCTGCAAGTCCCCTCCCAATGGAGCTATCCTGCAGGACCTAGGGTCCCTAGGTCTGGGTTACTCCCACCCCAGAACCGGATGAACACCCACACGTACATTAACAGAGCAAGTCTGAGCGGACCGGGTCAATCAGCACTGTCAAGCTGACCCCTTATATGTCTCTGGACTCACTGGGCTGGAGGAAGCAGCACTTTCAAGCTGTCTCTCCTTATATGCCCCTGGGCTCCATGGACTGGGTCAAGCAGCACTTTCAAGCTGTTACCCTTATGCGTCCCAAATTCAGCACGTCCCTATCCCCACTCCCCCAACACAAATTGTACTGGCAGTAACCTACTCGATGAGCAAACCCCACAGTATTTTGGGCACTGCAGGGTTCTTTAGCTTAGGTAAAAGAAGCATTGCTGTAAAGTGAATGGGGGAAGCTAAAAACACAAACGAGTAAAGTCAGCAAGAGAGAGAGAAGCAACCAACTTAACCATAGAAGTTATTTATTGAATAATAGTAATAACTACACAAGGAGGACTAAACCAACATAACATACATGATTAAAGGTTAATACCTAAGGTAGAAAGGAAAACAGAGAGAGAGAGAGAGAAAGAGTGGGGGTCTCACCCACTCCATGAGGCTTGAACTGGTCAGGGTTCCCAGATGATGGTGGTAACTGAGGGTTCTGAATGCTGGAGACAGGCAGAGCCCCCAGCACGATCAGTCAGGAGATGGAGTTCCAGTGGAACTGATGCATAGTGTGGATCTAAGCATCAGAACCCTGACTAGAGGGTGAGTAGGGATTTTTGTAGAGAAATTACAATGGTTCAAGGGAGAACACCAGATTTGTTTATAGGTAAGATGATGACTCAAGGGTTTTCTTTAGACTAGACAATAGGAGCTGATCACTCTTGGCTATGGGTGGTGTTTTCTTCCAGGGAACTCACAATGCGACTAGGCTGCTTCAGTATTTGGATATCAATTAAGGATTCATTACTAGAATTGGTCTGATAATTGCTGAGCTGGGTGTGTGTGCAGGCGTAGGTTCATTAGCATCTGGAGCAGAGATTCCCAGGATGCAGTGCTTCCCTGCTTTTTCTGGTCCCAGAATTCAGTGTGGTTCTCTGTTCTCCATTCTGTATGTAAATTGAGATGTCTTCCTGTCCCATCTTTCATGCAGATGAGGCTAGGGGAGTTGTCTTTGCTCTCCATTCTGTATGCTAATGGAGATGTCTTAATCTTGTCACCCTTGTCAGGAGGCGTCTAGGTGTGTCTCCCAACGCCCTTCACTGCTCTCTGCAAGTTTTCTTTTTCTGATGGGTTTTGGTTTAAGCAGAGGCTGGGGGATGGGGGGGTGTCTTTCATGAGTTTGGCTGGATACTGCACCCTGGTTCCCCAGGAACACAGAGGTGTCTGGTATCAGTGGTGACAGTTAATTTAGAACCCATCATTATATGTCTGTAGCTGGGATTATTTTTTTTCCCAATGTACATTTCTTTGCACTTATCAATGTTGAATTTAATCTGCAATGTTATTGCCCAGGCACCCAGTTTTGTGTGATTTCTCCCCCACCCCAAACTCCTTGTAGTCAGCTTTGGATTTAATGATCTTGAGTAATTTTGTATCAACTACTAACTTTGTGTTCCCCATTGCCTGCTTCACAGTCTTCCTGCTTCTGATGTACTTCAAAAAATTCTTACTATTAGTTTTTGTGTTTCTTCTAAAAAATGTTCTTGGCCTGCCTTATTATACTTAACCTGCCAGGGTTTGTACTCCTACCTATTATCTCACTATATTTTGATTTCCAATTTTTAAATGATGCCTTTGTTCCTCTAAGCCTCCATTACACCATTCTTTAGCCATAGCCTTTCGGTCCTCTGATTGTATCAGGGTTGCCTTAATCAGAGCCATAAAATCAGAATCATAAAGTCAGAGCCATAAAAGTCAGAAAAATAAAGGTAAAATGCTTACTGGTGCCTAATTTAACAAACTGTATTAGATTCAAAGCAAAGTTTTCTCACCAAATGCTTTCAGCAGTCCTACTGACCAAACTCCCTCAGAATCCAATGGCTGTTTCTTTTGTCTCCCCAGGTGCAGTGAATGCAATGGACAGGGAGAGAGAGAGAGGCGTGTGTTGGAATGTTTGTCCTTCCCTTTTATAGTTTCAGTCCCCCTCTTGGAAAACATTTCCAGCTGAGAACTAGGAGACAAAGAATCTATGCAGAAGGATATTCCCTGCTGGGTTTTTTTCATCTGTTCGAACTTCCTTTGTTTTCCTTTCCTGCTTGATGGCTGTTTACTGCTTAAATGAAAATTAAGCAAGCACACATTCCTTCCTTTCTATAGGACAAACCTGATTTCTGCCTGGGCAAGTCTGCGGGGTTTGAAAAACCTCATACAGGGGAATCTTATAGCTTCACATACAATGTTGACACACATATTTCACTAGGGCAATATTGACTAGCAAATTATGAGCTTTCAAATGATACCTTACAAGGCATACTTTGTACAAAGATTATTACAGTAGTGTGTAGAGCAGTGGTGGGCAACCTGTGGCCCGTGGGCCGCACATGGCCCATCCGGGTAATCTGCTGGCGGGCCATGAGACAGTGTTTACAATGACCATCCACAGGCTCGGCTGCCTGCAGCTCCCAGTGGCCGCAGTTCACCATTCTCAGGTGCACCTGGCGGCCATGGAGTTGGCGCCTACGTTCCAACACCCAAAATACAAAAACAGAGTAGTTTTGGTTTTGTCCGTGCAAAAATCAGAAATGCCAATTGAAATTAAGCCAAATGAAAGACATTTCACTGTACCTAAATTCAATCAGATGATGAAGCAAAGGTGGCACCTAATACAAAAAGAGAGAAAAAATAGAAATGAAAGGGAAAGGTAAGAAATAAGGGGACAAAAATAATCATTCTTAAAAAGATATCTTTATGCAGAGAGTATGGGGGACAATTGTTATGTTTATGTTTGAAGGGGAGGAGATATGGAGATTTCAGGATGCAGTGTTTTCCATACCATACTTAGATTGAAAGCTGTTTGGGGCAAAGGCTGTTTCTTTGTTATATATTTTCATAGTGCTTAGCACTGCAGAGACCAGGCCTCTGTGATATGAATAATAAATAGTTATAATAATTGTAATTTGAGCTCACAGGAAAGGTATTGTGGCCTATTGACTGAAGACGTAGGATTGCAAAATAGTGGCTGGTAAATGAGTGTAAAACCCCTTAAAACAAGGTTCAAGGATGTCTCCAATACACCATGGTTAAGTGTATTCAAACCAACAGTGGCAGTTTATAGCCAATCTGCAATTTAATAGGCAGCTAAGAGAAAAATAAAGAATAACGGTTAAAGATAAACAGAATAATTTGTGAGGAGAAATTATCAAATATTTCAGCCCAAGAACAAGTGCATTATTTAGTAAGAGCAATTTGTTTAAAGAAGTATTGAGAGTGTCTTCCTATGTCTTAAAACAGTACTAATAGAAACAAAAATATGTGTAAAAATAATATTGTTAGCAAGTCAGAAGAAAAACATGACTCAAGAATGCAATTACCGAGACAGAGTTACAGTCATTGTATAGATGTAAAGATAACTCACTTTTTCCTGTTTAAATCCTTGACCCAGGGGAACTGACCCAAGATCAGCTCAGATGGACTTAAATATTTCATATATACCTTGAGATTTATCTGATGCAGCCACTTTCCAAATTCCAACACAAATCTAAAACAATTCAGAATCAGTGCAGGATAAATGCTTTGGTGATAAGCTTTCATTGGGAAATATCTGGAGAGGATGAAATTAACTTTTTACATTAGGTCCTTGGATTAATTAACCAGTGAATACCTATTGAATGAAGTTTCTTTCTTTCTTTCTTTTTTAATTCCAGTGAATGTTTTGTTCATTTGGTTCTTGTTTAATTATTTGTTCTAAATGCTGATGAGACATCCACTAAAGTCCCAGGTTTGATTATTATGCTATATCTTTCCCTTAGTCATTTCGCTATTGCTTTCCTCCCCTCTTTGTAAAACAAAATATACGTTCTGATCACATAGGCCACTGAATTATTTTTCAGCAACCATACACATTAAATTACTCTAGTACCAGTCATTGATATAACTTACTTCTAATCAATATTTACGTAGTACAAACCATGCTTAGTCCACCAAGTTAATGCCAGTGAATAAATAATAGGCTGGCCAACACAATCAGTCAGTGAAGCCTAGAACATATATTAAAGTTCTTGGGATAGCATTATAGTATTAATGATTTTGAACTAAGGTCTGAACACCAATTGCCTTATAATAGTACCATCCTGTAATATGGATTGAATAAAAAAGAAATAGAAGTGGGAAAAGGTGATGAAATAGAGTATGTTTAAAATGAATTATGAAGGTGTAAGGCAAGACCCTTTAAAGTACATACAGCAGAACAATACGTGATACTACATTGTAAATATGTGTTGTTTTATCAAGAAAATGGTTTGTATTCATAGTATGGGGCTGATTCAAAGATGATTACAATCAATAGAATCACTCCCACTGATTAAAGAGGACTTTGAATCAGGCCCCTATCAAATCACATGAGAAATCAAATCATGTGCTTCAAAGTTATTAGTCAGGAAAGAATTTGAAGTTACTGGTCTTTGTTAGAAGTAGTATATGGAACCAGATGGGCTATTTATCTGTCTGTCCCAGGTTTTGTAGTACCTCCCATCACCACAGCATCTGAACACCTTTGATATAAAATCTGCACCAAAAGCAAAGTCTCTAATGGAACTCAGGGAGGGCCGGGTTAGCCTTCTTTTTCAGGAAAGAAATTCAGCTTGGGATTTTTTGAGGGTGTTGTTGTTTTGAGCATGGTGATTTGTTTGATTGTTACAGGGGTTTTCTCCAGTTGTGTAATGTTCGGGTATATGGGGTGGCAGTGGTACAGGTGTCTTTCTTGCTATGGTGGAAAGCCTTTTTCAAAGAGGAAAATAATCCAATCTTGTAAAAGGCAGCTTCTAGAGTCATAAAATGGGAACTGTGGGAAAAGTGTCCCTTGTCATATATTGGCCTATGTCAAATATTTTAATGTTTTTAGTGATAAGTTGTGTTTCTTTATAATTCAAAGACTAAACAAAAATGCTCTAAATTCTCCAAATGTACCAACTCATATTATTTTAGTTGAGACTTTTATGCCCACATGATACCCCGCTAAAATTAGCGGAGCTCTATATGATTATAAGGCGTCTATAGGAGTGGGACCTTAGACATAAGCTCTTTGGGACAAGAAATAAGTGCATTTTGAAAGGAAGAATAGTTCAGTGGTTAGGCTGTTAGTCTGGGCCTTCAGACATGGGGGTTCAGGTTCCCTCCTCTGCTATGGACTTATCATATGATGTTGAGCATCACTAAGAGCCAGATACTTAGGGACTAAATTGGATTTTCAACGGTGCCTATCTCTTATGGGAGTTAAGCATTCAGGTGTTTTTGAAAACTCCATTAGTGTCTATGTGCATCTTTAGGTGTCTAAATATCTTTAAAAAATCTGGCCCTTAGCTTATCTATAACTCAGCTCCCCATCTGTAAAAGGCAGAAAATAGTATTTCCATATGTCACAGGGATATCCATTGTGAGGATAAATACATTAAAGGTTGTCAAGTATTGATATACTATGGTAATGGAGGACATATAAGTACCTGGATAGATACTTTTATGTATGAAAAGGGCCTAGCACATTGTGAGTACTACTGACCAGTAACAAACCATAATTTTATATACTCTTTGGTCAAAGCATCTTATTTTTTCCTTCTTTTTTAGTTTTTCCTGTAAAATAAATATGAAATGACTAATGCACTGATATTTTAACACCTTAACTCTAATAACCAAATTATAAACGTGCCATTTAATGTATAAATTCAGGAACAAAAGTCTTTAGTTGCATAGTAAGGGGGGGAAAAGTCCAGTGTAGGGAAAAGGATTGGAAGAATTTAAAAGCTAGAGGTGCTTGAGACAGGTACATCAGTAACAATAGCATTAGAGTTTCAGAATGCACCACATGCTTCAAAGTTTGTTGTTTCACCACCTGCTGCAGAGTGTATTATTTCTAGAGTGAAATCTACAAATATAATGAAACTGAATTGAACATACAAAGCTGGATATATACCTTGAAGGCATTTCATATATTCACATGCTGAGAGATCATAGGGCAGTGATAGAAGAAATGTAGCAAACAGAGGAAAGCATCAGATGACTGGAGAGAGTTGGACTGGAGGAGCTATAACTTGTGAAATAATGGGAGGTGTTTTTTTTTTCCCTCACCCATTTTGTACACTGAGCAATTACATGGCACTATTAAGGAGAATTTCAGAAGAATATTTCTTTCTTTGACCTGAAACAGCTTTCATAAAAAAGCAACACCAAAATATCTGAACAGTCACAATCTGTAATCCCACTACTGACCAGCTTTCAGTCCAGTTAATCTTCTTAATATATATTGGCCTAAGGAAATGGCTTAGTGTTCAAAGTATTTGGGTGGAAATATCTACAAACTATATGGTAGGAAAATACCAAGAAATCCAGTAGGGTTGAGACAGCCCTCAATCTTTTCAAGGAGGATAGTGTTCTGAAGGATATTCAATGAATTGGGTATGTAAGCTCTGATATATATATATCACCCATCTCCATGGGATTTCAGCATCTCACAAAATTACAAAGTGTAGCTATTAGGATATATATATATATATATATATGTCTTTGTCCTTCTACTCTCCAATCAGCAACAACATACTGTACAACATTATGAGGCTGACAGAGAAAGAAAGAGAAAAATTGTGGGAATGCTAGGTTGAAGAAGCTGGATTAGTATTATGTTCCAATGGTGTTGAGGTTCATGGCCATCTTGATATCTTCTGGAATTTGTTTCCAGATTTACAAACAAGCCATCTATCTTCTATCCACAAGTTTCACACTTAGGAACATAAGACATTCCATATTGCATAAGGTCAGTGATCCACTTAGTGCAGTATTTTGTCTTGGACAGTGGCTAGTACCAGCTGTTTCAGAGGAAGGTGCAAGAAACCAGGAAGTAAACAGTTCTGAGACAAACTGTCCCCAAATAAAGTCTCTTACAGCCACCCAATAATTGGAAGTTACTTTATGGCCTGAAGCTTAAGACTGATAATTTTGCCCATTGAGGCAAAAGATCAGTCATGAGAAACCATGCAGGATGAAGTGCCCCTCACGGCCATAGAGGGATCTTTGGTGAAATTTGTCTGTATGGTCCCATGGTACTTTTCATAGGAGAAGTGATTTGCCCTGGAGTCCCTGAATAAAATTGCTCCATCCCTCACTCTTGTGCAGTTGGCTTGGGATTTAATTTTAGGAAACTATTAATGGTGCCATGTCCCAAAAGATATGCACAACATTCAGTCCACACATTAACATCCTATGAGAACAAGAAAGCATCCCTCCCTTAAGATAAAAACAGTTTAAATTTCTTCTGCTTCATGGTCTTGTGATCTTTGTCTCACATGACTAGCCTGCAGTTACTGGCTTGGTCAAAGCTCTTCAGAAAACGTTGGTGAACTGAGAGAGCATATATCTCTTTAGCATGATATATAAGGCAACTCCCCCTTACTTTGCCATAGACACTACATTATTACCTTTAGCATCAATTAGGTGGTCCATAAACCCTACTTGCAGTCTATGTGGTCCAATTCTGTCACAGTCAACAGGCTTCAGGCCTGGGGTCACTATGGAAAGTCCCGCTCAGAATGACAGTTGTCTGTAAAGATCAGCTGTTTCAGCCACAAAGTATCTGTTCTCTCACAAATGCAGAGATAAGACCAGTGTGGGGCCCACACAGAGGAAACTGCTACGAGCCTTCCATGCTAGGATAAATGGACTTGTACCCACTCTTAGCAGTGATATCCCATTTATGATCTTAAGCTGTTTCTTAAAAAAAGCAAAATGGTTGGTTACACTGGGATAGAAGTATGGTACAAAGTGGCTGCACCCAACCCAACAATCTGGCCCTAAATATTTATCCTATAGTGTCAGCCATCAAAATCAGGCTTGAATAAAAGAAGCCAGGGATGAAAAGACAGGCATACTAGCTCAGAAGTGAGGGAGCAAGAAAGCAAGAATCAGGAGTCAGACATAATAAATCATGCATTATATTTACTTTACAGGATGCAGGTACAAGATTGATGGTTCGTTGCATACTACTCTGACATATTAACTGATGCGGTGACTTTGTATGCTCATTTTCAGGAGGAGTGACTTTGCCTTATGGGGAGGTGAAAAATTTCCAAAGTGATTCTGCATATTAGAGCTTGCATACATTGTATTGAACACAAGCTACTCATAGCTTTGATAAATAGCAAAAGACTGTGACGGTGTGCCAGTGAGATGTCAAAGTCCACTTCTGTTCATGATGTGGTACAATCTGCAGGCAGAGCATGTGCATGGAGAGGTTCTGTAATTGCTGATACCCTGTCTAGACACCCTTGCAGTCTGACTAATGCACAAACATTGCAAAGGTTGAAGAAATTGAAACTTAAGAAAGGGCTCTGCAAACCTTAAAAAACAATGTTTGATTCATTGTTACAACTCTGACATGCTTCTACTGAAAATCTGGAGTGCAGGTCTCTTTTTATGGTGTCATGAAAAGCAGTTGACCCAATTATACAGGAAGTATACCCCTAAGTACCCAGACTTTCCTCCTAAGGAGAAGTACTCTATAGATTGTAAAGAATTTTTTCTTTGTGGCAAAAGGATAGTTATCACAGGAAAAGTGCAGCAAAATATCATTTGGAGACTTCACTAAGGCTATTTGGGCAGTACTGTATGCTATGAAAGATCAAAGATCTGTGTTTGGCCAGGGATTGAGAAAGATGTCAACATGATTATAACCGAGTGTGAACTTTGTCAAGAGACAAACATAAAGAATAATTAATAGTTACTCAAATATTAGACAGGCCTTGGATAAAGGGTCAGATTGGACAACTAAGTGACAAGGACAGAAGTATTTGGTTGCAGTTGACTACTTTCCAGATACATATTTACCTGACTTTTCTAGTTACAGTGTTATAAATCACTTAAAGAATATGTTTGCACAGTGGAGGAATCTGGATGAACTTGTCACAGACCATAGCCTACAATTTGTCACAAAAAACTTCTTGCTCTTAATGGACAAGTATAATTTTCACCAAATAACAACCAGCCAACATTATCCTCGAGCTAATGTTGAGGGTTAGTGGGCTGTGCACACAGCATACCTCTGAAAAGGAGGATCCATTTCTCAGTTCACTCCATTATATAACAAGACCAATAAATGCCATTAAGTGTAACCCAGCACAGCTGATGATGGGGTGACAGCTCAGGACACCAATTTCTGCTCTAGAGGATAAACTGCATCCTAAGTGGGCAAATCTTAAAATAAGTCAAATAGGCTGCCAAAGAGTAAAAGATTCATACAAATGTAATGATGAGTGGCAGGAAAATTGGATGGTGGGACAACACCTGCCATTTAGCAAGACAAATACAAAACTACTTGGTCTTACATAGTTAACAGGACATTTGTACCCCATCTCAGAAGCCAAGGGATGATATTCAACAATTCACCATTCCGATTTGGTTTCCCACAGTTCAAGCAAGCAATGCAGACAGATTTGCCATGTTTTCAAGATCGACAGAGTCACCAATGGCTGATTCTTCTGCCAGCTCTGTGAGGAAAATCTATGAAAAATGTCACTGTGAGTATTGTGGTGCATTTGAAAAACTTGATTATGGCAGAGATTCATATTTAAGTTATATGCACCAAACACAAATGGTGTAGAATAATCTCCAGTTTGCTACTGAGATAAATGATGATCTCCTGTAACTAGCCTCGATGCAAGGTGTCACTTTGAATGCTGTGGTACATGTTTATTTTATTTTAGATATTTGGTTGTGTGCTCTGTGTACCATGAGCTCTGAAGTAATGTTTTATACACTCAGAGCACTAGATTCTATAGATTCTAGCCCTTGGTCACTTCCCATTTAATACCCATTGCCAGTAAGTAAAGGAGAATTGTTTATCAGGTCTGGCAAAAAGGAAAGGATGCAAATTTGCTAGGTATAATATCTGAAACAATTGCAATAGTTCCAAATAAGTAATACCTGCTTATCCTCTAGGAGTAGTCTAACAGAACATGCACCACATGGTAACTTCCTAACATGTGGCTTCCTACAACCTGGGCTTCCTCTTTAGCCTATCCTTTCCTGGTGAGCAATTAAGTGTTCACCTGTAAATTCCACCAGAGTTCTGTCTTGTTCTCTGTGGTCTTCGTGCAGGGAGTCCTGGAACCCTTATGTGCCAACTAGTGGAGTCTGTTGTCTCTACATTATCTGTGATCTGATCACATATCACAGCTAAAGGCAAAAATATGAAAATTGGCATCCTGATTCAAATGCTGAAGTATCTGCGGACTCCAATTAATATTTGCATTTTTCTTGTAAACATGTGCATATGATCAAATAAGGGAAAAGACATTTGCTTTATGATACAAATTATTTACAGACATAAATATTAATTGTTAAGATTCATAATTATACAAATGGCCATTACAGTTTGAGAACTGCTCCAGATAGAGAAAATGACTTTTTGAGGCCTACCTCTGAAGTCATCAGTACGTATATAAGCGTGTAGCAGGATTGTCTGTTTAGTCAGCAGGCCTAGTGGCCAGAGTCTGCTGCGCTAGTCTCTATTTTAGTTCTCTGAGTCTGGGCCCCCCTTGAATAGGGCTCAACTGAGTTGGCTTCCTTGTCAGTAGGCCCCTGCCCATCCCAGTGCTCAGGGTATGGAAATCTGGGGTGGTAGAGGGACCCAGGCCCCCTCAATCCACCAGGGCCCAGCCCAGAGCCCAGAAATGGGCTCACAATGTGGGCTCACAGCACACAATGGCCAACCCATCTCCTGCTCACCTTTCCCTGAGCCACATCCTATCCCACCCACTGCCTCAGCTGCTGTTCAATTATAGTCCGTGACTCCAAATCTCAGAGTCGCAGAGCTGATGCAGGCAGCCCCCTGCTGCCTCCACTCATAGTTCTCCCTACCCAGGAGGTGATGTCTCAAAGGTGCGGGAAAAGATTCTCAGACAGACCTCAGTAAGAGCTACTTCTCCTCCTAGAAACAGCTCCTCTCTTCCCACACTGCCTGGGCTGCTGGAGCTTTCTTTATACTACTCCTATCCCCAGGGGTATGCTCAGCAGTGTCTGAGGGGCTGAGCTTTCCTGGACCAATCCTGCTCCAGCCCTTTTCCTGCCTTGGCCTTAGTGAGGGGTTTGTAAACACCATTGCAAAGAGCTAGGTATCACTATTGTTGTTGTTTATTTAATAAAGCAAAATTCCCATTGACTTCAATAAGAGCTTTACCAGAGTAAGTGCTGAGTAAAAGCTTCAGGATTGGTCACAGAACCTCATGGCCCAGATCTGAGGTGCACCAGAACTCTGTTAGTGCTCCAGAAGAGAAGTTGGGTCAAGGTGGCTTCCACCTTAATCCACCCCCAGTCCTGGGGCTGCTGAGGGCTGGGTAGGACCCCCAATGTAAATTAGAGCAGGTTTAGTCATGTAATGGCCTCCCAGGGTAATGATACAATCAGAGTTTGCCAAAGCACAGCATATTCTTTCTCTCTGTGACTCCGCTGGTGCGAGCATGGAGTCAGCTCTGTGTAGTTTCATAACCCTGTTGTGCAGCTCATACAGGGCAAAAGGAACATAACCTAGTACTGGATCTATTTTGTCCAATTCATTGTGCTCAATTTGCTTCATTCTAGCCTATGAAAAATCAAACCTTTTATATAAAAGTTTGTTTGAAAACCAGTGGACATAAATGAAAAAAAGAGAAATGCTGTTTTGGTGTCTGAGCAAACTCTGCTCTGCAGGATAGAAGAACCTGTTTGTTTTAATGGAAACTTAAAAAATGTGGAAATATTAGTATTTGCATTCCTGCTCCAACTAAAATCCAGAGTTCTGTAAAGCAAAATCCCTGTTCTTGGGGCTATTTGCTACAAATAGGATTTCTTGGTGCTCAGACGAGGGTGTATAATTATGTTCATGATTTTTACAACTGGCTTTTCTCAGCCCACAAAGCTTAATGTAACAAAGGAATTGGTGATTTGCTTTAGAGGAAAAATTATATATTTTATGCTGCCACCAAAATATTGCCACTTCATTATAAACCCACTCCTTCATTTCTATAATGTGCCCAAGGCTAGCACTAAACTATGCTGGCACCAAAATTTATGCGCCCAGCAAAATGCTACCGCTTTAGACAAACTCCAACTGTATTACATTTGTATAATGTGCTATGGGTAATTCATCTGTGTTGTTACAATAGGAAGTATAAGGGGCAATCATTTTAGCTTGCTTCTCTCCCTGCTAAATTTACAGTTCTTTTAATGATAAATAGCAGAACACAGGTTATTTATTCCCTGTTATATTCCTTTCTCTCTATCTGTAAGAGGCAGGCCCCCATATCTGTGATTATGTGGGTGTGAAATTGGCCACAGAACCCACTCTTGGCTGCAGAATCTAAACTTTTATTTTAAACAAGATACATGTTTATAGTCTGTATGGGGGGAGAGAGAATTTTCTGAATATGGAATCCAAACATCAGCCAATGCCATATTGCTTTCCTGAGTCTGCAGACAGCATGAAGCAATAGCATTGAGGTCCTAGTTCAGCAAGGTACATAAGCACATGTCCAACTTTGAACACCTGAGCAGTCCCATGCTGCAAGTTAAACAACGACTACACACCTGGCTGAATCGAAGGCTAAGAAAGGGGTGAATTTCTCTATTAATCTCAATGTGCCATTACTGCTGAAATCTAACAATGATGAGTTACATGGTGAACTGATGATTATTTCAGCAAAAACATACTGTAATATATTTATCCAAGTTGTTAAAAGGCATCTGGATGCTGTGAAGGATTGCTGGGTTAAAAGGCCAGGGCCAGATTCTTAGCTATGTAAATTGCCATAGCTCCATTGAATCACATGCTGTATGGGCAAGCATAACCACCACCGGATTACAACTGGTCAGCATTCTCCTCAAGCTAATGAGCAAATTGACTTCAGTGAAGCTATGACAAATTACATGAGCTGAGGATCTACCACTAGAAGTATAAACCTCCCCAAAATTTCAAGTTGCCTCTGCACTTGCCCAAAGCAGGGAAGGGAAGATAAGATAAGATTTATTCCCTTCCCAATGCCAAAAGCCTCAGCCACCTCCTACATCCCCAAATCATAACCACCTCCATCTCTGCTGGGTGCTAAAATCCCCACAAGCCCTTCAGCATGCTACCCACAAGTCCATCTTTCCCCTTGACACTTCGGCAGTGTCATTATGCATTAGCAGTACAAAATTATGCAGGACATTGACAATTCAGAGGAAACATAAAATAAATTGAAACCATTTCAAAATTGAGATTTGCACTGAAATATTCATTTTGTATTTTAAAAAGCCCACCAGGGCATTGCACTGAGTGTATTATTTATTTTCATATTTAATTCAGTCAAACTCTGTGTTTTGGAAAGTACGTTGTTGCTGCAGAAATTCCATTCCACTGCAGCATTCAGCACCACTTTCCTGCATAAATCAGGGTCCTTCTTGCAGAATTTAGGTCCAATGTGCTTCAGAGCACTACCTCTGTGGACAGGGGGCAGATGCACTCTTTGTTCCTTCCATTCCTAGCCAACATGTGTAGCCTAGGGTAATTTATTCTATCCATCTCTTACTTTTCTCCCAGGCCATCCCTCCTGGTTTTATATCTCTCATCACTGATGTCTCCTGTAAGAATGTCACACCTTTTCCCTGGAATCAATCAATTTCTTTCTGTCTCACACACAAAATCAAGTCACAATGGCCCACCAAGAGCCAAACACAATACCACCACAACACTATCAGCAAACAGTTTCTCAGAGCTGCAGCTTGTCTCCAGCTGGCTTCTCTCTGTCAGTTTAAGACCCACAAAATCCTAGACCTTCATCCCTTTCATCACAACATGGGTTTCACAACATGCTTTAGAATGTAGCTCAATGTAAGGCTTTCTCATTCAGATCAATTCACCTCAGACCATTTTCACACCTATTCTTGGTTCCTTTTAGATTATTTGGCTTTTATGGCTCATTAATATTTGGCAGCTTGGCTTGACTCTGCCACATTCCCTCTAGTTTTATTTAATGTTAAAGTAAAATGAATTCAGAAAAAGAGCCACTGTCAACTTAAAAATCACACCTCTTTCTGGAAAAAGTTTTCCTGGCTGTAGTCACAAGAAAAAGATACAGCAGTAAGAGGAGAGATCTTTTTTTCTTGTTTGCACATCGCTTGTGTTTTGCACTTGACAGTGTGTAGGCAGAATCCATGTCACTGTTTCATGATAATCCGTTTGCCCTGTTTTTGTAGGTGGTTCACACTGCCACAAAGAAGGGAATATTAAAAAAAAAAATAGTGAAATGTAATTGTAAAACCACAAAAGTTGTCTAAAAGGAGCACTTTGGGGCTGATGTAGGATAGTGTTTCTCAAACTGGGGTTGCCGCTTGTGTAGGGAAAGCCCCTGGCGGGCTGGGCTGGTTTGTTTACCTGCCCCGACTGCAGTCCGGACGATCACAGCTCCCACTAGCTGCAGTTCGCCACTCCAGGCCAACGGGAGCTGCTGGAAGTGGCGCTGGCCCAGGGACTTACTGGCTGCCGCTTCCCGCAGCCCCCATTGGCCTGCAGTGGTGAACCGCGGCCAATGGGAGCCACAATCGGCCAAACCTGCGGATGCAGCAGGTAAACAAACTGGCTCGGCCCGCCAGGGACTTTCCCTACACAAGCGGTGACCCCAGTTTGAGAAACACTGATGTAGGATCTTATTGCCTTGTGTAGGTACAGTGAGGGAAAGGAAGGAAGTGCCATAGAGCCACTGTTTCCCTTTTACCCTCACATTTGAGGAGAATATGCCTCTGGGCTGCTTGGGCTGCCCCTTGTTCAGGCCTGATTGTGAAGTGAGAATCTAGGCTTAAATAAATGAGACAGTTAATGAATGGGATGGAAAACCAGAGAGGTGAAGTGACTTGCCCAACGTTATCCTGCAGATCAAGGGCAGTGCTGGGAACAGAACCTAGGTCTCCTCAATTCTTAGACACTGCCCTACCCACTGGATCACACTGTCTTCTGACCTGAGAAAAATAGATCCATCCAATCTCATAGGTTCAGATATAGATGATACACTCTGATCTCTGTAACATGGTAACACACACTTCTTATCATGTCTTTGGGCTGGTGGCAAAGTTTCAATTCCACTTTACCCTAGGTTGGAGGTGGTTTTTATATTGACTATTCATACAAATAAAAGGAAATTCGCCTTCATGCAGGTAGAGTGAATCTGTGGAATTCACTACCTTAGGCCATCAAGACAGTTACTGTGGTTGAATTTTAAAAGGCCTGTATAATTTTACGACACCTAATAACCTTTATAGTTATACAAGCTAACATACAAAGGTAATCTTATCTCCTGCTACTGGACTTCAACAAATCACCTCATGGATCAGGAAGGAATTTTTTTTCCCCCATGCAGGACATTACCTAGGGGCATTAGGGGGGATTTTACCTTCCAATGAAACATTAGACACTGTCAGAGACAGGGTATCTAAATAGGGTTTTTCACCTGCAAAGCCCTGGTCAGTGGCTGGAGGTTTAGGTGTTGGGCATATTGAGGCACGGCTGGTGTCTTTTGTTTCAACAAATATATCCACAGGAGAGATGAGTGGCCAAAATGGGTATATTGGTAGGGAGTGTATTGTTTTCATTTAGACTGCTCACAGGAATGAAGATCCACACCTGTTAGGGTAAACTAAACACATTCTGCTCTCAACAGCCCAACACAGCACACACACACACACACACTCAGAAATCCGGTCTTCCTGTGCCTCTCTTAAGGGACAATTACCTAATTGCATCATGAATACAATACAGGGAATTGGGTATGTTTAGAAACCTGATATTAAGTATGATCCCACGCATTTGAAATGCTACTAATGTTACACTGTAGTATCTCCTTGTAAATGTGTCCCTAGTAGCAGGATTTAGCACTCTGGATAGCACATGCAAATTCTAGCACTAGCCATAAACTCCACAATCAGACATCTTGATAAATTTCTTTCAAATTACGTCTTTCAAAGTATGCACAAATGTGGCTCTGGGATTATATATTAGCACCTTTTAAGGAGCCACAAATTTTATTGTAGAAATAGCTTAGTAGCCATAATAGGAGGGCATGAACCACCACAATATCAGAGACACTTTATAGAGAGGATCAGCCTTTCTAAGGGAACAAATCCTGTGCAAACACAGAGAACACATTAATAGAGGACCTTCTAAATTAGGCTTCCTGATGCTTTAGCAGCATGACCTAATGCAGATCTGCACACCTGGATTACCTTTACACTTTTTGGTTTGGGAGCAGAGAGGCCTTATTTGTGAAATCGCCTAGCCATTATTTTCAGACAGTGGTCTGAGATGGAAGGTGGCAAACCTTTTGGTCCCAATAGTCTTCTTTAGATGTGAACATGAAAGGCAGAAAAGTAGTTTTAGAAAGTTGCAAGCTATGCTATTTGTATCAAAAAATAATTTGAATGCTGGGCAATTTCAGAGTGGTTTCTGATTTTTTGAATTCAACTTGTTAATTGGCTGCTTGAGATAATTGAAGCTTTTGGTGCTCAAAATAATTGGTGTCATTGAAAATAAAAAGTTTAACCTTGGCAGTAGATTCAGTCTGTCTGCTCCAATTCATCCCTGTAAAGACATGAGGAAAAGTATTTTTTCCTCTCTCAAGACTCCCAGTAGCCCCTCATTCTGCTGCAACACTAGATCTAGTGCTTTTCTTGAGGCCAGTGAATATTCGCTTTTGTGCAGCAGATGAAAATGGAAGAGCCATGATGAGTGATCTTGCTTGTTTAAATTTCAGCCCCACTTGCACACTTGAGCTGAAACTCTGTACTCTGCCTACTAGATAATGGGGTAGAAGGGAAGAGAGAAGGGATGGTCTATGGTTTAGTGTGTAGTCTAGCCTATGGAAAACCTAGATTTAATTCCTGCTTTGCCACAAGCAACTTTTTTGTGACCCTGGGCAAGTCACTTATCCTCTCTGTGCTTCAGTTCCCTGATTATTAAATGGGGATAATAGTTCTTTTGAACCTCACAGGAGTGCTGTGAGGATATATACTTACAGACTGAGGTGCTCAGATATTAGGGAGATGGGGACCATCTAAGTACAGAAGATAGATACATAAAAAGATAAGGAGAAAAAATATATAAATAAGGTGAAAGATGGAGCAGGGAGGAGGCTAAGTGGGAGGAATAGGAGAGAGACTTTGGGCGGGGGAAGATGCAGAAAAGTGGACAGAGAGAGAAATTCTATTGAAATAATAGATATAGAAGTTGAGTTTTTCAAAGTAGTAAACCCATTAAAATGAATAGAAGATGTGTGGTTAAATTCTCCTCAACCGTGTTAGAAATCTCAACATGTGTATCCCTGTCCTGTGCCAACTTAGTTTTTGTGTCTGTGTATTGGAGGGACAGGAAGGGTGTGCTTCTCTGCCTGATACACTGCATAGAAATCTTTCATCTAGAAAATGCATTGTATATGGAAACTTCCATAGGAAAGTAAATAAATGGTTTTAAATTACAGTGGGGGTTGAGAGGGGAAGGGTCATGAACTCAATCTGCTTTTGCAAATGCAAATGCAAATGCAAATGCAAATGCAAAAAAATCAAGAAGTTAATTTATCCTCAGAATACATGAGATCTGCCTATCCGTATCAGAGAGAAGTACTGATACAGTGGCTAGGTGATATTTCACTACTTTTAAAAAAAGATGGCATATGCCAGGTATTAGGGGAATTATGTATTTTGCCTATTGCTCAGCATATTATAGACTGGAAACTCCTTTTTTGAGCTTATATGACCATAAAACTAGTTTTCAATAATCTCCATCAATGTCAGCCCCCGTCCTAAAATATTACACAGTTTAAATAAATCTTGCCCATATCCCCCACATCTTACTTTCAAAAGAAGCATTTAGTGATACAAGAATAGTATTCTTCTTCTTAAAGATGATTTTTTACAATGTAGGTTTATAAAATATTACTTCTCAGGGCATATTTCTTCATCTTTGCTATAGACTTTCAATATTCCTCCTCAGCAGCATCTTCAGCACATGAGATGATTTAATAACAGGAGAAGAAAATGTTCTTTTCTCCTTTTTTCAAATGGATTCATATCTGTAAAAGCTGCCAGACTTCCAGTGCTGGAATCCTCTATCTATTCACACAACAGGTAGAGCAGAGACAGTGGCGGTACAACTTCTACACACAGCCCAGTGAGTGTGTCTTAGCTCTGGACTGGAGTGACCACCTCTCAAGATAATACTTTAAATATTATATAAAAGTAAAAAAAAATGTCTTTTTCCCTTCAAAAATTCATCAAAATCTATACATTCCTGTGAAATATTTAGATTTTGACAAAACTTCATTTTTTGAGGGAAAACTATACCATTTAAAAACAAACCAAAAACAAACAAACAAAAAAACAATCAACCAACCAAACAAACAAAAAACCCTGGACCAGCTCTACTGCTGAGGCTACCATTCCGTAAGGTGAAATTCTTGGGGTATCCCTACATAGCTGGATGTGAGGGTTTCAAAGAAAGCAACCACCCAGTGGGGTATCCATGTGCATGTACGCTTGGATGGAAATATTTTGAAAAGGGTTATTTATAAAAGGTGGGTCAATGTTTTCAGAAAACAAAACAGATACAGGAGAATATTTTTTCACAAATGGGAACACGTATTATAAACAGTTTCTAGGATGACATATTCATATTCTGTATAGAGCCTGAGAAATTGAGCAGCTATCATGCTTGGAAATTTGGGGCGACAAAATCTCTTATATTATAAATGGAACTTTATTTGGGTTCCTTTGGTTATATAAAAACAACCCTATTGACTATACATAGATAAAACACTGCATTTGTAGGACCATGGAACATATGAATGCTATACTGTACTGTTCATACAATTCCAACGTGAAGATAATGGGAGTTCTGAGTGCTCAGCACCTCTCAGGATTAGGACTTCAGAACTACACTGAGCTTTTGTTACTAGTCCTGAGTAAGGAGTAGTGTGTAGCTGCTGCTCCCTTTCCTCCTAGAGAAAAGCAAGTTGCTACTGCTCTTCCTCCTTATGATGGTTCAGCTTAGCTGGCATGTTGTGAGGTAGAGCCAAGGTCTGGCTACTTCCCACCTCAGTCTGTTGCTCTCTGTCCTCTCCTGATCTGCCCTCCCACACCCACCTCCATGCTCAGACTTGCATTCTCATGTTGCCTTTCTGCCCTATGTGGTCACGTGGAATAGATGGTCAATGTAGGAGCCTGTAGGTCAGGAGTCAGGCAAAGAGCCCTATCTAGATACCGTGTGAAATTCCTGTATCTGGTCTGAATAATCAGGCTTTGTGCAATGAAACATCTGGGGAAAAAGTGACCCCTCAGCCTGGGTCCAGTGTGCAGGCCCTTCTGACTGTGACAGCAGCTGCAGCCCTTTGTTCTACTTACACAGTGTGAATGAAATTCAGTAGTGTGAAGGGGATTGGCACAAATTCTATAAATTACTTAAGACTCACTTACAATGACAGGGTTTCTTCACCACTTCAGTCGCACTAATGGTTAAGTGGGACCGACACCAGGCATCGATAGGAAATTATTTTACCTTGTAGTATGACCAAATTTGTATAAGTGTATGCCCCATGACCCCACCCCATTGCCACATTCTATGCACCTGAGATCCATTGGCCACTCCATTGGCTGTCTTTCCTCACTGTGCAAACATAAGATTAGCCATACTGAGTCAGACCAACAGTTCATCAAGCCCAATAACTTATATTCTCACAGTGGCCAGTGCCAGACGTTTCAGAAGAAAATGAACAGAACAAGGCAATTTTGAGTGACCCATCCCCTATCATTAAGGCCCAACTTCTAATAATTGGAGGTTTAGGGACACTTGAAGTATGCGATTGCATCAATGACTATCTTGACTAATATCCATTGATGGACCTATCCTGCATAAACTTGGTTCAAATCTTTTTTGAACCTAGTTAAACTATACAACAAGTGGATCAAGCGATTGAGCAGGTCTTCCGCCAGACCTCCACTCCAAAATTGAATTACACCCATTAAGCATACTTAGTGCTCTGCATTTTTGTATGTTAAAAAAAAAAAAAAGTACGATGCATTCTATGAGGTACAATTTTCAAAGGACTGAGGCCCAGCCTTCCTTTTTGCAGGCTCATTCTGCCTCAGCCAGATTTCTGCCTGCATGTTTTGTGCTTGCAAAATTAATTGCATGTGCAAATCAGAGAACTTGCAACTTTAATGACCTGACTTACATCCACAATCAGGTATCTTGGGGCACAAGAAACCAGATTTGTTTGAGACCACCAAAATGCAGCTACAAAGGCAGAGTGCCCTTTTCAGAAATCCAGCCCACGAATATGCTTTCAAGAAATAGCAAGAGAAAAATAAAGACGACAAAATCAAATATAATGAAAGGTATAGTATAGATGGGTAGAACCACATCAGCATGTTAAGAAGGTTTGGGCGAGGTACCTTTTATCTTACTCCTTTGCACTCACTTTTTTCTTTTTCTGGAAAGAAATCTCAAGGCCCCAGCACTAAACTATGAAAGCTATTCCTTATCTGGGCCTCTGATAAGCTTGTCTACAAGCTTTTAAGGTTCCTTGGTCTCAAAATATTATTGCAAAATGACAACTTTCAACTAAAATATAGCTTCAAGTAAAAAATGTATCATTGCTGTAATGTATTGCTTAATACACAGTAGATTTTGGCATTGACAAACCATATATGTGATACTTTAAACCATTTTTAATTTTTAAAAGAAATGGAGAAAATTAGGTCTTGATTTAAATAAGCTAAATTTTTGTTTTTACTTCCCCAGAATCTATTTATCTAATCTATCTATATTTTTGCTGATCTCACTGAAAGCCCTGGAAATTCCTTTATGTCTCTCTCACACTGTAGTTGTATGACTGATGGGGTGTTTTGTCCTTTCTGCTGCTTAGGGTTGTTCCCCCCCCCCCGCTTTTTTTGCTTGGCTTTGATTCTGAGGACAGATCATTCTTTTCATCTTGCTAGAGGTATGCTCTGCATAAATCTCTCAGGAGAGCTCACTCTACCTAGGCAATTTTGTGGTAAAAAAGCGCTACTTCCTTATGTCTGCATAATTTTCCTTGTGTAAATCTGTGCATTGACCTCCGAGCCAACCTGATTTTATTGTGGATCCCCACTTGTCCACCAAGTTTGCTTTGTGAATTATAGTGGCTGTAACATTTTTTGCCTCCCTGTTATGTGGCAGTAGCTTGCAATTATTCTGTGTCTGCACATAAGCTTTTTTTTTCTTTGTAGAGAAGCAGCCTTTAAAAGAGCTAAAGCTGAAACTTGTTGACAAATAATTTGCTGTTGAATTGACTGAAGGGAATGCGATCTGATTTGGAAATATTAGGCATGTTTGCTAGCAAGCTGAAGGATGCCAGGTAAAGAATAAAACATGGCTATAAAGCTTCCCAAACAATGCCACAACAATATAATGAAATGTCATGTTCTGTATAAGCTAATTATGTGGTGTAGGCTTTGTAGTCCCACAGATTCACTCTCCTGATTCATTATAGTGGCCAGTAGTTTACACCCTATGACAAAGACAATGAAATTAATTGATCTGCATTCTGATCTACAGCCTGACCCTGGAAAGTACTGAGTGCATCTGGAAGGTCTGTGAACCTGCAGTTCCCACTGACTTAGGTGGGATGAAGGTGCTCTGCACCTCACAGGAGTGCTCCGCACCTCACATGATTAAAGGTCTTTAGCTACTCTGCTCTCTGATGCTTGCGGAGCTCCTCTAGAATACAGTGGGAAACACATGCTCTTAAAGGATGGGAGAGTTTGGCCTAAAATCAGGATTAATAAATTTGAGTACAGAGCAGCAAGGTTGTTCCATCAAACATAGTCCAGGCCTGGCTGGAATGTATTCAGTCAATTGCATTTTTTCTTTTGTACAGGATAAAATCCCAAATTAAATCATGTATGTGATGTATAAAATCCAAATTTCATTAGAAGAAATTTCAAGAAGAAATCACATCCTATGAATTTACTGCATGAATCCAATTTCCTTTTAGCCAATTAAGTAACATCAAAGAAATGCACTGAGTTTTCTGTAGACAGACTATTTTGCATAAACTGTTTGATCATAGCGTACAGGATCTAGGATCAGTGTTCCTAACATGACAGGAAAAGGTTGAAGTCTTGATTCACAAATGGCTTTAAAAATATTTTTCCCCCCCAAAGAAATAAAAATATTATCTTGTAAGTATCTCATGAGTCACTTAGCAATTTCAGTTTAACAGATGTTTTCCCTTTGTCTGTGCACTGTTTAAGGGCTTTAGTAGGAGATAGGGAGAGATGTGTTGGGGAATTTTGGTTATACTGATTCTGTAAATGTCTCATTTGTTTTGCATAGACAGTATGGCGAATATTATCAGAGTAGAATAAAATATTTTTCTATTTGGTTGGTATAATCCATATTCCTAAGGCTTCCTCAAAACAAGGTGGAACAGTCTAATCTGTTTAAAACTAAGTGAGTTGTAAAGGTGAAAAAAAAAAACCCCAGGAGTGTGGGATAATTCCTTAGACAAATCACACACAAACTGGGAATTCTACTTTATATTTGGAAACTTTGTTGGGGGGAAATATTATTTCACTAACAGCTATACCATTCAGTGTTTAAAGGAACTGAGCCTTGTTACTTATTAGAAGATTTATAGGACACTTAAGTATGATACATCACAGAACCCGCTACAGAGGGATGGATATTATCCAAACATCATGGAAATAAATGCTGAATTTATAGATAAGGAACGCTTTTAATATTGTTATTATTATTACAGTAGAACCTCAGAGTTACAAACACCAGAGTTACAAACTGACCAGTCAACCACACACCTCACTTGGAAACAGAAGTACACAATCAGGCAGCGGAGAGCAAAAAAAAAAAAGCAAATACTGTACAGCACAATACTGTGTTAAACATAAACTACTAAAAAATGAAGGGAAATTTTCAAAAAAGCTATGACAAGGGAAGGAAACTGTTTCATTTAAATTAAGATGGTTAAAAGCAGCATTTTTCTTCTGCATAGTAAACTTTCAAAGCTGTACTAAGTCAATGTTCAGTTGTAAACTTTTGAAAAAACAACCATAACATTTTGTTCAGAGTTACGAACATCACAGAGTTAGGAACAACCTCCATTCCTGAGGTGTTCGTAATTCTGAGGTTCTGCTGTACTGTTTTTAACAGCAATACAAGTATCTGTCAGCCATCATAATTATTGTCACAGGCTAGAAGATTCCAGTAGGGCAAGAACACTTAATAGATTAGCAATCTTTTGTGGGCGCAGAGAGCCAAATGTG
Organism: Trachemys scripta elegans; assembly: GCF_013100865.1. Classification (NCBI taxonomy): domain Eukaryota; kingdom Metazoa; phylum Chordata; order Testudines; family Emydidae; genus Trachemys; species Trachemys scripta. The sequence goes on from NC_048298.1 coordinate 280,508,860, forward strand.
TTTCTTGTCTATAGGGGAAAAAAAATAGGACTGAGACAGATTAAATCTGAACAATCCAGGTTTCAGCAAAAACAACAAGGAGTCTGGTGGCACCTTAAAGACTAACAGATTTATTTGGGCATAAGCTTTCATGGGTAAAAACCTCACTTCTTCGGATGCATCCAAAGAAGTGAGGTTTTTTACCACGAAAGCTTATGCCCAAATAAATCTGTTAGTCTTTAAGGTGCCACCAGACTCCTTGTTGTTTTTGCTGAAACCTGGATTGTTCAGATTTAATCTGTCTCAGTCCTATTTTTTTTCCCCTATAGACAAGAAACACATTTGGCTCTCTGCGCCCACAAAAGATTGCTAATCTATTAAGTGTTCTTGCCCTACTGGAATCTTCTAGCCTGTGACAATAATTATGATGGCTGACAGATACTTGTATTGCTGTTAAAAACAGTACAGCAGAACCTCAGAATTACGAACACCTCAGGAATGGAGGTTGTTCCTAACTCTGTGATGTTCGTAACTCTNTAAATCTGTTAGTCTTTAAGGTGCCACCAGACTCCTTGTTGTTTTTGTAGATACAAACTAACACGGCTAACCCCTGATACTTGACAGGTTTCAACAAGGAGATCCTAACAAGCAAATAAGATTGAGCTTCAGAAAAACTCATACTGTTCAACTACTGTTAATACTGCTTTGCAGCAGTGAAATCTTAATTAGTGTTTCCCTCCAGTTAACTGTTCCAGTGGGTAAAAGATGCCCTACATGGTTCTCATCTTCTCGCACACCCATACCCTTTTTTCACCTAAGATTTCCAGAGGGAATCCTGTCTATAAATTAGAACTAACTGGCCACAGTGTTATATGATTATTGTCTAAGTGAAATAGATTTATCATCTTCACTTTTTCATTTCCTGTTCTAAGATTTCTGTTAAATACATATTATTCATGAATTACAAAAGGACTAACAGCATGAGAGGCTATTTCCCTGGGGCTAGGTAAATTTGGAGAGTGTTTATTACAGAGATAATGTTCCTCACCAAAAACCAATTGTGCATTCTATTCAATTTATATAATCAGATGAGGCTACAGGTGTTAGACTGCTGGGGGCCAGGAGAAGCTACTGCTTCTCTTGTCATTGTCATTTTCATCCCAAAGGCCATGAGAAGGTCATCTGTCCACCCGTCTCTCTTCCTGGTCTCATGTTGTGTGTTGGCTTAGATGAGTATGCAAACTAGAAATCTATGCAGAGGTGCAGTACTAAGTATTACGGGATGCAAATGAGATATCCATAGAGAATTTCACCTCTCATAAAATCTGTTATAGGTACCCCATGTTGAATTAATCATTATTAGTGAATTTCAATCTGCTTTAATTAATATAGTCCATTAACATATAATAAAAATTCAAAAACGTAATTGTCAAATGAATCTGACTGATAATAATAAAAAAAAATCTATGCCCTCATGATATTTTTAGATTTAAGTACATAGGGACAATGTTAAATATCCAACTGCACTGGATACATATGCCTTCATCTGGAAGCCTTGCCTAGGTCTACACTGCAAATAATCACCAAGAGGTTTGCTTTTCTTCTTACCCTCTTTGTCTTGGGTACGTATGCACTCATATGGTGTTGAAATGAAGAATGAACATCCCTCTGTCTCTGGTTCATAGATTCTAGGAATGGAAGGGACCTCGAGAGGTCATCGAATCCAGTCCCCTGCCTGCATGGCAGGACCAAATACTGTCTAGACCATCCCTGATAGACATTTATCTAACCTACTCGTAAATATCTCCAGCGATGGAGATTCCACAACCTCCCTAGGCAATTTATTCCAGTGTTTAACCACCCTGACAGTTAGGAACTTTTTTCCTAATGTCCAACCTAGACCTCCCTTGCTGCAGTTTAAGCCCATTGCTTCTTGTTCTATCCTTGGAGGCTAAGGTGAACAAGTTTTCTCCCTCCTCCTTATGACACCCTTTTAGATACATGAAAACTGCTATCATGTCCCCTCTCAGTCTTCTCTTTTCCAAACTAAACAAACCCAGTTCTTTCAGCCTTCCTTCATAGGTCATGTTCTCAAGACCTTTGATCATTCTTGTTGCTCGTCTCTGACCCTCTCCAATTTCTCCACATCTTTCTTGAAATGCGGTGCCCAGAACTGGACACAATACTCCAGCTGAGGCCTAACCAGAGCAGGGTAGAGCGGATGAATGACTTCCTCGTGCTCACAACACACCTGTTAATACATCCCAGAATCATGTTTGCTTTTTTTGCAACAGCATCACACTGTTGACTCATATTTAGCTTGTGGTCCACTATAACCCCTAGATCCCTTTCTGCCGTACTCCTTCCTAGACAGTCTCTTCCCATTCTGTATGTGTGAAACTGATTTTTTCTTCATAAGTGGAGCACTTTGCATTTGTCTTTGTTAAACTTCATCCTGTTTACCTCAGACCATTTCTCCAATTTGTCCAGATCATTTTGAATTATGACCCTGTCCTCCAAAGCAGTTGCAATCCCTCCCAGTTTGGTATCATCCGCAAACTTAATAAGCGTACTTTCTATGCCAATATCTAAGTCGTTAATGAAGATATTGAACAGAGCCGGTCCCAAAACAGACCCCTGCAGAACCCCACTCGTTATGCCTTTTCAGCAGGATTGGGAACCATTAATAACAACTGTCTGAGTATGGTTATCCAGCCAGTTATGCACCCACCTTATAGTATCCCCATCTAAATTGTATTTGCCTAGTTTATCGATAAGAATATCATGCGAGACCGTATCAAATGCCTTACTAACATCTAGGTATACCACATCCACAGCTTCTCCTTTAGCCACAAGACTTGTTATCCTATCAAAGAAAGCTATCAGATTGGTTTGACATGATTTGTTCTTTACAAATCCATGCTGGCTGTTCCCTATCACCTTACCACCTTCCAAGTGTTTGCAGATGATTTCCTTAATTACTTGCTCCATTATCTTCCCTGGCACAGAAGTTAAACTAACTGGTCTGTAGTTTCCTGGGTTGTTTTTATTTCCCTTTTTATAGATGGGCACTATATTTGCCCTTTTCCAATCTTCTGGAATCTCTCCCGTCTCCCATGATTTTCCAAAGATAATAGCTAGAGGCTCAGATACCTCCTATATTACCTCCTTGAGTATTCTAGGATGCATTTCATCAGGCCCTGGTGACTTGCAGGCATCTAACTTTTCTAAGTGATTTTTAACTTGTTCTCTTTTTATTTTATCTGATAAACACTACCTCCTTCCCATTAGCATTCACTATGTTAGGCATTCCTTCAGACTTCTCGGTGAAGACCGAAACAAAGAAGTCATTAAGCATCTCTGCCATTTCCAAGTTTCCTGTTACTGTTTCTCCCTCTTCACTAAGCAATGGGCCTATCCTGTCTTTGGTCTTCCTCTTGCTTCTAATGTATTGATAAAAAAGTCTTCTTGTTTCCCTTTATTCCCATAGCTAGTTTGAGCTCATTTTGTGCCTTTGCCTTTCTAATCTTGCCCCTGCATTCCTGTGTTGTTTGCCTATATTCATCCTTTGTAATCTGTCCTAGTTTCCATTTTTTATATGACTCCTTTTTATTTTTTAGATCATGCAAGATCTCGTGGTTAAGCCAAGGTGGTCTTTTGCCACATTTTCTATCTTTCCTAACCAGCGGAATGACTTGCTTTTGGGCCCTTAATAGTGTCCCTTTGAAAAACTGCCAACTCTCCTCAGTTGTTTTTCCCCTCAGTCTTGATTCCCATGGGACCTTACCTATCAGCTCTCTGAGCTTACCAAAATCTGCCTTCCTGAAATCCATTGTCTCTATTTTGCTGTTCTCCCTTCTACCCTTCCTTAGAATTGCAAACTCTATGATTTCATGATCACTTTCACCCAAGCTACCTTCTACTTTCAAATTCTCAATGAGTTCCTCCCTATTTGTTAAAATCAAGTCTAGAACAGCTTCCCCCCTAGTAGCTTTTTCAACCTTCTGAAATAAAAAGTTGTGTGCAATGCAGTCCAAGAATTTGTTGGATAGTCTGTGCCCCGCTTTGTTATTTTCCCAACATATATCCAGATAGTTGAAGTCCCCCATCACCACCAAATCTTGGGCTTTGGATGATTTTGTTAGTTGTTTAAAAAAAGCCTCATCCACCTCTTCCACCTGATTAGGTGGCCTGTAGTAGATTCCTAGCATGACATCTCCCTTGTTTTTTACCCCTTTTAGCCTGACCCAGAAACTCTCAACACTTCCATCTCCTATGTCCATCTCTACCTCAGTCCAAGTGTGTACATTTTTAATATATAAAGGCAACACTTCCTCCCTTTTTCCCCTGTCTATCCTTCCTGAGCAAGCTGTACCCATCCACACCAACATTCCAATCATGTGTATTATCCCACCAAGTTTCAGTGATGCCAACAATGTCATAGTTGTATTTATTTATTAGCACTTCCAGTTCTTCCTGCTTATTACCCATACTTCTTGCATTTGTATATAGGCATCTAAGATACTGGTTTGATCTTTCCTCCCAGTTTTGTCCTGACCCTCCTTTCTCTCTGCCAGTATAGCCAACACTCCCTCTTGTTTCTGACCCATCTCCCAGGTCTCCATGTTCCCCACTTACCTGTGGGCTTTGTTCACCTGTCCCCGTCGAACCTAGTTTAAAGCCCTCCTCACTAGGTTAGCCAGTCTGTGTCCAAATAGGGTCTTTCCCCTCCTCGAAAGGTGAACGCCATCTCTGCCTAGCAATCTTTCCTCGAATAGCATCCCGTGGTCTAGGAAGCCAAAGCCCTCCTGGCGACACCATCTTCGCAGCCAGGCATTCACCTCTATGATGCATCTGTCTCTGCCCGGGCCCATACCTTTGACAGGAAGAATCAAAGAGAATACCACCTGCACTTCAAACTCCTTCACCCGTACTCCCAGAGCCCTGTAGTCACAACGCGCAATATCATTTGTGCCCACATGGATGAGTAGCATGGGGTAGGAGTCAGAGGGCTGGATAATCCTCCTTGACAATGCCTCCGTAACATTTCGGATACGGGCTCCCAGCAGGCAGCATACGTCCCGAGATGAAATGTCAGGGCGACAGATGGGCACCTCCGTCCCCCTCAGCAGAGAGTCTCCGACCACCACTAACCTACATTTCCTATTTGCAGTGGTGGCAACAGACCTCCCAGCCTTAGGGGTATGAGGCTTCTCCTCCTTTACTGTAGGAAGTGATTCCTTCTTTCCTGTATCAAGAAAAGCATAACGGTAACCTATTACCATGGCGGGAGGGTTCGGAGCAGGGGTGGAGCACTGCCTGCTGCCGGAAGTAACCAGCTGCCAATGTCCACCCTGAGCCATCTCCTCCTCCACCAGTGGTGTATCAGCAGTCCTGTGTACTGGGACAGCTACCTCAGCTGTCTCCACATGGACACTGTCCAGGAATTGCTCGTGGATTCGGATGCTCCTCAACCTAGTCACCTCCTCCTGTAGCTCTCCCACCTGTTGCCTGAGAGATTCCACCAGCAGGCACCTTTCACATTGGATGGTCCCCCCAGGCTGGATATCAGTAAGTGGAAATTGCAAGTTACAGTCTCTGAAAAACAACCCCAGGATCTGGGTAGAAGCATCCATGCTCAGGCGCTCTGTCTGGCTACAGGCGCAGGTAGAGGAGACAGAAACAGTGCTGGTAAGCAGTCTCTGCTCTTTGGTGTTCTGGCTCTGCTTACCTCTGAGTGCTGCACTGCACCGGGCTTGGATCCTCCCTTTTAAGGAGCTTCCCCTCTCCAGGTTTGATGGGCCTCACAGGTGCATCAGGTTGGGGCTACATGTGCTCAGAGGAATTCTTTATGCCCTTCCTGATTTGGTCTCCCCAGAGACACCTCTGCCTGCAAAGATCTCCATTTACAGAGTTCTCAGTGCTGGATCAGAACCTGATGTTAGTCATGACAGACATGGGGGGAGAGTAACAAGAGTAACAAGACACTGGGCAGGGAATAGGGAGGGAAGACAAGGTTAACAGCCATAGAATGCTTTTGTTCTCACTGGAGCCTAACACTTAATTTGGTGGAGTAAGGAAGTTTTTTGGTTTGCTTTTTTAAAACTTAGAGTAAATAGATGTCTTTGTGTAGTGTAACCAAGAGCCAGGAAAATAAGGACCAATTACCTCTATAAGTAATGGAGTACAATGTCCTGGCTTACTGTAATATTATCTATTTATCTCTTAAATCACTTACACAATAATCATTCTACTAAAGTCACTTTTCTCCTTTAGGCTATCTCAGCCATTAAGGGATCATCAAGGGCAGAAGGTGCATCCATTTTTCAAGTTATTGAGGCTTCCCTTTATTCATTTACTTGTAGCACAAGATTTCTCCAATAATTATGGGCCTGCACTTGATTTTCTTTCTGTCCAATGGCAGACCTAAGTCAATTGGGTATTTTTAATAAGGAATTCTATAATCTGCACATGCCTTTCAGATTTATTTCCTTTCTTTTGATTAACTAATAAGACTGAGAGGTGATTGGGCTAAACTTTCTACTCTTCTTTCTAGAGCAGTGGTGGGCAGCCCGCAGCCCATCATGGTAATTTGCTGGCGGGCCGCCGGACAGTTTATTTACATGGGAGCTGTGGGAAGTGATATGGGCTGCAGGGATGTGCTGGCCGCTGCTTCCAGCGACTCCCATTGGCTGGGAACGGTGAACCGCGGCCCCTGGGAGCTGCAGGCCGCCATGTAAATGTAAACAAACTATCTGGTGGCCCACCAGTGGATTACCATGGCGGGACACGTGTGGCCCGAGGGCCGCAGGTTGCCCACCACTATTCTAGAGTATTTAGTTGGGTATTTACATTCTAGGTTATAGAAGTTGGGAAATTATATCCTGAGTAGTTCTTTGTCTATAACCAGCAAAGACTATTTAGTTTTATGACCTGAGTTAGTCAAAAGACTGCTGAGTACTCTAGACATGAAGGTTTTTGTTGATCTCAAGTTAGAAATTTGTCCTCAACTTGAATAAAGAACTCATCGAAATCATACAATCATAGAATATCAGGGTTGGAAGGGATCTCAGGAGGTCATCTCGTCCAACCCCCTGCTCAAAGCAGGACTAATTCCCAACTAAATCATCCCAGCCAGGGCTTTGTCAAGCCTGACCTTAAAAACCTCTAAGGAAGGAGATTCCACCACCTCCCTAGGTAACCCATTCCAGCGCTTCACCACCCTCCTAGTGAAAAAGCTTTTTCCTAATATCCAACCTAACCCACCCTCCACAGCAACTTGAGACCATTACTCCTTGTTTTGTCATCTGCTACCACTGAGAACAGTCTAGATCCATCCTCTTTGGAACCCCCTTTCAGGTAGTTGAAAGCAGCTATCAAATCTCCCCTCATTCTTCTCTTCTGAAGACTAAACAATCCCAGTTCCCTCAGCCTCTCCTCATAAGTCATGTACTCCAGCCCCCTAATCATTTTTGTTGCCCTCCGCTGGACTCTTTCCAATTTTTCCACATCCTTCTTGTAGTGCGGGGCCCAAAACTGGACATAGTACTCTAGCTGAGGCCTCACCAATGTCGAATAGAGGGGAATGATCACATCCCTCGATCTGTTGGCAATGCCCCTACTTATACAGCCCAAAATGCCATTAGCCTTCTTGGCAACAAGGGCACACTGTTGATTCATATCCATCTTCTCATCCACTGTAACCCCTAGATCCTTTTCTGCAGAACTGCTGCCTAGCCATTCGGTCCCTAGTCTGTAGCAGTGCAGGGGGTTCTTCCGTCTCTGCACTTGTCCTTGTTGAACTTCATCAGATTTCTTTTGGCCCAATCCTCTAATTTGTCTAGGTCCCTCTATATCCTATACCTACCCTCCAGCGTATGTACCATTCCTCCCAGTTTAGTGTCATCTGCAAACTTGCTGAAGGTGCAGTCCACGCCATCCTCCAGATCATTAATGAAATGCATTCCAGGTTACCAGATAATATGGATGTTAACAGATTACTAAATGTTTAAAACAACAGTCTAGTTGCCCACCACTTATTATTTGCCACAGCTCAACATTCTTAATTACACAGAGTAGGATCTTCCTCCAAGACTCATTCAGTTTAAATCTATGGCACAATTTACAATTAGTCACAATCAATGTGAGGAAGACTAGTAAAATCTCTTCCTGTAGGTTTGGATATATTTTGGATAGTTTTCCTCATATAAGCCTATTAACAATTTAATTTTTTTACCATTTCCTTTCAACTCTTTCCACCTCCACCACCAAAAGGAGAAGAGAAGATACAATAAAAAAACTCCAATGGCCACATGTTCTGATAAAAGAGACTGTTCTATTTCAGTTCTACAGTTATACTTTTTAATTGTCCCCCTGTGGGAGAATTGTCTTAAATTTCTTTCTATGGACATTATTAAACTAAAATACATATTCAAAATAAAACAGAAAACCTATAGTCTTAAAGCCTGATTATGATCTCATATGCACAGTCATGTATCTCTTATAAGACCAGACACTGCACATATATGTATGGTACAAGAAAAGGTGCCAGTTTTATGAGATGTACTATGATCTGCACTCATTTCATGTCATGTACTGTACAACATTTCTATGTTGCTTTGAGATCTGGGGACACAGAATCTTATAGTATCTCTAGTTATGTGGGAATAAATTGTTGTTTGAATGACCTGTCATGGAGCTCAGCTGTAAAACATCATGCATGATCCATAGTTCAGTACAGCAAACAACTCCTTGGTGAGAATTCTAAAAAATGTAGAAAAGCAGGGAAAACACAAAATTGAACACCAGTCTTTCCACAGTCTTAGTTAAAATCCCAAATGCAGTGAATTTCCATGCTCTAGACCCTAATTCTGCAATTAGACTTGTCTGTACTGACAGGAGTGACATTACCTTCATTTTGCTTGAGGGGACCATGGAGGGTTGCACAGTTCATTGTCATTTTTATTAAAACAGATAAGAATGGACTCTGGGTTGTGACCCTTCTATTCGATGAAACCTCTAAAAATCACTCAGCTGCAGAGATAACATTCAAGATCACCCTCGAGGCTGCATGTGCTCTATAGCAAGAGAACAAAAGAGCCCAGTGAGAATGCTAAACATTTTTTTTCCTGGTTTCTTCCAGACGCACGTGTTCTATATACTTGTCCTAGAAGATCAGCCCCAAAAGTTTTGCATGTGAAGGGAAATTCAGACATTTTGATTTTATTGCAAGTTTCTAATCACTCTTTCTGTGCTATTACTTTTCCCGCTTCCTCCTCTTTGCTGTTTTTATCATGTTCACATTGCCTTGACAAGACACAAAGAAACAGGAAAATCCTGCTATCAGTCTCCAGGGCTGTAAGGCGCTCTCCTTGCAGCAGAAGCAATGCAGTTCCCCTGCGCTGGGATTGGGACAGTATTTAAGGAACTCATGCAGACATTCACTATGCTGATGGCATGGTGACCCATGTAAATTCATGGATATTAAATAGATGCAGTAGGCGTATGTCCCCTCCATTTTGAAGAGCAAAGACTCTGGGTGAAGAACTGGCACTATTGAAGTCAATGGGAGTTTTGCTACTGACTTCAATGAGCCAGGGTTTTACCCTGTATAGACGAGTGGAGAGAGAGTTTTAGAGACAAGTTATGGTGAATCTGGCCTAATGGAGCCACGACTATGAAAATCCATCTGCCATTCCTACCATAGGTGGTGGAAGGGGCATCAGCTGTTTGAGTTACTGCAGAATTCTCTATTGTACCAGAGTAGAAGTCCTCAACACACACATTATATTCTCAGGCTGGGTTGAGGACTTTACCCTAAAAGTTATAGACACATGGTTGTAGTAATGTGTACTTTTCAAATATAAAATGGAGAAATGTCTCATAAAATCATATTACAGCTGCACTCAATAACATTTCATTCCAAAAATTGCTTTCTGCCAATGCAGTTCCATTTGCTTTTGTCAGTAGAAAGTGGTGTTAATTATAATGAAGATTAAATTTGTGCATGGCAGCAGTGCTAAATTTTCCTTTTACTGCAAGAGTTTGGCATGGGCTGAATCTTACCTTTATGATCAGCAGTGCATACGTAATTCAATTAATTGATTTATTATATTTCAATTTATAACAAGAAAGGGCGCCTATTTCAAGGCTCTGAATGCCCTCCCAGTTTTTTAACATTACAAAATCAAAATATATATATATATATCAGTCAGTCTCAGACATTCTATTCTATTCTATGCAGGTTCTTATACCAGCTTCATCATAACAGTATCTGAGTGTTTTCCAGTTAAGCATTCAATGCTGTGGCTAACATTTTGTTAAGAGAAGTAGCTCTTAATAAAAAATTTTAACACCCCAGTACAACAGCACCTAAATATTCCTTAACACTCCTCAAAAGCCTCGTGAAATAAAAAGGCCCTCCAGTGCCTCTTGAAAGTAGAAAAATCCAGGCTATTTTGTACCAAGGGTGGAAAGGTCAGAACACAAGGAAAGCTTGAAGGGGAAAAAGAGAGATTGTGCAGATGTCTCTAAAGGAGAACTATTGGGAAACACTCAGAATGTTCACTAGGCAACCAAGGGGAACTAATGAACAGGGGACCACAAACAGGGAGTTTGAGAGGAAGTTTGTAAGAGGAAGTTGTGATATAATTGCTATGGTCAGGAAGGGCCGTATTGCCTGTGCCGACACTACTCTGCTTGCACCTGCATCAAGACACAGAGCCTGACCAGGGCTGCCTCTACGATCCTGGTGGGGATTTGCAGATACTGTGACTTGAATTTCCCACACTCAAAAAGCCAGGCTGGGGCTTTGGGGCAGTGCAAAAGGTGTCTGCTGGTGGATTCTCTCAGGAAGCAGGTGGGAGAGCTACAGGAGGAGGTGATTCACTGAGGAACATCTGTGCCCACGAGGACTTCACTGAGAGTATTCATATGGAGATGTCCTAGGCTGAGGAAGCTATCCAGCTAGAGAAGACTGTGGTCATGCCCCTAGGGGGGCAGAGGATATGGCTCTGTCACAGGGAGGACACTGGCTGCTGGTTACTTCTGGCAGCAAGCAGTGCCCCACACCTACTCCGAACCCACTCACCATAGGGATGAAGAACCATTATGCTGCCCTGGCAATGTGTGATGAAGGTGGAAGAGGAAAAGCCATGTACCCCAAGACTTGGAGGATCGCAGCCACCACTCCAGGAAGAAACATAGGGTAGCGGTGGTTGGTGACTCTCTTCTGAGGGAGATATAGGCACCTATCTGTCAGCCTGACATGGCATCCCAGAAGGTATGCTGCCTGCCAAGACATTATGCAGTTCACTGACTACTACCCCATGCTACTCATCCATGTAGGCACTAATCATATTGCCAGGCATGACCCTGAGCAGATCAGAAATGACTACAGGGCTCTGGGAGTGAGGGTGAAAGAGTTGGGGGTGCAGGTGTGTTACCCAGCGTTCCCCCAAAACTATAGCTCTAGGTAAACTTTACTCTCTGTGAGGTGGTATCAGGATAGAACAAGGAGATGCAGCAATTCTGTCTGCTATATGGCTGACACAAATCGAAAACACTGCTTTCACTTACAGCCAGTATGGTATTAGTCTTCAGCCCTCCCACTAGTTCAGCCTTTAGTTGAAGTCACTGCTTTGTTTAGTCTCAAGCACATACAAACACAAAAGGTTATAGAGGACCCCAGACTGATAATTACCCCCTCAGGATTACCCCTCAGGAATTTGGAGCAGTATTTCCTGTGGCTGGCCTTCTGTCTGTGGCTAGAAATCTCTGTGTCCACAAAGCAATCCACTTGATGCAGACCCACAATACCCCTCTTATACTCAAAAAGCTAAGAGACACATCAATCAAAAAAATGTTACATAGCTGACCAAACAAAATCAGTCACTAGGCAAAAAGCAGGTGTTACAAAAATATGTCACAAAAAAAAAATTGTTAAGCAAGCAATTTCCGAGTAGTTAGTCTGGCATCATATTTCCCCATAACAGCAGTCCTGAAATATATCCAGACTTCCTGTGTATCACAGACACTTACCTCAGCATATCAGAGAGGGCATAGAGTCAAGCTCACGTCATGTGATAGCTGGTCCCCCTCCCACCCTTGCCTTAATTATGCTAAGTTCCTCCAAAGAGCATTCCGACTAAATGACTAAATGCAACAAGAAAAAAAATTGATAATCCATCCCAATAATTGACAGTCGCTAAGACACCTGGCTGGTTGTTGAACTGCTTCTCTACAGGTGGTGTTCTCTTTGATCCTTCTGGTGAAGGGTAGGGGCCCAGGCAAGACAAATGTATCCTGGAAATGCCTGGCTATGAGGATGGTATCATCAGGAGGGCTTCAGCTTCCTTGTCCATGGAATGCTGTTCCAAGATGAAGGACTGGTAAGCAAAGATGGGGTCCACCTATCGAGTAAGGAGAAGCTCATTTTGGATACAGACTGGCTAACATAGTGAGGAGATCTGTAAACAAGGTTCGAAGGGGGCAGGTGATAAAAGCTCACAGATAAGTCAAAAACATGGAGACCTGGGAGATGGGTCAGAATCGGGGGGAGCATGAACCGTTATAGCCGGGATGAGGGAGAGACAAGAGAGACCATAGGGGGAAATCAAATCGGTATCTTAGATGTCTGTATACTAGGGACTGGCAACCTTTGGCATGTGGCACACCAGGGTAAGCACCCTGGCAGGCCGAGCCGGTTTGTTTACCTGCCGTGTCCGCAGGTTTGGCCAATCACGGTTCCCACTGGCCGCAGTTCACTGTCCCAGGAAAATGAGGGCTGTGGGAAGCAGCGCAGGCCGAGGGATTTGCTGGCCACCACTTTCCGCCGCCCCCATTGGCCTGGGACGGAGAACCGCGGCAAGTGGGAGCTGCAAACGGCTGAACCTGCGGACGTGACAGGTAAACAGACCGGCCTGGCCTGCCAGGTAGCTAACCCTGGCGGGCCGCGGGCCAAAGGTTGCCGATCCCTGCTGTATACTAATGTGGAAGTATGGGGAATATGCAGGAAGAACTTGAAATGCTAGTTAAAACACAAAACACAAAACTTGAAATGCTAGTTAAAACTATAGCATAGTTTGCATCACAGAGATTTGGTAGGATAATAACGCATGACTGGACCATTGGTATAGAAGGGTACCATTTGCTTGGGAAGGACAGGCAGAGACAAAAAGGGGAGGAGGTGTTGCCTTATATATTAAAAATGTCTACACTTGGGGTATGTCTACACTAGGAAATTAGGTCGAACTTATAGAAGTTGATCTTTAGAAAGCGATTTTATACAGTCGATCGTGTATGTCCCCACTAAGCGCAGTAGGTCCTCAATACGGAGGCTAGCATCGACTCAAGGAGTGGTGCACTGTGGGTAGCTATCCCACAGTCCCCACGGCCCATTGGAATTCTGGGTTAAGCTCCCAATGCCTGATTGGGCAAAAGTATTATGGCAGATGGTTTGGGGTACATGTCGTCAGTCTCCCCTCCCTCTCTCCCTCCCTCCTTGAAAGCAATGGCAAACAATCGATTCATGCTTTTTTTCCTGGGTTACCTGTGCAGATTCCATACCAAGGCAAGCATGGAGCCCATTCAGCTCACCACTGCTGTTGTGAGCATTGTAAACACCTTGCGCATTATCCTGCAGTGTGTGCAGAACCTGGCTAGGAGCCGCCAGCACAAGGACGATTATGAGGAGGACATGGACACAGACGTTCCTGAAAGCATGGGATGTTGCAATTGGGACAGCATGGTGGCAGTGGGGCAGGTTGATACAGTGGAATGCTGATTCTGGGACAGGCAAACCAGCACAGACTGGTGGGACCGCATAGTGTTGCAAGTATGGGATGATTCCCAGTGGCTGCGCAACTTTCGCATGCATAAAGCCACTTTCATGGAACTGTGTGAGTTGCTTTCCCCCGCCCTGAAACTCAGGAATATGAAGATCAGATCTGCCCTGACAGTTGAGAAGCGAGTGAAAAAAGCCCTGTGGAAGCTTGCAATATCTGACTGATACCAGTCAGTCGGGAATCAATTCAGAGTGGGCAAATCTACCAGGGGGGCTGCTGTGATTCAAGTAGCCAAGGCAATCACTAACCTTCTGCTAGCAAGGGTAGTGACTTTGGGAAATGTGCAGGTCATAGCCGATGGCTTTGTTGCAATGGGGTTCCCTACTGTGGTGGGGCGATAGATGGAACGCATATCCCTATCTTGGCACCGGACCACCCTGCCAACCAGTACATAAACCGCAAAGGGTACTTCTTAATGGTGCTGCAAGCACTGGTGGATCACAAGGGACATTTCACCGACATCAACATGGGATGGCTGGGAAAGGTGCATGACGCTTGCATCTTTAGGAACTCCAGGCTGTTTGAACAGCTGCAAGAAGGGACTTACTTCCCAGACCAGAAAATTACTGTTGGGGATGTTGAAATGCCAATAGTTATCCTTGGGGACCCAGCCTATCCCTTGCTCCCATGGCTCATGAAACACAGGCAACCTGGACAGTAGTAAGGAGCAGTTCAACTATAGGCTGAGCAAATACAGAATGGTGGTAGAATGTGCCTTTGGACATTTAAAAGCTCGCTGGCGCTGTTTGCTGACTAGATTAGACCTCAGCACAAACAATATTCCCATTGTTATTGCTGCTTGCTGTGTGCTCCATAATATTTGTGAGAGTAAGGGGGAGATGTTTATGGTGGGGTGGGAGGTTGAGGCAAATCGCCTCGCTGCCAATTTTGAACAGCCAGACACCAGGGTGATTAGAAGAGCACAGCTAGGCATGCTGCACATCAGAGAGGTTTTGAAAACCAGTTTCATGACTGGCCAGGCAACGATGTGACAGTTGTGTGTGTTTCTCCTTGATGCAAACCCGCCCCCTTTATTGATTTTAATTCCCTGTAAGCAAACCCCTCTCCCCCTTTCAATCACAGCTGGCAAAGGAAATAAAGTCACTATTGTTTTGAAACCATGCATTCTTTATTTATTAATTTTTAAAAAAGTGAGATAACTGACAAGGTAGCCCGGGTGGGGTGGGGGAGGAGGGGAGGAGGGAAGGACAAGGCAACATTGCTTATTGTAGCCACACTACAAATCAAAACTGTTTGAATGACAGCCTTCTGTTGCTTGGGCCACTTTCTGGAGTGGAGTGGCTGGGTGCCCAGAGCCTCCCCCAACCCCTGTGTTCTTGGGCATCTGGGTGAGGAGGATATGGAACTTGGGGAGGAGGGCAGGCGATTATACAATGGATGCAGCGGCGGTCTGTGCTCTTGTTGCCTTTCCTGCAGCTCCACCAGATGCCTGATCATGTCCATTTGTCCCCCCATTAGCCTCAGCATCTGCTCCTGCGTGTTCTGATCACTCTCACTAAATGTTTTCCTAGCCTCTGCCACTGAATGCCTCCATGCATTCAGCTGTGCCCTATCAGTGCAGGACGACTGCATGAGCTCTGAAAACATGTCATTGCGAGTGCATTTTTTTCACCTTCTAATCTGCGATAACCTCAGGGATGGAGATGATACGGGGAGCACAGAAGCATTTGCACCTGCAGGGGAGATAAAATGAGAGAGTAAAATTTAAGAAGATACATTTCTGAGAACAAAAGGGAGACTCTTTCACAGTGAATCAAGCAATTTACATCAGACAACACATGTGCTTTAGGTACAAGGTCGCATTTTGTCTTTTATATAGAGCACCTGCTGGTATGGTCACACATCACACATGGCTGGGCAACAGAATTCGGTTTCCAGGCAGCCATGGTAAGCCAAAGGGTATGCAGGGTTGGCTTCTTCTGCCTTCATAATATGTGTGAATGGTTTCAAACTGCAGTGCCCTCTTTTCCCATGGCAAGCAATGCTGGTTGGGTTTGCTGTTTAAAAGGAGGGGGCTATGGTTTGGGGTTGGATGAACAGCACACCCCTCCCCCCACCATGTAGTTATTCTCAGGGATGATCCCTTTTAGCGAAGTGCAAACAGCCCAGCATGAACGGGGTCCTTTTACTGTTCCCTTACAGGAATTCCCCTATTTCAACCAGGTGACCATGAATGCTATCACTCTTCTGAGGCTGACACAGAAAGATAAAGACTGAATGTTGCATGAATGCGACCAAAACCCAGGACCATTTGCTGCCATGCTTTGTGCTGCAATGATTCCAGACTACTTGCTATTGGCTTGGCGTGGTAAAGTGTCCTACTGCGGAAGATGAAATAAGGCAGCCCTCCCCAGAAACCATCTGCAAAGGCTTTCAGAGTACCTCCAGCAGAGCTTCATGGAGATATCCCTGGAGGATTCCCACTCCATCCCCAGACACGTTAACAGACTTTTCCAGTAGCTGTACTGGCTGTGAATGCATCCCAATTTTTCAGGGCAAATCAAACATTAAACACAATTGCTTTTAATACCTGTAGTGTAGTTACAAATATGTACTCACCAGAGGTGCCTTCTCCGCCTTTAGGGTCTGGGAACCCGCCTTGGGAGAGTATTGGCTCCAGGGTGATGAAAAGGCTGCTGGGGAGAATGAAATCTCCGCTTGTCTGCTGCGTATTCTCTTCCTCAACATCCTCCTCTGTGTTCATTAATCATAGAGTATCAGGGTTGGAAGGGACCTCAGGAGGTCATCTCATCCAACCCCCTGCTCAAAGGAGGACCAATCCACTCAGATTTTTGCCCCAAATCCCTAAATGGCCCCCTCAAGGATTGAACTCACAACCCTGGGTTTAGTAGACCAATGCTCAAACCACTGAGCTATCCCTCCCCCTTTGTGTGAGACTCCCCCCTTGCAGGTGTCCACGGACACTGGTGGGGTACTGGTAGAGTCCCCCCCTAGAATGGCATGCAGCTGATCATAGAAGCGGCATGTATAGGGCTCTGACCCGGAGTGACCGTTTGCTTCCTTTGTCTTGTGGTAGGCTTGCCTCAGCTCCTTAACTTTCAGGCAGCACTGCTGTGTGTCCCTGGTGTAGCCTCTCTCCACCATGCCCTATGCAATTTTGGCATATATATTAGCATTTCTTCTTTTTGATCAGAGTTCTGCCTGCACAGATTCTTCTCCCCGTACAGCAATTAGATCCAGTGTCTCCCGTTCGCTCCATGCTGGAGCTCATTTGCAATTCTGGGATTGCATGGTCACTTGTGTTGCTGAGCTCGCCACGCTGACCAAACAGGAAATGAAATTCAAAAGTTCCTGGGGCTCTTCCTGTGTACCTGGCTGGTGCATTGGGGTTGAAAGTGCTGTCCAGAGCGGTCACACAGCAGCACTCGGGGATTGCTCCCAGAGGCCAATACTGTTGAATTGCACTCTGCTGCGTCTGCACTACCCCAAAGTTGAACCAAGAAGGTCAATTTTAGCACTACTCCACTCGCCGGAGTGGAATACAGCAGTCAATTTTAAGAGCCCTTTAGGTCGACAGAACGGGGTTGGTTGTGTAGCCGCATTGCCTGTAAAATTGACCTAACATGGTTAAATTTGATCTAATCTCGTAGTATAGACCAGGGCTTGGACTGAGATTGAAATGGAAACAGACTTGTTGAAAGTATTTGGGTAAGAATAAAAGGGGTAAAAACAAGGGTGATGTCATGGTAGGGGTTTACTACAAAGCACCTAGCCAGGAAGATAAAGTGGATGAGGCACAGGACTTGGTGGTGAGGGGAACGTCAACTACCCAGATATCTGCTGGGAAAATAACACACCAGGGCACAGATTATCCAACAAGTCCTTGGAATGTATTGGAGACAATTTTTTTTAGTTCAGAAGGTGGAGAAAGCTGTTCTAGAATGGATTTTGACAAATAGAGAGGAACTGGTTGAGAATTTGAAAGTTGAAAACAGCTTAGATTAAAGTGATCATGAAATGGTAGAGTTTATGATTCTAAGGAATGCTAGGAGGGAGAACAGCAAAATAAAGAAAATGGATTTCAAGAAGGTAGACTTTAGCAAACTCAGGGAGTTGGTAGGTAAGATTCCATGGGAAGCAACTCAAAGGGAAAACAGTTCAACAGAGTTGGCAGTTTTTCAAAGAGATATTATTAAGGACACAAGAGCAAAATATCCCATTGCATACGAAAGATAGGAAGCATGTCAAGAGACCACCCTGGCTTTACCAGGAGATCATCAATGATCTGAAACGCAAAAAAGAGTCCTACAAAAAGTGGAAACTAGGTTAAATTATAAAGGATGATTATAAACAAATAACACAAGTATGTAAGGACAACATTAGAAAGGCCAAGGCACAAAACAAGATTAAACTAAGATTAAGACATAAAAGGTAAGAGGAAAAGATTCTACAAATACATTAGTAGCAAGAGGAAGACCAAGGACAGGGTAGGCCTGTTACTCAATGAGCGGGAGGAAACAATAATAGAAAATGTAGAAATGTCAGAAG
Source organism: Trachemys scripta elegans (assembly GCF_013100865.1). Classification (NCBI taxonomy): domain Eukaryota; kingdom Metazoa; phylum Chordata; order Testudines; family Emydidae; genus Trachemys; species Trachemys scripta. The sequence continues at coordinate 280,527,213 of NC_048298.1, forward strand.
TGTTAAATGACTTTTTTGTTTCAGTTTTCACCAAAGAGGTTAGTAGCTATTGGAGGTCTAACATAGTGAATGTCAGTGGAAATGAGATAGTATCAGAGGCTAAAATAGGGAAAGAATAAGTTAAAAATTACTTAGATGAGTTAGATGTTTTCAAATCACCAGGGCCTGATGAAATACAGCCTAAAATACTTAAGGAGGAGATATCTGAGCCATCAGCAATTATCTTTGAAAAATCATGGAAGAAAGAAGAGATTCCAGAAGACTGGAAAAGGGCAAATATAGGGCCAATCTATAAAAAGACAAATAAGGACAAGCTGCGGAATTACAGACCAGTCAAGATAATGGAGCAAATAATTAAGCAATCAATTTGCAAACACCTAGAAGATAATAAGGTGATAAGTAACAGTCAGCATGGATTTGTCAAGAATAAGTCATGTCAAACTAACCTGATCACAATCTAACTATAAATGAACAGTGTAACACTGTTGCAAAGAACCCTAGAACCATTCTGGAATGTATTAGCAGGAGTGTGCTAAGCAAGAGAAAATTAATTCTTTTGCTCTACTCCCCACTGATTAGGCCTCAACTGGAGTATTGTATCCAGTTCTGGGCACCACATTTCAGGAAAGATGTGGACAAATTGGAGAGAGTCCAGAGAAGAGCAATAAAAATGATTAAAGGTTTAGAGAACATGACCTATGAGGGAAGATTGGACAAATTACGTTTGTTTAGTCTGCAGAAGAGAAGACTGAGGGGGGACATGATAACAGTTTTCAAGTACATAAAAGGTTGTTATGTGGAAGAGGAAGAAAAATTCTTCTCCTTAACATCTGAGGATAGGACAAGAAACAATGCAGCAAGGGCGATTTAGGTTGGACATTAGGAAAAACTTCCTAACTGCCAGGGTGATTAAGCACTGGAATAAATTGCGTAGGAAAGTTGTAGAACTCCATCACTGGAGATTTTTAAGAACAGGTTAGATAAACACTTATCAGAGATGGTCTAGATAATACTTAATCCTGCCATGAGTGCAGGGGACTGGACTTGATGACCTCTCAAGGTCCCTTCCGGTCCTATGATTCTACGGTATGTAGCAAAGCCTCTGTAAAATTAACACATTTTCCATGTCTTTCAATATGAAAAAAAAAATGTATAAAAGTTACTCACCTAGACCTTGGTCCAGCAAGGCATTTAACCATTGCTTCCATGATGCTACTTAGATGCTTAAAACTGAGAGTGTGCCTTAAGTGCTTTGTGGGACTGGTGCCCTCTGGGCCCAACTGATGGACATGTAGAGTTAGTGAATACTTACTTCTGTGAGCCTATTTGCACAAGTGAAGCTCACCAATGTAAGGGTCTGCCACGCCCTTACTGTTAGAGAGAGAGGGAAAGGATGACATTCACACAGCCCATTACTCTCCTTTCTTCCAATTCTTCTGCCAAACAACAACAAAAGAGGCCTGACCCCATGCAAAGCTTTCAACAACCCAAAGGAGGAGATAAGTCAGAGACTCCATGAAGTCTATTAGAGATGTTGCTATTACCAATCTATTTTACTTGGAAGGCACTCGGTGATGGGTGTAATGCAAAAACATATAATGGATAAATAGATGAATCACAGGGTGCTAAGTGAAGAGCTGATCTCTGGGATAACACAGTGCAGTTGGACAAACAAATGGAACATATATATTTTTTTTGCTAAGATTATAAACCCCAAGATGAGTGCACTCTTCCATTTCAAGTCCTTTTTATGCCAAAGTTAATATTTTCCCTTTTTTCCCCATTAAGGATTGTTATTTTCTCACTTTTTTCTCTGTATGTGTTTTCCGCCCCAGACTCCGTTATGTTATCCATTTCCCACGCCTCCTCTTTTCATACACCCCTTCTGCCTCTGCCTCCTTCTTCTTCTAGTATTCTGTACATTCCATGGACCTCCTGCTTGATCTTGGGAAGTGCTGAGTACTTCCGGTGAGATGCTTAGCAGCCTCAACTTCCATTGAAGTCACAGAAGTTGAGGGTGGTCAGCACCTTGCAGAATCAGTCCCTGTCTTCTTTTCTTTCCTCTCTCTTCCAAGCCTTTCATCCTACCCTTGCTCTTGTTCTCTCTATTTACCATTGTGCCGCCTTCCAGTTTCCCATTTACTCTTCATCTTCCACTGGCTTCCCTCTTCTCAAAGGCAGTTTGACTGAAATTAGCTACTGCACTTCTAGCCCATTTGGATTAGTCCTGAGGTGGAACATTCCAAAATGCTGATACAGCACAGTAGGGGTGGGGCTGCTTTGCACAAACATTTAAACAACAGTGCTGACGGCTGCTGAAAAAAAATGGGCATGAAAATTACACAATCCATGAAATTTATTACACCTGCAGTTTGCCATTTGCCTTCCTCATTTGCATATGCTACTTTGGCTCACAGCAAAATAATATTTTAACACATGTACTTTACATATAAAAATCTATTCTAATCTAATTGAGATAATGTTCCGTGTTACCTATAGTAAAATGCCTATAAGTCAGACATTAGCATTTCCAAATCATATTTGTTCTTTTAAATCATTTGAGTTTGGGAAGATCTTGCAGCATTTTCAATCTGTTCTTGTTAAGGACATTAAGCATTAGAAAATTCTTCAAATACCTTACTCTCTAAATCTTTCATCTTTGTTGCATTGATTTACAGCTTCTAAAAAATTTGCAGAATGTAATTTGTAATTAAGTGCATTCTCACTCACATATGCAAATTCTAATGAATACTTGTCATGATTCTGCTATTTTTAATAACATTAGTACTGCTATGCTGAAATTTCTTAAAGATCAGACCAATTTTTAATAGGTCAGTGTTCTTTTTATAATTACCTGACTCATTTATTTTGTTTGCCATTGCATGAATATTACTTGTTTGCTTTAATTTTATGGTGTTGACAACAGCTGAAGTAAACATCTTTGCAGTTTTGATGAAGGGAATAACTAAATTTTAACCTCTGCAATACTGTGTGCATACTCAACAGAAGGTGTGAATATTTTTTTCTTTCCAAAACACATGGGAGCCTTATAGAAAATCAAATACATGCAGTTGTATTAATTTTTTTCATATCCATAAATGCCAATAACAAATATATCAGATTAGAAATTGCAGAATCCTTTGAAGATTTAATATCTTTTGTACAATATGGCTGTGTTTCATAATTGGGTCTTGGTGCAAATGATCCCAATTTGTGCTTACTGCTACCAGATATTCATGGAAATGCATATTACAGCCATTCTTTACTGGCCCCAAATTTAAATGGAATTAAATCTGAATATGACCTCTGTATTAAGGAGAAAGGCAGTTTTCCCATGGTAATGCTTTTTTAAATGTGGTGATTTGATGTAGAAGTCATCCGCTTTGGGCCCTTCGATTTTAATGTCTCCTAGACATTTAGTCAGGGTCTCTGTATGAAGCTTCCAAGGAACTACATAGATTCATAAATTATAAAGCTCCTATCATCTAGACCAGGGATCGTCAACCTTTGGCATGCAGCCCGCCAGGGTGAGCACCCTGGTGGCCTAGACCATTTTGTTTACCTGACGTGTCCACAGGTTTGGCCTATCATGGCTCCCACTGGCTGCAGTTCGCCACTCCAGGCCAATGGGGGCTGCGGGAAGCATCGCGGGGCAAGGAATGTGCTGGCCGCCGCTTCTTGTCGCCCCCATTGGCCTGGAGCGGCAAACCACAGCCAGTGGGAGCCGCGATCGGCCGAACCTGCAGATGTAGCAGGTAAAGAAACCAGCCCAGCCTGCCAGGATACTTACCGTGTGCCAAAGGTTGCCGATCCCTGATCTAGACTGACCTCATATATAACAGTGGCCACAGGACTTCCATAAATTAATTTCTGCTTGTCTAGAGCACATCTTTAAGAAAAAAATCCAAACTTGATTTAAAAATTATCAGTGATGGCAAATCCACCACAACCCTTGATAAATTGTTCCAATGGTAAATAACCATCACTATTAAAATTATTTTTTTATCTGAATTTGTTTAGTTCCAACTTCCAGCTATTGGGTCTTGTTGTACTTTTGTCTGCTAGATTGAAGAGCCCATTCAAAGTTTTGTTCCCTATGTAGGTGCTTATAAACTGTGATCAAATCACCCTTTAACCTTCTCTTTGTTAAACTAAACAGATTGAGCGCCTATTACAATTCCTTCACCACACTGGGCAACGAGTGGTGAAGGAATTACTTTGGGCCCAGCCAGCCCCATCCTGCCACATCTACAGCAAAAGCTCCATCTGGTGAAGGAATTAAAAGACAGGGAAACAGCTCATTTGGGGGTAGTCCTAGAACAGAACGAACCTACAACCTATGGCTCCAGCAGTGCAGAGCAGAGGGAAGGCTGAAATCTCTAGGATAACTGTCCCAAAGGGCCCTCCCTAAGGGAAGGGAGGACCCACCCCAAACACAGTCAGAGAATATGGACTCTTCCCAGAATATGGACTTCTTGGTGTAGACTACCCCAGCAGGGGAAAGCTTTGGACTGAGCTGGGCCAGGGGGAGATGGGGAGATAGGAAATGGCTCAGGGAAAGCAGCCTTGAGCAGCCTCAGTTACTAGATCACTGGTAGCACCAAAGGGTTCTGGGTTGGAGCCTGGTGGAGTGGGCTCCCCTACCACCACCCCGCCTGCTGGTCATGTGTCATAGTCCTCATCACTAGGCCATGCTTCCCCACCAACCCCTGAGTGAGGACAGTTAAACACAATAAAACATATTTTATAATCCTTTAATCATTCTTGTGGCTTTTCTCTGAACCATCTCCATGGTTATTAACATCTTTTCTGAATGATGGACAACAGAACTGAACACAGTTTTCCATTAGTGGATGTAATAGTGCCAAATATAGAGGTAATATAATGTTCCTACTCCTATTCGAGATTCCCTGGTGTAACCAAGGATCCCATTAGCCCTTTTTGTCACAGCATTGCAGTGAGAACTCTTGCTCAGCTGATTATCCACCATGACCTCCAAGTCTTTTTCAGAGTTACTGCTTCTCAGGATAGAATCCCCCATCCTGTGTGTACAGGAACAAAGCCAAAGTCATCCCATTTATTCTTTTAAAATATTAACTCAACTTTAGCTTTCTTCCGGTCTTCGTTAACTTCCCCAGTGTTCCAAGAGTTATTGAAAATCAACATTACTGGTACAGCAAATTCCTCTGCCAACTCTTTTAAAACTCTTGGATGCTGATTTAAAAATAGCTAACTTTAGTAGCTGCTGTTTAATATCTTCCTGAGTTACTATTGGAATGGGAAATGTTTCATTGTCATCATATGATATCACTACATCATCTGGCTATTTTGCATTCTTATGGGCAATTTTATCATTTCCAACTAGTAATGGACAATATCATCATTAGAATTCTTTTTGTTCCTAATATACTTACCAACTTCCTTATTTTTTCTTAATTTTGCTTGTCATAGAGGCCTTCTTGTGTCCATTTGCTTCCCTTAACAGTTTTCTATGCTCACTTCTCATTTATATTTATTATTATCACCTTTCACTTTCTTCCATTTCTTCTATACATAGACTCCCCAGATGAGAAGCCTGGACCTGGGAGTTGTCATAAGCCTCCTTGATGTACCTATTCTGCAGAAGTTTTGTTTTAAATATTTTTTTATTAGACCTCAGGAAATGTTGGGGCTTTCTAGGCATAGCTTATGTTGCCTGGTGGGATATGAACTGCTCCCAGACATTTAAGACTTTGGTATTGAAATTGCACAGATGGGTCAAAGCCTTGATTAATTTTTAAGTTGAACAAGATGGGGAGCAATCCTCACAGGTACAATTTCATCCTTGGTCATATTCCTATCCGAACTGTAGACAAAAAATGTCTATAACTAAATATAAAATATGAATATCAGCCCCCGTGTATCCTAATCAGTAAGACCAGTTCTATTATGCAAAGCTGCATGAATCATTGTCAAGCCACTAATGGGAACTGCATTTGCCTGCAATTATACTGCATTAGTACTATCCACGGCTCAAAACAGTTTACCCAAGTAATAACTTAAGCACTGATTCTGCCAAATATGCTCAAGTGAGTAATAACTTACTCTCATTGGTTTCAACAGGATTACTCATGGAGTAAGATACTACCCACCATGATAAATGGACAGCAGCCTTCAATTCCACTTATTTGAATGGTTTTCATTACATAAGTTACTATAGTTTATAAGAGCAAATTCTCTTTTATTGTAGAAGTGGAGTTTATAATTGGAAAGTAAGGAGCCAGAATTGGGGCAGCCATGTGTAATAGCAAATTTGCTTAAATGAATGGCCTTTTCAAATTAGTCTGTAATACTTAACCCCTTACAAATCTTTAAACAGGTGAGGAGTTATCCTTGGTGTTGCGTTTGGTTGATTGTATTAGGAATATGAGAGTACATTGTGTGCTCACTATTGCAAACTTTTGAGGGTGAAGGCCTCAGCTAACGTGAATCAGATGAAATCAATGGTGTTATATTGATATTCACCAGCTGACGATCTGGCCAAGCTATCTTAATTCTTGTTTCCTAGAATGGATTAGTATAATTAACTTTATTCTGGGCATTCTGCTAAATCCCTTTGCAGAGAGAAGATGTTCAAAATGCCACTGCTACAACCAGCACAACCTGCCAGTTGTTACAATGATGACACTGAGTAATTGCTCCGTTATCATGGGGAGAGATCACAAGATTAACAATGACTTATCTCAATAATTTCAGGCAGCTGAAATTATTGCAATGTGCTATCATTAAGGCTATTATGGGAGACCACCCAGACACTACCATGGGTATGGAATGCAGCTGCCCACCTCCTAAGTAGAGTGAGGTGCCAGACATCTGGAACAACCGATTTCTTCACTCTTGATTGGCTACTTATACACTTCTGGTGCAATACAATGTATTTGATGTGAATTATATTTAAAAGTCGAAAAAGACTAGAACCCACTTACCCAAGAAACAACTCTTTCCCTGCTCACTCCCATCAAGCCTAGTCTTAAACTTTCTGAGGCTAACAGCAAGGAGATCTCAGATGAGGATTCCAACTTTTGGAACTTGTCCCAGTTGGAGCTGGTCAGCACCTGAATTTGATGAACTTCAAGTCCTGTGGTAATTTCCATCTAATTAGGCCCTTGCTTTAATTACTACACTTTGTCTATCTTTTTCACTTTTGTCTTGGACAAAAGAGGAACCTGGATGAAAAGTGTCTGCCTCAGACCTTACCTGCAAAGTTAATATTGATCCACAGAAAAATATGTCAAGTAATTGATAGAAACTGTGGACATCTATCCTTTGCTTGTCAAGGTGTTGTGAAACCTTGGTGTCCTATAGCATTTGTCTGTGTTTCTGGATACTGAGATGACAGTAGTGGCCAAAAATGCTTCTTCCCATCTATGCAGAACAGGAGATTCTGCCTTTTGCTGTCAGATGAGGACTTAGAACCATTATTTAATAAGTCTAAACTGGACTACTGTACTGTGCTGAATTTAGGGCTGAGCATGAAGGCTATCTTGAAATCCTAGCTGGTGCAGAAGGCAATGGCTCACCACCTAAGCAGGACAGATGGATAAGAACAGATCACACAAGTTCTTTATACTTTCTGCTAATATCTGTGCAGTTCCTGGTACATGTCTGCAAAGCATTTTATGGGCTATGGCACAGTTACCTCAGTTACTGCGACTGACTCTGTACATGGGTGTGGTAGCTTTGTTCAGGTCCTCTGGCTAAGAGATCCTAGTATGCTTGTGGGGTAGAGGGAGAGAGCTCAATGGAGAGGCCCTAACTCTTTCATGGGATATACTATCTTGGATATTGCTTAAAGCTTCATATGTCTGGCTACCGAAACAACATGGTATCAAGGCATCTGCACAGTCAGTCAGTAATAGGATTGCATTAACCCACTGTATTATTTAATAGCGCAAAATTATTGTATTTTGGCTGCTGCATTTCATTCTGCAGAACTGATAGTGTTTGCTAGGCAAGTATACGTAATACTTTTGTAAAACACTTTAAGATTCCTTCAGTAAGAAAAGTGGTAGATACATTCTAACTGTATTGCATTATGTAACCTTGCAGTAGATTATAACTGTATTTAGAAAATAATGTTGAGCAAATTGTATATAAATATTATAACAAAGGGTATGAGACTACATATTTCTTATATTAATTTCAGCTGCAGCGTTTCTGTGTGTTGAGCTAGGACAAAGGTTATCAGCAGTGTCAGCTAAACTGAGGTTTGACATTCTGCTCCAGGAACCTTTACACAGAAGGCTGCACCAGTTGGTCTGTTTCCTTGTTTTACAATTTGGAACGATTCCCTGCTATTTATTGCAGAAGGGTCATGATTGGTGCAGAACTGAGCTTACATTAATTGTGCACACTAGCAGTTACTACACTGCAGATTTACATAGCAAGACTTCAGGGGACTGTGAGAGGTTATAATTTGTAGAGTCCTTTGGGAATATAACACTATGGAAATAGGACTTTCTGTGAGTAAGGGTTCCACAATCTGGATCATACCACAACTAAATGCCCTGGTGCAGAGGGGTGCAAGTGGAGTTTAGCCCTAAAAAAAGCAGAAGAGAACATGCTTGCAAACCCAGAAAACCTCACAAATTGAAGGGTTGAGGCTGCAGCCAAACCCAGTGGGAATTCCTGGGGAAGTCAATAGGATTTGAGACTGAGTGAAGGCTGAAAGGTAGGGCTCATAAGAAGGGGGGAAAAGGTGTAAATGTAAGGTTCAAGGCTTCAGCCACACCAAGCCCAAACTCCAGTTGAAGTGAGAGACAGTTATGTATATTAAAGAAGAGTATGGGTTTAGTAGTCACCCAGGACCAACCATCTCATTACTGTTCATGTTTGACATGCTATGTCCAGGAGTGCAAAATATCCAATTTTGATTTTTGAAGGTATGTTCAGTAACTCCTCACTTAAAGTCATCCTGGCTAACATGGTTTCATTGTTACGTTGCTGATATCAATTAGGGAACATGCTCGTTTAAAGTTGTGCAATGCTCCCTTCTAATGCCGTTTGGCAGCCACCTGCTTTGTCCACTGCTTGCAGAAAGAGGAGCCCATTGCAGCTAGCTTCTGGGGGCTTGGAACCAGGGTGGACCGGCAGCCCCCCAGCAGCTCCCCCTATCAGCTCCCCTAAGTTCCCTGTGCAGCAGCTGCCCAGCAGGCTAGCAATTGCAGCTATCCCTCCCCCCACTGCCAAGTGCTGCTCCTGCCCTCTGCCTTGGAGCCGCTCCCTGAGACTCCTGCTTGCTGTGCGGGGGGGATGGGAGAAGAGGGGGGCTAATGTCAGGGTGTACCCCTCCCCCCTGCTCCTGCACCACACTTATCCCATCTTCCATAGAGCAGGGGGGACACACAACAGGGCTCAGGACGGGGGGAGCTTGCTGGCAGCAGATGCAGTCTCAGCAAGCTGATCTAATTAACAAGGCAGTGTACTTAAAGGGGAAATGCGCATCTCTCTCTCTCTCTCTCTCACATACACACACACACACAGACACAGTGTGTGTCTGTGTCTCTGTCTGCAATGCTGTCTCTCCTCCCTCCATTCCTGCTGCCTTGAAGAGTATGAGAATTAACCCTTGAGGGCTCAGCCAATTGCTAGTTCATCATTTAGCAATAAGGCATTCCCTGGGAAATATCCCACCCTCTGACTCCTCCACCTCAACCAAGCTTCACAATCATCATCACTGTGCACCAGTATTAAATTGTTTGTTTAAAACTTATACTGTGTGTGTGTATATTTATATATATAATATAGTCTTTTGATAGATCACTTTGAATAGATGTTGAATATAGTTTAACTGCTAGTGCACATGGGACAAAACTATTTTCAGTGCTGTTACAGACAATATTCTTGAGAGTTGCTAGGGTCCAGTTAGGGTGCGGTTGGTAGGATTGTAATTTCAGGCACAGAGTGGGGAGGGAGCAGAAAGGCAGCTGCCAGTGGGGGAGAACTAGAAGGGGGCAGTCTTTGGCAATAAGAAGCAGGTGAGAAATATGGCTGTGAGTAGGGGCATGTTTGGGCACTTTAAGAAGGCTTAAGGGAGAATTAAACAGATGAAGAGGATCTTATTTTCCTTAGAGGAGAGAGAGGGAGCAAACTGGGGTGGGAAAGGAAGCAAGACTGTTTTTGATGGGAAGAGAAAGAAGAGGAACAGAGGTATAAGAGAGAAGTTTACTTACCTACAGTTCCTCATTAAATTCTTCAGGCTAGGTATTCTCATTTTTAGTGCTTTGATTATTAAGTAGGATAGAAAATAGGTTAACATCTGATATTCTGGACCTCCTTCCGCATTGCTGGTATTACAAAGGTTGTCACTTTCTAGAAAAAAATACCTCTTCCAGCAGTGCCACCCTGGAAACTTTGTTTTCAAACGCCTTTTTACAGTTTACGCATAGTGATAAGGGCTTTTTACCTTGTGAACTTTCACATTATTGCATTGATTAAAATGTATACTGCTGTCCTTTAAGGAGAGAGTTTCAGCCATCTGACCTTTGAGGGTTTAACTCACACTCCACATAGTCAGAGCCATTAAAGCGTTGGCTATGAATGTCTATTCACATTAGTACCTATTTGCATATTATGGATCCACAATGTTAGATGTCTAGGCAACATCAGAATACAAAAGGAGCTACTGAGCATGTGCAATACTTGCTTTTTAAAATAACTGGGGAGATTCCTACATCACTTAAAGCATGTGCAATACCATTTAAGTAGGTTGGGTGGAATATAAGTAACAATGCAAAATTTGGCTCTGTGGTACTGCTGTTTCATTTACTAGAGACTACCAACTGTAAGATCTCATACCAAATCTGAAACAATGTTCAAGGTACAGCCACCTAAACAAAATCTGAAACCAGTAAATTTAGACTTTTTTTTACAATCCTATTAATTTAAAATTAGACTAATATTTCAGAATGTGTTTTTAAAAAATCACTCTGCGACTAAAATCACATTTCAAGTTTCAGCCTGCAGTGAATTTTTATGGACAAATTGCAAACCACAGAATATAGAGATTTATATAATAGAACTGCTGACAACCCCTTAACTATAACAGCAAGAGCAGATACTGCTATAATGTAAAAGGAATACTTATCCAGTAGAAGGTTGAATATATAAATCATTGTTATGAAAATGCCTTTCTCCTTAGTTATATTCAATCTGCAAATCATAAACTCATTCTTGCTAGCAAAAAATAGACAGGATTAGATTTTAATTTTTTTTCATGATTCTCATCATTCTACATCTGTACTGAGTCTTTTTTTCAATCATTCAATCATTTCCTTTGTGATTACTCACCTTCATGTTTCCTATATTTTGTTAGGCTAAAATGTAATGTGCTCGAAGTTTATATTGGAAATCCCATGAAGCTAGTTGGTTCAGAACCTAGCTTTCATCTTAAATGGGCAAAGCAAAAAGGCAGCAGAAAATGGAGGCCAAGGAGACGAGAAAAAGCCATTTATATTTCTGAAGTGGCTAATGTTGTAAGACTTGCTCTGGAAGAGAATACCTCTCTCTTCAGATAAGTACTGGCAGCTGTGCCATCTGCAGTATAAGATACCTGCTTCTGAAATATACGGCTGATCTTATTTTTTAATGGTGTGATATCTGTTGCAGGTTTACTTATATATGGAAAAATATACTTTGTTCCGCTGGATTCATTCTGCTTTATTTACTCTGCTTTGCAGCTCACCTAGTGTACTGCTGTCAAACTGTGACTAATGGGTCTTTGGGAGTCAGCTGCTCAGTAAATCTTTCCTTTCTGAAGCTCGTTTGGCTTTCTTGAGCTGTTTGGTCATTCTATTAACCAATCGAATTAGAATTGTGTTTTGTTTGATGGATCATTCTCTATAATATAGACAAAAATTACAGCAGCATCAGGCAACAAATTAGACTGAAGAGTGGGGTTGCGGGTGGAGGGAAGCTTAATTTATTTTGTATTCCTCCCATGAATATAAGCCTTAGATTTCCAAGTATTACCTGAGAAATATGATAAAAAATTCTACCTGTCTGTATGAGCAGTAATTATATATTCTGTGTAAGAAGAAAACATTCTGCTGTACACTGATGAAGACTGTTAGTCATTTCATCATGTTCTGCAGCATTGATCCTCCTGACTGCACACAGTACTAATAAAACAAGTTAATGGAGTTTATTCTGTCACAAACACTACAATTTCAAAGAGCTGATTGTGGTCTGTGGGAAATCAGTGTCTAACAGCCTCTTAAAGATGTACAGTAGCTTTAATATGTTATCCTATGAAAGCTATATATTTAAACCCAGTAATCTGATATGTAAAATTGCTTGAAAGGAAAAAGAAACATCAACAAACCATACACTAGCTAAATCACAGAGCTTCTTATCATGCACAGATTTTGCCACTATGCGAGTTCCTCTCTGTTTCCAATATTTATAAATTCTCCAAATGAAAGTTTGTTGGAAAGTCAAAGTAGCTAGAACACAGAAATTAAAAATTCACATATTATAAGATGCATTTAAACCAAATTGTACTGTTTAATAAGGAACTTGCAGCTTGGATTGATGATGATAGAGGTGTACGAACCAAATGCTATTTCCCATGCTCTGAAATGGCATGTTATTCCTGCTAAAATATGAGGCTGATTATAAGATTCAATGATAATCAGACTGAATTAATAGCAGCCCTTTAACAAACCTTCATTTCCTCAAGACTCCTGACAATCCTGGTAAGTAAATATTGAGAGGATGTACTATCTCAGAAAATGGATTTGAATTGTTACATGAAGACTGTGTTATTGGTTCGCCTAATCAATAGAATTTTCTAATTTAAAATATTCTTTAATAGACTTGAAGGTTTACTAAAGGATAATATGTCCTCCCACCCATTCAGTCTAATTGCCATTAAAGTCTGAGGCAGAAAAAAGAAATGCTTAGTTGTTCACTAAAGCTAAGGATCAAAGAAATGCATTTTCATTATGAAACACTACTATTTTACTTCAATATCTCCGTATATAAAACTAATCTATTTGGCTCTTGGCATACTAATTAGGGATAGGTGAATTTAGTTCAGGTAATCTCAGACGCACTTAGAATTTGTGAGTTTGAAATTTCCAGCCACAGCCAAATCTTGAGGGGTTTGTGCTCAGTATAAAAATGAAGTGCATTCAAAACCAGCTGGAGGGAGGGGGTAGTATTAGGGGCTGCTCTAATCCATAAAGTCAGGGATCTAGTGAAGTAAAGAGAACTGGAAGTAGTTTTCAGCTGCACCTTACTCATCATTGCCAGTTTCCTTTCCTGTTAACAATACTTTCTATGCCTCAGTGGTAAAAGGAGGATAAAGGGGAGATGGTGACAGATGTGGGCATAAAGAATATAGATTGTTAAACATATAGACCGGGTTATTAAAAACAAACCATTCGTGTAGGACACTGTTTAGAACTGTGGTACTCCACCTTTTCCATACTAGGACCCCACACACACACACTCAGAGATCTACCCAACTTTCCCCATTTGCAGCAAACATATTGAGAACCTGTCATTTACAGTAACTGTTGCTTATATAATTTAAAATACCTTTAGTTAGGCATGGGTCTCTGGTTTTGTGTGTCCCAAATGTTCTCTTCCTGTATTGTTTTCAAGGTTAAGGGACCTTTGTAAAGAGATGTAGCCAGAAGAGCTATTAGCCTCTTTATTTCCATTATTTCATTTTGCATGATGTAAAATCTACCATTTTTTGGAGGGGAGGGGGAAGTGTTTTCAGTGCATTAGAGTAATGATGCATTAAAACACTATTTTTTTTCCAAAAGTTTTAAAAGTCCTTAAGGAACATTAAGTCATTAATTTTTCAAAGTAATTTAATGCTTAGAGCCTCTGAAGGGTCCCCTGTTCATAATACTAATTACTAGTACTTTCAGTTATTGTATTGTGCTTGTGTCAATCTGCCTCAGTTATATTTAACCAGCAAATTATATAAATCCATTCTCACTGACTAAAATAGACTGAGGTTGGTTTCAATGTTTCTTGTGTGTGTCTCATTATCTTAAACCACTGATTAAGAGCCCAACATTACCACCAGTACTTCACTGGGATTTAGGCAAATTCTGCCTTCAGATTCATTGGTGTAAATCCTGAATAAATCCATTGAAGTATATCTTGAAAGAGATTGAAAGAGGAAGGATAGTATGGTTTTAGGGTGCAAACCTAGGCCTAGGATACAATGTTTCAGCTCCCTACAATGTGACAGACTTCCTACGTGAACTTGGGAAAGTCTCTTCGGATCAGATTTTTAAAGACTATTTAGATACCTAACTCTATTCTATTGATTTCCACTGAAATCAATGGGAATTAGGTACCTAAATATCTTTAAAATCTGGCCCTTAGCCTTTCTTTGCCTCAGTTTCCCATCTGTAAAATGGAAAGTACTCTTATTCCCTACCTCACGGCAGTGTCAAGAGGAGAAATATATTAAAGATTGTGAGATGCTCACATTCTGCTTTGATGGGGGCAATCTAAGTACCTTAGATAGATATGGTTTGATTCTGCAATTCAGACTTGCAATGTTGCATGTGTGAATATAAAGTAATGAATCAGACAGCATATGGAGGGGAGTCCAGTTCTGCACTAATGAAAGGGCTGCTGCTTGGACACCTGCTGCCTTGCATGATAGTATCTGGTTAATATGGTGAAAAATGCATTTTAACTCATTATCTATCAGATGTTTCCATTGTCCATCTGCACCCTGCCGTTATTCACCCTGTGCTCTTATGAGTAATGGAACAGGTGTGCAAGTGACTTGATGCTTCTGATTAGTAGAGTAGAGTAATACCAAGGCCTTGATTTGGGCAGCATTTAGGCATGGGCTTAAGTTTAAGCTTGCACTTAAGTCCTGTTGACTTGAATAGAATTTAAGCACATGCTCAAAGTTAAGCATGTGCTTGAGTGCTGCACTTCACAGCACCCTAGTGCCTAGCCTTTCTTCTGCCCATGCACACCCCACTTCACTTCGTGCCTCACCTAATACTTGCACTGAACTGGACAACATTGGGCACGTCTACACTGCAATAAAAAACCTGCAGCACTGAGTCCCAGAGCCCAGATCAATTGACTTGGGCTCACAGGGCTAAAAATTACAGTGTAAGCATTTCAGCTCAGGCTACAACCTGGTCTCTGAGATCTACCCCCCTCACAGGGTTTCAGAAATCAGGCTCCAGCCCACACCTGAATGTCTACACTGTAATTTTTAGCCCCACAGTCCAAGCCCCCCAAACCCCAGTCAGCTGATCTTTTATTGTAGTATAGACGTAACCATTGTGGCCTCTGCTATGCCTCACACGTGGACTTGCAGGATCTTTTTTCTGCTTTTGAAATATAAAAGGATCATGATATATATGTCCTTCTTGCCAGGGCTGGCTCTGGCTTTTTTGCCGCCCTAGGCAAAAAAGCTACCCGCCGCCCCCCCGCGCGGCAGGGGAGGGTGCCGAGCCCAGCCGCGGGCCCGCAATCCCCGACCGGGCTAAAGCGCCGTGGGGAGGGTGGCGAGCCTGCCGCGGCTCCGCTCTCCCCGGCGGCCAGAGCGCCGGGAGCAGGGCGGAGAGCCCGGCTAGGGCTCTCCGCTCTCCCCGGCGGCCAGAGTGCCCGCGGGAGGGCGGAGAGCCCCCGGTGGCCTGACCGCTGGGGGGAGGGCGGAGAGCCCAGTCGCGGCCCCGCTCTCGGGCCGGAGCGCCCAGCCACGCCGCCCCCCTCCAGGTGCTGCCCCAAGCACATGCTTGGTGGGCTGGTGCCTGGAGCCGGCCCTGCTTCTTGCACTGTGGGATATACATTCTCTGGGTCTTTATTCACAGATATATGCTTTACTACTGTATACTGCCAATAACTTGTGCACTGTTCACCTTTTTTAAGCACTGAAATAGTTCAATCTCTTATTTTAAATTAAAAACTGCAACTGTGTCACATCATGCAGATGCTCCACTAGTGTTGGCTTGGATGCAGTTTTGATTACTATCACTTCTCTTCCGGCCTGCAATGCTAGAGAATGAGACAATCCTGTGAGGCCAGCAATCTGAGTGTGAGTTTTAGTAGTGAAAAAAGTGTGCAAAATTAAAAAAATAATATCTTACATTCAGGTAGCACTATGATTGGGCCTCAGTTCCAGCACAAACCACCAGAAGCCCCTGCTAAATAAAGAGGAAAAGCAAACAAAAATACCAAATCTCCTTCTGAGAAAGGCCTGCCCTCACTTTGCAAGACTCTTTCTTAGCAATTCAGTAGCTGCTTTTGCTATAGTGTCAGACTCCCAAGGGAAATCTCTGTCTTGACTTCCCTGAACTGTGCAAGGAACTCCCCTGGGTACCTGCTTCCCTCAGAGCCCTCCTGTCCTAATATCTAGGCTGATGCCACCTTATTTTCCTAGGGAAACAAGGGCAGTGGTACACCAGAAATGTTAGGGGCCCTTTGGGACCTCAATAGCGTTATACCTGCCAATACACCACTTTTCTCTCTCTCGTGCGCGTGCGCGTGCAATTTGATTACCCACTACTGAAATCTTCTCAGGGGATTATGACAGTTATTTAACAATACATGGCATCAGATGACAACATATTAAGGCAAAAGGGCTATTAAATTGAAACTGCAGGGGCAAGAAGGTGTGCAAAATACAAATCCTCAGTCAAAATTTGGCCAGCCCATCTGGGCTTAAACCCCCACTCTTGGAAATAGTGTGATGGAATTAAAACACTGTAGGCAGCAATGCCCGATACAAGTTTTACTAATCCTTCCATTCAGGAATTTACTGAGAAATATTGACTGTATACATATCAGCCAATTTATTGAAGCTGCAGCCCCAGGGAGCCTAGTGTGAATTTTAATGCATTATGCTGCACTACTAGTACGAAATGTATACAACACCAATGTCCATTTTAAATGCTTTTTTCTAAGGGGATGAATCACAGTTCATGCATAAAACTCCAGTCATAAAACATACAGTCATCTTAATAGTTGAAAGAATCTTTTCTTTTTGAAAAGTGAGCATTGTTTGTCTCACCACTGAGAGCCTCCCTACATCTAGTGTCAGGCCCATCAAGCTTTAATTAAAGACAGTAAAAAGATGAGAGAACTGAGTCAATAAAGCTGTACCAATTTGCATCAGCTGAGCATCTGGGCCAAGATATAAAAAGACATGGAGAATCAATGATGGTGAGAGGTACAGGAAAGTGGTTCAAATGGGCTGAGCAATGGGGAAGTTGGTTCTAACACCAGTAGTGAGGAGACTGTGCCAACGGCAGAAAGGAGGCTGGCACTAGATGAGAGGAGGCAGTTGGGAGGATAGGTGTTGGGAGGGAAGATCCATTAGATAGGCCACTAAGGATGGTGATTTTGAATAGATGTTAAGAATGAATGGGCAGCCAATGGAGAAGCATGAAGGTGCAGATGAGATAGTCACATTTCGTAGTATGCCTGAGTAGGTTGGCAGGAGCATTCCACTAATGCTGGAGTCAGGGAAAGGTCACAGAGGAGGGATTTGCAGTAGTTATGGTAAAAGGATGTGTCATATTCAGAGTATCACACACACGCAATATTACTGAGGTGGTGGTAGGCAGACAGGAAATGAAAGGGGAAAAAGGAGAGGATCAAAGGTGACATCGAGGTCACCAAAAATTAGGGCAAATGAAAGCAGAGACGAAAGGCAGAGAGAGTGGTGTCTGACCAACACATGTTATGAAAGTATATACATGTAATATTTATAGCTAATAAATGTTTTCTGGAAAACATTTTAGACTCCTGGAGGAGGAAGTAAAGAAAGTTGTATGTATTTATATAATTACAATAAAAGGACATGATAGAAGTCTCATAGACTAGCAGCTGACAATAAAATAATCACTACAAATAAAACTAATGGATTAAACAGGGTTCAGACAAGTAAATGTAGCATGTGAAGTCAGCATGACAAAGGGTAAAAGGATAGCACAGACAGCGTTTGTGTTAAAATGTACTTTCTACAGCGAATCTATAAATTTTAATTTAAGGTAAGAGCTCCCTAGGAACGTGGGTCAATTAATTTCCATCAGCAGAAAATGTGTTCAAAGAAGGGTGTTCCCTCAGGCTCACCAAACTGCCATTTGTAGGCAGAATTCATTAAAGGCTTTGCCATCCTCAATTAAAATAGAATGGAAAAGCAAATATCCAGTTCGCTAGCTAACGCACAAGCCAGCAAGGCCAGCTGCTGCTACTTCATTATCGTGGAAAATCACCCAGTTACACAGGTATGCCCACATGTGTATTCCACACTTAGCCATGTCCCCTAATGTAGAAATGCACCCTTTCTTATTTAAGAACCTCTTTATATTGCACGGGCGCTAAGCAGCATTTTGAAACAGTCATAGCGCTAATGCAACACCAGAATGCTTCAAACTTTACAAAAGGCACTACAGCAATCATTCCAGGCTGGGTTTGAACTTCCATTGTGAGTTATTAATATCAGTATTATGAAATGGTGGTCAAAACAGGACCCAGTGTGGGTGATAACTCAAAAATGACTTAGTGCAAATGACTCAAATATTCGTATTGGACAGTGGCCACACATAGAAAATTTTAGTATGAAAAGAGAATTCTGTGGACAGATTTCATGACCTCAGAGAGGAAATAAAAGTGCCTGGCACTTTCAGACCACTTGACTATCCGTTTGCCCACTGCACCTTCCGTAGTTCCTGAAGTAGCTGGTCATTTGAGCTACACAGGTGGGGAAGCCATCACTTGCCCATCCAGGGAAACAGCAGGCAGTGGAAACCTCTCTGGCCAAACACTAGGGAATGTGGCAAGAGGGCAGAATTATCAGAGAGGAACAGGGCCAGAGAAAGTGGGAGTCAGTGGGAGTAGAAGTGAGAGGCAGCAGTCCCAAGTATTGGGAGAGTTGTAGTGAGAAGGGTAAAGCCACCAAAGGCCTGGAATAGCATGTGTTGGGATGGAAACTTTGGGGCTGAGGCAAAGGGGTCAGGGCATGAGAAGAGGGGACTTGAAAGCTGTGTGTGTATGTGGGACACGGGAACATGTTGAATATGTGTTTTGGGGTGTCCACTCGACTATCCTATGCTCCTTGCAGCAACTGTTGGTAAGTGCTGATGTTTAATGGGGACTACTGACACAAGAATCATTATCAGACACATTTTGCTTTACAGACAAAAATATTGGCTAAAATGCCCATTAAGGATTTGAGTTTTACAGTTCATTTGAGCTTTACAGACAAAAACAAAAAAACAAAAAAACAAACCCTATCAAATGCCTGAGAACAACCTTGTGCACTTTCCTTTACAAAAGGAAAAACATCTGCCGAGTAGATGAATTAGAAGATGGGGCACCATGGACTAGAGTTTAACTAAAACCATTGATCTTTACAAATTACAGTAGCTTGACAATAGGAATCCATCAAAGTCCAATAGTACACTGCTGAAAAATCATTTTTCTTTTTTCACTTCTTTCCTTTTCTCTCTCCTCTCCCCGTTTCTGTTCCTTCTCTTCCATTTTATGGCAGTGGTGTTAAATGCTAAGGAGATCATTCCTGGTCCTAGCCTAGTCAGCTTTTCTGGCATGATTAATTCTAGAGTGGAACAAACTTCATGGGTTAAATGAGATTAACCCAACAGGGTACATTTGCAGAGGTTGACACTAGACTGTCCACTGATAGTTCACCTTCACGGGCTTGATTCATTTGCATTGCTAGTTGCTAGAAAATCCCAGCTAGTTTGCTAAACTGTATGGTGATGTCTGCCAACTTTCTAACCGCACAAAACTGAACACCCTTGCTCTGCCCATTCTCCAAGGCCCCACCCTGCTCACTCCATCGCACCTCCTCCGTTGCTCGTTCTCCCCCACCCTCACTCACTCGCTCATTTTTCCAGGTTGGGAGGTCCCTTTTCGACCGGGTGTTCCGGTTGAAAACCAGACACCTGGCAACCCTAGGTCATATCTATATTATGATGACAAAAGGAAGATGTGGGAGTGGTCTGTTGCTGCTCTCAGGAGATTCTGGGGAATGAGCACCAGGCCATAGCAGTGAGTGCATGTGGGGGAGGAGTCAGGTCACCTGTGATGCCCTAACGATATCAAAGTTAAGGTTGGTGACATCTTAAGGGATCAAGTAGAAAGGGATCTGAGCTGTAAGTGTCTAAGGGTATGTCTGTACTGCAGCTGGGAGCAAGCCTCCCTGCCCAGGTAGATAAACTCATGCTAGCTTTGCAGGAGTTGCATGCTAAAAATTGCAGTGTGGACCTTGCAGCACAGATTCAAGCTAGCCACTGAAGCTCAGACCCATGGTGGGCTTGAGAGTATGAGCTGCTGTCCACGCCGCAATGTCCATGCGGCTATTTTTAGCACACTACTGCAAGCTGAGCCACCGCAAGTCTCTCTACCTGGGCTGGGAAGTTTGCTCCGAGCTGCAGCGTAAACATACCCTTAGAGTTTGGCAGTATAAATAGTATTATCCTAAGTACAATGGAGGTGGCGGACCTTGGTTGGTGGCTCACAGGATTGGCTAGAGCAAAAGCAAAATCTGATTTTGTTTGGGTTCAAGGTTCTTTCAGACAGCCTTAATTAATTTCACCGTGAGAGAGACAGCCTGATTTCCCATAGGAAACTGAGGAGTTAAATGTGACCATTGATACGTATCCAATTTTCCACTGGCTAGGCCAAATTCTTGGCTGTGCTTTTTGGCAGCTTTACTGTGTTCTGCAGTGCACAACTGTCCTAAAACTAGCCTGCTCATCCACTCAAGGATTCAACTTCCCATTTTCCATTTAGAGTCCAAGATGTTACCTATCGGCGGGGGGAGGGGGGCAGATTATCCCACATCTACTTACATCCATGGTGGACCTGGGTTCTTATCCAGGATGGCAGTTCTACCTATGTTCTGCCTTTTTAGGGTGATCGTTGGATGGCTTAGAGCTACTATAGTGGCTCATGTGTCACTCTTACCAACTCCAGTGCAGGGAATATGAACAGGATGTCCTTACACCTCTGTGATTCCCAGCTGCCAGAACAGGGCCCTGGTGGCCATTGTCATTCAGCATAGTTTAGAGCAATTGAGGGTTGAGGAAGGCACCTTTGCACACAGCCCTTCCTGAGCTTACCAAAACATTTAAACGAGTGTGTGTTCACGAACCTTCTCTATACCAAAGTGTATATTATAGTTTAAGGCCAAAGAGAAAGCAGGCATGACAAATGCTGTGAGAAGTACTGATTATCTTTCTAATCTGGGAGGTGTAGAGAATTTTCTATAGTGCTGTTAGCCTCCAAACTGGGAGATAGCTGTATCATCTTCTGTCATATGGAGCTAAATCCTGACTGTTTTTCCTCACTCTTTATGGAAGTCAGTGGAAGTGGTCCTTGAATAAGGACTGGGTAAGGACTTCGAATTTGGGCTCATGTAGAGCGAAGGATTATTACTTTTGTATGGGGGAAAGATCTGCTCTTTTTAAAATTTCTTCATAATAGAAACAGTTTATAAAGGAAAATAATTTGGAAAACTGTGGGTTTCTTTCTTTCTTTCTTTCTTCCTTTCTTTCTTTCTTTCTTTCTTTCTTTCTTTCAAAATATGCTCTATATTGGCTTAACTAAATCAGTCGCCAGTGGTGTCAATTATACTCTCCAAAAGCAACCAGTGGCTTAAGAATATAAAGAAATAAACTTTTTTAAAAATCACTTGCTAGATTTTGTTGGCAGTGATGTGACCTCTGGCTCCTTGTACAGCTGTTTTGAAGAATACATCATAAAAGTATAGCAGCTCCTCTGTCCAGGTGAAAACACAGGTTGCACCAATGCCAATACATGGCCAGTCAGATCCAAAGCATTCATCTTTCCCTTCCTCCGTATCTCTCATCTACAAGAAAAGATTCCTTAGTGCATAATGGGCCCAGTCCTATTCACAGTGAAGTAAACCTCAAAACTCCCATTGACTCCAAAGAGGGCAGGATCAAGTGCTTTGTCTCCTCTTTTTCCCCTCTGAATTTGGCAGATACTTACTTTTTCTGCACCATTTTTTCTATCGTGTAACAGTTTCTTCTCAGTCTTCCACAGTGTAGTTGGTATGACATGGGGGGAGAAAGGGGGCAAGGGTACCTTTTATTTTTAGGAGCTGATCACACATTCCTCCAAGGTAATGGAACACCATGAGGTGTGCTCTTGCATATTACTTCCTTTCCTAATTAAATTGAATGTAATAGTGAGAGCAGGTTGACATTGTTAAAGTAAATGATCCAGTGCTTTAGTAATGAAGACACATACAGAGTCAAGTTTATTGTTTTAATTTTAATCTTGAACAACATGAACACTATTGAGTAGGTTGTTCCAAAATATCCTGCAGTGCATTTTCCTTATGAACTATAAACTAGCATGCTACGTACACAATCATTTATAATAAGTTGATTTATCGATTGAACTGGTTTATTTATATGTGGTTGGAATTTATATCGAGCATTTATTTAATTTTCTTTATAACAGCCCATCATTAACAAGAACCCCAGATGTGGGACAGAGGGGAAGGGGAGTTGCTGGAGACTAAAAAGATGCTTCAATTATGCCCCATAAAACCATATAAAGGCACTCAGGTAGGATGCCTTAGGCTATATATGAATTCCTAAATGGTAAATTGGATTTTTTTTCTTATAGACTGAAAATAGTTCTCATGGGGCACACCCAGAACTTTCATAAAATTAGGATTTTATAAAAACTGTGAGAAATAAAATAATCTGTTAGGCTGGGGAAGGACTTTTGTACAATCAGAGTTTACCTGTATATGACACAGTGTATTTTACCATTCTACGCATACTGGACATGATTCACTACTCGGTTACACCCATATTACATGGGTGTGATTGCAATGACTTCAGTACACTAACACTATGTAATGGAGTAGTGAATCAGGCCCAACATTCCCTCCAATATTAACCCACGCTCTAATAATAGACAATATGGCTGGTATCTTGCCTTTCTGCAGTAGTATGCAGTGCTGTGGTAGCCATGCTGGTCCCAGGATATTAGAGAGACTAGTGAGGTAATACCTTCTGTTAGTGAGAGAGACAAGCTTATGCAGAGTTCTTCTTCAGATCTGGGAAATGTATTCAGAGGGTATGTCTACATTCAATAAAACACCTGTGGCATAGGTGTTATTGGGACATTTAGTGCACTGGATGAGGTATACATGTTATGATAGCCATGTGCAGGACCCATGGATCTTGAAAGGTGTGTTGTGGCACTGGAGATACGTCTACAGATTTTGCATCTGTTGTTGCCAGTGCACTAAATGTCCCAATAACAACAATGTGGGTGAAACCAGACAATCGCTACATTCTCAAATGAACTCATACAAGAAAATGATAAGAGATGCTCTCCCACCAACATAGCGCTGTCCACACTGGTGCTTTCGTCAGTGAAGCTCATGTCAATCAGGGTGGTGGTTTTCTTCAAACCCCTGACCAACAAATGTTTTGCCAACAAAAGTGCTAGCATAGACAAAGTCTAACTCAAGCATCATGAACTCCCGATTTAGCCATTTCAATGGAAAGGAAAAGCTGGAAGTTGGTTCAGTCCTGAGTAAGCACTATGGAAAGCTGCAGACAACAGTGACAGTTTAAAACCAATCAAAGGAGCAGGGGGAAAAGGTTCAGAGAAACAGAAAAGATCTAGGAAATCTGGAAAACCATATTAAACTAGCATTTACCATTTTAAAATTTGGGCTGAGTAGTGTCCAGACATCCTTTTGGAAGGATGAATTTGTGGTTAAGCTGCTCAACTGAGACTCCAAGGACTTAGTTTCTGTTCCTGGTTGTGCCACAAATTTCCATAATACCATGGCAAGCCACTTAGGCCAAAACTGGGAAAGCCCAAATCACTGATCACTTTTGAAAATATTGGCCTTAATCTTTCTGTGTGTCAGTTTTCTGTCTGTATTAGGGGTGACACTTCCCTAACTCAGGGGTAGTTGGGAAGATAAATTAAGTCATGATTATGAAGAGCTCAGATACGGTGGTGATGAGCGCTATAAAAAACTCTATAAATTAATACAAAAATTAATTCCAGAATTGTAACTTTGGAAACTGTAAGGAGGATCTGAAAGAACGTTAGATTCTGCAGTTCCCAGCACTGACTGACCTCTGGTAACAGTCTCATTAGCCTAAAATTCCTTATTGGAGTGCAGACAATATTATAGGATATTATGGTATGGTCCAAAGATATGCTAGACAATTGGGCCCCATACCTACAAACTTGTGTGCATGCTTAGCTTTACCCACTGAAATCAAAGTTAAGCATTGTGCATAATTATCTGCTGGTTCATGGCTTTAAAGAGTAGAATTTTTATCACTCTTAACACATTGAGATTTAGGGATCTTACTTTAGGCTTGAGTATTTCTCAGTGGGGGCAACCCTTTCCTGCTGTAACTCCAGATGCAGGGAGCTTTATGCTCAAAGACTTCATTCTTGTCCACTATACCAAACCCCATCAGGTAAACCATATCCTTAGAGCACATTTTAATGGGACATCATCCGGAGCCCATGCAATATACCAATACATTAGGCCATTTGTTACAAAATAGAAACTTCATCTATTTCTGTTTTATCAGAAAGTATTTTGTTGAACTTCTGACACTTTATTTACCTGATATTATAGAGGCTCCTGGTTCTGTGGGAATGCTAGAATGGACACCATCCATGTCTCCAGATCTATAGATGCTCCAGTATCAAGTCACTTATTATTTGCTTTCCTGATTTATGATACATCTAGGACCCTTGATGGTGTAACAGTCTTATTACGCAGAATTGAATGAATGTTTATTTTTATTATAATACTACTACTTTAATGGTGAAGCAGCTTTTCCAATTGCATACCGTTACTATGTATTTCAAACTCTCTGGGATAAGTAATTTTAGTTACTCATTCACTAGACTGTATGTTTTCTTTGTGAACTCATAAATTTTACTTTGAGAAAAAAAATCAGAGTTCAAAAATAAGATTTTTCCATATCTTTAGCAGCATTTGTGAAACTCCAAATTATTATACATATCCAGGGAACAAAAGTTTACACAGAGAAAAGTATTAAGATAAAGCAGGGGTCTGTTACAGCTTTTTAGGAGAACCACAAGATTATATTCTTAATGCTATAATGAGACACTGAGACAGAGTTAAGTACAGTACAAGCTTGCAAATGCCAGAAATACTTCTTTTCAACTGGCTCCATCTCCATTTTATAATATGTACATGTGTGGTACATAATTGATGGGATGGCAGTTGAACTGGTGTAAATCAGGCCATTTCAATGTTAATCATTTAAAGAACATTATTTAAAGCTAAATTACACAGGTATCTTTGTATAATTACATTTTACCAGTCACATTGAAGTTATTACAGTGAATACTAATGGTATTAATAATCATTAACTACTTATTGTAAAACATTGCCCACAAATGTTTCAAAGGTGAAAAGAGAGAGAGAGAGAGAGAGAGAGCAGTATAAAGTTCACTGAATGGAATCCTAAGCTTTGAAGTGTGCTATTCAAAGGAGAGAGCCTTTTACACTAAAGTCCACATTGTGTGGAAGCTTGTGAAATTGTAATTGATTCAATTACACAGACCCAGTAACATTCTTTTTTTTTTTCACTTTATAAAGGTTTCCAGTTAATGTTTTTCAGATGCTACATATGGAAAGTTGTCTAACTGTTCAATGCATTAACACAGGGGTGGCTAACCTGTGGCTCCAGAGCCACATGCAGCTCTTCAGAAGTTAATATGTGTCTCCTTGTATAGGCATCATCTCCGGGGCTGGAGCTACAGGCGCCAATTTTCCAAAGTGCCGGGGGGTGCTCACTGCTCAACCCCTGGCTCTTCCAGAGGCCCGGTCCTCACTTCAACCCTTCCTGCCTCCTCCCCGGAGCCTGTCGTGCCCTCACTCCTCCCCCACCACCCAGAGCCTCCTGCATGCCAGGAAACAGCTGATCGGGAAGTGTGGGGAGGAAAGGAGAGGCACTGACTGGCAGAGCTGCCGGTGGGCGGGTGGTGGTGGGAGCGGGGTGGGGAGCTGATGGGAGGCTGCTGACGTATTATTGTGGCTCTTTGGCAATGTCTATTGGTAAATTCTGGCTCCTTCTCAGGCTCAGGTTGGCCATCCCTGCATTAACATTTTAATTCAAAGCTTTAAAATGATGGTGCATAGAAAGATTTGGTACAGCACTGTACCACTTGTGTTTTCTTTGTTATTTCACTTGGGGTACTAAATGCAACATCTTTAATTATCATTATTGCTATGTAAAATACAGTTCTGAGGGAAGAATTTGTCTGAGTAGCTGTGTGATGGGGTAGTCTGCTCTTAAAGACAGTAGGGCCTACTGGTCAGTCCACCCTACCACTTGGCTTGGCCCTTTAAGGATCTGACAGTTCCAATAAAAATATATGAGGACCTAAAGGGGGACAGAGACAGAGAGGAAGAGGTCCCAAGGAGAAGCAGAGGTAGAGAAAGAGTCAGACACTGTTTCTTTAAGGACCTGGGATTGGGAGCCTGGGAGAGTGGGCAGGGCTTAGTTCCCCTCTTCCCAACCAATAAGAGATGAATTGGGAGAAGGAAACCACCATAAAGATCACCTCCTCTCTCAGAACAGGGATGAGACTGGCAGGGGAAGGTTGTGTTACTGAATTCTCCAAACTGGGCGCCTACGTGGAAAGAATGCTCAGCTGAAAGAAGCTGAGAAAAGATTTACAAGATTTTAAGTCACAAACCCCACCCTCCCCAGCTCCAGGAAAAGAACTGAGGGGGGGTTCCTGCTTGAAGCAAGACTAAAGAACTTGATTAACTGAACCCAGCCCCTTACTTATGTGTATGACCATTGTTAATAAATAAGGCCCTTGGAAGAGGGGGCTCTTTGTTAAAGAAACTTTGCCTGGGCTTGTTTGTAACCCAGCTAAAGGGAAGTGAGGTAGAGCCCACCCACCATGCCAAACCCAAAGGGGGTACTCTGCATTACCTTCATGCCATCACAAGCTGTTAAAAAGCTAACAGTTCTGCTGATTATGTACAAGCGAGACTAGAATCCAGCCCGTTGTCCTGAGTCAGCATTAATTCCCCAAAGCTAACAGGAGTAAAGTGTGTTTCTGAACCTTGCAAAAGCCTTAGCATGGTTTGTGCATGTGGCTGAGATCTAGGGTGCAAGCTTGTTTTAACTGTGTCAAGGAAAATCCATAATTGGGACTTCAGACATGCTAGTACTTGAAGTGTACTTGAAGTGTACACTTGCTCCAAATATATATAGGGAGGTGATCTGTTCAGTATGAAGGATATATGTTTACATAGTTGTTTTTCAGAATAGACGCAAACCATTGGAGGAAAGCAACCCTATTCAGGAATGGCTCATACACATGTACTTATTAAGTTTAAGACGTACTTATATATTATTGAAATCAATAAAATGTAAGCGTGTGCTTAAATTGAAGCACATGCTAAAGTTCTTTCCTGAAGCAGGTCTTAAAAGTATAGATTGGGGTTTGATCCCTTTATAGTGTATTTCCTTTCCCTAATCCCCTTGCAATTTCCCATCTTTCATCATGGCACTGTGCACCAGTCAAGGTGTCAGGGCTTTCCCCTTTCTGTGAAGCAGGTGCCCTGGGTCCAAATTGTAGCAAGTTTCAACCAGAGAAAAACTACAGATGTGAAGACAATCTTGCAAGCTGATAAACACATTTTAACTAAAGCTCTTCACAACCAGGATTGTTCTGCCAGAAGTAGTTTAATATACTCCCTTCCCACACATAATAAATATTGTCCAAATGAATAAGGTGATGTTTTTAAAGATTAAAAACAAGATTAAAGCAATTTTATTTAAATCTGCATCTTTCTGCATTTCCTAGTCCAATGGCATGATCTAGCTCAGGGATCGGCAACCTTCAGCACGCGGCCCGCCAGGGTAAGCCCCCTGGCAGGCCAGGCAAGTTTGTTTACCTGCCGCACCCGCAGTTTCGGCCGATTGTGGCTCCCTCTGGCTGCGGTTTGCCGCTCCAGGCCAATGAGGGCTGCGAGAAGCCGCGGCCAGGACATCCCTCGGCCTGCGGATGCAGTGCAGAAGTAAGGGTGACAATACCTTACCATGCCACACTAACTTCTCCTCTGCTACTGGTGGTGGTGCTGCCTTCAGAGCTGGGTACTCAGCCAGCAGCCACCATTCTCTGGCCACCCAGCTCTGAATGTGTGCAGTAAGTTTTTTTTTCCCCCCTTAAGCTCCTCACATCTCCTCAGAATGTACTCTGCACAGTTTGAGAACCTCTAATCTAGGGATACTGGCACATTTACAGAGATGCACTTTAGAAACACTGCACACCTGTGTGGTTATAAAAGGCAGTTTTTGGCATAGCCTCTTTGTAGTTATTTATATACAAAATGAAGAAACACTTTAAAACAATAGAAAAGAAATGGTTACTTACTCTAGCTATGGTTCTTCGAGATGTGATGCAGATGTGTATTCCATTTAGTATGTGTGTGCCCAGCATGCTGGAGCTGGATAATTTTGCCTAGCAATACCCGTAAAGGGGTGGTGCTCATGCCTTGGGGCCATAGCTCCTCCCCTGGCTATGAGGTGGCACCACCCTGACCCTCTTCAGTTCTTTCACATGAAATGCACAGAGATGAGATTCCAACACAGAGAGGCTGGAGTGTGGATCATGGAATACATGTCCGCATCACATCTTGAAGGACCACAGTTACAGTCAGTAACCATTTCTTCTTCTTTGAGTAGATGCAACCATATATTCCACTTAGGTGACTCACAAGCAGCAACCCCCCCAGGAGATAGTGCTTGGAGTCTGCCTAAACAAGGACTTCATGACTGTCCTACTGAAACTTGCATCCGCCATGGGAGATGCAGTGATGGCACAGTGCTTTGTAAATTCATGTGTGGACAACCATGGAGCAGCCCTGATAATGTCCAGTACTGGAATGTAGTTTAGGAACTCTATTAACACCGCCTGAGCTCTTGTAGAATGAACTCCTGCCCGCTAAGGAAGCACAGCCAAAGCTATTTCACCTGCAGTCTTGATACAAGATGTTATGCATTTAGAGATCATCTGTGAAGAGACCGCCCTGACCCGTCATATGATCTGCATATGACACAAACAGGCAAGGCAAAGCAAAAAACGATTTAGTCCTGTACAGATAGAAGTCCAGACATTGTCTGACATATAATGGCACTGCTCCTTCAGAGATGAATAGGAAGAAACACAGGAAAATACACCACCTGGTTCAAATGAAATTGAGAAACCACAGTAGACAAAAAATTTGGGTGTGATCATAAAGTCACTTTGTCTTTCAACAACTGTGTATAAGGAGGCTCCGCCATAAGAGTCTGCAACCCAGACACTCTTCTTGTGGATGTTATCACTGCTAGGAATGCAGGGAAAAAAAGGAAAAGAGGAAAGAGACAAGATTCAAGGGGCTTGAACAGAGGTCCTCTGTGGGACTTTAACACAGGCTATAATGGGAAGTGGCTCGCTGACTGGAGGATGTAGATGACGAAGCCCTTTTAAGAATCTTGCTACCATGACATTAGAGAAGACTGAACTTCCCTGAATGAGGGGTCAAATGCTGATATCACTGCCAGATGCACTTTCAATGAATTAAGGGCAAGTCCTGATGGCTGAAGTTATTCCAAGATGTCCTGGATTGAAGCCAACATTGGTTGAATTCTGCAAGCCAGTGACCACACTGCAAACTGCTTCCGTTTTGCTGAATAGGCTATTCTAGTAGAGGGCTTTCTGCTGTTGAGTAGAACCTGTTGAACAACTGCTGAACACTGCTCTTCTTCCTCATTTGCTGTAAAGAAGCAACGCCATGAGATGCAGGGAGCTGAGTGTGGAATGCAAGGTGTGGCCATGATGAGTAGGTGAGTAGCTTGGGATGGAGAGGAAGTGGTTTGGGAGGTCAACTTGACAGTTTGAGGTTGGAGAACCAGTCCTGCCTCTGACACACTGGGGCAATGAGAATGAGCTTGGCCTCCTCTGCCTTTAGCTTGAGGGTGACTTGTGGGATGTTCAGGGTTGGAGGAAAGCATACAGAAGCACTGACTGCCAGCTGAGAGGAAAAGCATGAGACAGGGAGCTCAGACTGAGACCTTCTCAAGAGCGGAACAGATGGCATTTCCTGTTGTCCCTCGTAGCAAACAGGTCAATCATTGGGATGTTTCAAGCAGCCAAAATTACACAGAGGACACTTGTCTTCAGAGACCACTTGTGACTCAGGGAAAAAATCTTGCTGAGATGGTCCTTGAGATGATTCTGGACCTCTGGCAAGTTGTCAGCTATCATAGTAAAGCTCTCTCTGATGAAGAACTGCCATAACCTGATTGCCTCTTGGAAGAGTATTCTGGAGCATGATTCCTATTCTTTTTCATATAAAGAAGAACAGGAGTACTTGTGGCACCTTAGAGACTAACAAATTTATTAGAGCATAAGCTTTCGTGGACTACAGCCCACTTCTTCGGATGCATATAGAATGGAACATATATTGAGGAGATATATATACACACATACAGAGAGCATAAACAGGTGGGAGTTGTCTTACCAACTCTGAGAGGCCAATTAATTAGGAGAAAAAAAACTTTTGAAGTGATAATCAAGCTAGCCCAGTACAGACAGTTTGATAAGAAGTGTGAGAATACTTACAAGGGGAGATAGATTCAATGTTTGTAATGGCTCAGCCATTCCCAGTCCTTATCCAAACCGGAGTTGATTGTGTCTAGTTTGCATATCAATTCCAGCTCAGGAGTCTCTCGTTGGAATCTGTTTTTGAAGTTTTTCTGTTGTAACATAGCCACCCGCAGGTCTGTCATTGAATGACCAGACAGGTTAAAGAGTTCTCCCACTGGTTTTTGAGTATTTTGATTCCTGATGTCAGATTTGTGTCCATTAATTCTTTTGCGTAGAGACTGTCCGGTTTGGCCAATGTACATGGCAGAGGGGCATTGCTGGCACATGAT
Organism: Trachemys scripta elegans; assembly: GCF_013100865.1. Taxonomy (NCBI): domain Eukaryota; kingdom Metazoa; phylum Chordata; order Testudines; family Emydidae; genus Trachemys; species Trachemys scripta. Next base: position 280,558,214 of record NC_048298.1, read on the forward strand.
GGCATATATCACATTGGTAGATGTGCAGGTGAACGAGCCCCTGATGGTATGGCTGATGTGATTAGGTCCTATGATGATGTCACTTGAATAGATATGTGGACAGAGTTGGCATCGGGGTTTGTTACAAGGATAGGTTCCTGGGTTAGTGGTTTTGTTCAGTGATGTGTGGTTGCTGGTGAGTATTTGCTTTAGGTTGGGGGGTTGTCTGTAAGCGAGGACAGGTCTGTCTCCCAAGATCTGTGAGAGTAAAGGATCATCTTTCAGGATAGGTTGTAGATCTCTGATGATGCACTGGAGAGGTTTTAGTTGGGGGCTGAAGGTGACAGCTAGTGTTGTTCTGTTATTTTCTTTGTTGGGCCTGTCTTGTAGGAGGTGACTTCTGGGTACTTGTCTGGCTCTGTCAATCTGTTTTTACACTTCAGCAGGTGGGTATTGTAGTTTTAAGAATGCTCTCTGTATGTGTGTATATATATCTCCTCAATATATGTTCCATTCTATATGCATCCGAAGAAGTGGGCTGTAGTCCACGAAAGCTTATGCTCTAATAAATTTGTTAGTCTCTAAGGTGCCACAAGTACTCCTGTTCTTCTTTTTGCGGATACAGACTAACACGGCTGCTACTCTGAAACTTTTTCATATAATTCATCATAGCAGTATTGTCAGTAAGTATGTGAACCACTGAGCCCCTGATACGGTCCAGAAAAAGTGTGACATGCATTGTAGATAGCCCAAAGCTGCAGCACATTGATATGCAGTGAGGTCTCCTACTCTGACCACAGACCTTGGACTTTTAGCAACCCAGGTGTGCTCCCCAACCCACCACGGAGGCATCGGTGACAAAAGACCTAGTTGGTGAGGGTCGAACAAAGGGTATGCTCTGGCAAATGTTCTCTGAATGCATCCATCACTGAAAGGAGTCTAGGGCCAGTTGAGGAAGATGGACCAGTCTGTCCAAGGGATGAAGAATTGGATGATGAACCATCCTGAGACAATTTGGAGGGGGTCAAGGTGCAACCTTGCAAACTTGAACAGCTGAATGCAGGTGGGCATGTGGCCCAAGCACCTCAGGCACCTCCAAACTGTTGTGGAAGGCTGAGACGGCAGAGCGAGTTGCCTGAAAACAGTTGGTCAGCTCCGCCATGACAAATCAAAGGAATTTTCTGTGGTCTGGCAAAATCACCACAGGAAAGTAGGCATCCTGAAGGTCCAGAGCAGCAAACCAGTCATTCTGAGACAACGTGGGGAAGATAGTTCATAGTGAGCATTCAGAACCTCGTGTATCTGATATATTTGTTGCAGCTGTGAAGGTCGAGAGTGGGTTTTACCCCTCCCTTGGATTTGGGCAGCAAGTTTGGGCAGACTTTCCCTCCCCCAAGACAATGGGACTACTCCAGAAAGTAGCATAGATCCCATAGGAGGAAGCAGTCAGGTCTGGGGTTTGACCAAAACACACACCTATACCGGCATCCCCCAAGCACCCATTTTGACTCTTTGGTCCAGAACCGTGTTCTAGACAGCACACCTTTCTCCATATCTCTTCCATTTGTGAACAGGTTGGACCGCTCCCACAATGTTTGGGGCTTGTTCACTACTGACAGCTGGGTCCTAAGCACTGTCAGATCAGACTATACCATCCAGTTCCTCTCCATCCCTCCCCACATCCTCCCTCCCCATCCCTCTTCAGGGATCCCTCTCATGAGAGTGCACTGTTTACTGGCTTTGGCAGCAGCGGAGAAGGTTAATAGGGAGGGTGACTCTCCCAGGGGCAGAATGGTGTAGGATATCCACTAACTTGTGGGTGTTCTCCTGCAGGAACGCCACTTGGATACCTAGGGAAACAGCAACATGCTGAAAAAGGTCTTGGTACAACTTGAAATCCTCTGGTATTAAAGCGGAGGAAAAGCCCAGCACCATGTAATTATCCAGGAATGAAAATGAAGCTGTTAACTGTATCAGAGCTGGATTCTGCTCCAGGACTGATTGGCGTGGATGGGATGACTCTGTCACCAGTGCCTGGTACTGTGGTGGATTGAGATCTGATCTCACCATCAAGTGAGATGAGGAGTGGGACCTCTACAACCAAAGCGTGTCCCATGGTTCCCTGGAGGCCACTGGTATGGCTAGGGCATTGGTGGCCAGTAGGCGCCTCACCAGGGCCCCCCATCCCAACCACAAGATGAGTGCCAATCCTGGTGCCCATAACGTTCCATGAATAGCCCCCAGTGTGGTTCAGTTGATGTAGAGTGAGAGGAGGAAGCTCCTGACCCAGACACTGAAGAGTCCCGGGCTTCAGGGGATAGAGGTAGAGCCAGTCCTGAGAGTGTGAGCAACCAGTCTGACTTGTCCATAATCCAGAATGATGAAGGAGCTGGTGTCAACAGTGGAAACGGTATCGGCAGCACTGAGTACACCTCCATTGTCTCTGGTGCCAGAAGTGGCGTTGACCCTGAAGTCAGCAGCTACACCGAAGTTGCCAAAGTGGAGGGCGGTGAGTGCTGGCATGGTAACATCAGCAGCACCAGTTGCAGGGATACCGAGGACATTCCTGGTACTGGGGAGGTCCCTTGCTCTGAGCCCGGCTCCGGCCACATTTCCACTATTTGTGAAAGGGAGATCTCTGGGTATGGTGCTGAAAGACACACAGGTTCAGCAGCCCACCCAACCAACAGGGCTATAAAAGATGCAGCCCTGGGAAAGTCCTAGACCAAGGGTGAGCTCAGGAGAGAAAGGCATAGGAGGTCTGTTGCCTGCTGATATGCTGCCAACGCAGAAACAGTCAGTGCCATTGTCAGTACTGAACCATCCCACATACTGGCATTCACCCTGTGACAATCCGTGCTCCTCCTGGAGGAGGGAGATGAGTCCTCTCAGGACCTAGAGTGGCCTCAGTGGCTGGAACGGCCAGCTCCAGGATGCAAAGCGGCAGCACCCTCACAACTTGAGGGCAACCTCCTAGCTGATGAGGATGTTGGTGCCGAAGCAGGCCACATTGCCTGTTCAAGCAGGTGTTGCTCCCTTGCCACATGTCTTTTGGTGAATGATCTGCAAATTGAACACCGCTCCTTGACGTGAGCTTAGCTTCGGTACAGCAAGCACTATATGTGGGGAGCGTTTTTTAACCCTTCCCTCCCCACGACAGACACTATTTAAACCCTGATGATTGCATCACCAGGGAAACACTTAAACTACAGCTAACTAACACCAATGCTAACTAACACTATGCTAAGAGTACTAATTAATGATATATAACCAGAAAATTTTTTAACACTAGAGGGATTGTGAGATTAAAACCACACAAAGCTCTGACTCCCCCACAGGCAGTAAGAAGTAACTGAGTGAGGGTCGGGGCAGAGCCTCTTCATATGGCCAGGGGAAGGGCTACGGCCACAAGGCCTGAGCACTGCCCCTCTGTGGGTATTCCTAGGCAAAGTTCTCCAGTTCCAGTGCACTGGGGATTCACACGCCTAAGTGGAATACACGGCTGCATCTACTCAAAGAAGAAGAAGAGATGTGACACAGTTTAGTGACTCATTGCAGCCTCATAGGTGCAACTCAAGTGACTGTAAACAAAATTGTAACTGACTAATCTATTTTCATTGTCCATGCTGACAGAAATGCAGCAAGCAGCAAAAGTAACATCTTTTCAGTTTTAATATTCTAAAGTGTTGGTAACATGGAGAAGGAACTCTTTACAAAAATACATTTACTTTTCCAAAATGGCTTTTCCATCAGCTGCTTCCAGCTGTTGAGTCTTTGTGTTTTTAAAATGTGACTAAGGGGCACATCCTGAATGGTCTTCCATGCTCATGTAGGGCCCAACATGGTAAAAATGATGAGTTTTCACTATGCTACTGGCCCAAGCAGTGGAAATTCTTCATGTGGAGACTCTGTAATCTCCTGTGCCGCATGGCGCATGTCTCCACAGGGAAACATGGGTGAAGGGGAATAGATATGTTACCACTAATGGGGATGTAGCCAGTGGGTCTGAACAAGACATAGATTCATATAGCCCACAACACACATTGGAAAGGAGTAACAGGCCATGTTATCTATTTTCCTGTACTGCTGCAGTAGGCTGGCAGTGGTCCTACTACATAAATTACATTGCACTGAAGCACTTAGAACCCACTGTTATGTCTTGTCTCCTACACTTCATCATAGCTTACTATAAAACACTTTATTTGGACTGCTGCTCTATTTTACAGGATTGGACAGTAAAACTAAGTATTAAATAATGTTGTGGTACAGATGATAAAGAAGTGAAGCTAACAGCTTCCCTGGAATAGAATATTTGACCTGGCATCAGAAACTGGGCTAACAGTTTCTCCAGCTCCACCAGTCCAGTATCACCAGACACATCCATTATCAGGGTGCTGTGACCAATGACCTTTTCATGAGTGTTACATTGAAATAGGATACTGAACAAAATTACTCCTGCTGGACATCAGTTCTGATATCAGTGAGGGGGTGACTTTTAGAGGCACCCATAAGACAAGGGTGTATTTTTTAAAATATGTTTGGGAGTGGGGTGAAGACACAGAGACTCACACTTGCAAACACTGGTGGAAGAAGTAATGGACAGAGAAGCAGTTTGGCTGGAGAATTTAAACAAACAGCAGTAGGACTGTATGTGTGCAAGCTTTGCTGCTGAATTTGCTGTTAATCTATATTTGTTCAACTGTAAGTAGACTAGGCAAGGCTTTCCTGAGCCATTTCTCTCCTGATGAAGAATTAACTTACTCTAGAAATCCAAAATGCTCCCTCACTGGAGAATCTCAAATGGATTGGTTAGTGACTGAACCTGCTGCGGGTGCTCAGATACTGGACAGAGAACCTGGATTAGTAGACTGATACAACTTCATAACTCAAAAGGTATGGAAAATAGAGAGCTAGCATCTCCTCCCTCTGTCCTTACTGGGGAGAATAGAAATAGCCCAAATGAATATCTGCCCAAGATTGACTTATCTCATTAGCCTTTTGCCTTTCAAGGTCTCTCCCTTGCTCTTTGCTTGAATAAATAGGCTTATCATGAAACCTATATGGGATAAAAAACAGCCTTGCTTGTTACACAAGACCTTTAAAAAATCCTTATTGGAGTTGCCAGATTTGTATCTATATTATCTAGAATTCCAAATGCATCCTACTGTAAGGTGACTCCTCCCAGTGGCTCTGTTTTGTCCTGGTTTGAAATAGAAAAAAGCTGACCTATGCCATTTGGTTCCCTCTCTCCTTCTATATACCTTAAGAGCCTACCCACACGCTTAAGAAAAAAATCCAATTAAGATGATTACAGCATCCAATTTACTAATTCTCTTTTTGTACCACTATGGGATAACTTGTGCCTCAGGATCAAGGCCAACTCCTTGTTTAAGACAATTTGGAAAGAAAAAGGGGTTAACAAACATTAAAACGATAATAGAATGGTCTCCTTCAGTTATATGTGTAACAAATATCAGCTACTGCTGTCTCAGATTTCCTTCTCTCAGTAGTTATGCTCAAGGCTTCATGCAAGGTTAGGGGACAATTGTTCTGTTTCTAGTCTATTGTCTCTAGAAGAACATGTTAAGAAATATGGAAACAAAAGTCACTTTGTAGGAATTACTTAAAAGTGGCTAAATGCAGCCGCATTACCCTATCAATCTCAATTTCAAAGAAAAATGGGGGAAAGAATTTGGCCTTAATGTCGCAACAGAAACCTGGGAGGCTATCTGACCTAATGTGAAAGATACATCAAGTTCTTTATCCTTGTGATTCTTCCAGAACAAGCTGTTAAACAGATATTGTTGGATTCCAGAATGTTTGTTTAAGGCTAGATTGGCAACAGACAGTGAATGCTGGAGATGCAAGCAGCCACATGCCAACCTTTCACACATCCTCTATACTTGTCAAAAAATACATGTGTTCTGGAACACCATATTCAGTGCTCTCTTAAAAACTTTGTGTCACTATCTTTCCTTCTCTAAGCTTGTATATTTTAAGGGTGCTGGATGAGTTGGTATTTCCAGTTAACATTAAGAAACGGATTGCAATAATTATATTGCCCAAAATAATTATTTTGAGGAAATGGCAATCGGCAATTCCCCCCTTAAACACAGACTGCATTAGTGAGTTCGCTGCTCCTGCAGTAGAAAAAAAAGACTCTGACTAATAGAAATACTTGGAAAAAATATGAGGCTGTCTGGTAACACATGAAACTATTGCATACTTTTATAGTTTAGTATATGTCAGTCCCCGATACTCAGAGATTATGTTCTCACTTATTTATCTATTTAGTCACTTTAATTATTGATGCCCTGCATGACCTCTATGGGCTCAGGGGATTGGTTGGTTGGTTGTAGGATGATCAGATGTCCCGATTTTATAGGGACAGTCCCAATATTCGGGGCTTTGTCCTATATAGGTGCATATTACACCCCCATTCCCATCCTGATTTTTTGCTATCTGGTCACTCTAATTGGTTGGTTTGGTTTGGTTTTTTCCAGGTTTTGCAAATAACAAACATTGAATTTTGTTAGTTACATGCTATTTCCATCTTGTGTGTGTATTTATATTTGTTTTATTTCATTGCATTTATATTTTATATAAAAATATTTTTAAAAAGAAGGTATTGAAAAGGTTTACTGAATTCCACTCACATAGACAACTAATTAAAAACTGTTTGTATCCTATCATGTGCTCTTTTTGTGTACATTCTAGTTCTCCAGGGACTATATATACTTCATTTGTTCTGAAAATCCTGGTCCGAGATACAGATGGGAACTTTATAAGATATTACACTTTGGAAAAGAACTAACTCTACTGATTATTTTAGATGGATGTGGTTATTTGAAAAGGGCAAGAAGTAGGAACAAGTAGACATTCCCCCCCCATGCCTGGTCCAAGACTAGGACTTCTAAGCACCGCAGTAATAATGCAGCACATTGCCAATGAGCTAGCCTTCTAACCTGTGTTTACTTAATTAATCTGTATAGTCTAGTGCTCCTGAATTGACTTGCTGTGATGCCACTTCAAAATGAACCTCACATCCCTGATTTCTATAAGCACAGATGGAATTCATCAGGGAGCCCTAATTCCAACTCTTTTCCTCCTCCTCTCATTTTGAATGACAAGTGTAGTAATAATGAGATCAGAAGAAGACATAATCTTTAAAATGAGAGGAGGAATGGATAAAGTGAATGGTTGTATTAGTGAACTAAGAAATTACATTTCCATCAAGACTAAATTAGACACTTTCAGAAAATGCTTGGACAAAGCTGAAAATCACATGAGCTTTTCAGAAGATTAGATGCAGAAAATGAGACAGGACATTGCCTCTGCATTGGGAAAATGATGTGCCATGAGGATGTGATATTTAAAGAAAGAGGGGGATGGGAGGCACTTTATCTGAAAGGAAGACAGGAATGTTGATACTTCCACAGTCAGAAATGGACAACGATGACAGGGGTTTAAAGCCCAGGCATTACTGTGAAGTCCTATCATAAGTTGATGTTCAATGTACTACAGCTACCACTGACAGGTATTCAAGATGTCTGTATTTTTTCTTTTTTATTATACTTTGAAGAAACTGCAAGAGCTTGTCACAGCAATAAGTATGTTTGAATTGAAGTGAGCTATTTAAGACTCAACATCCTACTATGTACTTTTTCTTAAAGATGGGGCTAAACTACTTTTATTTCAGAAGCCAAGAACTGATCAGTTCCCTGGACAATGGTGGACTCTACTGATTGCCTTTCTGAAGCAAAATTCAGCCCTGCTTGCTTATATCTGTGGCTTCCTGGATTGAGGGACAGGGATACTGCATATCACTGTTTTTGGTATGGGAGGCGCATGAACTAGTAAAGACCATTTGGTTTTCCCTTTGCTTTGTGTGGTGTTCAAAAGTTTAGGGTCAAGGCTGACTAACCAACCAATAATTTATTTCTTCTCATACTTGCTTTATGCATTAAGAGGTGCTGTTTTCTAGAAGGTTTTAAATATGGGTAGGCTGTATGAAGAAGGTGAATGCTTTAGTCTGGTCTGAGTGCCAGCCAAATAACATTTTATTTATGTAGTTCAAATTATTGGTAATTATGCAATTGATTATTTTAACAGGAACCATTACACAAATTAAAGGCTCACAGAAAGCATTCAAAGCAGTTCTGCATGCCCAACCCATGCTCTCTCTGAAAAATCCTGAGCTAGAGAGAGAGGCAGAAGAGGAGACAAGATGACAAGGGAAAGACACAGAATAGAACACCTACCGCAAATTATGTTCCTCCAGCCCACTGAAGTCTGCTATGGTAGCGGGGTTCTGAGCAGCCTGCTGTGTCAGCTTTCTCTTCCAAAATGGTGAGAAGAGGAGAAAAGAGAAAACAAAAAATTACTTTCCATGCTGCATGTTCCTTCAGCGGTAGAACACAGAATAATTGACTCCTTTGGCAAGATGAAGAGGCAACCTAGGGAAAGGGGACTTGCAGAACATTCTGTTGCAACTACCTGGTATTTTCTTCTTTCAAACATGCTGCTTATTGTAAATGAAAGAGCTCTTTCAAAGTCAGAACCCAACCACAAAATCACAAATTTCAGAAATAGCTAATGAGACTAGAGAATCTGATAGCCCTGTGGCAACAAACTGAACAGGATAGAATTGTCATGAATAATATTCATTACTAATTTGGCCTTTTTGTAGAGTTAATCAATTGCTCATGAACTGATCTTGATTTTTTAATATATTTTTAATTGTAAATATTTGTTGGCTACTTTGGATGAGTAATTTTCTGGCTATGGATTGTTTGCAATCTGTTCCTTTTTGACTATTTGCCGTGTCAAGTAGGTCTCATGGTGCACTTTTTACTCACTGAATGACTGAATCAGTTTAAACAAGAGAATAGTGAATAATGAATAGTGAATAACAAATTTACAGTATTGACATTCAGACAAATAATCATTCATCATGAAACTAGAGGGGGATTATAGCTGGCAGCTGTCTTGGTATAACAGATAGTGGGATCTCTCACCCACAAATAATTAACTAAATGACCCTACAAATCACAGCAAACCAAACTCAGCAAATATATTCATGAATCTTACTATTCTTTCCATACTCATGGACTTCTGCTGGTTGAATAGTAATATATATATATATTTTATATTTTATTATTCAGCCTGCAGTAGTCCTAAACTTAGAACAGAACCTGAAACTTTTGAGATGTGAGTTTCATCTGATTCTTATCAAAACATGAGTTCTGGGCTACTATGTTTGAACTGTTGTTTGAATTCTGTTTAAACTTTATTCCCATGGTAGCCCTAGAAGCAGGATGAGAATTGCTTTCAAGGTAGAATCGTTATTATTTGCATAGCACAGGCTTTCACTTAGTTAGAAATGCACATTTTTTATTAGAATTCCCTTGGAAAAATCAACTATTTAAATTAGAGGTGGAGATGGGGAGAGTCTTATGGAACTCCCAATAGTTTTGCTAAATTCAAAACTTTGTAATAAAACAAAAAAGATGTAAAGGTTCCATAAAACATAAAACATTACCAGGGAATCACATTCCTGCTGCTTACCCTATGCTGGGCATGCTGATATCTTTACCCCAGTCTGTACCTTGTGCCATGCTTGGGAGCTGCTGTGTGCACAAAAGTATTTTTGCAATGGTGTCATTTATGTAGTTAAGTGCTTTCAAGAAAGTGGAAACCCCATAAGTGAAGTGCTGATTAGGAAAACCTATGAAGATGGTTATAATTCCTAAATCATTCCCAATCCCCAGGTCTGCAAACTTAGTGTGCTCCTTGATTCGTCATTCTCCTGTATCATTCATATGCTGTTTGATGTGTAATCTAGTTTTTCTTTCCCCCACATCTCTAAAATCTATACTTTCCTTTCCCTCCCTACATCTAAAACTTGCCCATAGTAGGTCATGGGAATTTTTCCATGCCCCCTCAATAAATAAATGGAGATACCATCCAACTTTCTTCTCTTTTCCACTTACCTATCTCTTTTCTTTACATCCAAACGTTGTCATAATGCCCTTTGCCCCAGCTGTTAATGCCTATACACACATACCTCAATATGCTTGCACACCAGATACACAACTTCTCTCTCAAAAGCCCATTAGTATCCAGTCCCCTCTTCCCCCTCCCAAAATCAACCCGTTTCCATGAACGTCAACAATTGCCAGTGTGCAGCACCCCCACATACACAAGCTTAATACTGTGGCATTTGGCTTTGTTTCCTCAGTGGAGGAGACATGGATTGTAGCTGGATATTCTGTGTAGGGCAGGGTAACTCAGGCAGAAGGACCCAGAAATTTCCAGAGCAGAGTGTGGCAGTCACCTGACATGCTCAGTAACTGTTTCTGAGGCCTAGTTTACACTTAAAATTTAGGTCAACCTAGCTATGTAGCTCAGAGCTGTGAAAAATTTTGTGCCTAGAATGCCATAGTTAGGCATATCTATACCAGGGGTTAGGTCAACCTAAGTGAACAGGAAGATTCTTCTTTCAGCCTAGCTACTGTCTCTTGGAGAGATGGACTAACAACACTGATGGAAAAATCCCTTCCATTGATGAAGGAACTGCCTACATTATAGCACTACAGAAGCAGTGCCGTAGCTGTTCCATTACAGTAGCTATAGTATAGATGTGGCCTGATGCTGTAATGGAAATTTTCATTATGGGCAATCCAACTAGCAGGTGACTCCTCAGTCACTCTCTGAAAGATGAGCCACTCACAATGCAATGGCAAAAGTTATAGATACAGGAGATAAAGACATCCCTGTGAACTTAGTGATTGATCAACGCAGGACCAAGAGATGTGTCTGCTGTGAGGGCTGGGTCCCAGTCCGTCTACCACTTTGCATACAGGCCAGTGCTATTCTAGCTTTATTTACTGGGGAAGCCCTCCATTAGGATAATGTTTGGTCTACCATGATATGTTTTATGGACCTAGAGGGAGAGTTGGGAGGGGGCATTTGTTACCTGTGAAATTTACATGTAGTTATCAGATAAGTGCTCTAAAATGGGATTCTGTTTCACTTAAAGAGAGAGAATGAGAGTGAGGTGAAGTTTGTGATTTTTTGCCTGGTTTAGTTGGGCTTATATGGAGAAGATGGTGCTCTATAAAGTGAGATCCTTATAGAGATACAGTATACGTATATTTTATATGCTGATCCCAATCCCTATGCCATTTAGAATATAGACTACATACTTCTGTTTCAGCAGCAACTGGGAGGACCAATCTGCTATTGACCAACAGGCTGGAATGCCTTAGACTATTTGTTTTAATGATGGGGTTCTGAAGTTTTTGGAAGGAGTGAGATGCCACCATTTCTGAAGCTTGGAAGAGTCCAGATGACATACACTTTATCCCATGGTCACACTGCACAGTGAGAAATCATCTCTGAGAGAAGATCAGAAGGGAACATGTTTTGATGTGTGTGATAAAATATAGAAAGTGTTATGTTGAAACCTTATATTTGAATGTTTGTAATAGAAGAAAAAGGGGAAGTTGTTTAAGGAACACCAGTAGATCTACTAATAGCTTTTGTTTAAAAAGTTATTCATAGTATTCCCAGTACTATTTACAATGTTTTATACTACTTACAATGTGTTTTATGTGTATGTTTGTTTTATTAAGAACGTGTATGTTACTCTCCCTTTAAAAATGGAGTGGGAATTAATGACATCCATTTATCAGGGTTTTACATACAATAGCCCTGAGGTTTAACTCCGTGTAATGCATGTTGAAAAGTCCTGAAAAGACAGAACTCTGGTTTGTGCTTCAGCAAAGAGTTAAGCTGAGATGCAGAAAGAAGGGAACTATATAGTTATACAGAATATTGCCTTAGCATTCCCATCTCCCCAGTACACATGAACCCACATATCCACAATATCAACTTCTTCAGTCTTCACCCCACTCACAGGAGGAGGAGATGACAACCTTCACCCAGTCTCCCCTGTTACATGTGAAAGCACAACAAATGTCATCAAATCGGCAATCAAACATCCATAAAGGACCTCCCAGTCAGAAAAGTAATGGCAATAACAGCTCATCTCAGGACCAAACCTTCCTTCAGTAGGCCCATCGCTATGAATTATGCAGCTCAACACTGAGGACTTATCCAACGCCAAGTGTGATTACATCACAATGATCCTGCGGGCTCAAAACATTGATGTTCTTACACTATAAGAAACGTATCTGGAGAGTGAAGGACATTGATCAAAGATCAACAGATATGTACTCATATCTGCAAGCCATCACTTTAAATACAGACTTGTGATGTACATAAAATATGACCTTCAGAATTCTATCCAGGTCCTTCCTATCAGGAGCCCATACTCAATCGCCATTAAGATCTGTGATCTGAAAGTCATCAACATGTTAAAGCCACTGTCAATGGAATGGCCATGTCCAACATTACCAACACTAAGCCATCCTACAATCCATGCTGGTGATTTCAATAACCACCATTGCCAATGGGACTATAACAAGAATGACTGTGATGGCAAACAGTTGATACTCTGGACTTTCACCAAAGACCAGCACTTCATTTACGATGCCAAAGACCATGGCATATTCAGATCGTCCGGATGGAGGAAGTGCTACATTCCTGACCTTTGTTTTGTGCCACGTGACATTAGTAGCCACCCAATACTATCCACGAGACCAGTTCTCAATGACTTTCCCAATAGCTAAAACCTCCTGGTCATGATTTGCATAGGTCTACAAGTTCCATTCATTCTATCCCTCCCCAAGCCATGCTGTAATCTCAGTCTGCTGTATGGTGATGCTGTATGGTGAATGTATAGGGCTCAATAAGCAGTCTCTACCATATTCCGCTGTGACTGGGTGCTTGGATGGGCCACACTGAGAATGCCACACTCAGGGCAGACTGCAAGAAATAGGGCAGACAATCCACCAAACTGGTGGTTTATTCTATTATTAGATTCACCAAGCCAGTAACAAAAAAGCTTCTGTAGTCCCACACTGGTTAACAAGAAACCATACACAGTTCCCTTTAGGCATTCCAGCCCTTGGCTCCCATCTAGACAACAAAGTCTAATATTGTGAGGGGTTACTGAAAACTCTATTCACCATACTTAAAGTTCTACCAATCCCAAAGAATCAGACACTTACCCAAATATCATGCTGTCAGCCAATTCTTAGTAAACTTACTAAAAATGTATTAATAAAAGAAAAGAAGAGAGTTATTAATGGGTAAGGAATCATATATATACACATTTGATTTTCAGTGTTCTTAGATCAGAATCATAGCAGTGATGTTATAGCTGCTGGTTTGCAAAAAAAAAAAAAAAAAAACCCTCTCTGGAATCAATTCAAAGGGTTATAGTACAATAGGCAGTTCAGACGTGGAGATTGTTAGTTTTTCCATGAGACTTCCAGGGTAATCCAAGTAACTACTTGGAGATCTCAGTCCTATGGCTTAGACCTTCCCTGTTAAAGATTAAACAGAACTGAGATGAAGGGATCTGGCCAGAGGATTTTCTTTTATAGCTCTCTAGCAGTTGACAAGGGGAACAGGGGAAGGAGAAATTGTCACAGCGGAGTATTCCTCTGGGGAAGAATAGGCAATGTAGACAGTATGTGGACCTTTGCTTTGAAGTTAATCTTCTATTTCCTATGCATACACCGGCAAACTAGTTACACTATTAGACAACAGCTGGTCATTCATTATAACAGAGATAGTTAAGCTGAAGACAATGTAGATAATGTTATTAGTTTCCTGTAGTATCTCACATCTTTGATCTGAAAGTTAACTGAAGTCCATTGCATGCATAATATAAGTCAATTAAGACATGAAAAGGAATTAGCATCTAAAATCTAATTGGGTTACTCTGGTAAATTTCTAACAAGATACAGGTAAACACAGACAAATACACTTAGCAACTATTCTTTGATTCTTATCAATACAAAGTGAATGAGTTGGGGATTGCTAATTAACATTTATTTGATACCTCTCCATAAGTGGATTGTCTTGATTACAAATGCAATGCCTCTTGTTAAGTTATTATGGGTCATACACAGGTTGGCTGGTCTGCCCGGGTCAAACCTGTTCTTTACCACCACTTTGTAGGCCTACTAATATCAGCCACCAAATTGAGCATTGCAAGGGAATTCAGAAAAGCATTCAGTCCTTGCTGGATGGAAGAGAACGAGGCACTCCTACAGCAATATCAAACTATTTAAAGCCCCAAAACTACAACAGCATTGCCTGAGTCTTTCAACTCAGCAAGAAGAAAAAGAAGATGTAAAACCATGAACGTGCTTGACTTCACAAGATCAAGCTGCAAAGCTTGGATATTCCTTTGTCTTTTTAGGCAGTGCGGCTCCAGCAGCCTTCAAACTACCTCAAATAAGTGGAGATACCGTCTCTGCATAGTTAATTGCCAGCTCCCATGTTCCAATGGATAAAAACATCAGGCAGCAAGTCCATAAACAACTTTGCTGTGCACTAAACCAATGCCAGTTGACTTCAGTAGATGAAGTGGATAAGGGTCTCTCCAAGACTAAGTATGGGAAAGCAGCAGGAATGGACAGAATATATTAAAAATTCCTGAAGAATGTTGGTCCAAAGGCAGGGAGGTGGCTGGCAGACTTTTTCAGCAACATCAACTTTTCTGGCATAATGCCAAAAGAGTGGAAGGTAGTTAAGATCTTAGCCATTTTGAAGCCTGGAAAAGAACCTATTGACCCCAAAGACTGCTGGCCCATTTCACTCCTTAGCAGTTGCTATAAACTGTTGGAGATGCCCCTACTTCAAAGGTTATAGCCCATACTGGAGGAACTAGTCCCCAAAGAGCAGGCTGGATTTAGAACTGGTCATAACTGATGTGACCAGGTACTGGCATTAACCAGCTACATAGAATCTGGCTATCAGCAATAATTAAAAGGAGCAGTAGCATTCATTGACCTTTCTTCTACATAAGATATTGTATGGTGCATAGGTTTCCTGATGAAGTTATCATTAGTTTTCCTATGCCAATCAACAATCAGACTCATCACCAGGATGCTGAGTACACCTTGGTTAATCTGCCAGCAAATCACCGAGATCCATTTTAGCACCTGCACTATTCAATCTCTATACCAGCAACATTCTGGTCACATCATCCTGAAAATTCACCTTTGCAGACAACATTGTTCTAGCAACACAGAACATCCTCTTTAACGGCCACAGAAAAGGTGAACAACAACCTCCAAACACTTGAAACATACAGCAAAGTTTGGTGACTGCATTGCCAGCTCCCATGTGCCAACTGAAACTCAAAGCTTCAGAAACACTCATCTCTACCTTGACACTGAGATTAATGCTGTGTTCTGAATTGTTAGTGGCTTTCTCAAATCAGTGCCAATACTGTGGCTCCCACTTCGGGCAGGCATTACGCCAGCCAACATCAGGCAAGATTCTGCTGTGGTTTGGGACTACAACAAGATCCTTGCTGCTCCAAACCTACCAATACATCAAGACCTCAATTCACTACTGCTCTCCCAACTTGTGATCAGGAATCTTTCTGGATCCTTGCATCAATGCTACAGGCCAATGGAAAGGACACCAGCACTTGCTGGCTCAAATTGTGGGCACTTGTCACCTCCCAAACAAAACCTGATTGAAGATCAATGAAAGAAGTCCCAGGATGCTGCCTTCCCTGTAGGCAGTGGATTGCCCTCAAGTGCATTAGGCCAACACTTGGAAGATGTGGATATCTCCTCCACAAATGGAATACCAAAGAATTGCCAAATTGTGATTGTAGTGATGTAAAAACCATGCAACACATCACAGACAACTGCCCCATTCACACTTACAGTGGTGGCACAAAGCTACCCCAGAATGGGGTAGAATGGCTTTCGAATCTCAAAATTCAATTATAATCCCAAATCTATTGCTTTTCAAATACCAGAGAAAAGAAAGACCCCGCCCACATGTGTCATCTCATGTGAGGTCCCTGGAGTGGATGTTTTAAAACAGATTCCTATGTTTATTTTTAGTAATAACTTGCCTATTTGTCTATTACTATATGTATTAAAGAGAAAAGGAAGCTGTCCCTTTATGAATAGTGAGCTTCTCCAGTGCCTAGAGTGCACAGAGTGTCTGCTGCTGCTGCTGCTGTACGAGGAGGCTGAGCAGGGCTTGGCCTGCAAGAAGCTCCTAAAGCAAGAGGTTTGAATCCAAGGGCACGTTTTCACTACCTGCCGGATCAGCGGGTAGCGATCTATCTATCAGGGATCGATTTATCGCATCTAGTGTAGACGCGATAAAATTGATCCCCGATCGCTCTGCTGTCGACTCCGGAACTCCACCACAGCAAGAGGCAGAAGCGGAGTCGGTGGGGGAGTGGCAGCGATCGACTCACCGCTGTCCTCACAGCCAGATTAGTCAACCTAAAATACGCAACTTCAGCGACGCTATTCACGTAGCTGAAGTTGCGTATCTCAGGTCGACCCCCCACCTCCCCCGTAGTGTAGACCTAGCCCAATCATCAACAATGTTCTCTGTGAAAAGCTGAGTCTTGTGATTAAGGATGTAACAAATTTGGGTGCTCCAGTCAGATTATTTTATTCTTGGGTCCTTTAGAAAGAGTGCAGCTGTGCAGCCACAAAATGGTGGTGACTGAAAACTTGCTGCTGGAGACTGAACCCTGTCTGTGCCTCTTAGTAGAGCAGGATCTCCTTGCCATGACTAAAGGGCTGCAAATCACAGAGGATGATCAAACAAATATAAGGGGGGGGGAGCCTCCAAGGGTTGATGCAGCATTTAGGCCTGGTCCACACTAACCCCCCACTTCGAACTAAGATACCCAACTTCAGCTACGTGAATAACGTAGCTGAAGTCGAAGTACCTTAGTTCGAACTTACCGCGGGTCCAGACGCAGCAGGCAGACTCCCCCATCGACTCCACGTACTCCTCTCGATGGATCGATCCAGGATCAATCCGGGATTGATTTATCGCATCTAGACAAGACGTGATAAATCGATCCCAGAAGATCGATTGCTTACCGCCCGACCCGGAGGTAAGTATAGACCTACCCTTAGAGTGTGAATCTTTTTGCTTAGGGGAGGGTGAGGGAATGTCAATGTTATTCCCATGTGGATGATCCGATTCAGAATCTGATTCAGAAAGGGATGGGAGAACCAAATAAAAAAAAGCCTCGGGAATGGAAAGAAGCTTTACTAGTTTGTGAGAATAGGGAACAGGTAGTGCTGCAGCAACAAAGACAACAGCAGCTTGGAGTTAAGCTGATGAAAACTGAATCAGTGAAGCCTATTGAACATGAAAGTAATAAGGAACACAGCCTCAGAGCCATCAAAACCTGCTAGCAGTATTTAGGAAAGATTTCAGAATTACAGGGCAGATTGGTGATTCCACACAAAAGGATAAGTTAAGTTTTAGTACTCTGAAACTGGATGAAAGAAGGGTTATCCAGAGCCAGAAATTATAGATGTGATTAGTGAAGTCAGCCCGGGATTAAAATTCCAAAATTATCTGAAGGGCAAGAGTGATGTTATATTGGGGGCTGTTAATAAATTACATAACACTGTTTTTGGTGACCCTTGTAACACTTTGTAACAGTGAAACAAATACACAAAATTAAGGACCAATCCACCCCCCTAATACATTACGCAATTTATGGACAGCCTCTTGCCCAAGCTAACATAGAACTTACGAACACATTATTCTGAAGAAAATGCCACTGATTATCAGCAATTAACTAAGGCAATTCAAGAACCCCAAGAGACTCCACTGGAGTTCCCAATACACGGAATGGATCTTTATGAAACAAAATTATCTTTGCATCAGAAAAGACAGTGACTGAACTAGTCCAAAGTCATTTCTACCGTCTATTTTGACTGGATTGGACAATGAGAATATTACTGTTGACCTAAGATGGTGCTTACAGGATTTAAATGTAGCTAGAGAATTTTTTTTGGAAAAATTGAATACTGCCTGTAGCATTGAAATTGAACACCAGCAAAATTAAGAGCATCAGAGAAACTGATCTCACCACTGGCAAAGAACATAAATTGCCAAAGCGAAATACATTAGCTATTCAGTTGGAAGAAAACAAGGAAGCAATCCAACAACTTGCTGCCACATGTTCTTGTAATATGCTCCCTGATCCTGCATGCTACACAATCTCCCTCGCTTCCAAACCCTATCTTTTCTTTCATTCCCTCTTCAGTTAAGCATGCCCCCAGATTTACTCTCTAAACCAGCGGTCGGCAACCTTTGGCACGCAGCTTGCCAGGATAAGCATCCTGGCAGGCCAGGCCGGTTTGTTTACCTGCCGCATCCGCAGGTTCGGCCGATTGCAGCTCCTGATGGTTCGCCGTCCCAGGCCAATGGAGGTGGCGGGAAGCAACGTGGGCTGAGGGATGTGCTGGCTGCCACTTCCTGCCGCCTCCATTGAGAAACTGTAAGGGTTTAAAAAAGAACCAAAAAAATGATCTGAGTGCTGAAGAATATGTCTTGCAGTGAGAAGCTTAAAGAATTTGGTCGGTTTAGCTTATCAAAAAGACATTTAAGAAGTGACTTGATTATGGTATTTAAGTACCTTACTGGGGACAAACTATTGAGTACTAAAGGGCTCTGTAATCCAATAGAAAAAGGCATAACAAGAACCAATGACTGGAAGCTGAAGCCAAACAAATTCTAATGTGCAATTAGCCACCATTTTTTAACAGTGAGGGTGATTAAGCATTGGAACAAACTACCAAGGGAAGTACTGTATTCTCCATCTCTTGATGTCTTCATATCAAGATTGGTTCCCTTTCTGGAATAGATGCTTTAGTGTAGGTGTCGCAACCTCTGGCATGCGGCTCGCCAGGGTAAGCAGCCTGGTGGGCCGGGCCAGTTTGTTTACCTGCCACGTCGGCTGGTTCGGCCGATCGCGGCTCCCACTGGCCGCGGTTCGCCGTCCCAGGCCAATGGGGGCTGCGGGAAGCAGTGCGGACCGAGGGATGTGCTGGCCGTGACTTCCCACCGCCCCCATTGGACTGGAGCGGCGAACCGCAGCCAGTGGGAACCGTGATTGGCCGAACCAGCTTATGTGGCAGGTAAACAAACTGGCCCAGCCCGCCAGGGTGTTTACCCTGGCGAGCTGCGTGCCAGAGGTTGCCGACTCCTGCTTTAGTGCAACTCGTTATTGGGGTCAATACAGGGGTAATTAGCTGAAATATGTGCTATACAGGAGGTCAGACAAGATAATATAATGGTCCCTTCGGTGAGTCTATGATGTGTGTACTGTGCTAAAATCATAATGCCATAACCTGCTTTTGTATATTCCTCCCCCCAGCTCCACTTTTCTGATGTAATTTCCTGTGGCACCCTGGCTTGACATGCTCAACATACATTATAATCTCTTTCATAGAGGCAGCAGGGGTAAAATTCCTATTGACTTCAATGCATCCCATGTCTCTGCATCATGCACACTGAGATGATAATAATAGCAATAATAAAGACAATCCCTGGTTTACAACTGCCAAAGGATTTCTGACTATGTAAACTGGTTATCTGTACGAAGTTATCATCTTATTAGTATCTTGACCATGTATCTGGCTGTGTTCATCTACAATAACTGTATATGGTAAAACATACTTTCAATTAAAAAAAAAACTGTTGTTAAGGAGGTGGCTTGATTGACTTACTCATTTATAACAATAGGAAACATTTTTTCAGAGAGAAAAATAAGCTATTAGAACCCCTTGAAAGTAGAGCTTGAAGAGACACTAGCAGGATCCTCTATGTTTCTCCATTGCCTCATAAAATTGAAGATCAGCTGCTTTCTTGACTCAAAGGTCGGAAAGATGTTTGTTACACTCCAGGGGTTGAACATACCTGGCTTGAGAGTAGATACATTTAATGAGGAGTAAGTCAACTGAGTGAAAAAAGAAGCAGTGGCAAGTAAAGAGAGAAGCATGTCTCTTAACTTACAAGTTTGGGAGAAACATCTAACTGAAGGACACACTAAAAATTAGTAGAGCACACAAATCAAAATGATCTGTAAATTATTGCTAAGTGTTATATACTCTCCTATAAATTTACTTTTTTAATTCAACAGTTGCATTATAAATTACAGCAAGAATGATTTTTCCAGTAGCAGATTTGGCTAGGACAGGGGGAATAATCATTACATACCACAAAATGTAAAACCATCCATCTCTCATAGGGAGGCACAGATTGAGAAAAATGAATCAGTATGAATGTGAGCTGAACATTTCTGATCCTTCAAATCAAAATTTTACTAAAGCTGATCTAAGCTGTTAAATGAGAAGAGAGAGCTGTGAGTATCTTTATAGACAAGGTATCTTTGTAGACAAGGTAGAAGACGCATTGAACAAGATGGAGAATGGTAAAGCAGCTGGTGAAGATGAGATAACTGCTGATATGATCAAGGCAGCTGGAGATGCTGGAGTAGAGTGGCTTCATACATTACTATGTGTTTACTGGGATTAAGTGAGAATACTACATCACTGGAGAACAGGATTGATTGTGCCTCTTTGGAAGGGTAAGGATGATGGAAATGATCCAAACATATACCAGGGCATCACCCTTTTAATGTAGCCTCTCAAAGTCCTTTGAGACTTGAAGGCAAGGTTGAGATGAAAGGTGGAGGAAAATAAAGGAGGGAACAACATGGCTTTAGGAAAGGAAAGAGTACTAATAGACACAATATCTGCAGTAAGTCAGAAGTTTGAAAGCATGATAAACTGAGAGCACAGCTACCGAGTCAAATTTATTAATCTTGAAAAACCATACACCTTTCTAAGCAACAGTTCAGTCTTCCCTTTATACAGCTTCAGCCTCTGACTTTCAGATTACCAGAACAGGCAATCCGCAGACAATGTTTTTCTCCTCAGGGCATAACTTGAAAAGGCTGGGTTTTTGCATAAATGGAGGAAGGACTATTTTAATTCACCTCTTCTAGAGATTCCCAGGAGATTCATATAATTGTATGTTCCAAACATCCATTCTTGTCTGGTCCATTGCTCCTTTGAAATTCATAGCACTTCCCAGGTTTACATCTAGCCTGTTCTCACCTGTTCTGAAGCAGTTGCATACAATCCCGGCCCACAACAACATATAAACCATTCATAGAGAAAACTAACATATACTGATGACAGCAAAGAGGAATTGTTAAATGTGGTATCAGAGTGGACATCTGTGTTTGGAGAGCATGGTTTACAGGTAAACACAAAGAAAACTTAAGTTATGCAAGTAGGGAAGGTGGAAAAAGATTTATTGATATTTGTTTAGGAGAGAAGCTGAAACAGACAAAATAATTTTTGTAGTTGAGAGGTAAACTCAGAGCCATCATAGAAAGATCTGGATAACTGAAAAGAATTACCCAGCGTGCGTGGGTGGCAGTAAAAAAGTGTCAGGAGTATTGTGGGACCTCCAATTAAGTAACATCCTGAAAAGTGTATGCTGAATGTGTTTGTCCCTGCCTGCTTTATGGTTTAGAAAAACTGGGTCTTATGGAGATGGAGGAAAAGAAGATGCAGATAGTAGAAAATAATATAATGAGGAGAATGGCAGGCAAGGGGAGGGTACACAGAGTGCACATGGAAGAATTTAGGGAGAAGATGAGTTTGATATGCTCAGTGATTGATAGGCTTGAGAGTGCTCATTTGAAGTAGGCTGGACATGTGATAAGACTGGGAAAAGAACAACCAGCAAAGAAAGCCTGGGAGAAAGAGGACAGCAAGGAAGGACTTGGAAGAGTGAGGATAAGATCTAAAGAGTCTGTCACAAGAAGTTGGAATAGAAAAGGATCTATAAACCCTTGCCATGGACTGGAAGGAGTGGCGAAGAATTGTGACACTTCTGACCCCATGTTAACGGGAAAAGGAGTCAAGAAGTGATTATCAATCTTGGAGTATTAGATACACCATGCCTTTAAATCCTCTCTCTCTCTCTCATACACACACTCAGAACTCAGAACTGAAAATGCAGAGTCTAGATGCAGACATTTTGATATCAGAAATGGAAGAAATCCCATCTTTGAGCTTAAGGCAGGCAACAAGATCAGATGGGGTCTCAGCTAAATATAAAATATTTAAAGACATTTTATATCTTATCTTACTGAATGCTTGAAAACAAATCTCTTCCAAACTGGCTAAGAACTGCTGTTATTTCTTTATTAATGAAAAATGCCATTTTCTGATATGTGGTTCATAAATGTCTTGTTACTGAATATGGATCTTCACATTTTGGAAAAGAAACCAAATATTGTATCTCATGAGAATGCCCCAATGAGCAAAATTTTAAATACCAGACTACCAGGAGAGGGTCTAATTCAGCCATAACAAACTGGCTTTACCAAAATCCACATAGCCTAGAATATTCACCGGCTAATAGCGGTCATAGATTTTAGCAGTACTTTCTTTACAAAACCCCTCAAAATAGTGCATTTTGTTGTGACTTGGAGATCTTCAGATAGGGGGAATGGGATTACATGCCTGCAGCAATGGGTACAAGAATTTAAAACCTAGTTGGTTTCTGCTGCTGGAAACATATCTCTGATTCTTGGAGAATTTAGCTTCAATGCAATTAAAAGGACTGTGAAAACTGATGAAAGGATATAAACAATTAACATTGGCATTAAAAAGAGTTGGAATAAGATTGTAAACTCTTGTGCCCGGGTGTGTGTGACACTTTTCAGGGTTACCCGAGATGTTGGGGGTGAATCTGCTCACAGCGGCAGAGAGCCCTGTCTGTGCCCACCAAAGGAAGCTCTCCCCAGCAACCAGCTGCTGGCAACACCTGCACTCTGCCCTGGGCTCTGCAAGCCCCATCTTTTCCTCTGAAGGCTAACAATTTACACACGCACTTTGTTATACTTGAGTGTCCAGTCCCTTGTCTTCCGGGCACCTGCAATGTACACTGATCTACTGCCGTCATAGAAGCTGTGCACTCCAGTTTACTGGCTTCATCTCAGTTCATCACTCTCCCTAGCACAAGTGTTATGCCCATACAAAGCACACGGGATCTTTTTCAGGGAAAAAGGCAGTACGCCGCATTTATTGAAAATACAACAGTTAGCATATGCATTCAATTTACACAACACACACACACACACAAGTCTTGCAGATGGTCTTTATAGTTACCAGTCTGTTGTAGCTTCAGTCAATCTAATGGCCAGTTAGATTTAACACGAGTGAGGAGCTGGACTCTGTCGGTTGCGATCTGATGCTCCAAGGCTTGCAGGACTGAACCCAGAGTTTCATGGCAAAACACCTGATCTTTATAGTTGTAAATTCCCTTTTGAGTCCATGCATTTTGCAATGTTATCCTGTAATCATTGGTCCTTAAGTGGTGTTAATCTTGGGTTTTTCTGCTGTTATCATTTGATGGTTATTGTCCGGCTTCCCATCCTTATCTCCTATTTGTTGTCTCGCCTTCAGGGGTGCCTGCCTCACCTCTGAGGTCGTCAATACTGCTAACATGTTTAGCATTGGATACAATGGAAGATTTCTGATTGTCTCCTGGTATTTCCAAGTCTCTCGCTTTTTCTTGACTATCTAGACATTTGTGATGGCTTTCACACTCATCCTTAACTATGCACACATCCTTTACTCACACCAAACAATTTTACAGGGACTTTCAGACAGGATAACATTTTGGAAAGGATTATATGGTTACCAAAGGGATTACAAAAGAACCGTATACAACTTAGTTTGCAATGCATACAAGAAGCAAGACCTTATAGCAAGTACTGTAATGAAATCTTATCCTAAAACAAATGGTGACCATAATCAGCCATAAGAACTATTCTGGTCTATTCCTGCCTTGAAGTCAAAAAGGGTGGCTGGCAGGATGAAATCAAATCATACATTAATACATTTAATACATACTACATTATTATAACTGTCAATCATTATAACCTCTAATATAAATATAAAATCCTACTCCTACACAAGGAACTTAGATGTATCTATAGTAAAACCAAATTGAAGTTTATATAACAGAACTTAAGATAGAGCTTCAAATAAAGGTAAATATAAGGATTTGGAAACATAAGGTTCAGGGCTGGCCTTAGGGAAAATGGCACACTGGGCAAACTTGTATTTTGGTGCCCCTGGTCCCCATGGGCACAGTGCCCCCCATTGCCCTGGCCCCTGGTCCCCATGGGCTCCCCATGCTCCCCACCCCTCCTATGCCCCTAACTCTTGCAATCTTCTTCCTGGCCTTATTGGTGGGCCACCTGGGTGACCACCCAGGGGCACCCATGTGGCAAAACTGACCTGGATGCAAAGAGCCGTTGGCATTGCTGCTCATTCCCCCAGCCAATGCTGCTCCTCTGTGCACCCTTAGGGGGTTGTGATGGGGGGAGTGAGGAGCAGTGTCAGGCTTCCCTGAATCCAGGTCAATTTCCTCACCTGGGATGTGTAAGAGGAGGGTAGAGAGCAGCAGCAGCTCCTGATGCTTGCCTCACAGCACAGCCCAAGTAGGAAAAGTTACCTAGATGCATGGAGTGCTTGCTGTTGCTCCTCACTTCTACCCCTTCCAGCCCCCAAGGGGGGTGGAGGAACATTGTGGGGGGAAGCAGTATCTGTGTATCATAACTCCCCTCCCCTCCATGTTCCTCCGACAGGAAGAAGCAGGGAGAAATCAGGGTGCCCCCCCACACAAACAGCACTTCCCTGCCAGCTGGGAGCAGTTTATGACTCTACATCAGCAGTGCGCACCTCTGCACTGCTGCACGGTGCCCCCTTAACTATGGTGCCCCTGGGTGGTTGCCTAGGTCGTCTACCAATAAGGCCAGCCTGAAAAGTTACAAGTAAAAGAAAAACATAAACCATAATCTATAGCCTATTCTTATAAACAAGTAACTTTCCTGCTTAATAAAGGTATTTCTCACCCAATGGATAGTTCTTACAGAGCTTATCCACATCAGAAAGCTGGGAGCCACCTTTTCTGAAATGGCCCCACTGGCAGAATGTCTCCTCCATAAAACTAGAGAAGAGCAACAAGAATGATTAAAGGTCTTGAGAACATGACTTATGAAGGAAGGCTGAAGGAATTGGGTTTGTTTAGTTTGGAAAAGAGAAGACTGAGAGGGGAAATGATAGCAGTTTTCAGGTATCTAAAAGGGTGTCATAAGGAGGAGTGAGAAAATTTGTTCACCTTAGCCGCTAAGGATAGAACAAGAAGCAATGGGTTTAAACTGCAGCAAGGGAGGTCTAGGTTGGACGTTAGGAAAAAGTTCCTAACTGTCAGGGTGGTTAAACACTGGAATAAATTGCCTAGGGAGGTTGTGGAATCTCCATCTCTGGAGATATTTAAGAGTAGGTTAGATAAATGTCTATCAGGGATGGTCTAGACAGTATTTGGTCCTGCCATGCAGGCAGGGGACTGGACTTGATGACCTCTCGGGGTCCCTTCCAGTCCTAGAATCTATGAATCTGTGAATCTATAATGGATCAAATCTTGTTCCCTTTCCTCTTTTTTATACAGTTAAAGATTATTGTCTCTTGCCCCAAGGGGTCCCTTATTCAGACACTTTTCTTGCGGTTATTTTGTTTTTGTAAATCCTCAAGCCTGCACCCGGCCCAGATAACAAAGGAGTGAGTTGGCCAGGTGTACTGATAGGAGCAGGCTGCACTATCCAAAAGGATGGTGCAACCTGCACAACTGGAAGCACAGAGAAAGAGTGCAACTCCCTGGGCTACAACTCTTCCCCAGGTTCCCCTTGAGTTGGTGCTGCTCTGTACTGCCCTCTAGTCAGGACTCTGCCAAAGAGGCACAGTGTAGCTTAGAACCTGTCAACATTTATTCTCAATTGGGGGAAGATCACTATGAAGAAATTCAAGGAACTTATTTCCTCCTGAGACTGAGAGCGCTGACTGTGAGTAATTATGACCTGTCAACAAGTTTCTGTCTTTCTCTAAGCTATTTTTGGGAATGTATGTCCCACCTCTTCACTGTTCTCAGAAAGTATTTGTGACAATGCTTAAGACTAAAATCAAATAAATTATTAAGGCAGTAAGGAGTAAACCTGTGAGATCAGGACAAAAAATACAGAAATCACATGATCATGATTGTCACTACCATTTTCAAACCAAACAGTTTACCAACTGGCTAAGGAGGATGAATAACTTGGGCAGGTTGGCTAATTATCTGGGGGGAGAAAAAAACAATCATGAACACCCAAGCAAACAGCAGTAGAAGTTGGCCCAGATCTCTTAGCTAACAATCTGTTAAGAAAGAAATCATCCTGGATATGCAAGGCTCAGTCTACTCCACTTTTGCACTGCTGTAACTCAAAGTTTGGCCCTATATCCTTAACACCAAAGGATTTTTATTTTCCGGGGAGGAAATATCCATATACAGCTGCTTACTTTGGAAAGTATTTTCTGGATAATTTAAAGTGAAAGATTGGATTAATATGAAAGGCGGTATAGCCTAGTGGACCGAGTAGAACCTACTGAAGTCAACTTTCAAGTCTACACTGAGTTGTTTGACCGCGTTGGCCAACATACTTTAGCAGCAATATGGTGTTATCTTCTTGAGGCCTAGTCAGAAAGCTGTAAACAGGACACCGGGCACGGGTATGGGGGCTCAAAGTGATTGATCTAGGAAAATTTAGACTGTTCAGACGCTCCTTGCATTTGTTCATTCAACAAAATGTATCCTGCTTCATTACTAGTCAGAATCTAGCACTCAGAACATGGCACCCTTCAGAAGTTCAAGGGGGAAAACACTTGAATTGGCACACATCCATCTACTTCAGCTAATGAATAAGGTTGTGGAAAGATGCTGAGCACCTCCAGATTGCTTTCATTCCCCATTGACTACAAATGCTGTGGGGATATTCAGCGCCATGCAGGATTGGGCCCATGTCAAGATTTATTTTGCAAGCATATGGCGGCGAAATTTTTAGAGCAAATAATAAAGAAAACTTCTGAAAACTCAGAGACTGAGTCAAACTTTGATGCAATTTAAAATCTGTGATATTTTGGAAAAATAGCTCTTTGCTCTTTAGACCCATCTGCACTCCTTACTGAGGCAAAACTGAGCCAATGGAGTTTAGCCTGAGCAAATAAAGCAGATTCAGTGTCTTTGTGGTTTTTGATTTCCATGCTTACCTGTAGGGCTATTTAAATAGCTGACTTTGTTTAGCGTGCTTAATTGCTCAAATGGTGGCTATCGCCTCATTACACAAATGGTCTTTGATATGCATAGATCTCTGTTGTGTCTCAGCTAATATTATTCAGATAAATGACACCTGATTACATTGCTTTTCAATGGCATTAACTTACATGTTTGTAGGAGTCTGGTGGGATTGAGTTTTATAGCCACTTTAATTTGTAGGCTTTTGACATCGCTTTGGGATAACTTGTCTAATTGCCTGTTTCCTCATCAGAATGGAGGATGTTTTGAAGCTGACATCAGTGTGGACATTATGCTATGAAGGTTTTTTTTGGCTTGTTATAAATAGGAGTTTAACTATTGTTAGTCTTTTTGTACTTGTCATTGAATCTTGTCTCCATGCACTAAATGCCTCTATTTACATATTAAGAATGTTGTGGAAAAACAGAATATGTATTAAATAAAAATTCATAAAAGGACCACCTATCTGGCTATCGGTGGGGGAGATTGCTTCCCCTGATTATTCTAATGCAGATTATTCTATAAAGAGACAGCAACCATGATAAAAGGGGCTAAAAGAACAAAGTGTTAAGATATCTTTCCAAATGCAGTTTTTTCTAGTGACAATTTGTTTTCAGAAATTAACTTTTGGTGCATCTGAGATGAAAACAGTGATCATGTCTGAACAGGGGTTTGTTTTGAATAATTAGAAGATGGATGAACCAGTGAGTCCAATCCTGTATTCCTTGAGAATCCAAAAGTCCCATTGACTTTAGTAGGAGGTTTTGGCAGGCAATGTTTGAGATACCTTGTCTAGCCCCTTCCCTTACAAAGGGAGAGCAGTGCAATCCTAAAAAGGGCTGCACTATCACCTGGGGTGTTGCTGAATTTCCCTGCTGCCCTTGGGTCAGGGATGGGTGACCAATGTCCCAGGCCGCCTGCCTGCAGGCTTGTGGCTATGATTGCCAGTAATCATCTTCACCTGTCGCTTTGTCACTCCCCCATCACCACAGGAATTTTGAAGAGAGATGTGCATGAGTGACGTGTGTATGAAGTTATAGAATCATAGAATATCAGGGTTGGAAGGGACCTCAGGAGGTCATCCAGTCCAACCAACCCCTTGCTCACAGCAGGACCAACCCCAACTAAATCATCCCAGCCAGGGCTTTGTCAAGCCTGACCTTAAAAACCTCTAAGGAAGGAGATTCCACCACCTCCCTAGGTAACCCATTCCAGTGCTTCACCACCTCCTAGTGAAAAAGTTTGTCCTAATATCCAACCTAAACCTCCCCCTCTGCAACTTGAGACCATTATTCCTTGTTCTGTCATCTGGCACCACTGAGAACAACCTAGATCCATCCTCTTTGGAACTCCCTTTCAGGTTGTTGAAGTTAATTAAAGAGTCGTTGCACTGGGACAATCCCATTCTCTCAGCTGCTGAAGTTTGGCCAAGTGACACAAAGGCTGTTACAACTGGCTCCTTTAGCTGCAGTGGATAGCCATGACTCCTATAGTGCCCCATCATGCCTTTCACCTTCCACAATATGTTGCTGCACTGCTTTTCAAGCCGTTGGACCAATATATGATTTCTTTTGCCTTGGCTACCAGAACAGTCTTTGTATGCTTGGGAGGACAACCCCTAAATCACTGTCAGTAACCAGACTTCTGGTTACCCTCACCTGGTTTAGCCTGTCTGCCGAGGCAACTTACTGGGGTCTGGCCGCTGTCTCATACTTACACCTACTTGGAGCCACAGGTTAGAGCTGGTTGTACAGTGAGGACCAGAGAGGAAAAGAACCACTCAAGGAGTGCGGCAGTTCGCATCACTCAAAGGTACTACCTATCCCATACACCCCAGGAGGTTTGAGTGCACAGGAATTAAAAGTTCAGGTCCAGTACATACCTGTGTTAAATGTATGCCAGTGTTGTCATAAGCATCTCACACCCATTATGGAGTATATCCATTGTTTTCTTTAGTGTCTCAGCAAATAATGGGGATAGAACAGTCTTCCCCCTGTGCACTTCATTTAGAAATGTGCTTTCCCTTAGAGCTAACCAGCTCTTCTGACTGGTGCAGGGATTGGCTGGACTGGACCACCCTTATGCTGCCTCTTTTGTGCTCTTTACTGTCTGCCTGAGTGCAAGGATTCCAAATTTTGCCAAAGTAATGCAGGATAAAAAACAATAGTCATCTTTTCTCCTTCCTTCCTTGTCCCTTGTGGCAATCCACAGAGTAATCTAAAACATAGTGTCAGACCATGACCATGCATTAGTATAAAAAAGACCGATTTCTTCCTTCATCTCTACTGCAATTCCATTGACTTCACAATGCTGCACAGGTGTAAATCAAGATAGAATTTGGCTCAAAGAGAAAAAGAAAGGGCAGAAGAATGCCTAAAGAAGAAAGTATTGATTTAGCAAGATCAGTCCTCAGAAGGCCAAAGAACAATGTGTCACCCTGTCAGGGTAACTACGCCTGTATTTCCCCACTGTAGTACCTCAAGGGCACCCGCCTAAAGTTTTCTGGCTTTCAATGGTTACCTCTCATGGGTGGAGACCTGCATCTCATTCCCTTCTGATCAGTGATTTAAGGCTGCACAGCTCCCTGCCTTAGACTGCAATATCTCCAGCAAGCCACTCTGCCCGAAAGCCCATGCTTTTCTTTCTCTCTGAGGGCTATGAACAGCATATTGCCAGCAGTTACAAGTTACCACCCAGCTCCTGCTAAGCAACCACATTTGTTCTTAAGGTAAAGCATTACAGAGAAAGCATATAAAAACAATACAAGAACATACACACATGCTAAAAGGCTTACCAGAGATCAACCCCAGCTCCAACATAGGGCTCTGGCAGATGTCAGTCCTTCAAATGCCACAACTGGGTTTTCCCAAGTTCATATCAGTTTTTAGATCAGGAACCAGTACCAAGGATGGGGAGATGAGTCATTTCTTTATATAGCCTGGGCCTTTGATCTCCAATATATAGGAAAAGGTAATCACCAGTTGATGGTTCTCGCTCCGGGGTGCAGCTTCAAA
Organism: Trachemys scripta elegans; assembly: GCF_013100865.1. NCBI lineage: Eukaryota > Metazoa > Chordata > Testudines > Emydidae > Trachemys > Trachemys scripta. The sequence continues at coordinate 280,588,336 of NC_048298.1, forward strand.
TGGCTGTTTTTTTGAGGGGGAGAAGGGTGGCATAACTGACGTGGTATTACCCACCCTCCAGGGGTTCCCCAAGAAAACCATTTCACACATATTGTCTCAGAAGTCCTTGCTTGTCTAGCATATTTCAATACAATCATTTGAACTCTGCACTTCCTACGTCTCACATCTGTCACAGGAATACCATATGAAGGTGCTTCATAATACAGTTGGTTTTGTTGCCTTGACTGCCCTGGTACAGTACTTGTATAAGCCTGCAAGGATACAGGTCTTTCTAAGTCACTCCATGACAGCTTATGGGTCTTTGCTTTGCCACAGTTTGATAGTGGGCCATCATGCCAGACAAGAGCAGAGGAGCCACTAAAGTTTATCTTGACATGGATGTCTGTGTTGTCTTCCAGGAAATGTGTTATTTGAGATAAGGGTATCCGAAGATGTGTTATGCATTCTATTATTTGCAGTGATTTTTTCCCAAAATCATAATGTTGGACATCTTCAAAAAATATGCTTGCTTTCACATGTCATCCAGTACTGATTCAAATCCTCAGGGAACAGAACACTCAGTCATTCAAGGGTCACATACCAGCAAGTTAGAATGATGCTCTAACATATGTAGAGAAGAATAAAAGAATTTGAATCCAGACATTATGCTTTCCTAAGCAAGGGCCCAGTTTGCCAGAAAGGTCATGGGAGAATGACAAGGAGGTATTCATACATTAGGTTGGTCATGTGGAAGATGTGCTATATGACTGTAATATTACCAGCTAGCAAGTTCTTTTTCCCTAATTAGAGAGGATTTGATTCCTTGTGAATTGCAAAGAGGCGAAATTGAAAAATACAAATAAAAAAGAAATTCAGGAGATTAATGTTATTTCTCATGTTGTCAAGGCTGAATCTGTCACTTCGAGTGCAGAAGGTGAGGGCCCGCAAGGATTCTAAAAAATAATACTTGCCACTCCAGGCTTGTACTACACTCCCAAGGTTACAGCTTTTCTCTGACCTTGGCTTGGTAAATGCTGCCACCACCCAAATGCAAAACCAAAAAAAATCTCTTGAACCCAGGAAGGAACACTTGGGAATTCCTCCCTGTGGGTTACCCTCAAGCCCTTTCACACACACACCCCTCCGGGGAAGAGCTGAGGAAAAAAAAAAAGGAAATTAGCTGTAGCCACCAGCTAATCAAACAGCGTATGCATAAACCTCTTAGGACACCAAAAATCCAATCCTGTTCTTAAAAAAGGTACATTTTATCAAAAACAAAAAGGAAAAAATACATCTGGAATTTAGGCTTTTGCTAGATTTTAAAAGAGCAATTCCAAAAATTAAGCACCCAAACTAGCTTTCTTGGGGGTTCAGCTTAAAGGTTATAAGTGTAAGGGGACTGTTGCCCCCTTACTAACATTCAGTGGGGGTGTTTTGGTTGGCTAGCTCCCAGCACTAAAAGGAGAAGGGTCAATGGGAAATCAGGAGCCTGAGACTGACAGTCGCCAGGATCAATGGGGAGAGGCCAATGCTCCAGATCAGCCTGATTGACGGGGCGGGCAGGCTAATCAGAGAGTCAGGAGGCCAGTGGGGTCCCGTCCTCTGTGTGAACTGGAATTGCCTGAGTCAGACAGAGTGGGGCCGAGCTAAGGAGAGAGCAGGGGTCCAAGTTAAGCTGCTGGAAGCAAAGCTGCAGCCCCAAAGCCAGAGCACAGCCCAGAGAGAGCAGACCTGCCCTGGGAGGAGAGCTGCAGCAACCAGAGCCAGAGGGGCCAGACAAGCAGCCAGGAAGCAGGTCAGAGCTGGGAGCACAGTCACAGAAGCAGCCTGCAGAGCAGACCTGCCCTGGGAGAGAGCTGTAGCAACCAGAGCGGCAGCCTAGGGAGCTGAAGGCAGCGCAGCAGCAGCAGCCATGCTGAGGCCGAGTGGAGCTGGAGCAGTCCAGAGCTGGGTGCGGTGAGCAGCTGGGGAGAGGAGGGGGACCCTGGGCAGTGGGCCCAGCACAGAGAGACGCCTCAGCCAAAAGGTCTTGCAGGCCAGACTTGGAGGGGGATCATAACCCCGACTGGGCAGGGGTGACGCTGGGAAAAAGGGTCCTGCCACCTAGAGCCTGCGAGCCTGTGGCCACCGCCAGAGCAAGTGTCCAACCCACAGCGTCTTTGCAGCACAGCCAGGGCCTGAGAAGGAGACCTGGAACAGACTGTGAACTGCCCTGACATTCCAGAGACACTGTTTGTGATGTTCCCTGCCACAGAGCGGGGTGATGTGTTTTCCTTTAACCTTTCCCATTTTTCCTTATTCTTTTTTAAAATTAATTGTTAAACAACTTGTATTTGCTTTAAATTGTATGAAATGATCAGTGGGTCAGGGAGGTGCCCAGTGCAGAAAGAGTACCCCGGAGTGGGGACACCCTAGCCCCTGTCCTGGGTGACCACAGCAGGTTTGGGGGTCGAGATCCCCAGGAATCCTGGGCCCAGCCTTGTCGGGGTTTACGAGGACTCTGCCAGACAGGAGAGTGGAAGGGGAGTCCTCAAGGGCAGGGAGACCTCTGGGTAAAGGAAGTGGGAGCGAGGACTCAGATCCTTTCACTAGCCCACTTCATCGGGGTAGTGCAGAAGCCAGGAAAGTTCCCCACAACAGCGGGACCATTCCCCCGCTTACATAAGCAAGCAAAAGCATCAGGGGTTAGCACAGAGGAGATCCACAAGCCAAAACAAGAAATAAACCTGATTGTGTCTAACTAAACATTACCTATCCAAATAATTTCTTCTAGATATGGAAGATACTTTTTCATACTTGGTTCAAACCTTACCCAGCAGTTCTGCTTATAGCATTGCTGCTCCATGACCCTCTGGCTCAGAGAACAACAGACAAAGGGAAAGTTTCTTTCCCCATTTTAAAAAACCTTCCCTTTGGCTCTTTTGGTCAGGTGCCCACTTTTTTTTTCTTTACCTGGGGGACTTTTTAACCCTTTACCGGTAAAGCAAGTAGAGAACAACTATCACGAGGGATTGTACAGCTAACTGGCTGGCTGGCTGGCAGGGTGTCCATCAAAGGGAGCTAAGCCCCTCCCCTCATTATCACACATGTGTAACAGGCACTTGGATACTACAGTGATCGTTGCAGTATAACAGGGATTGGCAACCTTTGGCACGCGGCTCATCAGGGAAATCTGCTGGCAGGCCGGGATGGTTTGTTTACCTGCAGCATCCACGGATTCAGCCGATCGCAGCTCCCACTGGCCACGGTTCTCCATTCCAGGCCAATGGGGGCTGCAGGAAGCGGTGGCCAGCATATCCCTCAGCCCGCGCCGCTTCCTGCAGCCCTCATCAGCTGATCGCAGCTCCGCGGACACGGCAGGTAAACAAAGTGACCCGGCCCACCAGCGGATTTCCCTGATGGGCCGCGTGCCAAAGGTTGCCAATACCTGCAGTATAAGAACCTGAAGAGAACAATGACAGAAAATTCACTCCCATAAATAGCTCTATCCCCAATAGTTTGAGCCCACAATACACAATTTAGCTCCTTAGTTCCCCATATTAGAAGCAGTGAAAAGGATCCACTCTGCCAAATCAAAGTGTGGGGCCAAAAGCAAAATCAAACTGAGAAGAGAGCAATAGTGAAGAGTGTGAAATGAGATTAGAACATCCCTTTCTTCATGTGTCTCCTTTTTCTATAACTATAACAAAAGTTTCTTAATTCCATTTCTTTTCTGTCCATGGCCACCCAGTGGCAATGTCTCCAGACAACTTCTGTTCTCAAATAAGCTGCCAAGTAATATAAATAAAAATCATATAGCAGCAAGGCCTCCTTTAACACTGGCTTTTCCATAGTTCGCATTTTAATGTGAACCCTTTTCTCTGCCCAAACAAATGTGCATTGTCCTGTTTATTTTCTTTTAAAAGGCTGGTTTGATTCAGAATCCAAAGCATAAAAGAGATAATTTAGTCTGGGAAGCCAAATCATACAGATTGTATTTATTTAGCCACTCCAGCTAAAGAAAAGTGGCTTCCAGGAGGTAAGCTTTTCTGAAAGATTACAATTAGTTGCAGGAAATTTGGCCTTCAACCATGTCTCAGGGTTAGAGTAGTATTAACTGCTAAGCATTTAACTGAGCTCTCTGTCTATTTGGAATGGGAAGAGGGGTGCCAGCTGGGCCTTCATTTGTCTATTCCCTCCTATACAAATGGCATAGAATTAAGATAGGTTACTATTGTAACCAGACCAGGAACCAAAGACTCAGGTAATTCTAGAGGATAAGATGACAGGGTAACAGTGATAGTGAATAAGCAGATTGTGGGCCAAATCTGGACTAGCAGTCGCTTTTGAACGGACCCTCACATCTTTTTATTTACTTATTATTATTGTTAGTATTTTTTATTATTTTCTCTGAAGTGTGGACCTTGACTGTACCTTGACAATAAATTTGGACCTTGACAGAAAATAATTGACTATCCATGTAGAATATACAAGGATGATGCCCTTCTTATAGAGGCTGTATGGACAAGATGAAAGGGGCTTGTGGGAAAGGACGTGATCTCTGACACACATTCGGATGTACTGATAGTCTGAGAGTATGACATACATGCCTCACATCTAGCATATAGAACCTCTATTCGTCTCATGTATGTCTATTGGAACTTAAAAATCTTCTTGGAACTGAGAGTTAATGGCCGACGTAAATTATTGGACTGGGGTAACAGAAAGACATTGAGTATGCACTAAGGAGCAGAAGCCAAAATCCATAGCTTTCTGCCCATTTAGGCTCCTAAATCCATTTTTAGGAAACTCATTAGATGTGGCATAGTTTTCAAAGGTACTGAGCACCTACAACTGTTGCTGAAGACAATGGGAGCAGCTGTGACTTTCAGTGGGAGTTGGCTGAAAAGGGTTCAAAATAATTACAAAAAATAAATAGAAATTGCTAAGGATAAACATAAACAAAAATGTGCATAAAGGTCCGAGTTAAATACAACATATGGATCCATAACATCAGAGGTCTTTTAAAGCTGGGTTTTGTTTTTGGTTTTGGTTTTTTTCTTAATATAAGATGTACTTTTTTTTTTTAACATATAAGCCAAGATATATCCACCCGAATATAAAAAAGTGTACTGGTCTCCTGTTAATCGAGCTTTGCCAAAAACTGTCTGAAGTCCAACAATAGCAGCAGTGAGGCCCCAATTCAACCATTCATCTGTATCCAGCAGGTGATGAAATCACATTGACTTCAATGTGTGCTTTAAAGTGAAGCATGTGCTTAAGTGATTTGCTGAACAAGTAGGGACTTGAGCACATGCTTTGCCAAACCGGCCCCTAACAACCCAAACTCAGCCCTCTGCCACACCATTCTCCTCAATGGGGTGTACTTATTGCCTCCATTCCACGCCCTTTGCTTTTAACTGGGTGTGAATATCAATGATTATTTTGGCAATTTAAATGTTAATACCATTATTAAACATGGGCAATTTTTCCTTCTTTCCATTCAGCCTTTTCCGCAAGGATATTAAACATGAAACTATTAATTAAATTTAAAGCAGAATAGCCAAGATGAAAAAGTCAGGAAAAAGAAACCATACGTTTCCTGAAGTCACACTGAAAATCCTGTATGTTTTAAAGCATACATTAAACAACATAAACAGCAATATGTATTAAGCTACACTGTGATGGTAAATCAAAAGCAACTGCTGTCCAAAAGACATCTGGATATTTATTTAGTCATAGCAAAACAAACAAAAGCGGTAACTTGCTCACATACATAGCTCATGTGGAGCCTGTTCTGGAAATAGGCTATCTTTCCTTCTGTTTCCTAGTGCTCCAGGAGGTGAAAATTTTCTCCCTTTTCCTAAATTCCTGGCCATCACTGAACTCCACATGTTTGGTTTATTATTTTATAGGAGTCTTTCCCAACATGTACTCCTTGTAATCAGCCTTTAAATCTTCCAGCTGAAAGGCCTAAAGGTGGTCCTTTTGCTTTTGGCTGCTGTAGGTGGTACATTCCTTTCATCTAATAAATAGACAGCTTCTTGTATGTAGTTTCCCCCGGTTTTCTCTTTTTTTTATTTCTGAGGTGGTGATGGATAGTTCCATGAACATTTTCCAAGAAAAACAGGAATAAAAAATACTATATTTGTGCATCATGGCCACGTTAATGTTGCTGCAGCAGCCTTAACTTTTGCATATCCTGTGCAGCCTAAATTATTATTATGTATCTGTTTAATTATTTTGCATGCAGTAGCTATACAAATGCAAATTGCTGTAGTAAGTCAAAGTTCAGATTGTGAGATGAAGCACTCAAACATCAGGAAATATCAGAAATAAAGATTTAGTCTGGAAACACTAATTTCCATTAACAATGGAAGAAAATAGAATCATGAGTAGGAATGACCACAGTTTTTCTATTTAAACTGTTTTTTTTAGTGGAAAATTGGGTTTCTGGTGTAGTAGGAAGAGAGCCTGAGACATAAGCCCTTGTATCAGAGGCCCGGTATGAGGCCTGAGGCCTTAGCTAAAGTAGTAGTCGAGCTTTACTGATATAAAGCAAAGAGAAGCTGTGAGCAAAAGGCAGGACCTGCTCATAGAATCTGTCAAGAACAGGGCTGATTTTGCAAAAATACACATTCCTAATGGGGGCTGCTGGAAGCAGTGGCCAGTAAGTCCCTCAGCCTGCGCTGCTTCCAGCAGCTCCCATTGGCCTGAAGCAGTGAACCGTAGCCAGTGGGAGCCGCAATTGGCCAGACCTACAGATGGGGCAGGTAAACAAACCGACCCGGCCCGCCAGGGGTTTTCCTTACACAAGCGGCGACCCCAGTTTGAGAAACACTGATTTAGATTTTTAGCTGAGATAGTTCAATTTTTTGGGGCAGGGGGGAAACGAAACAAATTAGTTTTCCAACCAGTAGTAATAATGACAAAAATAGCTATTTCTGATATAAATATGTCATAATTTTAATATCTATTTTCTTGGGCCTCTCTAGGACTAGATGCAAGAGTTGTGCACCCCATTGGAAAACAGACTCTCTCACTTCCAGGGCTATGACACTCCCTTTTCTACCCTGCAAGACCTCAAGATAATAAATTTTGAAGTCACAGCATGTTTATGTATACAAATCTTGCTACTTATCCAGGACTGACTCTTAAACAGCCTTGCTCTGAAGCCCAATGAATTTTGGGATAGAAAGCAAATTTATGTGGAGAAGGAGGAAACATTTTTGTGGCAATTTTTAAAAAATGCATCAGGTTGAAGCTGCTCAAGGAATAGGAGTGTTAGAATAAATATTGGGGTGAGTGGTGTATTGGTAGGAGGGCAGATGATGCAGTCAAAGATGCGTGATATATTAATTTATTTACATAGTTCTGCAATTTATATATATTTTTGGATTTGGATATAGCAATGGATATATTGGTTTAAAGATATAAATGTAATACCTCTATCAGTTAAAGTTCCATATTTATCCAAGTTAGCACTTGTGAGAAGGTTTAAATGATTTGTTTAGCCAGTAGCATTGGTTTGTGCCAACTCATGTAGGCCTGAATTACACCAGGGAATATTAAGTAAAAAATGTATCAGGTAGTCTAGAGCCTGGTTTATGCTATCAACTAGGTTTTGAATTTGTATAGAATTTGGGGGGAATTTCCCCTAGTGTAGACCAGGACTGAGGGCATTTTGGGGATGAGGAAGCCCTTTCAAGAACTTACTTTTTAAATGTTCATATATTGATAATAGGGTGCACATTGTTAATATTTAATCCATGATTGATAGATGTTTTCATAAATCATTAACCAACTGTTATTAGCTGTTATAACAAGAATCCAGCAGGTGAATAACAATGGCTTAATAACATCTATAGCATTTTCTACCTTTCTCTTTGAGAAAGTCGTTCTGCCGTATGAACGCTGTATAAAAGCACAGTATGAACACTGCTTCTATTCCCAAATTTTATGCCTAAAAAGGGAGAAATGCCAGAGTGCACTTTGCTATTGCTATTCATTTTACATGAAGATTCTCAGATGCCACAGTGAAGAATATGGGGTGCAGTGTCACACCCTCATGTTGGCTGCAACACTTCTTGAGTTAGGAAATTGTCATCTATAATGTTTAGAGATTCCAAGGATGTTTTAGTACTGGCAACATGGGACTTCCAGCATATGTCACTCCAATTGAAGGCCCCCATGATCGCACAGTTTCCCAAACACACATACACTTTGTAGATAGGTGCATAAGGAAGAGGTCATCCTGATCCCTAGTGTGATTTGATGGTCCGTAGCAGACAGCAGCTAGTACTACATCTTGTGCTTTATCTGTTAGGACATTGAACCATAAGGCGAGGTGCAACTCAGATCAGTAGCTCATCAGATTGGTTTGAGGCTACCAGGGACAGAGATTATATGGAGGGGAGTCTGTCTTTGGAATTACATCATCTTAATACTGTATTGATAAGTACAAGTGTGATTAAACCCTTGAATTGAATTGCTAACTGAGGCTGATAAGGTAGGTGAGGTAATATATTTTGTTGGACCAACTTCTGCTGTTGAGAGAGACAAGCTTTTGAGCTACACAGAGCTCTACTTCAGGTCTGGGAAAGGTAATCACAGTATAACACCTAAATATGAGGTGGAACAGATTGTTTGGCATAAGGAGTTAACACATGTTGAAAGAGACTATTCAAGGTGAAGTAGCCAGTTAACACCCCAGTAGTCATAGGACAAAAAAGGGAGGTTAGTGTGTTACAGATTGTTGTAATAAACCATAAATCCAGTGTCTCTTGAGTCCATGTTTTGTAGTGTCTATCAAAATTATGAATGTAAACTTCCAGGCTCATCTTTTGGAGCTGGGTGCAGGTTTACTTTGAGGATGAGGACTGACAGATATGGAATGATCACTTTATGTAAAGTATCAGGGGTAGGGTGACCAGATCACCAAATACAAATATCGGGACGCGGGGGGGGGGTGACGTGGCGGGGGGCGGGGCCAAAAAAAAAAAAAAAACCCTTCCTCCGCAAGCGCTAGAGGGAGGCCCGGGAGACTCAGGGGAAGCGCGGGGCCGGGGTGAGTAACAGTCCGGCCTGGCCCCGAGCAGGACTCAGTCGGGTGGTTGGGCGAGGAGGGGGGCGGCCCGAGGGGCCAGGCGGCGGCTGTTGTTGTCCCCCCGGGCAGCGGGACTCGGGAGCAGCCGCTGCTGCAGCTCCCACTGCCGCGGGGGAGGAAGCGGCCATGGCGCTCCGCGGCTGCAGCTCTGGCGCCCCCGAACCTCCCGAGCCGGGGCCTGCTGCGGGGACCCAGCAGCGCCCACGCTGGGCCCAGCCCCTGGCCGGTCGCGTCTGGGCTGCTGCCCAGCCAGTGCTATCCCGCGGCGGCCCCAGAGTGGGGGCAGCGGGCCCCAGCCCCCCCGTCCCGCAGGGGAACTAACGGGGCTGGGCGGCCGATGCCTCCGCCCCGGGGCCGCCGCGGGATAGCACCAGCTGGGCAGCCCAGACGCTGGCCAGGGGCTGGGCCCAGCGTGCGCGCTGCTGGGTCCCCGCAGCAGGCCCCGGCTCGGGGGGTTCGGAGGCGCCGCAGCCGCGGAGCGCCATGGCCGCTTCCTCCCCCGCGGCAGTGGGAGCTGCAGCAGCGGCTGCTCCCGAGTCCCGCTGCCCGGGGGGACAACAACAGCCGCCGCCTGGCCCCTCGGGCCGCCCCCCTCCTCGCCCAACCACCCGACTGAGTCCTGCTCGGGGCCAGGCCGGACTGTTACTCACCCCGGCCCCGCGCTTCCCCTGAGTCTCCCGGGCCTCCCTCCAGCGCTTGCGGAGGGAGGGGGAATGGTGAGCCCGGGGAAGAGGCGGGGATTCGGGGAGGGAGCCAATCGGGGGAGGAGGGGGCGGAGTCCGGGGGGGGGGGGGGGTGCGAGCACTTCCGGGCTCTAGGCTCCGGGGCATTTCCTTGTTTGTCCGGTTGTCCCGACCGCATGTCGGTCGGGACGCGGGACAAACAAGGAAATATCGGGACGGTCCCGATAAAATCGGGACGTCTGGTCACCCTAATCAGGGGGTAGCTGCGTTAGTCTGTATCCACAAAAACAATGAGGAGCACCTTAGTCTTTATGTAAAGTGTTCACCCACAGATGATACGGTGCTTTTGTCTCTTATCATTTTTCTGAGTGTGTTCATTTGAGAGTGTAGTGATTGCCTGGTTTCGCCCACATAGTTGTTACTGGAGCATTTAGTGCACTGTATGAGGTACAACACATGTTGTGATAGGCATGTGTAAGACACATGGATCTTAAAAGCTGTGTTGTTCGGAATATTGACAGATGCTGCTGCTAATTTAAATTAATAGACTTTAAAGGGAATGCAACAGAGTAATAAGAGGCTAAACCAGATTATTGATAATGCAAGTAAATAGACTGCAGCAGAGTATAGAAGTAAGTGGTTACAATGAATATAAGTATTGAAGTCTGATTTGTGAAATAAGGATTAGAGCTCCATTTATATGTGTCCTTTATCATTTAATCAGGCTCGTCCTGACTCTCCTGAAATTGGGTTCACATCCTTACCCTACCATTATGGTTAATCAGTGAGAAGATGTTTCACCCATTATGTAGCATTACAGGGCTTGAATGAAATTTGTTTTACCGTATTATAGCTTTATACAGGTGAGTTGCTTTTTAGCAGCTGATGTTATTGTCACTGCACATCATGCTTCTTGGAGAATGGGGAAGAAGAGGAATTAATACCTTGAAGGGTGGCACTGGTGCATGCAGTGCTTCTGAAAAACTGTGATATCGCTGGTGCTGCCAAGATTGAACTTCCCCTGCATCACTAAGGATTAAAAAATTCACTCACAGTATCGCATTCATGTGCTCTAGAGTCTCCTTCAGTGTCAGAAACAACTATGGAATTAACAATACTACTGGTGATGCTTGGCTTGTTTGAATATTTTTTACGCTCATAGCAACCTTCCCCTTCTCATATAATGTTATTTTAAAAAGCAAATCATATAGTGTCCTATGTAGCACATATATATTCTTTTCTAATCACCTTTGGTCAATATTAGATACATGTCACATACATGATTTTCTCAATCTCCTCCAATGATATGATGCACCCAAACCTAGTATCTCTTATGGCCAATGTGATGTGTTGTTCCCAAACTCTTGGGCCATCCAAGAAATCATATCAGAAAGCAGTTTTCAAACTGTGGACTGTGGACCACAGCCAGCTTCATGAGCATCCTGTTTGAACTCCATAGTCCACTATCATGGTGTCACTCAAGACAAGAGGCAATCTGTAAGGTAGGCAGGCCCCAAACCATGTAGAGCTTGATCAATTAAAACTAAATCTTTAATTGCACCTGGATTTGAATGGGCAGCCAAGAGCAGATCATGGAGCACAAGTGTAATGTGCTTTCACACTCAAAAATAGGTGAAATGCATAATTCCACATAACCTGGAGGTTCTGATTAGTCTTCTGGTGTAGCCCTATGTGTAATGCATTCTACTAATCCCATATCAAAGTGACAAAGGCCTGGATAATTTTCATGAAGTCTCCATCCACAAGACTCTTCACTACTACTATGGCCAATAAAACTTGCTAGTTGTGAACAAGTGTCATAAAAGGTGGATAAATTTCCCAAATCAAGGGAGCTAAAATAACAATCTCTAATTCTTCTAATTGCATCCATCATGCATCACCTCCTTTTTGTCTGAGGTGAGTCCCCGCCAACCAACCCTTTATCCAAGTCCCAGTTTCAGGCACAAGTGAGTTGTTCAAGTACAAAATCTAGGCTGCGTAAAATGCAAATACAAGCCATGATCCTGCTTTGTCATTGATTTCAACAAGTGGAGGACCAGATCTTCAAGGCTGCTTGTCTTCTGTATGTTGAAGACATTGTAGCCCATATTTTCTCACTGACCCTTATAATAGCTCAATCTACAATTACCTTTGCTATAGTTCTTCCTCTTTTCCATCCCAGAAAAAAGTACTCCAGAAAACAGCTGGTGTTATCCAGGATCCAAACAGGCCAGCTTTTGTTATGACTCCACCCATTAGGAAATGAAGAGGCAAAGGAACTATCAATAAAAGTTGGTAAAATCACTCCTCCAATGAGCTCCTCTTCAAACAAGGTATTTCTGAAGTTTAAAGCAAGCATTAATATATATACACACATATGAAAGAGGAGAATAGAGGGAAAAATGAACCAGAAAAAAGAAGGATATGACAAACATAACTCATGGCATTGTCATAGCTTTCCTCTTTCTCCTTAGGAAAAACTGTCCAGATAAGTAAGGAAGTCTCTAGATAGCAGTCTGCAACACTTATCGGCTAAAGTCAATGTCAGAAGCAGAGGATGGTACTAATCAAGACTTCAATTCAGGAAAGTACCCCTATCTAGGAAAGCACTTAAACCATGCTCAATGGGATTTAAGCACATGCTTAAAGTTAAGCACGAGGATAAGTTCTTTCCTGAATAGTGCTGAATTGGATCCTAAGTGAGTATTAGGCAACAATTCAGGAAATATCAGTGGTTGAAAACTCAGCATTTTGTACATTGGAGGTAAAAATACTTCTTATAAGAGGCCCCCTAATGGGGAGAGTGGGCTGTATTTGCTTGCCAAGTAGAGCTGTACAAAAATTTTCCAATGGATAACTTATGTGACAGATGTTGCCTTTTTTATTCTGTTCCTAAATTGTCTGGGAACAGACTGTGGAAACCCTCCTATGTATTCACTATTAAAAACAGTTTGAGAGTTTCTTCAGGGATTCATTCTTGGTGTAGTTTGCAAACTTTTAATTGTGAATATTCACAATTTGAGCTGTGATAATACATTCCATAAAGTATGTGGAATTGTTTCTGCTCCCTGACTGGATGACAAATAGAAATAACCAACCCAGTGGACATTGCAATCATTTTGAAATAGAAGATTTGAAATTCACCTTAATTGAATATTATACTTTTTAAGAAGTCAGTCTGCAAAAATATTCATGATAGTAAAGCTTGAGCTTTCAAATGCTTGCAGAAAGAGCTTCAGATATGGCAGATACTAGTTAGGATTCAACCTACCTGCCTCCATAGTGAAGCTCATAATTCCTCTTAGTATAATTTACCATCTCCTGTAGACCACTTTCTAAATGATTCATTTAACTTATTAGCAGTGACCGTACATTTCTGATTCTCTTAACTTTACAAAATGTACTTATGGTATCAATCGGAATTGAAAATATATCAGATGCATTATCATTATCTTTCCTTTCCTTCCTTCTCTTTTTAAAAGACCCTTGGCCTTTCCTTCTGTGCTGGGCACACTATGTGCGTGGTGGAATTAGAACATTCTACAGTATTTCATTATATGCATGTCATATCTTCCAGAATAATTTAAGCTGTGATTCTTCCAGTCTTACCCCTCCTGTCTGAGTCTTCTGAAACAGCCTTGCCATTTCCCTGAAATCCACAGGTGAAAGGTTAACTTGGTGGAATCTCATTTATTGTCTATTAAATGCAGAAGGGAGCTTTTTCTTAACTGCATTTACCTTTTAAGCTGGCTTTACAGTATATCTCACATTGTGCTTAGGCTCTTGTGATCTTAAATCTTTATCACATCTATATGAACTCAAGTATTTTTCTTAATGCAGAAAATTACAAGAGATATACTTAAACTGTAGACATCAGTCTCTTCCTCTCTGTAATTAGCCAGGTCCAGAGAGATGTAACAGATTACTTTTCCCCTTTATTGTGTTTTGCCACATCTTTGCCTGTCTGTACTTTTTTCCCCCTCCCCTCCACCCTCCTTTTCCAGTCATTTGAGCAAGGTGACACTAGCACTTTCACAGAAAAGTAAATGCCTAACATGGCACATTCTCCCATTTGACGGAGAACTGGTATTACCTGACCCATGTGCTTATTGTTGGACTTCCAGACTATCTCAGGTAATGCCATTGTTCACTGAAGCAGACCCAGTTCTTGCAAAGTACTAGTTGTCATATATAGTTTCTCTTCCCCTTCAAGGATTGCTTCACAGGTTAAATATGAAGTAGTGAATAGAAGGGGATAGTCCATATTTAATAAATTATTTTTATAGCAAAACATACTGGAACCAGATGGTCTCTAGGCTTACCATTCCTGCAGAATAATAATACGTTTGATAGTTTTCTCTGAGCAAGCACTTATGTTATAAAGAATATACTGTAGGAGGAGCAGTGAGGGCCTCAGGGGATGGGGATGGCTGGGACTATGCCTTTGGACAATGTTGGCAGGTTTTATTGTTATAAATTCCCTACAGCCTAGTGAGATTGCATGTCTAGGAATGGAAGGAGGACACTTGGGGTTAATCAGTGCTGTGAAGTGAATTGAGAGGCAGAGACGCAGAAGGGAGGAGGGGGTAAGGATTGTTATGTGAGTAGCAAGGAAGGAGGAACTATACTGTAACATTTTAACAATATTTTTGTCTGTCTATTTCTGCTTGTTTTGGCTGTTTATATTGTAAGTGCTTCAGGGAAGGGCTTTCTTCCACTCACATTTGTACAATGCCTACCAAAATGGGGCCTGTCCTTGGTGGAGGTCCCTATGCACTACCATAAGAAACACAACTGGAAATCACTTCTACAATAGCGTAAAAGTGATTTGCACATTTTCAAAACATGTTCTATGTTTGTTCAGAACCAAGAACAATGCTGTCCTAATCCATGGCTTCTAGGTGATAGGATGATACAAATAAATAATAATAATATAAAGCTCTCAGCAGATATTCCCCACTGCAGAAAATGTTCCTATATACACAGAAGGAACAAAAAAAATTGACTTTTAAGAGCTTCATCCTAAAAGGCGCTGAGTGCTTCCTGTGAGACACTCATCACACTCAATTCGCCTTGGCTTTGATGGAAGCTGAGTGGTCTCAGCACTTTGCAAAATTGGACTCTAAGTTCTTCTCTTGCATTGTCTTCGTTACATATTTACCTACCGATAAAAAAGATATGTGGGGAGTTGGAGGTTTAACACTGTCTTTACAGGATCAAAAGGGGAGAAATAGTGAGAATTGTTAATTCAGTTTTGATAAGTGATAGGTAAATATTGTAACAATTTAATAGTTACCATCACTTATTCTATACCCTAAGAAAGTCTTTAATTACATTAATGCTATTCCCTAGTGTGATAAACAAATTTCATCACAGTAATTAAATCCATTTTTCATAGCAAAACTGTTCTAAGTTTTATTGTGAGGCCCACACAAGTTATAAGCAGCAGAGACTTACAGAATGGCCTTAAGACTCCTCATCATATCCTAAAATAGTTATGCTGCCTGGTTCCCTATTTAATTATAGAGTTAATTGGATTCCTTTATAAAATGAGAACAATAGCTGGAGGCCAACCTGATGACCTCTGAGTAGTGCTCTGACATGCAGGAGACAGTTTCAATTCCCAGTCAAAAATCTTGGGCACCTTCAGTATCTCACAGGATTTGGATTTGTGATTCCATATGTCAGCCATTATCTAATTGTCATAAGTATGTCTCCATACACAAGCTTCTTCAACTGAGATAATGAAATTATAGCACCTACATGAAAAGAAAAAAAAGCTAATTTGATGAGCTATCAGACATTTGTGTTATATTTAAAAAACCCGTGCTCTTTAGTTAGCAGTTTTGATACTCAACCTGCCAAGAAGGAACTACAGTGAATCTTTAGAGGGAGACTGACTGTGAATTTCCATTGTTCCAACTGTTTAGTTTTTTATAGATTTGATCTTAACTCTGATCTTTTTGTTGTTGTTTTTATCCCCCCTAACATACAGTGTTTTTGTAAGGATTTTTACCTGTAAGTTTCTAACATGCTCTCAATCTCAATTTCACCTCAACAAATTTTTCTGTTTGGGAGTTTCCTTTGTTTTTAAACAGAACCTAACATGGGACTAATATGGGGTTTTTGCACCTTTTCTACTGATTTAACGAGGTCTTCAGGAATGAAATCCAACTCTTATACATGTTCTAAGATCCAAATGCATGGAGCAATTCTCTTGTAGACTTTCAGAGAATTACAGATTGGACTTTCAGAGAATTACAGATGTAGACTTTCAGAGACTTACAGATGTGAGTTCACTCCATCCTTGAATGTTATAAGGTCTATGAAGGGAAGTACAAGTGCATTTTGTGGGGCAGAGCATTGGGGGCAAGCCCTTCCCTACTTCCCTTATATTGCAAAATTATGCCTAGGGCCATTATGTCCCTCCCAATGGTCCCAAATTTGGGATAGGTGGACAAGTGGTTTAGAGACAGCTCCCTCTCCTTCCTCCCCAGCTGCTCTGATCAACTGAGGATTTGGCACTGAGTATTTTGGCCTTAAAGGTACAGGCTTCCATTTTACTGTGCAGTAAAAACAAGAAACCGTTTACATTCCTGCAATCCAGTATCTTTTGGAGATGTGCAGCTAGGTGTTTTCAGTTATTAGGGTTTTGGTTGGTTGGTTTTGATTTAAGTGTTATTCCAGTAAAAAAGGAAGTGTATTCAGGATTATGAGATATTAATGGGAATGTGGTGATGGTAATTGTATATTTTCATTTTATGAACTGCTGTATAAATAAGAATTGTAGAAACATTAACCATTAAAAAAGCCTATTAAGGCAAAAGCAATTGTTTTCTGCAAATGTAGTAAAGCAGGGAAGCAGCATGAACTGATGGAGGGGCCACCAGTAGGGATTTTTTGCTAGTATGGAACCAATTCACACCTGTTAACCACTGTGAATGGGCTTGAGGTAATGCTGATATGCCATTTAAGTATAGTACAGCTTTATTTTGTGTAGTGTCATTCACACAAACTCTATCCCATAATGATTTACTCATTGAAATGATGCAGGGCAGTGACAATAAATAGTATACGTTACAGAAAATGGTGGAATAGCTGAGATCGTCTGAGGAGCTCAGACTGACACTCCCTTCTGGTACAACATGTAGGGCATAGAATCAGAATGTTGCAATGAGAGATTGCTACAGAATTTCACCTGTGTGGTGTATTTCAGATTTTAAGCAATAAAATACTGGGTTTAGAGCAACATTCTCCTCATGCAAGTATTCCTCTCTCCCTTAACATAACCAGTTCTTAAGTATGTTTTATTAACTGAAATGGAAATGTTAATGATGTGAAAAGGCTGTGAGGCACTTTGTTGCTTGTTTGGGTTCTAGGTTGTCAGGAGTTATTATTTATTATTTGTATTAAGGTAGGCCCAAATTCACAAAGGGACTTAGACATCATAACTCCCAACTTTTAGGATTCTATCTGTCCAGAGGATGAAATAGTTGTAATGGAAGATATTGCTGAAGGGCTGTTTTCCTAACATTGGTGTGTAAAACATTTGCACTGCTTAAAAATTTATGTTTTCTACAAGAATCTGGTGAGCTGGAATAGAAGGACATAATACAGATTCTAAAGTAGCATTATGTGCCTACCACACATTTTTTAACAGAGTGATAAGTTGCATCTAAGAAACCAAATAGAAGGTGAAATTGTCCTTGATTTTTTTGATAAAACTTAAAAACTGTCTGTTACTTACCGTTTGGTAAGAAATTAATTTGTTTTTGGGCTAAAACACCCTGGATTAAGAGAGAGGCTGCTGAATGTTGTGTGCAACAAGGAACTGCTACGAGAGGAGCACTGAAGACTGCTCTGTTTGAATCCACAAAGAAAAATGTTTAAAAAATTGAAAATAAATTGACCCCATCATGCCAGGTCTGGAAAGAAAGGCCTCAGCAGAAGGTGAAGAAGATGAAAGGACCTGGGGACTATAGTGGACGAGAAGCTGGATATGAGTCAATAGTGTGCCCTTGTTGCCAAGAGGGCTAACAGCATATTGAGCTGCATTAATCGGAGCATTACCAGCAGATCGAGGGAAAAGATTATTCCCCTCTATTCGGCACTGGTGAGGCCACATCTGGAGTATTGCATGCAGTTTTGGGGCCTCCACTACAGAAAGGATGTGGACTAATTGGAGAGAGTCCAGCGGAGGGCAAGAAAAATGATTAGGGGGCTGGAGCACATGACTTTTGAGGAGAGGCTGATGGAACTGGGCTTATTTAGTCTGCAGAAGAGAAGAGGGAGGGAGGGATTTGATAGCAGACTTTGACTACCTGAAGGGGGGTTCCAAAGAAGATGGAGCTAGGCTGTTCTCAGTGGTGGCAGATGACAGAACAAGAAGCAATAGTCTCAAGTTGCAGTGGTGGAGGTCTAGGTTGGATATTAGGAAAAACTATTTCATGAAGAGGGTGGTGAAGCACTGGAATGGGTTACCTAGGGAGATGGTGAAATCTCCCTCCTTAGAGGTTTGTAAGGCCCGGTTTGACAAAGCCCTGTCTGGGATGATTTAGTTGTGTTGGTCCTACTTTGAGCAGGAGGTTGGACTAGATGACCTCCTGAGGTCTCTTCCAACCCTAATCTTCTATGACTCTGCTAGGCACCTCTTACAGGATCCAAAGAAAACAGAGGGAGCCGTGTCTCTGCTGTTTAGGGACATCAGACTGGCAGGAACAGTGTTTCTTTAAAAAACTGCAGTGAAAGGAAGCGATCAGTGCCTACAAGTAGGAGCCACTGAACTAGGTATGTCACTGTGGAGGAGCTGGGCTCAGAAATAGGTTGTCCCCCAGATTAAAAGTTGCATGTGATGTACCATTTCACCAAACTGTAGGAGATGGAAAATGTACAGATATATTATCCCCCTTATTATGTTAATGATAATGGTGATGTGGTATTGAAAATGGAAATAGATATAGGAGCAGCAATGTCTGTTATTTCTGAGGGGAGTTTCCAAACAAATATTTCCTGGGGAAAACTTAAGAGAAACAAATGTGTTTTTTATAGAATTACAATAAAAGGGAGATAAAAGTAGTAGACAGTCTCCTTGTCACTGTAACTTATGAACATATGTGTTAATCGTTAGTTAATTGTAATGGAAGGAAATGGCCCCCTACTAACGAGAAGAAACTGCCTATACAAGCTTAAATGGGACTGGAGTATGGTACACCACAAACCAGGCAGAGTGGGGGAATTGACATTAAAATACAAAGCCGTTCCATATGCTCTGAGAGAGACTGTGGAAAAGCAAACAATGAAAAACTCATAACATAAACCTCACAGGTTTTTTTGCCAAAGGCAGACAATGTTAGTACAAAATGACAGGGGAGGGATGAAGTGAGGAGAAAAATGTTCTAAAGCAGATATTGGGACCAATGACATATCTGGTAGAAGTAGAAGGGAAGATATGAAGAGTTACACTGAACAAGTGTTACAAGATAAAACACAATATAGTTTTGGGTTGTGACTTCTGAAGTTAGTAAAGACGAGTGTAGGTTTTCTTGGCCAGAGGAGGAGATGGTGCTATAAGATGGTGGCTGAAAGAGGGAGAGGGAGAGTGCTCCTGCTGGACATGATCCAAACAGGACAAAACTCAGATGTCACTTTCTCTTCCTGGCAGATGCCACTGGCTGCAGTAAAATTTCAACTTTCCCATAAGATTAAACTTGTGCTTTTTTTTATTGTGTTTATTAATTAAGGAATTTATGGGGAAGGAGTGTGGTGTATGGAAAACTGTCTCTATTCCTACTTGTAGGCTAGTGGGCTCTATAGAAAAGCATACAGTCTGAGTCACACTGAAAAGAACCAGCTTAATGCAAGGTGGGGTAAATTATGTCTGGCTGTTTTAGGGAGCAGCCTGTTTTCTTTCTCTCTCTTTTGGGTTCTTGTGTGTAATCATTCTACATTCTAAGAAATAAAATAGCATTATATTGCAGCCTTCCACCAAGAGTATTTATCTAACTTCTTTTGTGAACATAACAATATCTAAAGTGAGAGTCCTCACTCTTTTAGCCACCTCAGTCCTTTTGTGGATCTTGGCCAC
The DNA here is from genome assembly GCF_013100865.1 of Trachemys scripta elegans. Classification (NCBI taxonomy): domain Eukaryota; kingdom Metazoa; phylum Chordata; order Testudines; family Emydidae; genus Trachemys; species Trachemys scripta. The sequence continues at coordinate 280,608,167 of NC_048298.1, forward strand.
AGTGCCTACATGTCCCATTGAATTGCCATTATGCTAGGCATTGAACAAACACATTGCCTCAAATTACAAAATAGATGAAGTAGACAAAGGCTAGAGGAAAGGATGTATTATTAATCCCATTTAATAGATAGCGGATTGAGACATAAAGAGATTACATAATTTGCCCAAGATGATATAGGAAGCCAGTGATAGAACCAGAAATTGAACCCAGATTTCTTGAACCCCAGTCAAGTGAATTAATGTGTTGATGATAATGATGATGTGGTATTGAAAATGGAAATAGATACAGAAGTGAACCCAGAATAGAAGCGAAATTATAGTGAAGAGGATTTCATGGGTCCCACATTGCCAGGATGTCAGGGCCCTGCAAATCTGCTTTAGTTTTAAAGGAAATGTACTATAAATGTATACCCAAAGGAGAAGAACACTGGAGGTAGAGTCCAGCAAATTGGTAGGCCCAGGTGTACGGGGAAATTTTGGCAAACCAGCAAAGTGCCTAAACCACTATTGCTTGTTGCTAACAGTAGGGGAGGGGGATTTGGGATGCCACAGGCAAGGCAGCTTGAGCTGCTAAGTCCTTCCTGCTAAGAATGTTGAAATTGCTGATGCATGTATTTTAGAAAAACAAGAAGTCTGTTTATATGTGCCCTGGGAATGTTTGTCAGGGCTCCAAGGCATGGACACTCTGAAAAAAAAAAAATCTCTGGTTAATTGACAATCATATAAGGTGCTTGACCTTTTAAACCTGCTTGCTTAGCAGGTTTTCTTTAAGGGAAAGCACATTGTATTACTAATGTATAAATAAAAGGAAAAAATTTGAGGTGTTGGACTTCTCAGAAGGGGCTCTCCAGGGACGCTTCCTCTGGATGCATCTTGGGGTCCCCACCGGCAGACGGAAGCCTGGTCAGCGGAAACCTGTCACGGTGCCACTCGAAAGCCACACTCAGCTTCAGTAATTATTGAGGGTTGGGGGTGTTTTACTAACCTGTTGCAGATGTGTGTAAGTGCTTGAGACCAAGTAAAGTTTAGCTTTAAGTGAAAGCACTCTTGTGTTGTCTTGTTTGTGCCAGTCATCTATCGGTCAAATGGCCATGTCTCCCCTGATTTATTTTCTGACACCACCTCACACAGAGTAAAAGTTACCAAGAGCTTTGGGTTGAAAGAACCCCGGGTAACACAGGGAAGACTCTTTAAAATAAATTTATCAGACAATCACATTTAAAAAAAAAAGTTTAAATGCCTATTCATGAGAGTGGGGGAACCCTTTTTACAGTTATCTCACTTTCCTTGGAACTTTTTAATCCCCTTGACTTGCAGATTTGCTCTGTACAGTACATCACAAAGAAACAACAAATGAAAAATGCCGCCTATATTGTTATAATGAGCAACTTCTACTACTGGATAAGAAAAAATGCTTTCATTTTACCTTGAAACACATTATTTGTATATCACTGGAAAAAGAATCCTTTGGAGTATATGAACAATCCTTTTATCCACATTGCTTTTTACCTTATGTAAGTGGGAGATTTGTCCCACTCGAATAGGGGAATTTTTCTATGTCCACAATACCTTGGCTGATCCAAGTGGCAAAAGGATTCGAGTCCCCACACGGATTCACTTCATCCCAGTACCTGCTCACCTTGACTTTCCTTCCCAGTCCTGCATGTGCAGGACTCACACTGCAGGGAGGACTGAGCTCAGGGGTTCCTGGTATTTACCTCAGTCTGTCCATGGGCAATTCTGGGCAGGGATGAAGGTGCTCTGCTCCAGGATAATCCTAACTCACTTTTAACCTGTAATCACTGCAATTCACTTAAACATACATACAATTTATTTACACCAAAACTGTTTCTTCGGGCATTAAAGAACAATTCACAGCATACACAGTGTGAAGTAATGGCTTGGGTAAAGTTCAATGCAGCAGTCTCTAATGTGCAATAAACTTTTTAGTTACAGAGAGAGACAAGGCGGGTGAGGTAATATCTTTTATTGGACCAACTTCTGTTGGTGAGAGAGACAAGCTTTCAAGCTACACAGAACCAGGGTGACCATATTTCCCAAAGGGAAAATGGGACACTGCATGTAGCTAGCCTGAGCCCCATCCCACCCAGCACGGGGCTGGCCCGGGCCCCCCTCCCTGTGTGGGGCTGACGTCACTGCTTTCCCGAGCCCTGTCTGCCCCCTGCACTATGCGGGGCTGACATCGCTGCTTGCCTATCCCTGACTGCCCCCCCCCCCTCCCAGGAGGTTGGGGCTGGTATCACTGCTCACTTAAGCCCCACATGCCCCGTGCCCAAGTCCTGCCTCCCCCCCGCGTGGGGCTGGCATCACCACTCCCCCTCTGCACCTTCCTCTGCACACCGCTTTT